>NC_136072.1:67092322-67692322 GCF_964261635.1 Lissotriton helveticus
GGTACGTCTTAAAGCTGATGTCCTAGGGGTTCCTCAGTGTTGTATTGCCTAGACACCTCCACCACCCCTGAGGCCACACGACCCTGAGGCTCACCCTACTTCTCCTTCCCCCTCCCCCCCTCCTCCTCCCCCCCCCTCCTATCCCCGCGGAGGAGACCTGGCGGCCGCCACGCCACAGCCCCGGCCACTGGTTGATATTCTTTAACAGTTACCCAGCGCAGGAGCGCACAGCCCTATGTGTGAGTGGGGTGATGTGTGATTGGTATTACATAACTGCACCGATGTTTGTTGTTCTTTTTTGTCTTTTTTTCTTTTTCTCTTTGTTTGTTGGGGTAGGTTGGGTGAAAACAGTGTCCGTAGACATATCCTTTCAATCTGCCGTTGCAGCAGGTTATGTCCTGTTGCTCGCTACAGGGTTCTGAGGCAGCCTTGAAACCTTGAGATCCATCTGGTTGTCTACGGCGCTGCAAAAATGTACGACCACTTACCATGCTAATGTTGCACTGCTCGTGTACATGACCTTACTGTATCATATGCTTCTCCTTGAAGTTACGCAGCCCGCTGGGTTGTGTCCCTCCAAATGCTTTGCTGCTTGACATGTGATGTTGACTTCATAGCGGCCTGCCTCCGGGTTGTTGGCGTGACGCAGTGTAACCTTTATCTTTTTTTGTTTGGAATAATAAATGTCTTACACAAAAAAAAAAAAATTGTGTTCATCCGCTGCTCACGCTATGATTCAGGTGCTATTTCTTTTACGATATGGCGCCGTGAACGCTGGCCACGTCACAGCACTTTTTTAACCTTTCCCCGCCTCCTCCATCTTGTTTCTTCTCCCCTCCACCTCTCCCCATCCTGTTTCTTCTACCCCCCCTCCCACTGCCATTCCTTGCATGTTTCTTCTGGCCGCTTCATAAATCTTTTTTTGTAACTGTCCCATTACAAGACCTATTAGCTTTGCCAATGCTTGTCTTACTTCATTCTCCCAATTTAGTTAATTAGTTTTTTTGTCAACTCCATAACCCCTTTATCTTCGCTGTTAACCCGTTGAACACTCCAATTTCCTTCAGGGTGGTAGGCAGATTTACCCACTTCTGCTCATGTACTGTTAGAAGTACAAAATGCCTCCACTGTAACTTACTATGACTTTCAGTAAACCTTCCTTTCTGCATACTGCATCCACAAAGTTCACCTCCGCAAATATTTCCCATTTACTTCGATTTTGTAATCCGTAAATAAAAGTAGTACTTTTTAAACGGAACCACCAGTGCTTGCAAACGGTTTGAAATAAAGTTTGTAATGTGAAAGCTTTTCAAAGAAATGAGGATAGTTCATGTGTCAAACCTCAAGGTCTGAATACTAATGAGGCCATTGCATAACAGATTTTTCGATAATCTAACTAAACCGCATTCATTTTATCAACCGCCTAAGGATGACATGCTGCTTCAGCCTGCCTTAAATTGAACCGGTAGCCTACAGTCCACTGAGCCATCTGTCCAGTACACAAGTCTCTCCTGGAACATTTGTACTCCTGAGTTCGGGCCAGAGCTGACAACGTCTGTACTGGGGAACCAGGTGCCAATCCCCACATTTTTGATTGGACTTAAGGTCTGTCCAAGGTCGATAAAATAAGAACCAGCGAGTGTGGTAACAAGATCCCTTCCCATCTAAACATGCAAGAAAGCAATTCAGATGTGTGGCGACTGTAAAAGCATTCCTGTGTGTCCTGAATAGTGCCTCCCACCGCCACCCATTAGATTTTACAGCCCCCTCTTAGCCCCACTGTGAAAGACCTATGGATAAGCAAATGACTCTGCTGGCAGACCCCTGCTCTGATGACTTACAATCTAGAGCAAAATAGGGCAACCCGATAATCCCCTAGGGACTGGGTATGATGACTTACAAAGCAGCTCACGCTGGGTCCTGGTGACGAGCTCCATTGATTGATTCCGTACAGTGCTTGAAAGGTGCTGCTGTAGTGTAACTTGAGGGATAAAGGGAGTGCGCTGCCTCGGTTAAAGTCAGGTCCCCATGAGTACCGGTACTCTCTTCATTCTAGAAAAAGTGCCGGTACTCAAGGGGAGAAAATAACGAAGTGCCGGTACTCAGTACCGGTGAGTACAGGCCCATTTAAAGCTCTGTGCCCATGGGTGTGGGGGGTCGGTGCGGCTCTCACAGGCTTCCGTGCGGAAACAGGGCAGGGGGAGGAGAGTTCCGCCCACCTGTCCGCTCCACTCCAATGAAAGGAGGAGCCATCAGTGTCCATGTGTGGGATGGTCGGTGCGGCACTCACAGACGTCTGTGCGGAAACAGGGCAGGGCGAGGAGGGTTCCGCCCACCTGTCCGCTCCACCCCGATGAAAGGAGGAGCCGCCAGGGTCCGGTCTCCGGGTGTGTGGGGGGGTCGATGCAGCGCTCACAGGTGTCTGTGCTAGGGTGACCAGATTTCTAGAACCAACAAGCATTTGCAATGCAATAGGTCTTGCATTTCCGCGAGTTTGAGCTATTCGCATTGTAAATGACAATGTCTTTTATTTATGTTTTGGTTTTTTAAAACAAATAAAAGGCATTGACATTTGCAATGCTAATAGCTTAAACTCTCGCAAATGCAAGACCTATTGCATTGCAAATGCTTGTTACAACTGCAGCAGAAGCTAGCTTCAGCCTATGTACCAATAGTGTGGAGCATTCCTCGTTGTTAATACGCGGAAAAAGCACCTTTCACCAGTCACTTTATCCACTCATTGCTACTGACGGACATTTGGAGTATTCGACAAAGAAACGCAAAACGCCGGCCTAAGCTAGAGAATGCACCTGCGGCAGCAGCAGTACATTTCCACTGATAACACTTAGCCTGGATTTTAGTTTGTTTCTTTTAATCTGCCCGAGGCAACTCTGTTTCTGGACAAACCAGCTCGCGCTCTCCTCCCCCGCCGTTCCCTTCCCCTCCTCTCTCTCTCCCCATCGCCCGCGCCTGTAAAACGAGCTCCCCGTCACAGGATTGTGCGGAAGAAAGCGCGAAAAAAAAAAAAACGAGAAAGATACCAGCAGAACCCTCCGGTGTTAGAGAGTCGCGGATGCAGCTAATGACAATATCGAACAAAGGTGCTGCCACGCCTCGCAGTTTTTCCCCAAAAAGTTACTATTGCTCGGAGTCGGGTTATAGAAAGACGCAAACCTTGGAGAACCCGACTCCGAGCAATAGTAACTTTTTGGGCACTTCATGGTAAGATTTTATTTGTGCTTTTGTATCTTCTGCACTATAGAACGTATCGCCTAAAATTGCCTCCTTCTCACCATCACCCCGGCCCCCATACACTGCCTGAGTAAATTAAGCGAGCTCCACAATGTCAGGTTCGCGCTCATCCAACCCTCTTAACAAGCATTTGCAATGCAATAGGTCTCGCAGTTGTGAGAGTTTGAGCGATTGGCATTGAAAATGGCAATGCCTTTTATTTATATGTTGGGGGTTCCGGAATTGAATAATCAAGTAGAAGAGAGTTTTTGGTCACTGAAAAACAAAGTCTCACATTGGTTAAATGTACAGAGGCCATTATCACACCATATAAAAAGCAAAATATTAATGGTTCGTAGGGTTCCATGGATAGGCCCGACAAGAAAGACAATACCAGGCGATTGTGTGGTGGTCACGTTCGAAGATCCACGTACTGTGTACCACCTGTGCTCCTGGAACCTATGCACGTTTGATGGAAACAATATAATTCAAACTAGACCACTGTCCTACTTTTATCCACCCAAAACGCATCTAGAGGGTGGTGGAAGGTGGACAATGGTTAATCATAGTGCTTCAGGTAGATCATGTGGTGGGATCCTGGGAAATCCAAGCCAATGGATGGGATTGCCAACCTATAACATATTCAGCTGCTTAGAAGCAGTTGATTGACTGAATCCATTTGCGGGAGGTGCCATTAGCACCAAAGTTAGTACACGTAGGCTGAACCCCTCTACTTGGAACGAACCAAGAGAAAGAAATATGGAAGAAAACTTAGAAGTGCACACGGGTGTAGGAAATAAAAAAGATCATAGTGCATATACCAATATTAGAGATCTAGATGTAGTCAATCCACTAACCGGCATTGAAGTAGTGGTGGTAGATTGTGACCAGGGAGAGAGACAACAAGATGTTTTGCCACCAGAATTTAGGAACACAAATAATGCCATTATGCAGGGAGATAGAGGTTGGATGTGCGAAGACACAGTCGTATTGGGAGAGGAACCGATGAGAGATGTTACCAAACATGGAACCCCCAATCTTGGAGCCACCTACTGTTTTAAGTAGCAAGGGTGAGACACTGAAATTAGTCTCATGGAATATAGCCGGTGTCGCCAAGAATTTGAGGGACCCGGAATGGGCAAGGTATATTGATTCCAGTGATTTCTGTCTGCTACAGGAATCTTGGGCGGTAGCTATACCACATAGGGTAGGGTTCAAATCTTTTGGAATTGGTGCTATTCCATCTACAAGGGGAAGGCCCTCAGGTGGTTTAATAACCTGGGTGAAGGTAACCTTGAGGATACAGATTGATGTAGTAGACACAAATTCACCTGACATATTAGCTTTGAAAATCACTACATGTGAAGGGAAAACACTTTACTAATAAATGTCTACAATAGACCTGCCTCTGCATCCAAAGAATCTCCCACTCTAGCTAAACGAGACTCCCTTTTAGGTAGAATAGTTGGAAAAGAGGAATATGTCATTATAGCTGGTGACTTAAATTATAACTACGAACCGGTCCCAGGGCTTAGTGATATTTTTGAAGAAGAGGACCAAGCTAACAATATTCCAACATTGGAGAACAATAAACCTGTCAAATGTACAGTTTTGGCAGTTCAACTAATGAAGTTGTCTGCGGAGCATGGCCTCAGGGCCTGTAATGGGCGGCTCCCGTCTGACACCTCCAAAAAACCAACATTTTCTAGAAACAACTGCAAAAGCAATCTAGACTTTGTAATTGTCTCACTTTCTATTTGGCAGAGTATTATTGATATTGAGGTAGAGGACAGGTTAGAAAGTGATCACTACCCCCTGGGCTTATTGTTAGAAGCTTCTCTGCTCTTGGGGGTTGTGCATGTGCCGACAACTGATGTAAATAGTGGAACGAGTGATGAGATCCTTGTCAGTAATAACAGACGAGCACTTAAATAGTCACACATACTGGAGCATGGCGAGATCCTTGCCGAAATCTACACACTTTTTGCAGGGTCCTTCGGAACTTTTATAGGTTCCCTTACCGATGATGATAACCCTGCTTGTTTTATGTCACTTCACACAATTTTTTTTATAGCTTTGAGAACGTTAGTCACAAAAATGCCAAAGAAAAATCAACAAAAATTACATAATCTGTCCCATAAGTAAGCCATGGTATGACAGATTATGCAGGGAATCTAAGGGGGCTCTTCTGCTCGCGATCAAATCTAAAACCGCGGAAGATGTAAAAATAGCAAGGAAAACTTATAAGCAGGTACAAAATGCCTCAAGAAAGGCTTGGGAGGAAGAAAGCTGGGCGGACTTGTTGGTAGCTGTCAAAACAAAGGATAATGTAGGGTTCTGGAGGTTAGTCGCCAATGGTAACCACGTAGGGAGAGTGGTAAAAGATGTTTACCTTGACGAGCTAAAGTGGGTCAATCACTTCGCAAACCTTTACAAAAAGTATGACACAATTTCAAGAGACTCCGGCGATTATGCCCCGTGGCTTAAACACCCCACAGTCTGCCTGAAATTTACAATAGAAGAAACCGAGGCGGCAATAAACTCGGTAAAAAGTGGTAAAGCGCCAGGGCTAGATAAAATACCAGGGGACCTGTATAAGCACGACCTAAAGGTATGGGCACCGTACATAAATTACCTGTGTAATAAGCTATCCCACAGTCTAGATTTCCCAGAAAGTTGGAGGGGAGCAGAAATTGTTTTAATTTTTAAAAAAGGGGATCGGCTGGACCCTTTTAATTATCGGCCAATTAGCCTGATGGACATTCTCCAGAAAATCTACTTGAGACACATCCTAACTCGTGTTAATGAGTGGTTGGAGGAGAATGCGATCATAACGAAATATCAAGCCGGTTTTTGATGTAAAGTGAGCACAATTGACCAAGTATTCAGATTTTGCTGTCTGTACTGGAAATATGTACACATTAAGAAGGGCCACTTATACGTTGCTTTCGTTGATCTGAGAGCAGCGTTCGACCTAGTGCCACAAGACCTTCTATGGAGAACATTGAGTGAAGCAGGGTTTCCTAGCAGTTTGTTGGTACAGATAATTGAGCTGCATGCTGGGAACTTCGCAAAAGCGCGATGGGGTCCAAATGGGGAATTAACCCAGAAAATACCTATCGAGCGTGGCGTTCGCCAAGGCTGCATATTGGCCCCCACACTTTTCTCCCTTTTCGTGAATGACATCCCTGCACATCTAGATGGATGTAAAAATGAGTCACCAAAACTGAATGGAGAAAACGTAACTTCATTACTATTCGCAGACGACACCATCCTAATTTCTCAAACTAAGAAAGGTCTTCAGGCACTGCTTAATTCCTTTAGCGATTATTGCAGCAAGAAGGGATTGGAAATTAATGGGAAAAAAACAAAATGTATGGCCCTAAATCCATCCAAACCAGATAAAGGCTATCTAATTCTGAATGGTGAGAAATTGGAATTGGTTCAAAACTTCTCATATTTAGGGGTCATGTTAGATTCTAACTTCTCATGGCGGCCCCAAATTGAAAAAAGCAAGTTGATATTTGCACAGAATGTAAAGCCTATCCTTAGGAAGCAAAGCTTGAGTACTAGGAAAGCTGTGTCACCGGTAGTGGAGTTATTTAAATTTAAAGTCCAACCAGCAGCCCTTTATGGTGCTGAAATTTGGGGGCCCATGTCAAAGGGCACATTTATTGTTATGGATAATAACTTTATGAGAAGTTTGGTAAGGGCTCCAAGAGGTACTCCTTTGGTGCCACTTCAGCTGGATTTAAATGTTAAAAGGACAGATCACTACACTATCGTCCGGCCACTAATGCTATGGGTAAGGCTTTGGCAGATACCTGAATTGCACGATTATAGGGAAGGTCTAAAAGAGATTCTGGGGTTGGATAAACTGAACACCAATCCTTGGCTAAAACATGTTAAAATCTGGTTTACCAAAATAGGTTTAAATCATTTTTGGGAGAATCCGGAAGGTTTACCGCCAAATTAAAAATTGGTTGTAAAAAGGGCTTTTTGGAGTTTTGTGTCTAACTTAATAACAAATGTGAATAATGCTGGGACTCTAGTGACCAACTTTCTAAGCTTCAAGGATGAGCCTTTTTTTTAGGCCTTCCTTGACGAAATTGAGCCTCCACTTGCCAAAACCCTTTTTATGAAATTAAGATATGGCAACCTTTTGACCAAAACAACCTTGGTGCGCTGGTCTAGGGGGACCAATGGTTTAACACCAGTGGCAGATGAAACCTGCAACATGTGCGAGGGCAATCAGAAGGAAGATGACCCTCATATCCTTTTCTTCTGTACAGCTTATGCACTGGCCAGAAGAAAATGGATTAAGCCTCTATGTGTACATCTAGGAATAAGATCTTGTAATCAGGCACTAAGAATGATCAAAACAGACACAACCCAAATAATAGTATTCAGTGTTAGCCGATTTCTGTATTCGATTTATTTCTTGCGCAGGAAAAAAGGCCTAAAGTTGTAATGCCAAAGAGACGAGTTTACATGACCCAATGTGTTTTTATCAAGCACTAAATGGGCTATTGGTATTTTATTGAGTTCAGAAATAGTTTTATTGGGATTTTTTTTTAGATTATAATCGTATTACCTGTTCCAAATGTAATCAAAAATTGTGACTTGATGTATTTTATAATGAATTGTGTTGTGATTCTTTTATGGCAATCTAGCTGAAATAAAGATAAAATAAATAAAATATGTTGGTTTTTAAAACATAAATAAAAGGCATTGTCATTTACAATGCCAATAGCTTAAACTCTCGCAAATGCGAGACCTATTGCATTGCAAATGCTTGTCTCTTCTTGTAACCTCCCATGAGAACACCCCGTTACATGTGTTATTACTCCCTAGGTTTTAATTACAGCCTCAAGGCACTATTTTCCTAAAAGGGTTTAGGCAAGACACACACTTGGTCCTAAGCCAGGCTGGCCATGGTTACTTATCTCACTAGAACATCTCACATTTATGTGAGACGTCTATAAATTTACCTTCATCAGCTCCATAGAGTGCAACCTAATCCGAAATTAATGTAATAATTATTTTGTCACATTTTGATTTGATTTGATTTTGATTTGATTCAGATTTGTAAAGCGCGTAGCTACCCAAGGGCGTCCCAGCGCTGATACTCGGCATGCTTGATCCAGAGAAGGGGTAAGTTATGGGAAAAGCCAGGTTTTCAGTAGCCTGCGGAATACCAGTAGGTTGGTTTCCCTTCGGATGGGGAGCGGAAGGGCATTCCATAGCTTAGGGGCATTGTATGAAAAGAGGCGTCCCCCTGAGCGTACTTTTCTTATTCTGGGGACAGTGGCCAAGGAGAGGGAGTCTGATCTCAGCTGTCTATTGGATTTATGGGGTTTGATGAGGGGTCTCAGAATGGGGGGGCCTCTGCCATGAAGTATTTTGTGTGAGATACAGAGGGTTTTGAAGGTAATCCTTCCTTGAATTGGGAGCCAGTGTAATGATTTGAGGGCAGGTTTGGCGGAGCATCTGGGCTTTGTCCCAGTGAGGAGCCTTGCGGCGGCATTCTGGGCACATTGTAGTCTGTTGATGACCGATATTGGGGCACCCAGGTACAGGGCGTTTCCGTAGTCCAGTCTTGAGATAATAAGGCCCTGCATTAGCAGTTTTCTGGACTGGAAGGGAATTATGGGGGAGGATTTTCCGTGCTGTCCGTATCAGGCCGAAGCATGTACCGGCGGTTTTTCTTGCTTGGACTTTAAAGTTGAGGTCTTGGTCCATCCAGATGCCAAGGCTCTTAATTTCCCTTTTGGGGGTGGGGGGAGACCCAATACAGGGTGGCCATGAGAGAGAGGGGGGAAGTTTGCGTGGGTCGCCAAGTAGAAGGATCTCTGACTTCTCTCCGTTGAGTTTAAGGCGAGAGTCGCACATCCATTTTGAAATGTTCTGGAGGCAAGTGGCCAGGTTATCCAGACATTTAGTCGACTGGTTTATGGAGACGACCAGTTGGGTGTTGTCAGCATACATGACTACCTTTATGCCAAAAGGTGTCACGATATCTTCTAGGGGGGACATGTATACGTTAAAAAGTGTGGGGCTCAAGGAGGAGCCTTGGGGGACCCCACACTGAAGGGGGAGAACTCTGGAGTTGACAGAACCGTCGGCCACCTCGAAGGTTCTGTATTCTAAAAAGGACTTGAGCCAGGTCAGGGCGGTCCCAGAAATTCCTGCCATGTTAAGACGGTGGATAAGGATGGCGTGGTCCACCGCGTCGAAAGCGGCGCTCAGGTCCAGGAGGATCACTGCCACTGATCCTCCTGCATCTAGGATGGTTCTTGCTTCTTCGATCTCGGCCAGGAGAGCGGTGTCCGTGCCCTGTCCTGGTCTGAACCCTGTCTGGGAATGACGGAGAAGGTTGTTGGATTCAAGGAAGGTGGAGAGTTGGTGATTTATGATCTTTTCAGCCACTTTGCTAATGCCCGGGAGGAGTGAGATTGGTCTGAAGTTAGTCAGATCAGCGGGGTCGAGGTGAGGTTTTTTGAGTAGCGCGCGAACTGTTGCTTTTTTCCAGTTGGTGGGGACACTGCCTTGGGTGAGAGAAGCATTAAGTAGTTTGGTAAGGGGGGAAGACACCGTGGAGGCAACCAGTTTTAACTTGTTCATGGGGGCTGGATCTGAGGGGCTCCACTCTTCACAGAATTTAGAGTGGCCAGAAACAGCTCCGTGGATACCGGGGAGAAAGCATTAAGGTGAGGGATATCAGGGCAAGTAGAAGGGGGCTGTGAGTCTAAGAGTGTGCTATGGGTGGGGAGTGTTTTTAGGATAGTGTTAATTTTGGAAGAGAAGAACTCGGCTAACTGATTACATCTGAAGCCTGACGGATCCACTCTGGGCTGTAGTTCCGGGGCTTTTGTCAGCAGGCGGACAATGCGGTATGTTTCTTTAGAGGAATTTGCTGCTGCTAGTATTTTTCTTTCGAAAAAGGCCGCTAGAGTGTTTTTATGCAGGTTTTATAGTCCTTCATAGCTGACCTATATTCACCTTTACTCTTTGTAGCCCAGTCCTTTCTCCAGAGGCGTTCGATCTTTTTGCTTTTCTTTCTTAATTCGCGCAGCTCGGGTGTGAACCAGGGTGATTTAAAAGTTCCCTTCTTGCAAGGGAGTGGCTTATTGGGGAGGACTGAGTCGAGGGATTGTTCGATCCAGGCTCGGAGTTGGAGATCCGCCAGGGATGGATCTGAGTCGATATCAGGAACAGTGGTTGCCAATTCAAGTGACCAGGCTGCCGTATCTAATTTTGACGAGGGGCGGGATGGCGCCTGGGGGGGGGTCTGTCAGGGGCTTCGATGGAGATTTGAAGCTTAAAGGGGATTAGGTGGTGGTCCGACCAGGGCATAGGGATGGGGTCACCTACTACTAATTCGGGGATGTTCGTAAAGATGGGGTCCAACAGATGGCTCTTGGAATGGGTAGGCTACTACTTGTATATATGGACATAGCTATTTAAATATACCCGTAGTACTGTCTTGCATGCAATGCATTATGGTAGGGTGGATTTTCCATATCTTTTGCCGCGCGCAGTACCATATGTGACCAAAAGATGGCTACAGTGCTGGTGCCTTGCTCACTGGGGACCTCTAGGAGCCGCTTGAGGTACTGCATCCCGACATGCAGTGCTGGTGCCTTGCTCACTAGGGACCTCTAGGAGCAGCTTGAGGTACTGCACTGAGACATGCAGTGCTGGTGCCTTGCTCACTAGGGACCTCTAGGAGCAGCTTGAGGTACTGCATCCCGACATGCAGTGCTGGTGCCTAGCTCACTAGGGACCTCTAGGATCAACTTGCAACACTGCACCTAGACATGCAGGCTGGTGCCTTGCTCACTAGGGACCTCTAGAAGCAGCGTGTGGTACTGCACTGAGACATGCAGTGCTGGTGCCTTGCTCACTAGGGTCCTCTAGGAGCAGCGTGTGGTACTGCACTGAGACATGCAGTGCTGGTGCCTTGCTCACTAGGGTCCTCTAGGAGCAGCTTGCGGTACTGCATCTCGACATGCAGTGCTGGTGCCTTGCTCACTAGGGACCTCTAGGAGCAGCTTGCAGTACTGCACCTAGACATGCAGTGCTGGTGCCTTGCTCACTAGGGTCCTCTAGGAGCAGCGTGTGGTACTGCACTGAGACATGCAGTGCTGGTGCCTTGCTCACTAGGGTCCTCTAGGAGCAGCGTGTGGTACTGCAATGAGACATGCAGTGCTGGTGCCTTGCTTACTAGGGTCCTCTAGGAGCAGCGTGTGGTACTGCACTGAGACATGCAGTGCTGGTGCCTTGCTCACTAGGGTCCTCTAGGAGCAGCGTGTGGTACTGCAATGAGACATGCAGTGCTGGTGCCTTGCTTACTAGGGTCCTCTAGGAGCAGCGTGTGGTACTGCACTGAGACATGCAGTGCTGGTGCCTTGCTCACTAGGGACCTCTAGAAGCAACTTGCAACACTGCACCTAGACATGCAGTGCTGGTGCCTTGCTCACTAGGGACCTCTAGGAGCAACTTGCAACACTGCACCTAGACATGCAGTGCTGGTACCTTGCTCACTAGGGACCTCTAGGAGCAACTTGCAACACTGCACCTAGACATGCAGTGCTGGTACCTTGCTCACTAGGGACCTCTAGGAGCAACTTGCAACACTGCACCTAGACATGCAGTGCTGGTGCCTTGCTCACTAGGGACCTCTAGGAGCAGCTTGCTGTACTGCAGCTAGACATGCAGTGCCGGTGCCTTGCTCACTAGGGACCTCTAGGAGCAGCGCTGGTGCCTTGCTCACTAGGGACCTTTAGGAGCAGTGCTGGTGCCTTGCTCACTAGGGACCTCTAGGAGCAACTTGCAACACTGCACCTAGACATGCAGTGCTGGTACCTTGCTCACTAGGGACCTCTAGGAGCAACTTGCAACACTGCACCTAGACATGCAGTGCTGGTGCCTTGCTCACTAGGGACCTCTAGGAGCAACTTGCAACACTGCACCTAGACATGCAGTGCTGGTGCCTTGCTCACTAGGGACCTCTAGGAGCAGCTTGAGGTACTGCACCTAGACATGCAGTGCTGGTGCCTTGCTCACTAGGGACCTCTAGGAGCAACTTGCAACACTGCACCTAGACATGCAGTGCTGGTGCCTTGCTCACTAGGGACCTCTAGGAGCAGCTTGAGGTACTGCACCTAGACATGCAGTGCTGGTGCCTTGCTCACTAGGGACCTCTAGGAGCAGCTTGAGGTACTGCACCTAGACATGCAGTGCTGGTGCCATGCTTACTAGGGACCTCTAAGAGCAACTTGCAGCACTGCACCGAGACATGAAGTGCTGGTGCCTTGCTCACTAGGGACCTCTGTTAGCAGCTTGCGGTACTGTACTGAGACATACAATGCCGGTTCCTGGCTCACTACGCAAGCATTTGCAATGCACTAGGTCTTGCATTACTGAAAGTATGAGCTATTGGCGTGGCATTATTATTTGCAATGCCAATACCTCAAACTATCAGTAATGCAAGACCTTTTGCATTGCAAATGCTTGTTTTAATAAGAAATTTAGAAAAACTACAACAAAAAGACATCAGGGTTGGGGCAATGGAGGAGTTGGTGGGAGAATAGGTGGGGGAGAAGGAAGGCTGCACATAAGGCAGAATGCAACGGGTGGAGAAGGGGGCAGACACAATGGAAAGAATATGGATTGCATTGGGGCAGGGGGCTGTACACCAGAGAGTGTGAGCAGCACACGAGGGAGAGAGCAACACAGGTTGGGGGAGAAGCAAAGGGGAGAGTAACACAAAGCATAGGGGAGCAGAGGATAAGGACACAGGGGAGATAACAAGGATGAAAGAAAGCAAAACGGGGAGGGGTGTTGGCAGGGGAGAAGCACATGAAAGAGAGAGTAGGAATGCCTAATCAAAACACAAAAGTACTTTCCCACACATGAGAGGTGGAAGCATACAAGTCAGGTAATCAAGCGGCTGGGCAAGGGTATATGCTCCAGTGTTGGAACAAACAAAAAAAGAAGACAAGCCATGGAATAAGAAATAAGTACATAAGAATGACAATAAAGGCACCCAGTGGTAAGCAGTCGGCGGGCTGTATGGCCACAGCCCACAAAAGGTCTTTGACAAATACACCACTTATGCTGTCAAGAAAGTGACACCTAAATAAACTTCTCTGCACACACCACACATAAACAGTCATGCGATAATAATCCACATTTGTAAAGCGCGAACCATTACCCGTTAGTGTCTCTAGGCGCTGGGGGCCATCGGGAAGATTAAGCAAGCTATTGCCCAGAGTCACATGGTGCTGGGCTAATCTGTCGCTGGCCCCGGGGATCGAACCGTGATCCCCAGATTCCGGAGTCAGTCACCCTGGCCACGGTGCCACACCTCTCCCAGATATCGTGTGCATTACATGATAACACACAAAGGCAATGTTCATTCCTGGGGTGTGTAGGATACACTTCTCATCAGGCTGCTTTGCCTTTGGCTACCATGAACAAGAGGCTATTGCTCTCATCCATGCGCTCAGAAGGGCCGAGTTTGTGTTAATCTCTGTCTGACTGAGTGCTGCTGTTGCAGCGACATGAAGTGTGGCGCGTGTATGCTCAGCAGGCTTCACTCTATGGGTCACTTGTTGATTCTAGAACTAGAGCAGAGGAGGCTCTCATCCCAGGTGGAATAAATCACCCACAGCAGAAAGGAGATGGGAAAAGAGAGGTCTGCAGCGCCTGGCTTGTAAGTGTAAGGCCTGAGCTGCACAATAAGTGCTGGGCGCCAGGCCTCCAGGAGGTTTTGTACAACAAACCCTCGGAGGCTAGGGAGGAGGGTACGTGCCAGCACATTCTGGACTAAATAGTATGGCCGACAGATTGCCCTTTTGTAGTTAATGACAGAAACGGGACAGTATTCTTGCAAATGGTATTCGTCAGGGCATCATCCGACATAGCCTAACACCATCAAGGAAGAATGGGTTGATGTAATCCGTAAGGGAGCAGGTGTGGACGTGGGAATGGAAGTGGCAACTCAGGAAGCAAAGGTTGTGGAAACTGTTGATTGGAGAATCATCCGCCGAGGGGATGCCCGGTGCAAGGCAAGCAGTGCCTGAGGTGTAACAAATGCGGCCATTTTGCGAAAGTCTGCATGAGCATGACCAGGCAAACGGCGAACACATGGTACATGCGGCAGAGTCGGTAGACGAGGCTGAAAGTATGTGCAGAAGAATGAATGTCACGGAGGATGATGAAGAGGACAGAGTGTTCGTGATATCGTATACGAGGAGAGCAAACATGAAGAAAAGACCACCTCCAATGTGCCAAATCTGCATAGGAGAGAACGATATCATGGCACTCATACACACGGGGGCGTCGGTCAATATCCTTGACGCTATGCAGTAAGACCAACTCGTACCCAAACCTCCACTTCTCAAGACGGGTATGGACAAGATACCCCCATTCCCCTCCAAGGGGTGATTGAAGTTGAAGTCACACACGGGGACTCGTCTGCAATGACAAGGTTCCACGTAACCAAGGACAGTGCAGGGATTCTGTTGGGCTGCCACTCGGCAGAAGATCTGGGCTTGGTGATGTTTGCAAAACAGATTCACCAGTCGCACGTAGAGGGAATCATGACGGAGTTCCTGGAACTGTTTAACCCCTTCGGTGCTGATGACGGCTCCCGGCCGTCATGCATTACGGTGGGCGTGTGCTGATGACGGCCGGGAGTCGTCATGACCACACCCGTGATCGGAATGTGCCGCACAGGTGCAGAATTCCGGCCGCTGCGGAGGGGTTAAAGGTCTAGGCTGCTTAAAAGGGGTGACAGTGAAGCTCCACATAGACGAGACCATCAAACCCGTGGCACTTCAACATCAAAGAGTACCATTTCATTTGAGGCCGCTGGTGGGAGCCAAATTGGACCGTCTGGAGAGAGCAGGGGTGATTGAAAAGGTCTCTGGTCCCACCCCATGAGTATCACCACTCACTTGTAATAGCACCAAAGCCGAAACAACCAGGGGCCATTCGTCTATGTGTGGATAGGCGATTAAAAGGGAGCTGCATTTGACGCCCACCATTGATGAGATAGTGGCCAATATTAACGGTGCCAAATGTTTCTCTAAAGTGGACCTAAACTCAGGCTATCACCAACTACTGCTGGACGAATGAAGCTGATACATAACCATGTTTTTCACGCATGTGGGGCTGAGGAGTTTTAAGAAACTCAGTTTCGGAGTATCGTCGGCGGCAGAGGTCTTTAAGGATGCCATCGGGGAAGCTTGGTCTGGCCTGGTTGGGGCCATAAACGTCAGCGATGATGTTTTAGTTTTCTCAAAGTCCCTAGAGGAGCACCATATACGTCTACGAGCAACACTGCAGAGGTTGGTTGAATAGGGGCTGACCTTGCACAAAGAAAAATGCGCTTTCTACAGCTTGCAAGTGGACCCCGCGAAAGTAGAAGCCATTCGGGCGGCAGCCACACCTCAGAATCAGACTGAGGTAAGGAGCTTCCTAGGGATGGCGAACAACTGAGGCCGGTTTATACTGCATTTAGCCACAATGTCAGAACCCCTATGAGCGCTCACAAAAAAGGATGTCAGGTGGCAGTGGTCCAGTGTCAAAGCTCAAGCGTTCATGGAGATCAAGGGGGCACTGTTGCAAGGAGTGACTGTGACATATTTTGAGCCTGGGAAACCAACCAAGTTAGTTGTCGATGCCAGCCCGGGAGGGCTGGGGGCGGTGCTGCTGCAGAAAGGCCAGAACGATGAGTGGGTGCTAATCGCATATGCAAGCCGAGCTCTCACAGCGGTGGAAACAAGGTATGCCCAGATTGAAAGAGAGACGCTGGCCATCCGATGGGCCTGTCAACATTTCGATATATATCTGTGTGGACATAGCTTAAAAGTTGTCACCGACTAAAAACCATTGGTGCCTTTGTTTCTAATCACGGCCAGGAGTGGCCCACCATGAATCAAAAGGTTTGCGGTGCAAGTTCAACACTATAACTTTGAGATTGAGTTGCGTCCGGGAGCAAGCATTTGTCACCCCGAGTGGGATGGGTATGCTCCAACGTGAGTCCCATGCTCCCCACACCACTGGAGTCAAGCTATCCTGGCTGAAGACGCTGATAGCCAGAAACCGGTCCTAGGATGCTTGATTATGGTCCAGAGAAGACATGGCTTGGCAGTTCGGGCTGGACTGTTCCCATGAGGGTCAAGGCTGATTTGCATATGGCCATGTCTGAACTGGGGTGGTGTGGAGTGCAAAAAAACGATGGATTTAGGCCCCAGATCTCTGTACTGGGGTGAATGTATGACATTGTTCTGCATTCTGTCCATCGACTGTTGTTTTGCAGATTGAAAAAGAGGCGCTGGCCATCCGATGGGCCTGTCAACATTTCGATATATATCTGTGTGGACATAGCTTAAAAGTGGTCACCGACTAAAAACCATTGGTGCCTTTGTTTCTAGGCACGGCCAGGAGTGGGCCGCCACGAATCAAAAGGTTTGCGGTGCAAGTTCAACACTATAACTTTGAGATTGAGTTGCGTCCTGGAGCAAGCAATCCTGCGGACTACTTGTCACGGCACCCGATGGCCCTCTGTCCAGATTCTCCCAGTGAAGTAGATGAGGGTGCGGAGTCGTTTGTCAAGCAACTTGTAACCACCACATGTCCCAGAGCGCTGTCAGTGGAGAAATCGCGGTGGCGACGGAAGAAGATGCATACCTGCTGGCTGTGAAGGAGATGCTTCATAGCCATCAGTGAAAGAGGTTTCTGGAAGGATTGGGGAGACTGTCTGAAGAGGAGCGAGAAGCGCGTCTCGGGATGTGGAGATGCTGAGAAGAGCGGAGCGAAAGTGGTGAAGGAGTGATCTTATGGGGGACAAGCTTATCCCAAAATACTAGCTACTCAGAAAGTGACGTCCGATAGCTGGTGAGGTAAACTCATCACACGCAAACTTTTGTGATCATGTTACTGCATATAACAATGCCTTGAGTCTTTCCACCACTGAACATGTGCATTTATCACAGTGTGCATGACCTGTGCCTAAAGCGTCTTCTCCATTCACTGCAGCTCCAAGACCACATTAAAATAACCACTTTCTGAGCAGCTAGTATTTTGGGATAAGCTTGTTGAATGTTTATGAATGATGACAAATAGATCACTGCATCTTTTTCATTTATCTACAGGTACAGGTACTATTGCCCTGACCTGTTTCTACTAAACGGGTAAGTGCACAATTGACTTACCGTAGTTGCCACAAGGCGCATCTACCCCTCTTTTTGGTCCTGAAGAAAGCCTATAGATCCCTTTGGACAATGAGGCTGAAACATGTTGACCATCGGTGAACCATAGTGTGCGTAGGATGAGTAGCTTGATCTACAAATGCACCAGCACTGTTTTTATGTCTTTTCACAACTCCACACTATTAAAGAATCTTCTTAAATGGTGATGTAGAGAATTTTAAATCACTCCACACGAGCACTGCACCACTTTTTGCATCTCTGGACACTACTGTAATACCAACTGGTCTTCCTCCAGGTGGAGGCCAGCATACCTATGCTAAAAACCCAATGATGATGCTGCCACGTCACTAACAGGCGGAGAACCAAGATATACCGCCCACAACCTGTGCACGTATATGAGGGCTTTTTTAAGGAACAGTCGTACACCAATAGACCCTGGTTCCACAGGTACAAGTGTTCCATTCTCCCTCTTGATTTGATACAATACAACATACATCACAGGAAGATAACACCTCAATGGCCTCAAGCCAACGGTGACGTTGAAAGATTTATGAGGACCATTAATAAAACACTGAGTATTGGGGTAGACCGGAGAAAAGACCTGGAAGGATGCCTCCACAGGTTCCTAAGAGCCTATCGCCAGATGCCACAGAGCATGACACGGTGCGCACCAAGTGATCGGGTGATGCAAAGGGCTGTCCGGGACGTGGTACCTGTGAGTAAGGAGTGGATACCGGGAGTACTAGACAGTGCAGGAGCCCAGACCAAATGACGGAATAACAATGACAACGCTAGCCGTCATGGGGGAGCGCGTTATCTAACCAACAGAAGAGGAGACTACGTTGTAGTAAAGGACAGGCATCCGGGAGGCAAGTTCCGGACATCTTTCGAGAAGGAGCTGTGGGAGGTTGTCTGAGTGCAAGGAACCATGGTCACGGTGAGAAGAGGGCAGCACCAGGTCTCGAGGAACGCGTCATGGTTCAAAAAGGCAACATAGCCAGTGATGGACTTGGCAGGAGTTGAAGAACGGCGGAGTCCGTGTGATGACCGAACCGTACCCGGTGATGTCGAGGAGCAAGCACGTGAAGAGAATGGTGAGACAGAGCTATCCCCAGCAGAGGGTCGCGGTGCAGCAGAAGATGATCTCCCCCGAGAGAAGACATCCTTATCGACTGAGGAGCAACCCGCAGCCTAGTGAGAGGCTGGGAGACTTCCCATGTTAAAGAACTGATCAGCGAAGTGGCCAGTCACAAAGAAGAGTTTGTTACGTTAGTTTATTCTTTTGTTGTTATTATTTTAGTTTGATGTTTGAACAAAGATTGGTGAGATGGGATGTAGTGAGCCACCCGGCTCCTACACTACAATGTAACCACTCCAACTCCCTGGGCCGGGCGCGGACCGGGGAGTATTTAATAAAGGTGGCGTCAGCGCTCGTGGCTGACGCGCCCAGACGAGTTCTGGAGTGTGGTAGTGCCTTACTGTGCCCGAAGCAGTTATAGGCCCAGTAATCCCTAGAACCGCTATCCTGACCCTAGGCCCCTGCAACTCCCCTCTTTCAAATATCACACCTCCCAACGTTTTCAGCAGACCCTCTCTAAAAACCGGGACATGAGCTTAATTTCCTGAGATCTGCCGGGACAGCTGGTGAGAAAACTGGACTGTCCAGGCAAATCCGGAACACCTGGTCACCCAACTTCTGGAGGGTGTATGAAACAAATGTGTAAGGGGGGTGGGGAGTTGCGGTCTTAAAAGTGGCATGGCTTATGTAATTACAGGAGTCCTTAAATGCTGAGCACATTTTTTGTGATACCGACAATGTGCCATTGGGGCCTCTGTGAGCTTTCTGCAGGGCATTGAGTGGGATGAAAACACTGAGGGTCTTTCAAAGGTGTGTGGCCGATGCAATTAAGGGTTCGGCTTAAAACATGTAAACTAGAACTTTGTAGATGGCATAGCGTGCCATCCTACTCGTATTTTGCGGCTTATTTCATTGCATCCAGATGTATACTACAACAAGTAAAATTACACCTACAACAAGCCAAGACCATTGACTTTGTCAGTGGTTATTAGTTGCATAAGATAAATCAGCAACAACTATGACTTTGTTGTATGTAATATAGAAAATACTTAAGTTCTGAAATTATGAGACTATGGAAGAACTATAACGAGGTTCTTAGAAGTTGCGTCAAAGGCAGTGAAGGGTGGCACTGCTGCAGAGTTAAGATTTATTTTTCATTCTGAGGGTGAGGGCTAAAATGGAGAGCCTGATAGGGACACGTCTCAGCACCTGCTTTTTAGAACTGCTGGTGCTGAGCACCAGCAGGACTCGGTCCGCTTAAAGCCCTGGCTTTCTATTATTGCATCCCCATATATAACACAACAATGGACAAACACCTAAAACCAGCCAAAGACTATTGGCTTTGACAGTGTAAGATAAATGAGTAACAACAATGATTTTGTTGTAAAAAAAAAGTAATCGAAATATTTCAATTCTGAAGTTGTGAAATCGTGATTTAAATATCACTGAGGCCTGTGGAAGGGGTAGGTGCCTTCAAAGTGTCCCAATCAGTTCTGGTATGCTCACTTATGTTGGACATATACAACCCTTTTCTCTCCACATATTGTACATCTACAAATCTGATACCTCATCTCTTACCTCTTCAGCACCCTCTTTTTTCTCTCTCCTGAATGCACTTCCTCTCATCTTCTCACTTCACCACCCCCAAACGCACAATGCACCCACTCACCTGTAAGCCCTGCATTTACTTTCGCCCGTCAATATTTTGGCAGCTGTATACATCCTTTATAAACTTTTGCACGATGATCATGTATTCTGACCACCTTTTTGGACCATTAACAGGCACTGTGAGAAAGATGTACTTTGTTCTGGCTCCACTCCAAAGCTCTCAATTGTGGCCTGTTATAAACACCTGATGGGGACTCAGTTCAAAATATGCACTATACAAGAGTCATATGAATGTGAAATATTAATAGGCAATAAACTGCTGACATGGATTATCTTAAACGTTTTTAACATTCATTGTTCAGAAATCAATCATTGTTTTTCGCCAGCAAAGTTAAGGATGTGAATATATGGCCCTATGGGAACCCATTTCAATTGATGTTTTGAACTACTACTGTGTCTGTGACCAGGAGGAGGGTGGCCCACTTATAGTCCTGAATTTATATTTGTATGTTTGAACAGCATTAAAACACCTCACAATTACACATTTGAAAAGTACAGGAGATGCAAAGAAGTAATATTATTGTGTCTTGTTAAATGACAGTGAAATAGTGAAGAGTGCGTTGTCGACAGCATCCAAAATCAGCGTGAACTAATGGAACACAGGGTACAAATAGTAGACGTTTTCTAAAAACAGGTAGTTACTTGCTTAGTATGCATTTGCTCGGATAAACACAGGTAAATTTCTTCTTTTTAAATGCAATACCTTCAAATAGGTGTATTTGCTTTGAAAACCAGACATGAACACCTTAAATAATGAGGAAATATCAAGTTGTGAGCAATCTGTCAGCAAACATGATTTCAGAGAACTGTTTAATAAGTTGATGAGCTGAGCAGTCTAATGGGCACTGGTAGGGAGTTCCATGTCCAAGTAGGAAGAGGTGTGGCGCCGCGGCCAGGGCGACTGACTCGGGGATCACGGTTCGATCCCTGGCACCGGCAGCAGATTAGCCCAGCACCATCTGACTCTGGGCAATAGCTTGCTTAATCTTCCCGACGGCCCCCAACGCCTAGAGACCCTTACGGGTGATTGTTCGTGCTTTACAAATGTGGATTTATGTCTTAGGCGTCTGACCTGAGCGGGAATGGCCAGTAAATGAGCTTTCATAAAAGCGTTTACTTTGAAGGCGAGGGTTAGTTCTGCTTCTGACCATATCAAAGGCTCCATAGATGGTCAGTTTCTGCACTAGATACTTGGGGCTATTCAGGTGTAATGCCTTTCAGATTAATTGGTAACTGCAAACACAACAATGATGGACAGAATGTGGATCAATGTCACACATTCACCCCAGTCCAAAGATCTGGGCCCAAATCCATCGTTTTTCCACTCCACACCACCCTGGGTTAGACAATGGCGATATGCAAATCAGCGCTGACCCTGTGCCCCATGGGAACAGTCCAGTCCGAACTACAAAAGCCATGTCCTTCCCAGAACGGAAACAAGCATCCGAGGACCGGCCCGGTTTCGAGGTAACACCTCTCATCAGCCCGGCTAGCTTGATTCCAGTGGTGTGGAGTAACTGGGACTCACGTCTGAGCATCCCCAGTACACTTAGAGCGGTAACTGCAAACACAACAATGATGGACAGAATGTGGATCAATGTCACACATTCACCCCAGTCCAAAGATCTGGGCCCAAATCCATCGTTTTTCCACTCCACACCACCCTGGGTTAGACAATGGCGATATGCAAATCAGCGCTGACCCTGTGCCCCATGGGAACAGTCCAGTCCGAACTACAAAAGCCATGTCCTTCCCAGAACGGAAACAAGCATCCGAGGACCGGCCCGGTTTCGAGGTAACACCTCTCATCAGCCTGGCTAGCTTGATTCCAGTGGTGTGGAGTAACTGGGACTCACGTCTGAGCATCCCCAGTACACTTAGAGCGGTAACTGCAAATACAACAATGATGGACAGAATGTGGATCAATGTCACACATTCACCCCAGTCCAAAGATCTGGGCCCAAATCCATCGTTTTTCCACTCCACACCACCCTGGGTTAGACAGTGGCGATATGCAAATCAGCGCTGACCCTGTGCCCCATGGGAACAGTCCAGTCCGAACTACAAAAGCCATGTCCTTCCCAGAACGGAAACAAGCATCCGAGGACCGGACCGGTTTCGAGGTAACACCTCTCATCAGCCCGGCTAGCTTGATTCCAGTGGTGTGGAGTAACTGGGACTCACGTCTGAGCATCCCCAGTACACTTAGAGCGGTAACTGCAAACACAACAATGATGGACAGAATGTGGATCAATGTCACACATTCACCCCAGTCCAAAGATCTGGGCCCAAATCCATCGTTTTTCCACTCCACACCACCCTGGGTTAGACAATGGCGATATGCAAATCAGCGCTGACCCTGTGCCCCATGGGAACAGTCCAGTCCGAACTACAAAAGCCATGTCCTTCCCAGAACGGAAACAAGCATCCGAGGACCGGACCGGTTTCGAGGTAACACCTCTCATCAGCCCGGCTAGCTTGATTCCAGTGGTGTGGAGTAACTGGGACTCACGTCTGAGCATCCCCAGTACACTTAGAGCGGTAACTGCAAACACAACAATGATGGACAGAATGTGGATCAATGTCACACATTCACCCCAGTCCAAAGATCTGGGCCCAAATCCATCGTTTTTCCACTCCACACCACCCTGGGTTAGACAATGGCGATATGCAAATCAGCGCTGACCCTGTGCCCCATGGGAACAGTCCAGTCCGAACTACAAAAGCCATGTCCTTCCCAGAACGGAAACAAGCATCCGAGGACCGGCCCGGTTTCGAGGTAACACCTCTCATCAGCCCGGCTAGCTTGATTCCAGTGGTGTGGAGTAACTGGGACTCACGTCTGAGCATCCCCAGTACACTTAGAGCGGTAACTGCAAACACAACAATGATGGACAGAATGTGGATCAATGTCACACATTCACCCCAGTCCAAAGATCTGGGCCCAAATCCATCGTTTTTCCACTCCACACCACCCTGGGTTAGACAATGGCGATATGCAAATCAGCGCTGACCCTGTGCCCCATGGGAACAGTCCAGTCCGAACTACAAAAGCCATGTCCTTCCCAGAACGGAAACAAGCATCCGAGGACCGGCCCGGTTTCGAGGTAACACCTCTCATCAGCCCGGCTAGCTTGATTCCAGTGGTGTGGAGTAACTGGGACTCACGTCTGAGCATCCCCAGTACACTTAGAGCGGTAACTGCAAACACAACAATGATGAACAGAATGTGGATCAATGTCACACATTCACCCCAGTCCAAAGATCTGGGCCCAAATCCATTGTTTTTCCACTCCACACCACCCTGGGTTAGACAATGGCGATATGCAAATCAGCGCTGACCCTGTGCCCCATGGGAACAGTCCAGTCCGAACTACAAAAGCCATGTCCTTCCCAGAACGGAAACAAGCATCCGAGGACCGGCCCGGTTTCGAGGTAACACCTCTCATCAGCCCGGCTAGCTTGATTCCAGTGGGGCACAGGGTCAGCGCTGATTTGCATATCGCCATTGTCTAACCCAGGGTGGTGTGGAGTGGAAAAACGATGGATTTGGGCCCAGATCTTTGGACTATCTGTAGCTGTAGTATCTTTCAGCTAGATTCATCAAAGACCCGTTTTGCGAGTCTATAATAGCGATTCATAAGGAATCGCTATTATGGACTCGCAAAACGCTATTCATGTAGGAATCGCAATATTTATTGCGATTCCTACAGCTTCCTTATTTGCGATTAGCTAAAGGCCCATAGGAATGAATGGGGAGTTATTCCTTATTTGCGATTAGCAATTAGCTAATCGCAAATAAGGATGCGATTTCAAGGGTGTAGGGGTGTCCAAAGGACACCCTGTAGCACCCCTGAAATGCAAATTTACACAGGTGTTGCGCAATTGAAAAAAAAGCACTAAAGTGCTTTTTTTTATTTTTTCGCTATTTACCACGAAGTCAGACTTCGTGGTAAATAGCAACCAAAAATTGCGAATTCGCAATTTAAAAATGGTTAATGAATTGCATTTAAGGAATCTCAAATAGAGATTCCTTAAATGCAATTCCTCGCAAATATGCGATTTCGCTAATAGCGATTTTTGCATTTGGGATGATGAATCCCAAATGCAAAAATTGTGCTCGCAAAGGGCCAGATTCGCAGAATCTGGCCCATTGCGAGCCGAATTGTCTTTCATGAATCTGGCTGTTTATCTCTCGGTTGTCTGTTTACACACTCCATGTGCAAATGTCACTATGTGCAAGAAAAACAAGCTACAGAGTTAACTTCTTTGCTTTTTAAAGCCTCTGATCTTAGTCGATTTGTTGCTGGAATGCAGTTTCGGTGGCAGTTGATGGATTGGCTGGCAGGTGGGTCTTGTAGCATTTGTTGAACTTTCAGCCTCACTGGATCCGCGTGTCTCCCAGGGCAGATTTGTTGAACAGGTTCATGGGGGGTTCCACCGAGACACTATAGTTGTCCTCTCAGATGGGGCGGGGGTGGGGGTAGGAGAATGGGTAGTGGAGATGAGCAAGATAGACTGTGCTGAGGGCTCCAAGATAAGGCGACCACATGTTCCATGATGTCACCGGTGCACTAATATGCTAATCACATTTGACAAATCGGTGCATTCTGGGAACTGTAGTCACGCCTCTCCATAGAGTCACGTGGACGGCTAGGACCGGAATACAGCTGTCAGTAACAAGTAGGCAGGAACCGGAAACAGTGTGCTACTGACAAGTAGCAAAAGGACCACTGTTTAAGACAAGACACCCTAATATGCTACTGTACACTGGTGCCAGGGGCGCGCGCCGGAAGTGCACTTGCCAGCAGGGTCCCGGATGTCACTCCTCTCAGCAAGCAAACATCTTTACACGTTCACAACTGCCCCGATTTACAAATATAGGTCGTTTTTTTTAGCTTTTTTATTCTTTAGTGAGGGCACTTTTATAGCTTATTTTTGAATGAAGGGCTCTTTTTAAGCTATTTCATTCTTTAATATATTCACAATATTTTGGTGCACGGGCCTATTTTCTGTCCTAGTTCGATCCTGGACCCCCCACCACCTTCCACCTCCCTTCCCCCACCCAGCTGTCTGGAAATATATATAGCAGCAGAGAGAGCTACTGCTTAACGTGCCGATAACAGCAGAACAACCTAATGTGACATAAAGAGGCACTAACAGCCAACTTAGTAGTAATTGAAGCTGAGCTTGTTGTAATGCCACCCCCGACTTGTGAACCGGACTACTGCCCCTCGCTGGGCACACTCTGGTGACAGGCATTTCATGGGTTACTTGTGCCACAACTGTGTAGCACAGTCAGCCACCTTCCTGCCCCCAAGGTTTGCTTTTAATTATAGCAGGTCGAGGCCTTCACAGCTGCTCACGAGTGGCAGGTGGGGGCGCTCCAGCCACATCTTATCACCTTTGAGACAATTCTGTTTGAGGCAAACACCCCTGTCCATTAGCAGCTTTAAATCCTAATTAAAAGGAACTATATTTTCAAAAGGGCCAGGGGGCACAAGGGGTGTTTACAGTTGGTTTCCTCCCTTTGGGGTTATAAAGCAGGCCAAAAGTGCATGAACCACCCTTTTTGCAAAGTGTATCCTGCAGGCACAAAGAATGTTCACCCGTTCTGCCAATGGGTTCTCCTCAATGCACAGGAAGCAACGTGTTTGCCTTGGCTATATGGAATATGCTAGCGCTTATACAAATAGGCCTTTGAGGAGGGTGACCCAGTGCTTAATTTGAGCTGGTGCTTTCCGGTGCTCAGCACCAGCACTTATATGTCAGCACCAGCTCCTTTGACAGTTTGCCACATGGTGGCACTGTCTGTCTAATTAAGGATGAGCACAACAACGGCTGTTCATTAAATGAATTAACAATGGATAGTAGCTGCCATCTAAGCCATTCTTACAGCTTTGGTGGCCCAGAATAGTGTGAATTGTCACACTTGTTAGAGTGTGATGCTCAGTAGTTGAGTTGGTATTGTCATTGCTGTGGTAATGGATGCTACTACAAGCTGCAGTGGCGTCCACACAAGGGCCCTGGCACCTACTTTTTTTTTTCTTACAATTTAAACACTAAGGTGACCATATCAGTGGAACACCACTTTTCCATTCCTAAACTTTACTTTTACATATCATTGTATAGTCATCTGGTGTATAGGTCCAATTGCCTGAATTAACATGAACCAAGACTGCAACTCCCAGTATGCACTGCAAAGTAAAAGGAAAGTCTAGGAATGGAAAGGTGGGGTACCAGTGACATGGAGCCATCTGGTCACCTTCCCTTTGAAGGAAGTGCCAACTGCATCCTCAGGGGTGGTGCACAGTTGTTGTGCCCACCACAGGCACCCATTGGGAGGGAGACCAAGTGCCCAGGGATTAAGGCACAGACCCCCCCCCCTCCAAAGGTAAGCAAGGTGCTGCTGCAAAGACACAGACGCGGCTACAGCAGGGGTCCTGTCAGTGCCTCTGCATACACATCCTGCACCCCACTATCAGAAGTCTGACACATCACCCCCCCCCGTGGTTCTTTAGTACTACCTAAAGTATGAGAGTTTACAGTGAAACAAAGAGCGGCAGATTTAATGGTGTCTCTATCTCTCCCTCCTACAGTCTCACAGACAGTGATGATTTTTTGTTCTCATCAGTCATATGAACTAAGCAAATTAAGGCATGCTTCAGAGCAAATTGGATTAATGTTAGCCATCAATCACAGTCACATTCCGGTACAGTGCATTTCACCCACATTGCCACTCTGGGTGAGACCAGCCACATGCAAATCAGGCTTGGCCTCGCTCCAATAGGAACAGAATAGTCTAACTGTCAGGCCAGGTCCGCACCGAGGGAACCACAAACAACCGGAGATCAGTTTTGCAGTGGCTTAGCATTACCCCCAAACTCCAAGCCCCCCCCCCCGCTCCGGCACAGTCCAGGCAGTGCTTAATTTGAGCTGGTGGCTCCACTTAATTGTCAACACCGGAGCGTGACAGTCTGCCATAAGGTGGCGCTGTCGGGCTAATTTAGAGCTGACCACAACAACAGTTCATTAATAATAAAATCTACATTAAAATGACTATTGCATGCCATCCAAGCCATTCTTATAGCTTCGGGGGGACCTGAAATAATCTGAATTGTCACGCTTGTTGGAGTGTGATGGTTAGTAGTTGTGGTGTTACTATAATTGGCAGTATAGCAGGGGCAATGTGTGGTGCAAGCTTCAGTGGCCCCCTGACTAGAGCCCTGGCAACTATCTTTTTTTTTTTTTACAAACTCAGCCAGTTCTGCTTTCCCTTCCTGGGGACAAGAGTTTTTTATTTGTATCCCCACTATTAAAAGCAGCTTGAAAACTAGTTTGTAATTGACCTTCAGGATCTTACTGGTGACGTACGTCCCCATTAACTTATATTGCAGCAGAGGCTATTCCAGGCGGGAGAAAGCCAAAACAAAGCCATTTTTGGCTTTAAAAATCGTGAGTCTCCCGGCGGAATAGGTATTATAGCATATGCACTATCTGTAGCTGCGTGACAGGAAGTTCCGCTGCTAGTGTTTCCGGGGGACGGTTTTGATCGATGCACAGAAGGCTGCCTGGCAACTCCACGTGTGCTGGGATGGAACTCCCAGAGCTTGTCTTTGAGCGTGCCCGGGGAGGGAGGGTGAATTACGGCGTCGCAGATCAGGAAAGGCCGGGGATTCAATGAGGCCTACAGGCAGATTTCACCCCCGCCCCCAGGGGCTGCCCATCTCTCCCCCGGTGCCCTCGCCCACTCCCGCGGGGGTATCACCCGCCCCGTGTGCGGCCCCCACCCCCTCCCCGCGGTTGTACCGCCCTACTCCGGCGGGGCTCCGCTCGCTGGCCGCAGAGATGCAGGCTCCGCCGGGCTCCAACGCGCTGTACTCCTCGGTGCGGTTCTGGGACGGCCGGTACGGGGCGGACGGGCCCCCGCGGGACTGGTTCGGCGGCCTGAGCAGCTTCAGCGGCCTCCTGGAGGCGCAGCTGCGGACGGAGGACCGGCTGCTGGTGCTCGGTACGTGCCCGCCACGGAGCGGCCTCCCCGGGGGTCTCTGTTAGCTAAGCTTGCCTCCACCCTAGTGTAATTTAGTTATACTTAGGGTTTAAAGTGAGCCGGGTCCCGCCGGCACTCAGCACAGCAGCTCTAAAAAGCAGGGTCTGAGAGCGACGGGCCACTATCGGGCTCTCCATTTGTGCCCTCACCCTCATGTGGGAAAAAAAATCTTCTTTTCTGCAGCAGTGGCACCCTTCACTGCCTTTGAGGTAACTCCAGAGACTCATTTTAGTTATTTTACTCTCATTTTTGAACAGATGCATTTTCAGTAGTCTATACAACGAAACCATTGTTGTTGCTTATTTAGTTCATGCAACTATCAACCATTGGCAAAGCCAATGGTCCTGGTTTGTTGTAGGTGTAATGTTACTTGTTGCTTTATATAGCTCAATGCAACTACATAAGCTCTTAATTACAAAGGCCAAGCCCCTTTGAGAGTCCCCCCGCCCCTTTCAAGCTCACTTAAAGCCCTGGCTATAGAGATCCAACACGTTTAATCCTCACTTTGTTTTTCCTGCTATTATGAGCTGGCTAAAGTGTTAAACCCTCTTGATTCTTTTTCCACATGTACCGAGCTCCTAAATTTCCTAGATTCACTCCACCCTGACGAGTTCACCCAGTCCTTATCTGTATGTTTGTTTTGCATTCTGGGATTTGTAGTTCCATTGCCTCTGGTAACTATATGAGTACAAGTACCGCACAGAGACATTGCGGACCAAATGAGCTGATTGCTTTCTTTGACATCTAAGAACTCTGATGTATTCATAACTTTGATGGTAAATGTTAAACATCGAGCCCCAGAATGCACTTCGTTCTTGGCTGATTAGCTGGAATTGGCTGGGATGTTGATCCAGAAGAGTTGTTTTGTAAAAAATGTTTAAACAATAATAATAATTAAAAAAATATACTGGCCAGGGCGTTTGGGAAGTCTCATGAATGTGAGGCTCTTTGGAAGGACTGGATACAAGTGAGGGGAGCCAGCTAATTAACAGGGAGAGCTGAGCATGGAACCTCTGTGCGAGGTGACTCTGCAAATAGATGTCATCGGAATAATGCAACATGCATCATGTGACGATATGACACTCTTTAAAAATTAGAAAACGTATTTTTTTAACATGCGGAAGCGTTTCACCTTAATAACTCAGATTATTTCTGTACAGTGCACACCCTGAATTCATGTATTGGATAGCACTGTCATATGTAATAACGAAAAAAAAGGAGGCTCTATAAAATCCATTTTTGCCTAGGATTGCACAGTTTGGTCAAGCGGGGAAGGCAGGATTGATCCCACATTTTCTCATTTCACGTTATGCAATTCAAGCATTAGATGGCTACCTCTTTCTCTCCTTTTTCACACAGAAGCTGGCGTTATGCAGACGCCTCCAGTCTAGATGGCTGCATGATTGGCACCTGGCAGCTTTTTTTTGTTGTTTTTTTACACAGTCATGATGAGTATTTTAATGTCCAGGCCGGTGCAAAAATTTGTATAATAGCCAAAAGCCGCTGTCTTCCTCTATATCGGTACATATTTTAAACAGAAAATATGAGAAAAGCACTTTAAAACATATCCTAGCGCTGCCTTAATGATCCCTGAATTATAAAGTAAACCAGGACAGAAAATCAAGTTGCGCCTAAATTAAGCCCGTCCGCGACCGGTCGGGACCCGGGGCCACTGACCCTGCCCCTCGTTTGACTTACTCTCCTGCTCAACTTCTCGCTCATTATGGTAACTGGCCTCTCAGCACTTTTCTGCTTAAACGTATTGCCGCATCAGAGCTCTCTGCCCCTCTTCCCCCCCGCCTGCCTTCCCCCTGCTCATGCCCCCGTTAGCTGTCCCTCTGGTTTCCCCCCTTTTTCCTCCCCCCCTCCACCTACTGTGGCCTCTGCTTATTTCCTTAACACCCGCTCGGCAGGCAGGCATCAGCTGGAACTTTTTAACCTCACTGATACTGAAATCCCGGATTTCTTGTTTCTCACAGAAACGTGGTTCTCCGCAGATTCTCTGCCTGATGTCCTATCCACTCTCCCCGACTCTTATTACGCCCTCCGGGCGGATTGCCCGGATTGGAAAGCCGGAGGGGGTGTGGCTATGATCATCCGGTCTAATCTTCAGTTCCAGCTCCTTCCCCACCCCCCCATCTCCAGTGTGGATTTTCTAGTTGTCCGTTCGGTGAATCTTCTGGTTCCTCTGACTATAGTCCTTCTCTACCGCCCCCCTCAAAACACGCCCTTCTTTGTGTCTACTCTGCAGGAACTCCTAGCTACTTTGGTAGTCAATAACTCGTCGGTCCTTCTCTTGGGCGACTTCAATTATTGGCCTGGGGACCCCAGGGAAGACCAGACCTCTAAAGACTTTTCGGCTACTCTTCATTGCCTCAATTTTTCTCCCCATATTCATGCCCCCACCCACGTTCATGGACACACCCTGGACCTAATCTGGTCGACCAGTCGTGCCATTTTTTCTCCCACTATTCTCCCATGCACCTGGTCGGATCACTCGTTGATCTCTTTTTCCATCGACCGTGGCGCATTATTAAACCCCTTCTACCCAAGAACATTCTAGCCCGGAACTGGAACCGGGTCGACCTCAACTCTCTTTGCACCTCTCTTGCTTCTTCCCCTCCTGATCTATCTGAGCTCTCCCTTGATCTCCAAGTGGATGCCGTAAACTCCTGGTTGTCCGCCTCTTGCGACTTGGTCTCCCCCTCAGGAAAGTTAAGGCTTGCCGCCCCCATGAAGCTAACAAATGGTTCTCTAACGAACTTAAAACCCTTAAATTGGACCTTAGATGGTCAGAACGCCCGTGGAGGTGCAATTATTGCCCCACCTTGCGGGACAAATATAAATCTCTTCTTAACAGCTATAAGAGAGCTGTCCTCTCAGCCAAAACCTCCATTGTGTACAATCTGGTTGCTTCTGACAGTCAACCCTAATCTTGTTCCTTCCCAAGCTTTTTGCTCTTCTCTTAATGATTGTTTCATAGAGAAGATCGCTAATTTCAAACGTAACATTCCTCTGGTACCTTCTCTCCCCCCCCCTCTCCTTCCCTTGCCCTCTTCCCTTCTTGATCACTTTCCTCCTATCTCAAAGGAATCTTTCCTTGCCCTCCTTAGGAAAGTCAAGTCTGGTTCCCCCGCGGACTGTGGGCCGGCTCGCATCCTAAGGGAGCTGTTCCTTAGCTGCCCTGATCCTCCCCTCTATCTCCTCAATGCCTCTATATCTCAAGTTCCGCTTTGAAGGTTCTTAGCTCGGCATTAACTTCCCTGTGGCTGGGATAAGTGCCGAGTATTAGAAGACTCTGGCTTGTTTCGTAGCATTGGTGCTGGTTGAAACACCCTGCGGATGCAGGTGATTGGATTACCTGTTGGAGAACTAAACTATATTCGGATAAGCACAGGTGTGTACAGTAAAGGGAGTTCGTCCTGGCTTTAGTCATATCCCGGAGTTACATCTGCAGCCCCCGAAGACCCTAGCAGAAATCGGCTTTAATATTTGTATAATTATCAGCTGGATCACTTGTATGAATTTTGTTGCCCTTTGTCCTGATGAGGCCTGAAACTGTTTGAAAGGCCGAAACGCGTCGACAGTTATCATTGATTTCGACACCTGCTTTGATTTGGAGATTGTTTGGATATATTCCCCAGGAGCATTACTGTGATTTGAAGCCACAAAGACTTTTTTGACTTCTTATGCTCCTTGTTACTTTGGTGTTCGAAAAGGAAAATAAGGCCAAGAAAAGACATTGCCAGTTTTTTCCTTGTGAATAAATTATTGGGCTTCTTACACAACCCTTGGATTAAGGGTCCACAACAATAAGACATCTTGACCTTTTGGATCTTGAATAAGATACTTGGTTTTTGGATTTTGAAACATTATTCCACACAAGATTGAATATTGCGTGTTTTGCTGATTTGTACTAATGATGTATAAAATGAAAAAGGATCTTTAAAAGTTAATTACAAATCAGAATTTTTTGTTTTGTTGTGTTTTTTCTTACTTTTAGTTGTTGGTAATAACCATTGGATGAACGTTATATTAGATGACCGATAGATACCATACAATTTATGTTGTGATGAGACAGATAATTAGTAGTGTTTGTCTCGATAAATAATCTTCCTGAAGAAAATACCGTGGCATCCTCTTTTCCGTAATTTACTATATTCACCCAGATGCCGTTTGGTTTACCGGGTACCCCCTGTTGTTAATAATGATCTATATCTCAAGAATCAGTTCCATCATTCTTTAAATCGGCCATAGTCATTCCCATTTTAAAAAAACCCCGCTCAGACCCTACTCTTGCCACTAATTTTAGGCCCATTTCTCTTCTCCCCTACCTAGGGAAGATCCTCGAGAGTCATATTACCACCTGCCTCTCTGCCTACATCGAGGACAACCACCTCTTGGCCTCCCACCAAGCGGGATTCCGTCCGGTCCTCTCGACTGAATCAGTGGTCCTTTCCGTCCTGGACGAGCTGAAGAGCAAGGCTGACTCCAATTTACCTCAAGCCTTGGTGCTCCTTGATCTGTCCGCTGCGTTTGACACGGTCGACCATTCCATCCTTCTCGACCGTGTCAGGGCAGTGGGCGTTCAGGGCACCGCCTTCTCTTGGCTCGCCTCCTTTCTCCAAGGGCGGTCGCAGGCGGTCCACCTTTCACGCTTCTCTGCCCCCACCTGCTTGGTACCCTGCGGGGTTCCCCAAGGCTCTTCCCTGTCCCCCTTCTTTTTATTCTTTACATTCACCCCCTTATTGTTTCTCTGCTTGACATGAAGGTCTCCGTGTATAACTACGCAGATGACCTTCAGCTTGTATTTGACCTTTCCCCTTCCCCTGACTCACTCTTGAAATTCCACACCACCCTTACTTTTATTTCCGACTGATTGAATCATAACCATCTTAAGCTTAATCCGGATAAGACGGAGTTGGTCCTGACAGGTGGTTCTTCCAGCCCCTGGTCTGCTGCCTTTTGGCCCTCCACCTTTGGTCCTCCCCCGGTCCCTTCTGCTTCAGTTAGGACTCTGGGTATTAAAGTTAGCCAGGACCTATCCATGCATCCCCAGATTAGCTCAGTCGTTTCATCCTGCTTCTTATCCCTCCGTATCATCCGTAAAATCTCTCGTTTTTTTTCTCCTGGTGCCCTTAAACTTATTGTTTTGGCTATGATTCTCTCCCGTCTAGATTACGGGAACAGCCTGTACGTGGGCATTCCTGCCTACGAACTGCGCCGTCTTCAGGCCATCCAGAATCAAGCCGCCCGTCTCATTTACCATCTTCCCAAGTTTCATCACATCACTCCCCTACTCAAGTCCCTTCATTGGCTCCCCATTCTTCAGAGAACCCTCTTCAAGATGGGTTGCCTAGTCTTTATAGCCCGCGCCCGCACTGCCCCGGTTTTCATAAATTCCCTGATCAGTCTCTACACTCCCAGTCGCACCCTCCGCTCCTCCAATCGGGTCCTTCTCAATGTCCCTCGCTTCCGCAAGTCCAGAGTTGGTGGAACTAGGTTCTCCATTCTAGCCCCCCGGTTCTGGAACAGTCTCCCTCTGACCATCAGGTCTATCACTGTCTACCCCCAGTTCCGCAAAGCGCTTAAGACCCACCTGTTTGCCCAAGCTTATCCTTTTTAAATTTCCCAGGTTCGCCTCTGTGTGCTTCTGTCAAATCCCAGCGCCAGGAAGCCGCTTGGTCGCAGTGCGCTTTATCAAGTACTTTCAACTTAAACTTTAAAAATTAAAACAGGGAATTTAAAATAAAGTTTTAATTAAGTATCCTGTCTGGGCGTTGCAGATTCTTAAACCATGAATACAAGGTCAGTATTTTTCTCTAAGAAAGATGGCATCCCTAATGGCTGCTAAGCGCTTTATGCCGAGGTGAGCGAGCTAACAAATTATTAATAAGAGTCAAGGGTCTGACTTGGGTCTGAAAGTCTTAAAAATGTCATGTAAATCATGCAGCTATCATGTTAAATATAATAAGGCCCTTTAAAATTAAAAAAAATATATTTATTTAACAAATGGAAGTGTTTCACCTAAGTTTATACCAATACACTGAGAGGTATTCATTAAAAGTGATAGTTTTTAAATTGAACTTAGAAACATTCCCCCCTCCCTCCCGATGATAATTCCATTAGCAGGGCTGGATCTAGGGTGGTGTGACCGGTGCAACTGCACTTGGCACGGACTTGGGGTGAGGGTGTCATGTTTGCTAGCTTATTATGGATTTAAAAGCTCCTTCTGCCACGTTCCTGGCCGCCAGTAATTTTCAGGCAACGAAATGTCAAGATAACTCCAGTGATAAATGCTCTTCCTAGAGAGAGATCTGAGGTTTGTCTAGTGGAAGTTTTGACTCAAGGTAAAGTTGGTCAAGTTTCACAGGGGGTTAATGTGCCTGCTGCAAAGAACATGTACCACGCAGATCACAAAGTGCATCAAATGTAAATAGGTCAGTGGGTTACTGCTTTTATTCGAGAGATCCTTTTGTTACTTGCCGTTTATAAGTTTAAATCCTAACATAGAAGGGGGCGGTATTAACTGTCATCAAAGAGCTGCATGCAAACTGCCTTTGTTTTTAGCTTTTACACTACGTTTTTAAACTGTGGTGTGCTTTGGTTTTAACTGTTATTTTAAAACTACTGTGGCTTGAAAAATTTTATGTTGATGCTTTAAAATGTTACCTGCACTGCACCTGGGACGGAGATCTCTCCCTTCCCTGCATGCTTCTTTCCGGGGCTGATTTCCGCGTTCAAGCTAGAGACGCCATTTCTGCAGTGCGTGCTCTAGTTGTTAGGGGCTGCAGGGTTATAAAAAATGACCATTGCGCATGCACTTAGCGGGCACTCCAAAGGCGCGTCTAAGGCAAGCCTGTCTGCGCCCGTCAGCGTCCCGGAGGCGACCAGCGCCGGCCACTCTGTGCTTTTTATCCCTCAGCCTTCTGGCGCACTTCGAGGATACTGTAGAGCCGAGCTGTGCCAGCTTCATACTCTACTCTGCCCGTGCTTCCCTTGGGAAGTCTTGGAAAACCATGACTTTATTTGTGAGTTGTGTAACTTCTCACTGTGTACAACAGACATTCCCGCCCCAGTGTCCCTAAGACGACAGTCAAGCAGACCCCTCTATCCAGGCAGCCTTCATCAACACTCGATCCTTGGTCTGCCATTCTCAGGATATTTGGGACCTTATCGAGGATGAGTCCCTGGATCTGCTTTTCATTACGGAGACGTGGCTCCATGAGTTTGCCAACCCCCGCTATAGAACTAGCTATTCCTAGGGGTTTTAAAGTGTCCCGGGTTGATCGATTAACGGGCAAAGGAGGCGGGGTTGCGGAGGTGTATAGGGAAAAGTGGTCCCTGCAACAAGGAGATATTGTGAGTATTGGAGAGGGTGAGGCTTTGGATTTTTCCCTTACCATCTCCCCACAATTCTCACTGGGTGGTATTTTGGTTTATAGACCTGGTCCTGCAGGCACCTTTTTGAACGCATTGGATGACATTATCATTCCTCACTCATTACACTTCTCCCACTTTCTTCTGCTAGGGGATTTAAACATACATCTAGGCTGTACTGAGGCTGGGGATACGAGGGAGTTCAATGATTCACTACACGTTGCCCAGTTATCACAATGGGTCAATTCCCCTACCCACTGTGGAGGTCGTATCTTAGACACTATTTGATCTAATTTTCCCATTATTGTTAAACCCCCTTTTCAAGTCACTTGGATTAACCATGCTGTTATTCCATTCTCGTGGTGCCTTAAAGACCCTCCCCTCCCAAAAAAAGCCCACTCAGTTCAGATTGATGCCCAAAATCAACCCTGACGCCTTTAGATCTACCCTGGCTAAGTCCAAGCCTGACTTAGCCCAGTGTTCGACATCAGGCCTCCTGCTTAGTCCCTTGAAGTCATAGATAGGGCTGAGTGCTGGCTTTGTGGTAAATACACACTTTAAAGCAGATCCCTTGCCGCCCTAACGGAGGTGGAGTTTGTAGACACTCCTTTCCTTTAAATACCTTGACTCGCCGAGAAGCCGTTGCTTGGCTTTCAGTTTCCTGAATCTGACTCCACTCCCTTTCTTTCCTTGTTCAACTTGTGCTCTCTCTGTTCCTGAGACCTGTATTCCCCGATGCCACGTAGGAACTCCATTATTGGATACCTCATTTTTAGGTCTCGCCTGTCGATGCGCATCGAGCTTGCGAGACTATGGGGGCTTAAACAGTCTTTAACCAACTTGCAAGGAATCGTGGCGATTCCTTGCAGTGCCCGTGAAATTCAAGCTCAATGCGCATGCGCATTGAGCTTAAAAGCGCGTGCACATGCCCCCAGCCGCCTGCCTTGCATGTATTTTCCCTCAGGCGCACTCCTCCCACCCCCCCGCTCCGCCCCCTCCCCTGCCTGCCGTGTCGCATTTCTTCAGTTCCCTCAGCCGCACTCCAGGCCCCTGCTGCTTTCACACCCTCTCCCCGCTCCGCCCCCTCCCCTGCCCGCCGTGTCGCATTTCTCCTCCCCCCTCCCCTTCTCTGCCTTCCCTCCGTCTTGTCTCTTTTGGTCTTATTCTTGTTTTAACTTTTTTTTCATCTTGGTTTGCCTTTCTTCACTTTCTACTGCAGTAACACACTCAGTTTGTCCCTTCACGCGACAGCATCTCTCAAATTGCAGTAAGTCTACAGCGGGTTCTTTTTTATGCTCTACTTCGTTGCAGTTTGTATTTTAAATTTGCACACTTTTGATGTGGCCGCTGCTTTCACTTTCGCGTGCACAGGGACGAGTCCTCTTCACATCCACCCCCTACAAGTGGTGCCTCCCGCTCACTTGCTGCTGGGGGGCTCTTGTTTACCCCACACTACCCAACCCCCCATCTTCGGGCCACTGCACTGTCTCGCCCGCCAGATTTGCATTTTGCCTAGCACCCTCGCCTTCAGTTCTCGTTGACAGTAAATAATAAAGTGTTTCCGCTATGCCGGCTCTGCAGTGCAGGGCCATGAACCATGTATGATAACATCACCCAAAGTCGCCATTCACATACCGTCTATACTACCGACTTTCAAAGGCCCTCATGCTTGTCTGGCTCCTCCCTAAGTAAAGCAATCCAGAAGTACAACTCTGAATCAAAGACTCTGCCTCATCACCATTTGCCAGCATGCGGAGACTTCAAAGACTTCAAGCTGTGGCCATAATCAGGCCCCCTGCTTGCCATAACCCCTCCCTTTTCCCCCTCCCTCCTGGACAGCCTCGCTCTCCCAAGCACCTCGCTTAGGCACATACATACACCACTCACGTGCTCCCCACCCCCCTCCTCCCCCGATCACTTTCACGTCCGTCCGTCTCCCTAGATATAACACAATTACACGCAAAACTGAAAATGTACAGCTCAGCTGTTGATCTCCCAACTCAATGCCGTATGTGCGACATCAAAGAGTTTAAATACCTATATTCCAAGTGCTACTGTTAATGCAGGTTAAGTGAAACTACTAGTTGTTTTGAAACTGGCATAATAAACTCATGTTTTAAAAATATTATTTTAATCTGTGCCAATTGATTGTAGTTTGCACTCGCCACAGGCAGCACACACACGCAACGCCACTCACACACGCAACTCATCCACGCAACGCCACTCACCCACGCAACGCCACTCACCCACGCAACGCCACTCACCCACGCAACGCCACTCACCCACGCAACGCCACTCACCCACGCAACGCCACTCACCCACGCAACGCCACTCACCCACGCAACGCCACTCACCCACGCAACGCCACTCACCCACGCAACGCCACTCACCCACGCAACGCCACTCACCCACGCAACGCCACTCACCCACGCAACGCCACTCATCCACGCAACGCCACTCATCCATTTGCAAAACGAAAAAGGCCAAACTCTTCTATTGCGAGACCTATTGCATTTTCAATGCTTGTTGCATTCTGTGCTTTTTGCCTGCACGCATTTTCCCTGACTTGAATTTGCAGGCATTGTGTGAATTCAGCCGGCGGTCACAGACTATTTCCCCCGCTGGTGTTGCCTTTCCTGAGATCGCGGCAACGCCCTGTTTGCTGATTCAGACGCGGCCACGTTTACCGTTCGTGAGCAATATTTTGATAGATACATTGTATCCCTGTAGACGAGGATCATTTTCCTCCCTCCCTAAGCAATCCCAGGACCCTCATCCTACGGAAAGGATGGCGACTGCACAAGTCAAAATAGATTGCACCTTAAGACATGCTAGTCAAGGCACTGGCTCAGGACCGCCCGGACCCCCAGACAGCTTCTTTATCCCAGGAGTGTCCGGACGATGGAGAGGCCCCATCACTCGCTCCTACCTCAAGTCCATATTCACGTCGCTTAAAGAGGATCTGCACTCGATCAAAGGAGACTTGGACCGGGATATGCAGGGAGTTCGGAAAGAGAGCTCTGATATTGGTGGAGAGTGGACACACTGGAATCGAATGAGACTGCCAGAGAAGAGAAACTGGAGCAACTTCAACAAGAAATAATCCGCCTCTCTGACAGACAGATTGAACTATAGGCCCACGCCGAGGACCTTGAGAAAAGGTCGCAGCGAAATAACTTCAGGATCCGGAACGCTCCCACCTCCACTGTAGCAGGGAAGGTGGAGGAATCCGTGAAGGCTCTCTTACCCCAGAACCTAGGTGACAAACCTGAGTCGGACATCCGCTTGGACAGCGTCCACTGGGCAGGGCCCCCCAGAGCTCTAAGCATGCTTCCCTGGATATCCTAGCCGGCAGGCACAGTTTCCCCTTCAAGGAACGTATTCTATGGGCTGTCAGAGGCTCGATCCGACACACTTTCGGGGGCATCTGCTTCAATTGTACCAGGATCTGTCGGTGATCACGCACCTGAAGAGAAGAGAATTCCGCCCAGTGACCTCCTTTCTCAGAGACCATAACATCTTGTACACCTGGGTCTCCCCTTTTGCCTGATCTTCACATGGGAGGGAAAAAACGCCAGATGCGCTGCTTCAGTGCGGCCTGTGCCCTACTGCAGATCGAGTAGCCGGAGGCATCAGTGGGAGGGCGGCCAGAGCAGGGATATGGGCTGGCCGTTGGGAGTGACAAACACTGAGGCAGAGGGGCAGGGGCCCCCTAAAACCCGATCCTGAGGTGATGGCACAGGAGAGAAAGGCGGTACTGGAGAGCTTGGTTGGGGATCGAGCACCCGGGGGCGGACTGACACAGCACAGCTCGCCCTGCTTACAGCTGGGGCACACATTGCGCATTCCGGGGCCGTGAGGGGGTGAAGACTTCAGGTCACTATGGACCCCATCCTGTGGTTCTCACGTTGGAGGGCGGAGGCTGCGTTACTGGCCTTCTTCCTTCCAGAGACTCTATCTAGTATCCTGGGGAGTTCTGTTTTATTCTCTGTTTATGAATGTTTGTTTGAAATTTACCACTGTGCTGCACTACTGAGGGGTACTGGTGTATCAATTTTAATATTTCAGGTTTTGTGTTACACTGCAACACTGACAGGGGGGTGACGGGACAGACCAGTTCATCACAGCTAGATCACACTCGCCCGCAATGATTATAGGCGACACCTTAAAGGTGATCTCTCTGAACGTCAAAGGGCTAAATAACCTAGTAAAATGCAAGGCTGTACTCTCTTATCTAAAGCACACTATGGCAGATCTTTGCATCCTACAGGAGACCCATCTCCTGGCGGGTGACTCTCAGCGGCTTAAATCTAAATCCTTCCACAGCAGCTGTTCTCATCAGGGCACAAGACGGCAGGGGTGGCCATCTTCTCAACACACATTTCGAGGCTCAATTGGCCCCAAACTGAGGGAACTTAAAGGACGTCTTCTGGCTTACCAAATACAGTTGGGTTCACAGACGCATACACTGGGCACCCTATGCACGCCTAATGAAGGGCGGGACCGCTTTATCCAGAAGGCTTTAGCTGGGACGTTAACAGCGCAGGCATGGCAGACTGGTCCTGATAGGGGCCTTTATATAATTCTTGACAAGAACATGGACCGCTCCGTACATAGGGAGCGGGGATCTGGGTCACTGTCAACGGATGGCCTTGCCTGGTTAGAAGAGGCGGGACTAATAGATCTGGAGAGAGCATCCCACCCCGGCACTCGGGACTTCACATTTTACTCACACGCCCATGAATCCTATGTCTGCTTAGATTATTTTCTGGGTACCCAAGACTTACACCAACTCCTCCGATTGGTTGAGATCGAGCCAAGAGCGCTCTCCGATCACTCTGCACTGATGCTCGAGACACACAAAGAATGGAGAGGAATTGGTGAGCGACGCTTTCATAGCAGCCCGGCTTAGGGACTTTTACTCGGCGCTCTACTCGGACCAACCCGTCCCCCGTGAGGCCACAGCACGCTATCTCCACAGCTGGCCCATCACCAAACTGACCGACTCCAAGCGTCTTCCCTTGATGACCCAATACGAGGGAAGAAGTCATCTCCGGCATCTCGAGGCAGAAGCCGTTGAAGTCCCCGGGCCCGAACGGCTTCGCCTCCGGGTTGTACAAGGCCTTCTGCTTGGAGCTCGCCCGAGTCCTCACTTGACTCTTTAACGCTATTGCGGACTTGGGCTCTCTTCCCTGCTTCTATGCTCGAGGCGACCATCGTAGTCATCCCCAAGCCTGGGAAGGACAAGCGGTCCTGCGCCAACTATCGCTCCTAAACGCGGACTCAAAGCTTTTCACAGGCATCCTTGCAGCTAGCCTCAACCCCTTGATGGAGGGTCTTGTACACCCCGATCAAGCGGGATTTGTTCCGCAGAGGCACTGCGCGGACAACACCAGGGCTCCAGCATATTCTTCGCAGTGGATGCCGAGAAGGCCTTTGATCGGGTCCACTGGCCCTACCTTCAGGCGACACTGGTGGATTTCACATTTGGGGAGAAATTTCGATCCTGGGTTGTTAGTGGCTACAGGCCACCGTTGGCCTCGGTGAGAGTCAACGGGGTGAGTTCAAAGAGCTTTCCCATACACAGAGGCACGAGACAGGGTTGCCCGTTTTCCTCTCTCTTATTCTCTCTTTATATGGAGCACTTCGCGCAACGGGTGCGAGACCATCCCCTAATTAGTGGAATTCCCTTGGGATTGGAAGCACACCACTTTCGCCCGTACGCGGATGACATTAAGGTAATGCTGGATAACCTAGTCAGAAGCCTGTCCCCCTTTCTTACCGAATTACCAGAGTTCGGATTCCGGATGAATCTCCATACGTCTCAGGCTCTCAACCTCACAATCACCCCTCTTGAGTTGGAGACAATAATGCGATTCTACGCGATCTGCTGAGCATCCAACTCTATCCCGTACTTAGGAGTTCAGCTATGCCGGACACTAGAGAAGACAAACGTCCTGGATTACGGAGCACTGACAGGTCAAATTTGTACTGAACTGGAACGATGACATCACTACCCTTTTCCCTACTGGGCTGTGTTGCAGCCATAAAAAATGACTACTCTACCCATGATCCTCTTTTTATTTCATGCCCTACCACTGGCCCCCCGGCTGCAACGATTACGACCCTTCAGACAGCACTGAGTCACTTCATATGGGCAGGAAAACGTCCCACAATGAGCAGGGAGCGGAGCTGGCGCCCACTCCCCTATGGAGGGGGAATTGGGGGGCCTTGCCTTATTAGATATTACCAGGTCGCCCAGCTTTGCTACTTAGTGGAATGGTCTAGGGCCGAGTCAGAGAAGCACTGGCTGTTTATGGGCAGTGCCCTGGCTGGGACATCGCTGGCGAAGGTCCTGTTTCTGCCACGAGCTCACCGAGCTCCCAGCCTATACATCTCTCCGATAACAGTCTCTACTACAGGTATGGGATGCAAGGGGAGGCTGACCTCCCTGCCGTCCCCCCTGACTCCAATAGCTGATAACCCTGATTTTACACCCGGATTGGGAGCATCGTTCCAGGTATGGCGGGTGGCGCCCTGCAGGGCGATAGGACATTCTTTTGACCAGGAAGGGCTGGTTCCATTTGACACCCTAAGAACGGATTATGTTATCCCCGAATCTGAACGCTTTCGATACTTCCAAATTAGGCACTGGGTAGCACACCCGTCGATCTGTCAGGGTGCTGGGAGCTTGCCAACACTGTATGAGCAATAGCTCCTGGGCAAACGCACAGAGAAACACCTCATTTTAGAGTTCTGGGAATTTGAAATAGGCCACCCATTCTCTCCCAAGGAATGGCGCGACATATACCACTGAGCCCGACACACCACCTACAACATAGTGAGCACAGAAACAGCTGTTAAACTTATCTCCTATTGGTACTTAACTCCGGTGCGACTTCATAGGGGTAAGCCGGCCCGCAGTGACGTAGGCTGGCGCCAGTGTGGGGCAAAAGGCACGCGCACTCACTTACTCAGGGATTGCCCATGGGGTCACAGCGTTCTGGGTCTCAATATTGGATGACATTTACTCTCACTTCTCTACACCGCTTCCCAGATTTCCATCATACACACTACTAGGCCGGCGAACGACCTTTACAACGCGGTCATTACACCGCAGTAGGTTTACATCACTGTCATTACAACGCAAGTCGTTACAACGACTTGTGCTGGATGGCGCTATACTCTAAGGAATAGTATGATTTACTATTCCAACACCTTCCCTACTGTTACGTAGGCTGGAGTTGGAATAGTAAACCATACTATTCCTAAGTTTAGCGCCCTCCAGCGCAAGTCGTTGTAACAACTGCAATGTAACATACCGCGGTCTAACGACCACGTTGTAACGTCACATATTCTACTAGGCCACCCTAACCCTCTCACTTACCCTCTCTCATCCTGTAGAGGGTGCCATATTAGCATAGCCCTGAGGGCCACCCATCAGACTATCCTGGCCCTTGGGGGCACACCCGCTGCTCTGACACACGTGGCTTAGACGCCTATGGGGATGGAAAAACTCACCCTCACACTGACATCACGGGCGAGATATTAAGATCCATTTTGCGCCCCTTCGTGACATTATTAACTAAGGAATTTAGAGAACTGACCTACCCCAGTTATTTGCGGCTACTGCGCCTGGCTGACTTAGATGCTACCTAGATCACGGAGAACATACATGAGTATCTTGCAATTACCCTGACGTCATAGTTTACGCAGCAAGTGGTACTGGGGTCGGGTGGGTGGTGGTACAAGGGGGGGTTGGGGTGGGGGATACCCGGTCTCCATAAAGGGATTTAAAAGTTGCATTATTATTTTACGATTCGGAGAGACTCTTCTCTCAAAGTGTATTGTTATTTTGATATGCAAATGTGACAATAAAACAGATTTAAACCTAAACTACAGTTCTCAGTCTCAGGGACACACACATAGGACCAAAACTGGTCTTGTGCCTGAAAGCAGCACTCTAAAATATTGTAATGTTTCCTGTATTGCACTGGCCTTCTCCAGGGGAGAAAAGGGGGGCTCGTATCTTTAAAACGTCTTGCCTTATAAAAACATAGCGCCAGATGGGTCATTGTCAACAATTTTGGTTGAAAAGTATAGCCACTGAAAACTCTCCCCACTTCATCCTGTGACTCCCCCCCCCCCCCCCCCCCCCCCCATATTTGAATCCTATAAAAGTTACATCTGGCTTAGGCTGCCCTAATATTAAACCCAGGAAAGAACACGGCGTTGGAGCTGTCTGTGTGCTGGAGTAAGTACCTCTGGCTATGTTAACCCTCTCCTTGCAGACGCACCGTCAGAAGCATACCAGCACCAAACAAGGGCTGAAAAGGATCAACATTCTCCACTCCGGCCTACAGGTGGCGCTGTTTGACTAGTTTTGAACACAGAAAATGAACACCAGTGCACGCGCTGCATTCTTTCAACTTTATTTCAAAGAGTCTACAAACGTCCTCACAGGCATAATGGGCCTCTGACATATTCCAAAACTTCAAGGCCTTACGCAATAGCCAGGAGTACTACTTCTCGGCAGCTGCAAATGATTCCGGGCATGAGAGGATGTGGCATAACGGCTAGAGCTGACCTCGAAGCTAGGGAACCGGGTTCTAATATCCACAGGGACGTTCAACCTCCTGTGATTCTGGGCAAATCACTTAATCTCCCGGTGCCAAATAAAATTGAATGTGTCCGTCTGTAACGCAACTGGTGCTCTTGTAAAGCGCTTTGATACCTTCGATTCGAGTTTGTGCTATATAAAACTAAAACAATAATAAAATGTACGAATACTGCGTGCTGCACCCCTTGGACTCCAATTGGGGCTTTTTATGGATAGGTTCTCCCTGCCCAACTATTGCAGAAAGCAGCTGCTGGAATTTACAAAACTTTGTCCCAAATTATATTAGTTGTATCCCCAGGCCCTTGCACGATAGTCAGCTGCCCACCACTCCCTAGCCACGTTTGCCCTCCAAAATATATGCACAGAGAGCAGTCAGGACGTCAAACACAGGGGTTGTCCCCTATGTCTCAGGCAGTCAATCAGTCTCATAAGAAGATGCCAAAGTGTATATATGTATGTGCTCCCTCCTCAGAACCCACTAATGACAACTTATGAGAAACTGTTGCACCATCTGTATCCGTGCAGTACTACTGCCCACCCAAGAGGGGATCCTGTGTGCCCACTGCCACCACCAGGAGTCTAGATGGGGGCGTTGGAGAGGAGGCTCCAGATGTCATGACACCTCTTCTCCCCTCCCCAATACACCGTTACACTATGTATGCGTGTAAAGTGCAATGTACACCAAAGATTTTTGGCGCTATTGATTAACAGTGTGTGTCTCAGGTGACGACCTATTTGTTTTTGCGACTTCTGCAAGCCACAGTTTGGAAGACTGCGGGGTACAACATGGCTAATAAAGGTTAAAACTTTGCAGCCAGGAAAGGCATTGTGAATTTCGTGAACTACAAGTAGTTCCTTAATTAAAATATATGTTCTCAGGTCGGTAGACAGTGTAAGGAATGCATGATCGCAGGTTATGACCATATCCCCTGCTGGGGCCTGCCATGCAGTACCTAATTTCTGCCAGTGTTTGCCTGTGCTCAGCACCAGCACCTAATTCTGAACAACAGCAGTTCTTTATGCCAGTCCACCACATGGTGGCACTGTTTGACTATTTTTGAACCAGGACATGAACATCAGTGCAGGCAGCACATTTTTATAACTTTGTTCCTTTGGATAGTCCTAGTGGTCACATTTGTAGGAGTGTGCTGACTGTTGGGAGTACTGGCAGGGGCAGTTACTGGTAAAATCTGCGGTAGCTTCTCATAACACACCGTGGGCCCAGGTATTTTTTTAAATTTTTTATTTTTTATTTAAACTGTGCTGCCATTCAGCTTTCAGATCATGTCACTTTGTGGTTCTCTCTCCGCCATATTGAAGTAGCTGTCCAGTAGGCCCACATCTGGTGGACTAATGCAGCTGGTTTTGGATACACCCCCTTCGACAGAACCTTAAGTTGGCATTTCATCACCAGTTTTTTAGGTCTCGGCCTATTCCCATTCCGCAGGAATGGAATAGGACGAGTCTATAGCAGTGAAACCAAGACTTAAACTAAGGTCTTACCAAAAAGAGGTTTTCCACGAGTGCATGTGCACATGCACGAGCCCGAGCCTTCTGCCTGCCTCCTAGGCAATCTGCTCCTCCGCCCCCCTGGTGTTTCTGGCTTGCTCTTCAAAGGCTCCCCATACCATTTGCTCCTGCATCCCCGCCCACTGCTTCACACTTCACGGCCGCCAGGCCGTGAGCTCGCATTTCTGCCCAGCAGCTTTAAAGGGATCTTCTTTCCCGCCCACTGCTTCACACTTCACGGCCTGGCGGCCGTGACTCGCATTTCTCCTCCCCCCTCCCCACAGCAATGCCAAGAGCTTGTTTTACAGGTTCCTAGAGGCCTTTCAGATTCCCTATCATTCAGCAGCTTGACCTCAAAGGGATTTCATTTCGCGGCCGCGTTTTTTCTGCCCCCGTTAGGCTCGTTTTTTTGTGCCTTTGCCATCTTCTTTCATTACATATTCACCATCCTGACAAAATGCATCCACAGGCACAGACCTTAATGGGTCACCCTCTTTTCGAACCTTTTATCTCCCTCTTAAAACTGTCCATTTGCTTTCAGCTTAAAGGGATCTCTCTCTCTTATACTCATGACTAACCCCCCTCCTCCCCCCCTCATCGGAAAGTCAACGGATTGTCAACTATGCTGATTGGTGGAGGGAGATCTCATATTATACTGGTGTGTTTCTATTGCACGCTTTTCACTGTATTTCTTTCAACAAGTGTCCTGCCCATCCGCCCATCCGCAAGCAGCAGACATCCACAAGCGTCAGACATCACCAAGCGTCAGACATCACCAAGCCTCAGACATCCGCAAGCATCAGACATCCACAAGCATCAGACATCCACAAGCGTCAGACATCCACAAGCGTCAGACATCACCAAGCGTCAGACATCCGCAAGCGTCAGACATCCGCAAGCATCAGACATCCGCAAGCATCAGACATCCGCAAGCATCAGACATCCATAAGCATCAGACATCCACAAGCGTCAGGCATGCACAAGCGTCAGGCATGCACAAGCGTCAGGCATCCAAAAGCATCAAGCATCCACAAGCAACAGACATCCACAAGCATCAGACATCCACAAGCATCAGACATCCACAAGCGTCAGGCATCCAAAAGCATCAAGCATCCACATGCATCAAACATCCACAAGCAACAGACATCCACAAACATCAGGCATCAGACATCCACAAACGTCAGGCATCCACAAGCATCAGACATCCAAAGGCACCAGGCATGCACAAGCGTCAGGCATGCACAAACGTCAGACGTCCACAAGCGTCAGACATCCACAAGTGTCACACATCCACAAGTGTCACACATCCACAAGTGTCACACATCCACAAGCAACAGACATCCACAAGCAACAGACATCCACAAGCAACAGACATCCACAAGCGTCCGGCATCAACAAGCGTCCGGCATCCACAAGCTTCCAGCATCCACAAGCGTCCGGCATCCACAAGCGTCAGGCATCCACAAGCGTCAGACATCCACAAGCATCAGACATCCACAAGCATCAGACATCCACAAGCATCAGACATCCACAAGCATCAGACATCCACAAGCATCAGACCTCCACAAGCGTCAGACATCCGCAAGCGTCAGACATCCACAAGCGTCAGACATCACCAAGCGTCAGACATCACCAAGCGTCAGACATCCGCAAGCATCAGACATCCGCAAGCGTCAGACATCCGCAAGCGTCAGACATCCGCAAGCGTCAGACATCCGCAGGCGTCAGACATCCGCAGGCGTCAGACATCCGCAGGCGTCAGACATCCGCAAGCATCAGGCGTCAGACATCCACAAGCGTCAGGCATCCACAAGCGTCAGGCATCCGCAAGCGTCAGACATCCGCAAGCGTCAGACATCCGCAAGCGTCAGACATCCGCAGGCGTCAGACATCCGCAGGCGTCAGACATCCGCAGGCGTCAGACATCCGCAGGCGTCAGACATCCGCAGGCGTCAGACATCCGCAAGCGTCAGACATCCGCAAGCATCAGGCGTCAGACATCCACAAGCGTCAGGCATCCACAAGCGTCAGGCATCCACAAGCGCCAGGCATCCACAAGTGTCAGACATCCACAAACATCAGGCATCAGACTTTTATTTAAGTATTAATTATTTAAAAAAATGAAAAACCATTGTTATTTGTAATATCAATACATGTAAGTCACGTAAATACAACACATATTGCATTACAAATGCTATAGGTGTCACATTTGCGAAAGTTATAACTATTGGCATGGTAAATGACAAAGCTATTAATTTCGCTATTTTCAAAAGCAAAACCTAAATAAAAAATTTGTCATTTACAATACCAATAGCTCAAACTTTCCTAATAGGAGACCTATTGCATTGCAAATGCTTGTTTTATAATATTTCCCCCACCACCAAAGGATTTAATACTCTCTCTTCTTCAGAGTATTCTATTCAGACCCCCTTGGCATTATGGGCAATGTTGACTAAAAAATGCGGCAAGAAAAGGCAAATAACGCAGCACATTTTGTGATAGTATTACTTCATTATTTTGTCACTTTTATACATGATAACACTGTCTGGTAAAAAATTTCACCCATTAGTACCAGTTTAATACCCAAATATAGCAATTTGCAGCTGAAAGATGACCAGTCACCATTTGCAAATGGCCTTCCACTACGCAGGAAAGTGCTTCGATATACTTTTAGTGACTTTTCAGTTTGCGGTAGAAACAATTTTTATGTTAAAATCCACTGAGGATGATGGATTATCATGGCAGATCCGTAATTATACAGAAAACACCGCATAATCTCATAATTCCAGTGGCCTTGATGATAATGTACCTCCATCATTTATTTTAATGTTCAGCTGAATTTTGAATTTTCAGTCTCAGAGTAATACCTGAGCATTTGTCATAATCTAATTTAATCACCAGTCATTTAAAACTGAGCTATCACCAGTCTTTAAATTTCGACCTGTTGGGGCAGGCATGTCCTCTGTACGTCTCTGTAATGTAGGAAGCTGGTTCTGTATATAATATCCCAAAGTAAGGTATAGTGTGCACAAAGTCTAGTGGAACCCCAAAGGTTGGCAGAGGTGAAAGTAGATAGGACCTTACTCTCTATTTGTGGTATTGTGGGCGAGCAGTAAGGCTTTATCAAAGGATAGTGTTAAGCCTTTATTGTACACACTCAGGCAAGAAATTATGTCACATACTCAGAGATTGAACTCAGACCAATTTGTTTGTATAAAAATATTATTTTGTTGGATTTTATTTTCTAGAACCAAGCCAGGCCTGGTACAGGTAAGTATAATAATACTTTGTAATATTTATGCAGTAAATTACAGTTGCATGCAGGTTCAATGCTGTTGGTTGATTTACAGGTAAGTTAACAGTCAAAATAACTTTTCAGTTACTTTGTAGATTACAGTGTACGTAACTTCTTGGATTCATTTTTAAGTTACTTTTGTTACTGAGTGTGATATGCCTAGATATCACACTAGGACATTTCCTAGACAAAAGGTAAGTAATTCAGTTTTTACACATTTTCAGTTTATTACGGTTTTCATACAAACCAATTCCACATTTAGTAGATATTTCATAGAAAAGCAGTCAATGCAGTCCTCAGGGCGAAAACAGTGTTATCGGTTTACAGGTAAGTACTCGGTCTTGGGAGTTGGTTTCCTTGGGTTAAGGATGCACTCTCAGCGGCACTAGGGTGGCCGGGTGCAGAGTTCTGAGGCCCAACGTTATCCAATGAAAAATAGCAGGCCTCCGGTTGGTGGCTGCTCACGAGCAGAGTACAAGGCTGTGGGAGTAAAGCCCCTGGTGTTAGGCTCAGGGCAAAGGGGGATCCGATTTAGCACACAAGGTGCGGCGGCACAGGGGTGGCCGGGTGCAAGGTGCTGATTGGCGTTGGGTGCCCTGTTGATTTCAATGGGGATTCTCCAGTTGCAACAAACACTGCAGGCTCTGGGACAAAGATCTTCTGGAGGTGACCAATAGTTGGAGATGTAAGTTGGGATGTCTTGGGATGCCGGGACACCGTTGGTTGGGACACCCAAGGCCGTAGGACATCGGGTGCAGGGGTGGCTTTTGGCGTCCGTTTTTTCTTACTGGCTCAAGTGGCGGTTTAGGGTATCTTCCAGAAAGGGTCTGCAGGCGTCAGTTGGAGACTTGAGGCAGGTCAGGGATCACCAGATCCCAGGGCAGGATTGCTGGGGACATCTCCTTGTGGTGATGGACCACTAGAACTCGGGCTGTGGCCTCAAGTGCAGAGCGGTTCAGACTTGCGGATTTGGCCGGAGCCAGAGTCTGTGGGTGAGCTAATCCGATGCTCACAGGAGACAAAGTCTGGTTTGGTAAGGCAAGGCAGGTCCTCTGGGTTTTTGGGGCTGCTGGCTGCAGGACACACCAGGATTTTTCTGTGGTCGGTTGAGGTCGGGACTGGCCGGTAGGGCTGGGGCCAAGTCAGTTGGTGTCCTCCGATTCTTCCTCCGCACAGCTCTTCAGTCCTTCTTCTTTCTTGTTGTATGAGGAGGCAAGGTTCGGGGTAGTTCTTAAATACTAAAGTTCGGGATGTTACAGGTAGATACAGGTCAGGGACCAACAGGTCCCTTTATTGGGGTGGGTACACCCCCCTATTATGCCACCCTCCAGTGGAAGGGGGGCATAAGCCTCACTCTGGTTGGCTGGGTCCCCCATCTGCAAGATACCGTCGACTGAGACTTGTGCTTCACCTCACCTCCCCACCTGAGGGGTGGGGTTGACAAAGGTGGGCACACCTCTCCTCCTAACGTGGTTTTCCCGACGATTCTCCCACCTAACGTGTGGGTCAGAACCGGTGGGGGCCAGTTGCTGGGAGAAGCAAATGGCTGCTGTAGCTCACAAAAGTCGCAAGCTTTTGAAGCTCCCCCTTTGTGGACCCCGCCCAACCTGGTGGAGGAGGCTTGGCACTTTGTCCCAGGATGTGCTTTGTTTCAGTACCCCTAGAGCGGCAGGCTCTTGACCCAGGGATCCAGAAACATGTCTGGTGGTGGCGGCTGGCGAGCAGCCACTCAGCCAGGAAACTAAACTTAGGTCTTTTTTCAGGGGGGCATCTCTAAGATGCCCTTTGAGTGCATTTTTCATAAAATCCCATACTGGCATCCGTGTGGGTTTAATGGGCTGAGAAGTTTGATACCAAACTCCCCAGTTTTCAGTAAAGCTATTATGGTGCTGTTGCGTTCTTAATGACAGACTCCCAGACCATATACTCTTTATGGTATTACTGCGCTTACAAAGTCTAAGAATTGGCTTAACACTGTAGGGATATAGGGCTCATGCACCTGTACCATCACCACTGGTGTAATGCACCCAGCTAGAGGGGAGGCTGACCTATGCCAGGGCAGTGGGTTGTAGGCATGGCACACAAAGATGTGTACCGTGTCGATTCTTCACTTTATATGAACCTAAACACGCATCCTGCAATGGTAGTGTGTATGTAAAGCTACAGGGCCTCTAAGAGTGGCACAATAAGGGCTGCAGCCCTTAAAAGCCTTACTTGGTCACCGTGCCCTTGGTACCTTTCACAATGGACTTACGAGTGGCCAAAGAGTTCCCAATTGGGTTTTGCAACAGTACAGTTTCGGGAAAGAACATAGACCCTGGGTACCTGGTTGGAAGGAACCCAGGGCACACCCAGTCAAAGTACATCAACATTAGGCAAAAAGTTGGGGCAACCATGCAAAAAGGGGCACTTTCCTACAACGGGCACCCCTATTGCGAGTTTCCTTAATCACGAGGCTCTGTGGGGATTTTGTCGAAGGGTGCACAACAACCATCTATGTTCACCGCAGGAAGCACTTGATGTGAAGCTCCAATTGGAGCTCTGCGGTCCAAAGGGACACCAAAAGTGTACTTTTTCTTTTGGAGAATGATACCACCATCTCCCAGAGAAGGAAAATGCTGCCAGTAGCTTCAGCATATTCATTCTATTGGGAGGGCAGGCCTTCGTCCTTTTACCCTCAGTGGAAGAGTGCTTTTTGGCCTCCCCTGTTTAAATTGGTCTGCCAGTCTGCTTAAAAATCTGGATTCCTAGGTCCATCTATGTGGGACGTTTATGATAAATGCATGTTTATTGTGTCTGCATGTAGTAGGATGAGCGCGGAGGGTATGTGTCTGCTTAACTATGGACAGAGGACTCCATTTTGAAACTCCTTTGTATCAGTGGCTGGCAAAATGGAGGACAGAGTGAGCTTGCCATACAGGGATTTGAATTGTCAGAAGCCCCAAGAAAATTGCATTTGAGATGGACCAGGCTCCCCTGAAGGATGGGTGGGGATCAAATGGTCGTTGGATGTGTCCTCTTCCTGCTTTCCTCTTCCCCAGGGTTGAGGTTGCAGACAATTATTTGTGGTGGCCACTCTCCTTTTGTGGCTTTCTTCTTTTTGTTCAGTCAGGGCTCGTCCTGTTCTGCCCCTCTTTACTGGCAGATCAAACGTTTGATGCCTGATCGGCACCTGGCAATGGGTGTCGTCCCCAAAATCAGGCATTTCCCAAAACAAAGTAGTGTTCTGGAATACACATTTTAGTCTGCTGGCCTAGTAAGACTGCGGGGTAATGTTTTCGGGGCAGTGGTCACCGGATTTCTTACTGACCGGTGTCCAAGCTGCATGCCTGGTGCACTTGAAAACATTTCTGATCACCCGGGTAGGTGTTAGCCAATGTCCTTGTTGGAAAGCCCTGCTGTAGCGCTGCTTGGGAGGAGGGGTGTGGGAAGGAGCTATCACTGAGAAGAAATCAGCATTAGAGGTATTACTACAGCCAGGGCACAAGTCCTAAAAAAGAGAAGTGGGGGGACTAACCTAGTTAGGCAGTATGCAAGTGGCATCACGGCATGTGACATCACGGCGCGTGACATCACGGCGCATGACATTACAAGTGGCATCATAGGAATTTACATCATAGGAAGTGGCATCACAAGCCACGACTTTAATATGTAAGCGCTCTGACACTGCTTTGGAATGAGTAGCGCTATACAAGAAGAAATAGTGGTACTGAAATAATTTCAATGCCTCCTCAGGGGTAGTAAGCACTATATTAATTACATTTCGTATTACGTAACTACTGGGAGAGACCAACACATCTGACATTCTTACAGTGCATGCATATTGAGTAAACGGAGCCTGAACAAAGTGAAAAGCTGCCTCTCTTAAGTATGTGTGCAGTGCTAACCTTTGTTTCTCCTCTGTTGCATATGCTTGTAGGTGTGAGGCTCCTGACTGCTCCCAGCCAGGAAACACCAACAAAAGGAGGCCTGAAGACCCCTCAAATTCGGCCTTTGTTATGGGCCCAGCAGGAGACTGAACTAAGAAAGCCTCGTCCCCCATGTATGTTGTTGCTTGTTGCACATGGAAAGCAGACAAAGTGCAGGTGCTGCTGAAAATGTCCCAGTGTTTGGAAATTACACCGGGACGAGTTCAGCACGTTATTTAGTGGGGCCCAACTTCTTGGTAGGGTGGACCGTGTTCACCATGTCAAAATAGTGGGTGGACGCCATCCACCTGCGTGTACCCCCAACTCGTGCCCTGCCTACAGCAACAAAATATAGAGTATTTTAATACTGCTCGGTCACCAGAGACTTTTAAAACTACCTCGTCGCCAGAATATGTTAATACTGCTCAGTTACCAGACTTTTAAATCCACCTCGTCGCCAGAATGTTTTAATACTGCCCCGTCGCTAGTCTTTTAATACTGCCCGGTCAACAGAGTCTTTTAACGCTGCCCTGTTAGTCTTTTGGCACTGCCCTGTCATCAGAGTCTTTTGACACTGCCATGTCATCAGTCTTTTCACACTGCCCTTTTGTCATAGTCTTTTCACACTGCCCTTTTGACATAGTCTTTTCACACTGCCCTTTTGTAAGAGTCTTTTAACACTGCTCTCTAGTCAGTGTCTTTTTTACACTGGTTTTAACATCGTCTTTTCATACTTTCATTTGACCAGAGTCTTTTAATACTGACCCAGTGGCAGATTTTTTTTATACTGCCTAGTTGCCAGAAAGTTTTATAACTATCCCGTTGCTAGTATTTTAATAGTGCCCGTATCCAGAGTCTTTTAATAGTGCTAATCGCCAAAGTTATTTATTGAGCCCCATCCCCAGATTTTTTTAATAGTGCCCCATTTGCCAGAGTTTTTTTAACCCCTTAGCTGCGGCGACTATTCCGCCGCAGTGCTAAGGGGGGGGGCGCGGCGCTCCCGTACTCGTGACGGAACTGCTCCGTCATGAGCCTCGGGTGGGCTGTGCTTGTGATGGAACGGTTCCATCACGGCCCCGCCCGCCTAATAGAACGCTCAGCGCAGGTACGGAATTCGTGCCGCGCAGGTGCTGTGAGTGGGCCGTAACGGAATCGTTCCGTCACCAGCACAACCTGCCCGAGGCTCATGACGGAACGGTTCCGTCACGAGCACGCAAGGGGTTAATAGTGCCAGAGTTTTTTAATAGTGCCTTGCCACAAGAATTTTTAAATAATACCGCCGGTCGCCAGAGGCTTCTAATCGTGCCCCGTCATCAGAGGCTTTTAATACTACCCCATCAACAGGTACGTATGATCAGGGCCACTGGAATTATGCGGTAAGGGAGGCTCAAATAATGCGGCAGGTTTGAGTAAATTCCGGAGCAAGAAAAGACAAATTACGCAGCACATTTTGTGACAGTATTATTTCATTATTTAGTCATTTTTCAACTTGTTAACATTTTCTGGACATTAGTTGAACCTCATTAGTACCAGCTTAACACCCAAATATAGCAGTAAGCCACAGAAAGGGTACCAGTCAACCTTTGCAAAGGTCCTTCCACCGCACAGCAACACGTCATTGCATTTTAACTAACAATAGATCCGTTTGAGCTAGAAACAAATGTTTTTTTGTTAAAATCTGCAGATTATTTGGCAGATGACGGATTATGTGGCAAACGAAGCAAGTTTTCAGTTTAGAAAGCCTGAACCTCAGAGGGAAACGTACAGTGATAAAAGCTCATGACTAGATCCGACCTTAACTAGGCGGACAATTTTTAAACAGGAAGATCAGACATCAGAGGATCTCCTGTAGACCGTATTCTGCTGCTATCGTCTGTTTCATCACATAGAATTATCTACGTCCCCTTACAACAGAGTGACGGTTTATAAACTGAGGTTGCAGCCATAAGAAACAGGATGCTGAATAAAGAAAAAGGGAAACTTTTTTAAGGTGCCATCATCGATGGGCATGGTATTTGCATATAGTAAAGTGCTGGATGAACCATACCTTGCAAAAGTGTTTTATGAAGTGGTGTGAAAGTACACTTGAAGAGTAGATTGTTGACATCCAAGACGATTGGATGGAGGAGTAAATCCTGTTATTTTATAATCCTGAAGAAGGTGGTTTTTACATTTTCGTTGTACCACCGAAACGCGTTGACGCTACTTTTTATAAGGAATCCAACAGGGCATAACCACAAGGATAAGATCAGGGCTCTGACCTGGTTTTTGCCCCTCACTAATCTGGATGGACCTTTTCTGACAACGGAATTCAAATCTGTGTCAACAGGGTTTCCTTTTGTATATGAAATTTATGTTGTCATTTTTCCATGTATTCATATGTCTTTGCATTGTATGTTTAAACTGGGTTTTGAACTATATAGGATAAGGAATTGTATTGAAAATGACTTCATGAGTTTGAGGAATATTCCTCTTGTTTTTAACTCTACCACTTGTCATTTTAATGAAACCACGATTTAGTATGCGCTATATCTGAATCATAGTGGGTTATTCTAGCTTTAATTATTTGATTGATTATACAGAGACTGTTTTCAAGGTACATTGTATCCCTAGGACTGTTTGAGAGCACCAGTGAGTGTGGTTTTTCTGACGGATGTAAAAGTAGCAGTAATCTTGTATAATAACTCTAGGGGAGTCTTGTGTTTTTCACTGCAAGTTTTCAGTTATGCAAAAATCGCAGCACAATCGCATAATTCCGGTGACCCTGCTTACGATAGCTCCTGAACAGCAGAGACATTCACCTGCCTCCCTCTGTCTCCAAAGCCCTCCGCCACACTTCCCCATCAATAGAGCGAGCTCGACAGCATCACCTTTTCACCAGGACCATTTGCTAACCGTCATCGCACGTGAGCTCTGCTTGGAGAACTTACCTGTAAGCACCAGGCACTTGGGGTAAAGGGAATCATTCAAGGCTGAAGCGCTTTGCCTGGTGTAGCGGTTAGAAGCCAGCCCAGCCATGTCTTTTACTGGAGGGAAATAGTTGCATTATTATTGGACTCTCAGTAAGGGAAGGTGCGGATGGGGTTTGTGTCCTAATCTAACCAACAAGTAGAGTGTACTAATTGTGCCAGCGCATAATTTGTAAAAAAAAATATATATTTATATTGTATTTGCAGTTATATAGCGCTTACTACCCCATACGAGGTGTTGAAGCGCTTTTTCGGCTATATGTGCCAGGTCTCTCGTCAAGAGGCCACTGCAGCTTGCACTACACATAGCCCCTCCCACTGTTCACTAACCAACTGTTCAAGACCCTCAAACATATAAGAATGGCTTGGGCAGCAGATTATTAGTAATTTTTAGTTTTCAAAAATGTATTTTAATTTAATTTTAATGTATACCGAATTAATACTTAACTTGTTGATGTCATCTCAAAATTAGACAGCGCCACCTTGTGGCACACTGCCACAAGCGCCGGTGTCGACAAATAAGTGCCGGTGCCGAGCACTGGAAGACACCGGCTCAAATTAACCACTGAATTGTGTTTTGACTTTGATGCTTGCTCCTTGGAAATGAGTGATCTGAGCCAGCGGTGATAGTTAATTCATCACCAAATGTCCATATAAGCATCTGTTCAGCCCTCCTTGAAAACCAGGACTTCTGTATTACCGAGGGTTTCCCGGACATGGCAAACGCTGAAATACCACCTGTAAGCTGCAGGTTGATACATCCGGGGAGTTAAACAGGGAAGAATGCTACATGCACTGTGAGAACACGCCCTGCTGATGGAGGGGGGATTGGGCCTTTGTCAGCAGCAGGAAACAGACACCTTACATACGTAAATGTAATTCAAACAGGGAGGCAAGAACATCCCTTCTTTGTCACGTTCATATTTTGTTTCACTCTTCTTGCAAAGTCACGGTTACATCACCGGATCAGTACTTAAAGTAGCAGTTATTTCGCAGGCACTGTTGCTTACATGCCCACATTTTCAAACTGGGAGATTTTGAAAAAAATCGGGGGAATGTATTTTCCCCCGTTCGTTAATATTGAAGCAGGGGCAATTTTAGGCGAGTGACACCTAACTCAGGCGCGAGGGGGTGATTCATCGTGGGGAAGGCCGCTGAAAAGTCCAGGAGACTGAGGAAAGACGAGTCCCTCGTGCCCCTCTTGGAAGTTCACTCACTCATCGTAAATTTTTTTTTTTTCAATATTCTGTTATTTAGCTAATTTATTTATTTATTTATTTATTTTCCTGTACATTCCTCTCTCCTGCGTGCTTTGTTGGATTTTGTGTTTATGTAATCTTCATTTTTAGTTTGTTATGTCGTATTGTGTTCCCACTGTTCTTTTGTAACGTAACTTGTTCTATTGTACAGCGCTCTGACACCTTCGGGTATTCGCCACGCTTTATAAAAATGCACTAAATCAATAAAAAATCAATATTCGAAGGGCCTTGGGGACAATTTCTAGTTGAAGTTCCCGTGCTGCTTCCGCCTCTGAAGCTTGAGGGGAGTCCCTTTGATCGGTTAACTTAATTTATAAATAAGTTTGAGCTTGGTTTCAACACAACTTTCCAGCATTTGCACCAAAAACGCCAAAAGTGTGTTGGGAAAATTGTTTTCAGTGACATACATTTGGCGCCTAAATTCCATAATACATCAATCAGACTTGTTTCAACCTTATGCAAATTGAGAGAAGCATTAGAGGACAAAAACGTTATCGGTTTCTTTTTATTCGCATTTGCAACTGAGTTCCAGCAGGGGGCGCTGTTGCTCCTTCAAACGCACCGTGCTGCTTGCTTCTCTGATCATTAAACACGCGGGAGAGACTTCTCATCTTCTCGCTCCCGCCCCTCCCCCACCCGGCCTTTATGGTGCATCCCCGGATACCGTCTGCAGGCTTTTGAGAAAAACAAACCTGTTTTCCAGTTCGTGGTGGTAATTGTAAGCCCCGGTGCTTAAGACGGCAGTCAGCGGCCTCTAATGAAACGGCAAGGCGCCTATGCACGAGTCAGAGCACAAAACGGGGCTCTGCAGGGGACATCTGTCCAGGGGTGTCACACTCGCCAGGAAAGCCACCTTCGCCCAGGATGCTGTATATGAGGCATGGCAAGGATAGGTTATTAAGATTTTCTTGAAGGTGATTATCACGTACTACGTAAATAAGTCCATGGGAGAATACGACTCTCAGCGCCGCCTCACCATCCTGTGATTCTGAGCAAATCACTTTATATAATCCCACTCTAAAAATGAATCCGATTTTGTGTAATATAATCTGGTGTTTATGTGAAGCTAGAGGCCAGTTCGCGCTCTATAAAACTGCTCAAACAAAAGTTTAAATCACTATATGTAAATTTTGCTTGCAGTGCTACTCTGAAAATGTGACTGGTCTGCTCCTGTATGACCTACCTTGAACAACCCATTCCTGTCCAGATGAAAATGCACATAAAAATTAGAACATCTAAGTGTAAAATATGTTGCCAGTCTCTTAGGTTATCACCTTTCTCTTGTATAGTCCAGGAAAAATAATCACAACATCGAGATAGGAGCCTATAAATCAGATTTTATGGCATTGTGATTAAACTATGACTTCCAGCTACTGAGAGAAGTAACCTTAAAACAATGATGGCCAGTGTTTTCCCTTTCGGCTGATTGGGTCTCCTGCAAATGTGTTTGACTGACTGCTCTTTTTGTCTGCTTTGATATCAGAATAAAGAAAAAACAATACGAAATGTTTCTGCCTGGCACCTCGCTAGTCTATTGTCTTCCACGTGTGTAGGTTTCCTCAGACAGCGCGCTCTGTCATTTGGATGACATTTTGTTTACTTATAGTAGGCTTACAGCCCGCCTTTTACTTACCATTGGTTGACTGCATTGTCACTCTGATTTGCTTGCTTCTAATTGGTTTGTGCATGTTTGCTTCACTTCGCTTTATTGGTTTGTCCCTCCCATGGAGCATGGACCTATTACTTGTGTCCTTCTTCCACACACCTTTTTCAGGTGCTACTTTTGTCTTTTTGTGTGAGCACTCTGAAAGAGTGCTCGTGTTTTCCTGCTGTCTGTCTTGTGTGCGTCTTTCCCTCCGCGATGCTGTGCTTCCCTCTCCCCTTGTGCACTTATTACACCCTGTGTTGCTTTTACGCTCTTGTGCTTCTCCCCACCTCTGCATTACGCTCTCTCTTGTTTGTTTCCTCAGCACATGTACCTCTCTCTCTCCCCATTTGCTATCCCTCTGTTTTCCTTCCCCGCATCTTCTGTTTCTTCTTCCACCCTCACCCCCCTCTCTGCATTGCTTCCAACACCCAATCCTTTTACTTCCCCTCAGTGTTACTTTCTCCCTCCCTTGGTGTGGCCCCCCACGCTCATTGCTTTCCACTTCCCTGTGTTGCTTCCACCACCTGCCCTAATTTTTTTAATCGTGGCTTACATATAAACTCGGATTGGAAAACAGGGAAAAAAAAGTACTCGCGTCAGTTTCTAGGTGGACGTTCATCATGCATGTGCCTACAAAGCGGCGTGGCCTGTATCGCCAATTTTTGTTGTTTAACCCCATGCGCGCTACGCGTTTTCCCGCTGTGCGCTGACTTTTTCGAAAACCCGCGGTTCATGACGAGCTCAGCTCGTCATGAGCGTATGAGAGGCGTAAGGGGTTAAAAGGCATGCTGCATGGCTCGAGCAAACACAAGGAGATGATGGACGTAGCGCTGAAACTTTTCAGACACTGCATGTCTAGAATCATTGGCAAAGCCAAGAGGTATCAAACGCGAGACCTATTGGCTTTGCCAATGATTATTTACCATGGCATCCAATTTCTCCCAAAATGTTGTCCATCGCTGAATTTAAACATTCAAATAGGGGGAATTTTGACCTAAAATTTTAGGCATGTCAACTTGCCACTTCCTCTCCCAAAATTGAACCTAAATTAGCGATGATTTCTGGTATTCCTCTACTCGGAGTCACGCCAAAGGTAGTAAGCTTGCTTGTGTCACCGCGTCAAGAAAGTAACTTTTGAACCCCTCTCGCAACTGTCTCCTCCTCTCTGTCCTGTGGTCTGGCAGACTTCAGGGAGCAGATGAATGCCTTGTTTTGGTGTAAACTGCTTTATTTTTGGGAGCTTGTTGGAGCATATATTCTCTTGGCAAATCATTCTTTAGGACTGCCAAACTCATCCTCAGATTGTCTCCCACTTTTAGCTCCCCCTTGTGGACAGGCACAAAAACAGAAAATATTATTTTTGTAACATTTCACATTTGAATTTTAACCCCTTCCGCGCTCATGACGAGCTCAGCTCGTCATGTAACGCGGTATTTTCAAAAAGTCAGCGCACAGCGGGAAAACCGCTAGCGCTGATGCGGTTAAAAATCCCTTATTACCAGAGGAACATTTCCGTGAAAAACTGTGCCTCAAATGCTGCATTTAATCAACCCAACGTTTGAGAAGCAAAAGACAAACAAAAGTGCCTTTGCCGAACTAGGAATGTGTTTGGTGGCTCACGGTTCTCGAGTCATGGCATGTCTGACCAGCTTTTCTGTAACACCCAGTGTGTGTGCATTGCATTGCACTGGGGTGCTTCTCCCATACCTTTGGAACCGTGCACTGGCTTCACAAAATGACGGTTCAACATGCACAGAGGTTAGGTACAATGTCTATCTCATTGTTGGTTATATTTAAGGCTCCCTGTTTTTACTGATTTTTACAGATAAATACAGTCAGAAACCTATTTATTTTCCAGTCTGTATTTATTTTTAAATGTGGATAAAAACGGAAATTGGGTTGTTTTTTGAGTGATTCTAAATGCTGTCAGTCATGATTGCAAAAATAGCTGCAGAGATTGACAGGCAAGGGGGTAAAAAAAAAAAAGGAATTTTAGTAAAGAGGCATAAACGGCAGCAGATATACACATGGTTGATACTAAGATGTGTGTTTTCGTTTAAGTGACTCATTTATCTGGATACTGATTCAACGCAATGTCTTCATCCATGGTTATCACTCACCGTCTACGTCCTGGTTTGTTAACTCATTTACCTGTTCCTGATTTGCAACGGGTATTATCAGCGTTTGTGTTTCTCGGTTGTCCTGCTTCTTCTTGCCTAACCATTTGTAAAGCACTCTGATACCCTTCTAGGGTCAAGTTCACCCCATATAAAACTTTATAAATAAAAATAAATATTTGCAGAAGAAATGCAGAGTAGCTTGTCTCCAGCTATGAGATACTGGGTTGAAGAAGGCAATTGCACCAGAAGAACACGGCTTAGACACGAGAGCTCCTATCCGTAGGAGAGCGTTTGGGGAATGTGGGGTAACCACCTCACAAGTAACCTTTAACCCCTTCGCTGCTGCCGTCGGCCGTTGGACGAGCTACCTCCCTGGTGCTGCGCACGTCCAAAGGCCGACGCGGCCGCACCCGTTTCTTCGAACGTTCAGCACTGGCGCTGAACGTTCGAAGCAGCAAACGGGTTAAGAAACCATGGTGCATGAAGGCGACAGACCAACAACTTTGTGACATTCTCAGATATTGATGACCAGCAGACGAGCACTGGAGGCCATCTTCACACGAAGAACCAACATGGCCAACTGACAGCCTGCAAGAAAAAGAGATGGGTTTGATCCTGTACAAGTAGAACCTCAGCTCCTCCTGACTTCAGTGAACTGGTTTGGGAAAAAAGACAGGAATCACATTCTACAGGATAACATGAATATCTGACCGTGCCTGTAGGAGAAGTGAATGAGAGGCAGATACCCAACTTTATGTAAGGCTAGGAACAAGCCGGAGCCTGTAAATTACTCCTTCTTTCCACAAAGGTAATGGCATCCAGAGAAACCCATCTTAATGCCAATAGGTTGATGTTCTTGGTAACTTTAGACATAAAAGGCGTATAAGCCAAGACTGAAAGCACCAAAAAGTCTAATCCCACACTGGGTGAGGCCCCCAAACAAAGGGAAAAGCCTATCAGACATTGAAAATGAAGGTTCATGATAGGTTTTGAATTTCCCACAGGGGCCTGATTGTACATGTTAGAGGAATCTGCAGGCTTTCCTTTTTGTTTCAGACTTGCTCAGATGCAGACCTAAGAAAACTTATCGAAATTGCAAGAGAGAGAGAGGGTAAATGTTTTTGTCGTGAAGACCTTACTGCAGCAGCCTGGACAACACCCAGCTAGTCGACTGAAAAGTTTGTAAACTAAGATCTCTTGAATTACCTTGGCAAAGCCAAGGGACAGGTGCCAAGGGGCCCAAACTGGTCCACCATGCTGCGTTACCTGGTGCGCTCTGTCCAGACGGTGGCCGTCACCAATAGATGGTTCCAGTCCGACCACCTGAAGTAGGGATATGAGCGGTCCTTAGCGGGGCCATCAGGATGATGGAGCATCTCAGCAAACTTACAAACTTCAGTATCACTCGGGATTAGAGAGAGAACCTCGAAAGCCGTATAGGAGCCAACTTTGCAAGCTCGACCAAAAAGCATCCGCCATAGAACACCGATCCCTGTCAATTCAGGGCGCCATCTGTTTTCATTTTCACTTCTGATAGTGAAGTCCACTTGGGCGGCTCATCAGCGATGGAAAAGACACTAGGAAAAGTGTAGTGAGCTACTACTCCGGTGTGCCATGCACAAGCCTGATCGAGGAATCCGTTTGGATGCTGGACGACCCCGTTCGATAAACCACAGGCAGTCACTCACCATGAGCGGGCAAGACCGTAAGTCCATTGGACAAGGAAGAGCCATGACAAAGCCAATCGTCAAGGCACAGAGAAAATAGTTATTGTTCTGAATAGCGTATTTTAATCCATTTGTGAACGGCCTATGTGAAGCCTGGAGTTAGAGGCCGCCCTTATTTAAAAACCTGCTCTGGGAAGAAACGTGGGTTTGTAGGCGCCAGAAGAAAGGACTTCATTTTGGGAGCTGGAAAAGCATGAAGAGGCGAAGGCCTCCTACGGGAAAGGTGCTCTCTTTGCTTTGATGTTCAAGTGCTGGGGTTTCCACCAAGACATGCTATGAGTCCAAAGGAAAGAACATGTGTATACTGGTTACACACAAGTTGGTTGGCCAGGTTGAGGGCGTGGTTCATTTGTTGGTATCTTTGGGCTGAGAAGAGTGCGTAGTCTTTGTCCTTTTCCGCTATGTGGGGGAGTAGTAGGAAGGACTGGTGACAGAGGGCATAGTTTCTATGTCTATGCCCAAACAGGCCATGAACCAATCTGAATGGTTTCTAGGCGCGTCATTGTTGGCTGCTATTTCGTCAGAGCTCACCTTAATGGTACTTATTTTATTGGACTCTAAAATATGAAAGGCTAAGTATGCCCTACCCAAATTTTAATCTGTGATCTTCTTAAATGGCCATTCCGGATGGGGTTCAGGTAAAATCCATTTGGGGAACATCGCATCCTTTTTTCCGAGTTGCAGGAAGTTTCTGTGGAACATTAGTATAGGAGAGCGGTGAGGGGGTAATGCTTCGATTACTTACTGTCTTCTTGATTACTGCCATGCCCACTCCATTTTGTCAGTCCTTACAAGCCACAGTTGCTTCCAAGGGGTGTTGGCTTCGACATTGTTGCTTGGGTACTCTATCGATAATTCCTCGGATAACCGGGCAGTTATCCCTTTGGGGGAGACCGAAACAAAGTCGCTGGGCCAGAATTGTAACTAAAACAGAAGAGGGACTGTGACAAGGAAGAGTGGGCCTAGGAGTAATGGGGATTACTGGTAAGTAATCTAGATATCATTGCATTGTCTCTGTAGAGGTTGGCCATTGGTTGGTGGTTTGCGTCCCGGAATGCGGTGCCCTATTGGGTTGATAGCCAGGCAGAATGGTGACCACCTCCCTACAGGTCATTATGGACATCGTCGACAGCCCTGAATGTTTCACTTACAAATCATTCATTTCAGGTGTGCTTAGGGTGACCAGATGTCCCGGATTTGCCCAGACAGGCCCGGTTTTTCACCAGCTGTCCCAGCAGATTTTGGCAATTTCGGCTCATGTCCCTTTTTTTTTTATAGGGGGTCAACTGAAAACAGTAAGAGGCACTTTCTTGGGTGTTGTAAAGCTGTGCTAGTTAGCAGCCGTTATAAGTAAGCAATTTAATTAATAGGTATGATGTTGGTTGTAGAAATTACATTTTATTAACCCCTTCCATGCTGGGCCGATTCGGCCGCTGTGCGGTAAACAAAAGAACAGGGTGGGGCCGTGACGAACCCCAGCCGTCATCAGCACACGAGCACCGTGGAGTGTGACGGCTGGGGTTCGTCATCAGCATGGAAGGGGTTAATTTTCTTAATGGTTCTTCTGTGATCCTATGTTGATGAGAGCTGTCATTCTGCGCCATTCCGTAAAGAAAAATTGTAGTCCTTCTTCTATTTTTCCAAAATTCACGGTTTTTGGTTCTCAAGATCTGGTCACCCTAGGTGTGTTAGACTAAGTAGTTCAGTGGAACTACAACATGGCAACACCACACACACAATGCCTTAACTCCTTTACCGCGGTGCGAATTTCGCTGCGGTGCGGGAGTTCTAAACAGTGGGCGGGGCTGCATCGGCCAACGGTCGTGCGCAGCACTGGGCAGGTAGTGCGCCGACGCGTGCACGGAACGGGTTAAACTATCAGATAAAAGTCCAGGACTGGAAACAGTGTCTGTAATGACCTGGAAGTAGATGGTCCCCCTACCTGCCGAGCCCCGGTCCGCTGGACGCTGACGGGCGAAGTGAGGATAGACGTCGCAGCGTAGCACCATTCATGCCTGCCAAATTGGCACCCTGGGCCTGACTCGCAAAGATTTGCCTGTGACTTACTGTTTGATACGCCTGGCTTATTCAAGATTTCAGAAGGACGTCATACCTACTCATAGCAAAATCTTTGTGAATCAGGCCCGATGTGTTAACGCAAACGCCGCGGGGTGGTAATTTTTCAGTGTGTGCTATGCAATAAAAACTTTGAAAGCAAAAAATTACTATGGAACACACAATTAAGCTCCGCAAAACATGCAGAAAATTCACTAGCTTCATAAAGCAATTGAATATGTGGGTTTTTCCAGAGCGTTTATTGCCTCCCCTGTGCTTTGTTGCTTCTCTGTTGGGAGAAAGACCTGCAGAATGCAGGAAAAAATATGTATTCTGTGCATGTTATTACTTTCTTTTCTTACGCGACGTGACTCGCGGAGAACGTATCATTTTCTCTGTATGAAATCGTTCATAAGCTCTGATCTCATTGCACTTGCCACTGCTACCTTTTTATGGAAGCCATAAGGAGGCAGGGAGGTACACTAAGCTATAAAACTGTTTAAAAATAACTATTTGAAAATGCATAAAAATATGGGGGCGGGGGGCCTGCGTCTCCTTGCGCTCCCAAGCTTGGCGCACTCCGAGCTCAGTTATTTATTTGTATATTTTACACACTGTTTTAAAAGTTCCAAGTATCTGCTTCATAGCACTAAATAGTGCCTACATATTGAAATTGGGAAACATCCTTTACAACGCAACTTTTACAATGCAAACCATTACAACGCAGTGCGCTGGGGGGCGCTCTAGGATAGGGAATAGGTTTAATTTACTATCGAACACCTTCCCTACTATCCACGGGGACTGGAGTTGGAATGGTAAATTAAACTATGCACTATCCAGCGCCCCAAAGCACTATGCGTTGTAAAGGCATGCGTTGTAAAAACAGCGTTGTAAAGGCATGCGTGGTAAAAGCATGCTTTGTAATGTCATACATCCATTGAAATTTGGCTGTTCCTTAGTACCCTGCTTGGCTTGCAATTCATATTAAAAAAACACATTGTTTGGCACATTATTAGGTCTTGCTTTAGCCAAGGCCTTTCAATTTTACTCAGAATATATATAATTAAGGCTACCTGTTTTCCGTTTATTTTCTTGTCTGTATTACTTTTTAAATGTGGATAAAAACAGAAATTGGGTGCTTTTTGAGTGATTCTAAATGCACTTTGCCATGACTGCAAAGCCAATAACTGTGGATTGATAGGTAAGGTGGTTAAAAAGGAATGGAATTTTAGTGAAAAGACTTAAACAGCAGTAGATATGCGCAAGGCTGATAATGAAATGTGCATATTTTCATATAAGTGCACTGATTTATCTTCTGCGGGTGTTCATATCACTGAAACCTTGCAGGCCTTCAAGCATGACTACATATTTATTGGTTAAATACATTTGGAAATATACCAGTTTCAGCTTTCTTTTTTTCACACAACCCATAATAAATATGGATAAATACAGACGGAAATGTCTACAAATATATATTTCCATAAAACCGGGAGCCCTATATATAATCTACTTATGGGGGCTTATAGAAAGCCGACAAAAAATACAAAACAAAAACCCACTTACCTGGAACGTACGGCTGCCGCCTCTCTTCCGTCATCTTCCTTCTTCCTGCAGTCCTGGTCGGCAGCAGGTAGCACTCAGGCTCCCCTGAGCCAATCACAATGCTGCAATACAGCGTTGTGATTAGTCTGAGCACCGTACCACGTCGCTCAGATGGGGATTGGGAGGCTTTGCATTTTCGTCACCAGGCTATGTAATGCAGTCTGGTGGGGAAGATGCAAAGTGCGCATGAGTGTTTGACCTACCCAAGAGGGTCGGCTAAGCAGTCGTGCGCACTTAGGGAGTGTAATCCTCTCTTCCCCCTGCTCTGGCCAGCCCCGCCCTGGCCTGCCCCGCCCCAAGAGTCACGGACTGCAATAGGAAAACTAAAACGATATTAACAATACGTTTTTCACATTTTCTTTTTCTTTTTGTACAGTGGGGCGGCGCTCCTCCTCCTTAGCGGAGGAGCCGCCACTGGCTAATGGTTTTTGCCGCATGTTGTGTTTTTTTAACACACCTAGGTAGGTGAAGGAGTTCAAGTTCAAGTTCGGGCATTTGTATAGCGCGCTGCTCACCCAGAGGGTCTCAAGGCGCTTGGGGAAGGGGTTCATGATTTGTCGTATAGCCAGGTTTTAAGTTCTTTTCTGAAGGAGAAATGGTTTTGAGTAAGGCGGAGGTGAGTGGGGAGTGAGTTCCAGGTCTTGGCAGCCAGGAAGGAGAAGGATCTTCCACCCATGGTGGATTTTCTGATGCGCGGGACTGCGGCGAGGGCTTGATTGGACGATCTTAGTTGGCGGGTGGGCTTGTAAAAGGACAGTCGAGAGCTGAGGCATTCGGGTCTTAGATTGTAGAGGGCCTTGTGTGCGTGGGTGAGAAGACGGAACGTAATTCTTTTGTTGACGGGAAGCCAGTGGAGGTCTTTTAGGTGTCCGGTGATGTGATCTTGGCGAGGGACGTCTAATATGAGTCTCGCTGATGCATTTTGGATGCGTTGGAGTTTTTTCTGTGATTTTGCTGTGATTCCTGCGTATAATGTATTACCATAATCCAGCCGACTAGTGACCAGTGCGTGGGTGACGGTCTTTCTTGTCTCGAGGGGGATCCAGCGGAAGATCTTTTTGAGAATGCAAAGTACGTTGAAGCACGAGGATGAGACTGCGTTGACTTGTCTGGACATTGAGAGAGAGGAGTCTAGCCGGTTGGATCTGTGCCATATTTTTACAATAACCACTGGCTTTGTAAATAAGTTTCCTTGAGTTTCATCAGGGAACTCCATCCTATGTGGATGTTTCAAAGCTCTAGCCTGGACACTGTCCTTTCCAGAGGTAGGTTTATAAACATCTTTAGGCAATAAACATCTGTTACTCCGCGCCAAGATACCCTTGCGGGGGGAACGTGTGCTACAAATACACGTTATGGTATGTTATGTTATGTTATGTTATGCTTTGCTTGCCTTCACCAAACCTTTCATCCTGCTGATGGTCATAAAATGAGTAGAACTACGGTGGGTGATATTAAACATTCCGTTCATCATCTTTTTGTGTTGCATTTTCACCCTAAGTGGGACGGGTATGCCCAGACGTGGGTCCCGTGCTCACTACGCCACTGGAGTCAAGCTAGCCTGGCTGATGAGGGCTGAAACCCCGAAACCGGTCCTAGGATGCCTGATTCTGGTCCATGGAAGACATGGCCTGGCAGTTCAGTCTGGACTGTTCCCATGAGGCACAGGGTCCAGACTGATTTGCATATGGCCATGGCTGAACTGGGGTGGCGTGGTGATCAAAATAACGATGGATTAAACCCAGATCTGTGACTGGGGTGAATGTTTGACAATGTTCAACATTCCGTCCATCATCTTTTTGCGTTGCATGATATTAAACAGCAGTCATCGGCGCCTAGAGACCCATGGAGTGGGGTAAGTGTGCTATGAATATCATTTTGGAGGGTTTCATAGCATGGGGGGTACCCCGAGGCGTTCACGTGTCTCTGGAGAGGGGGAAGGCCCCCCCTTGTGTGGCTTCTCTCGAGCACAGGCTCCTTCGTCTCAGGAGTGACGTGCAGAGAGAGCCCGAAGCCCCCTCCTCCTCGTTAATTTAATCAGCCGGAGGGGTGTATATTGTACTGAACGTCTTAATCTATTTGATGAAAATTACTGGAACGGGTCTGATGCATCGCTGAGTCACCCGCGAGGGGAAGCAACACCGGGTGCGTGGGGGTGATGGATAGGGGGATAGGTTCACTTAAGGGCGAGCCGCTGAGGGAGGTGTAGGGAGAGGGATTCCTCTGAGGTGGGGGCGATGTTTGCGACAACAGTGGGTTCTGTCTGTCCCAGGGAGTAAGAAGTAGGCCTGGGTGGCAAATTCCGTTCCGCTCGCGGAATTTGGGTAATTTCGCATTTCACGGAGAACGTGAAATTGCCCAAAATTTTTGCTTGTTCGCGTTCTCAAAATGCGTGTACGCTAGATATTTCCCCCACAAGCACGCAAACAGCAATTGCGAACGGGGAAAAAGCATCGCGAACAGGCAATTCCGCGTGCTCGCAGAAATTGAGTGTTTGCGGAGATTTTTTTACCGTTTCGCGGAGATTTGCGTAACGCCATTACGCGAATTCCGCCCAAGCCTAGTAAGAAGGACGATGGGGGGCGGGGAGGTGGGGCGTTGGGGTGGGGGGTCAAGTGAACCCCTTATGTAAGCTTTTGTAGAGGCCCCCTTTCAAACGTGTGGCGCCCTCCTTCCAAGGCGTGACAGCTGTCACTCAACATTTCAGTGTAAGCCACTGAAATATTTTAGGAGGGTAACGCGAGTAAAGTTTTAATTTTTATTTTTTAAAAGTGTTTCCAAAATTGCAGTTGTGCTGCTGTGTGTTGTAATTTAATTTTTATAGATCTTTTTATTCCCCGAGACGATGCGCCAAGGCGCTTGTGCCAGTAGATAACACCCTAGTGCTGAGGAGCCCTGGCGGGGCCTCAGCTGCAGCAAGCGCTACACTTATTTAACACAGAGCACAGCGACTTCTAGGCGCTGGGTGTGCTGGGCAAGTGTGAGCGGACGCCCTTTTGACCTTTCATCTTCCCCCAGACACATTTAACTGTTCACATTGTTGAGGGTAAACAGTGCCTTTGGCCAGTTTGCCCAGGAGTGCTAATTTCAACCTATTAACAGTCAGATGCTCTGATTAGCATACGAAAGGCTTTCTCTCCCCTTTCACCCACTGCCCATGTTTGGTCTCAAGAAAAAAAGGCAGGTAGCCAGGAACAACATTTTAGTTTTTATTTACAACTCTGAGCTGTGCCACTACTACTTAGGACGCCATCTACTATTTTTGCTGTTTGTTTCTTTCCAGCCAACAGCGTGTTGCATTGTGGGACTTGTAGTTTTTTGCTTTTAACAGTTTTATTGTGGTCATAAAACCCCGACATGCATAGAGATGTTGGCTAAAATGACAGAACTGGCTCGAGGTATTTATTACCATGACAGAGACCCACTTGTAAGCCCTGGTTTAACATTTTACAACGTTGCCAACTCCTTCTCCAAAACAGCTTGTTTCGTGCCTAAAAGCAAACGTAAACTTGGCTTCCATATGTTGTGTCCACCCTTTCACACATGCGCATCATGCATTAAAACAAGCATTGGTAATGTGGATAGATTTTTCTCAAGTGCAGTGGAAAGTTTTATTCCAAGTGTCCCTATACAATAAAGGTACAACATGGACAGCAGCACAACCTGCCCTAACACACAGAATAACACAGGAGGATAGGACAGGTGGCAGTTGCAGGAAGAACATTACACAATTCTCTTATACAGGCAGGACAAACACAACGAGTGGCCTGTATTAGAATTAGTGACCCACACCCTTCTGCTGTGACCATTTTGTTACTGACTCAAGTTCCTTGTCTTGTTTCGCCTATATGAGGCCTTATTTTTACAGATGGAGCAACAGTATGGTCTATAAAACCATACACGAAAGAGATTATTGTTCAGTGTGCATTCCGACCTGAATTATTTCAAGTTTCTCACAGAAAAGGAGGCAAAGGGAAGAAAAGGAACGTCACAGCGGTCGGTCAAGCTGTGACTGAAAGCAGAGTTCCTGGGTCAGGGCCCTGCAACTGTTTTTTGCTGTAGGTCCAGCAAATGCTTCTGACTGGGCTAAGCATGCTATGCTAATATATTCAAATATCCTATTTATTTTTTTAGTAATACAGGGCAAAAGCAATAGAAACGCCACTCTTCAAAGTGGAGGCAACCCCAGTGCAAGCGTCCCTCCTTTGGAGGGCAGGCACGGCTAGTCCCTCCTTCAGAGGACAGGCACGGCCAGCCCCTCCTTCAGAGGACAGGCACGGCCAGCCCCTCCTTCAGAGGACAGGCACGGCCAGTCCCTCCTTCAGAGGACAGGCACGGCCAGTCCCTCCTTCAGAGGACAGGCACGGACAGTCCCTCCTTCAGAGGACAGGCACGGACAGTCCCTCCTTCAGAGGACAGGCACGGCCAGCCCCTCCTTCAGAGGACAGGCACGGCCAGCCCCTCCTTCAGAGGACAGGCACGGCCAGCCCCTCCTTCAGAGGACAGGCACGGCCAGCCCCTCCTTCAGAGGACAGGCACGGCCAGCCCCTCCTTCAGAGGACAGGCACGGCCAGCCCCTCCTTCAGAGGACAGGCACGGCCAGCCCCTCCTTCAGAGGACAGGCACGGCCAGCCCCTCCTTCAGAGGACAGGCACGGCCAGCCCCTTCTTCAGAGGACAGGCACGGCCAGTCCCTCCTTCAGAGGACAGGCACGGCCAGCCCCTCCTTCAGAGGACAGGCACGGCCAGTCCCTCCTTCAGAGGACAGGCACGGCCAGCCCCTCCTTCAGAGGACAGGCACGGCCAGTCCCTCCTTCAGAGGACAGGCACGGCCAGTCCCTCCTTCAGAGGACAGGCACGGCCAGTCCCTCCTTCGGAGGACAGGCACGGCCAGTCCCTCCTTCGGAGGACAGGCACGGCCAGTCCCTCCTTCGGAGGACAGGCGCGGCCAGTCTCTCCTTTGGAGGACAGGCACGGCCAGTCTCTCCTTTGGAGGACAGGCATGGCCAGTCTCTCCTTCAGAGGGCGAGCACGGCTAGTCCCTCCTTCAGAGGACTGGCACGGCCAGTCCCTCCTTTAGAGGACAGGCACAGCTAGCCCCTCCTTCGGAGGACAGGCACGGCTAGCCCCTCCATCGGAGGACAGGTACGGCTAGTCCCTCCTTTGGAGGCAGGCACGCCAGTCCCTCCTTCTGAGGACAGACACGGCTAGTCCCTCCTTCAGAGGACAGGCACGGCCAGCCCCTCCTTCAGAGGACAGGCATGGCCAGTCCCTCCTTCAGAGGACAGGCACAGCCAGTCCCTCCTTCGGAGGACAGGCACGGCCAGTCCCTCCTTCGGAGGACAGGCACGGCCAGTCCCTCCTTCAGAAGCAGGCACGGCCAGTCCCTCCTTTAGAGGACAGGTACGGCTAGTCCCTCCTTCAGAGAACAGGCACGGCCAGTCCCTCCTTCAGAGAACAGGCACGGCCAGTCTCTCCTTTGGAGGACAGGCACGGTCAGTCCCTCCTTCAGAGGACAGGCACGACCAGACCCTCCTTCAGAGGACAGGCACGGCTAGCCCCTCCTTCGGAGGACAGGTACGTCTAGTCCCTCCTTTGGAGGCAGGCACGCCAGTCCCTCCTTCTGAGGACAGACACGGCTAGTCCCTCCTTCAGAGGACAGACACAGCCAGTCCCTCCTTTGGAGGACAGGCACGGCCAGCCCCTCCTTCAGAGGACAAGCACGGCCAGTCCCTCCTTCAGAGGACAGGCACGGCCAGTCCCTCCTTCAGAAGCAGGCACGGCCCGTCCCTCCTTCAGAGGACAGGCACGGCCAGTCCCTCCTTAGGAAGACAGGCTCGGCCAGTCCCTCCTTCAGAAGACAGGCACGGCCAGTCCCTCCTTTGGAGGACAGGCACGGCCAGTCCCTCCTTTGGAGGACAGGCACGGCCAGTCACTCCTTCAGAAGCAGGCACGGCCAGTCCCTCCTTTGGATAACAGGCATGCCCAGACCCTCCTTCAGAGGACAGGCACGGCCAGTCCCTCCTTCAGAGGACAGGCACGGCCAGACCCTCCTTCAGAGGACAGGCACGGCCAGACCCTCCTTCAGAGGACAGGCACGGTCAGTCCCTCCTTCAGAGGACAGGCACGACCAGACCCTCCTTCAGAGGACAGGCACGGCCAGCCCCTCCTTCAGAGGACAGGCACGGCCAGCCCCTCCTTCAGAGGACAGGCACGGCCAGCCCCTCCTTCAGAGGACAGGCACGGCCAGACCCTCCTTCGGAGGACAGGCACGGCCAGACCCTCCTTCGGAGGACAGGCACGACCAGACCCTCCTTCGGAGGACAGGCACGGCCAGACCCTCCTTCGGAGGACAGGCACGGCCAGACCCTCCTTCGGAGGACAGGCACGGCCAGACCCTCCTTCGGAGGACAGGCACGGCCAGACCCTCCTTGGGAAGACAGGCACGGCCAGTCCCTCCTTCAGAGGACGGACTCGGCCAGTCCCTCCTTCAGAGGACAGGCACGGCCAGTCCCTCCTTTAGAGGACAGGCACGGCTAGCCCCTCCTTCAGAGGACAGGCACGGCTAGCCCCTCCTTCAGAGGACAGGCACGGCTAGCCCCTCCTTCAGAGGACGGACTCGGCCAGTCCCTCCTTCAGAGGACAGGCACGGCCAGTCCCTCCTTTAGAGGACAGGCACGGCTAGCCCCTCCTTCAGAGGACAGGCACGGCTAGCCCCTCCTTCAGAGGACAGGCACGGCTAGCCCCTCCTTCAGAGGACAGGCACGGCCAGTCCCTCCTTCAGAGGACAGGCACGGCCAGTCTCTCCTTTGGAGGACAGGCACGGCCAGTCTCTCCTTCGGAGGACAGGCATGGCCAGTCTCTCCTTCAGAGGGCAGGCACGGCTAGCCCCTCCTTCGGAGGACTGGCACGGCCAGTCCCTCCTTTAGAGGACAGGCACGGCTAGCCCCTCCTTCGGAGGACAGGCACGGCTAGCCCCTCCTTCGGAGGACAGGTACGGCTAGTCCCTCCTTTGGAGGCAGGCACGCCAGTCCCTCCTTCTGAGGACAGACACGGCAAGTCCCTCCTTCAGAGGACAGACACAGCCAGTCCCTCTGGAGGACAGGCACGGCCAGCCCCTCCTTTGGAGGACAGGCACGGCCAGCCCCTCCTTTGGAGGACAGGCACGGCCAGTCGCTCCTTCAGACGCAGGCATGGCCAGTCCCTCCTTTAGAGGACAGGCACGGCTAGCCCCTCCTTCGGAGGACAGGCACGGCTAGTCCCTCCTTCTGAGGACAGACACAGCCAGACCCTCCTTCAGAGGACAAGCAGGGCCAGTCCCTCCTTTGGAGGACAGGCACGGCCGGTCCCTCCTTTGGAGGACAGGCACGGCCAGTCACTCCTTCAGAAGCAGGCACGGCCAGTCCCTCCTTCAGAGGACAGGCACGGCCAGTCCCTCCTTAGGAGGACAGGCACGGCCAGTCCCTCCTTCAGAAGACAGGCACGGCCAGTCCCTCCTTTGGAGGACAGGCACGGCCAGTCACTCCTTCAGAAGCAGGCACGGCCAGTCCCTCCTTTGGATAACAGGCACGCCCAGACCCTCCTTCAGAGGACAGGCACGGCCAGTCCCTCCTTCAGAGGACAGGCACGGCCAGACCCTCCTTCAGAGGACAGGCACGGCCAGACCCTCCTTCAGAGGACAGGCACGGCCAGACCCTCCTTCAGAGGACAGACACGGCCAGTCCCTCCTTCAGAGGACAGGCACGGCCATACCCCCCTTCAGAGGACAGGCACGGCCAGCCCCTCCTTCAGAGGACAGGCACGGCCAGCCCCTCCTTCAGAGGACAGGCACGGCCAGCCCCTCCTTCGGAGGACAGGCACGGCCAGCCCCTCCTTCGGAGGACAGGCACGGCCAGCCCCTCCTTCGGAGGACAGGCACGGCCAGACCCTCCTTCGGAGGACAGGCATGGCCAGACCCTCCTTCGGAGGACAGGCATGGCCAGACCCTCCTTCGGAGGACAGGCACGGCCAGACCCTCCTTCAGAGGACAGGCACGGCCAGACCCTCCTTCAGAGGACAGGCACGGCCAGACCCTCCTTCGGAGGACAGGCACGGTCAGACCCTCCTTCCGAAGACAGACACGGCCAGTCCCTCCTTCAGAGGACAGGCTCGGCCAGTCCCTCCTTCAGAGGACAGGCACGGCCAGTCCCTCCTTTAGAGGACAGGCACGGCTAGCCCCTCCTTCAGAGGACAGGCACGGCTAGCCCCTCCTTCAGAGGACAGGCACGGCCAGTCCCTCCTTCAGAGGACAGGCACGGCCAGTCCCTCCTTTAGAGGACAGGCACGGCTAGCCCCTCCTTCGCAGGACAGGCACGGCTAGCCCCTTCTTCGGAGGACAGGCACGGCTAGCCCCTCCTTCTGAGGACAGACACGGCTAGTCATTCCTTCGGAGGACAGACACAGCCAGTCCCTCCTTTGGAGGACAGGCACGGCCAGTCCCTCCTTTGGAGGACAGGCACGGCCAGCCCCTCCTTTGGAGGACAGGCACGGCCAGTCGCTCCTTCAGAAGCAGGCACGGCCAGTCCCTCCTTTTAAAGGACAGGCACGGCTAGCCCCTCCTTCGGAGGACAGGCACGGCTAGTCCCTCCTTCAGAGGACAGGCACGGCCAGTCCCTCCTTCAGAGGACAGGCACGGCCAGTCCCTCCTTTGGAGGACAGGCACAGCCAGTCTCTCCTTTAGAGGACAGGCACGGCCAGTCCCTCCTTTGGTGGACAGGCACGGCCAGTCACTCCTTCAGAAGCAGGCACGGCCAGTCCCTCCTCTGGATAACAGGCACGCCCAGACCCTCCTTCAGAGGACAGGCACGGCCAGTCCCTCCTTCAGAGGACAGGCACGGCCAGACCCTCCTTCAGAGGACAGGCACGGCCAGTCCCTCCTTCAGAGGACAGGCACGGCCAGTCCCTCCTTTGGAGGACAGGCACGGCCAGCCCCTCCTTCGGAGGACAGGCACGGCCAGCCCCTCTTTCGGAGGACAGGCACGGCCAGCCCCTCCTTCGGAGGACAGGCACGGCCAGCCCCTCCATCGGAGGACAGGCACGGCCAGCCCCTCCTTCGGAGGACAGGCACGGCCAGCCCTTCCTTCGGAGGACAGGCACGGCCAGACCCTCCTTCGGAGTACAGACATTGCCAGCCCCTCCTTCGGAGGACAGGCACGGCCAGACGCTCCTTCGGAGGACAGGCACGGCCAGCCCCTCCTTCAGAGGACAGGCACGGCTAGTCCCTCCTTCAGAGGACAGGCACGGCTAGTCCCTCCTTCAGAGGACAGGCACGCTCAGACCCTCCTTCAGAGGACAGGCACGGCTAGTCCCTCCTTCTGAGGACAGACACAGCCAGACCCTCCTTCAGAGGACAAGCACGGCCAGTCTCTCCTTTGGAGGACAGGCACGGCCAGTCACTCCTTCAGAAGCAGGCACGGCCAGTCCCTCCTTCAGAGGACAGGCACGGCCAGTCCCTCCTTAGGAGGACAGGCACGGCCAGTCCCTCCTTCAGAGGACAGGCACGGCCAGTCCCTCCTTTGGAGGACAGGCACAGCCAGTCCCTCCTTTAGAGGACAGGCACGGCCAGTCCCTCCTTTGGTGGACAGGCACGGCCAGTCACTCCTTCAGAAGCAGGCACGGCCAGTCCCTCCTCTGGATAACAGGCACGCCCAGACCCTCCTTCAGAGGACAGGCACGGCCAGTCCCTCCTTCAGAGGACAGGCACGGCCAGACCCTCCTTCAGAGGACAGGCACGGCCAGTCCCTCCTTCAGAGGACAGGCACGGCCAGTCCCTCCTTTGGAGGACAGGCACGGCCAGCCCCTCCTTCGGAGGACAGGCACGGCCAGCCCCTCTTTCGGAGGACAGGCACGGCCAGCCCCTCCTTCGGAGGACAGGCACGGCCAGCCCCTCCATCAGAGGACAGGCACGGCCAGCCCCTCCTTCGGAGGACAGGCACGGCCAGCCCTTCCTTCGGAGGACAGGCACGGCCAGACCCTCCTTCGGAGTACAGACATTGCCAGCCCCTCCTTCGGAGGACAGGCACGGCCAGACGCTCCTTCGGAGGACAGGCACGGCCAGCCCCTCCTTCAGAGGACAGGCACGGCTAGTCCCTCCTTCAGAGGACAGGCACGGCTAGTCCCTCCTTCAGAGGACAGGCACGCTCAGACCCTCCTTCAGAGGACAGGCATGGCTAGTCCCTCCTTCTGAGGACAGACACAGCCAGACCCTCCTTCAGAGGACAAGCACGGCCAGTCTCTCCTTTGGAGGACAGGCACGGCCAGTCACTCCTTCAGAAGCAGGCACGGCCAGTCCCTCCTTCAGAGGACAGGCACGGCCAGTCCCTCCTTAGGAGGACAGGCACGGCCAGTCCCTCCTTCAGAGGACAGGCACTGCCAGTCCCTCCTTTGGAGGACAGGCACAGCCAGTCCCTCCTTTAGAGGACAGGCACGGCCAGTCCCTCCTTTGGTGGACAGGCACGGCCAGTCACTCCTTCAGAAGCAGGCACGGCCAGTCCCTCCTCTGGATAACAGGCACGCCCAGACCCTCCTTCAGAGGACAGGCACGGCCAGTCCCTCCTTCAGAGGACAGGCACGGCCAGACCCTCCTTCAGAGGACAGGCACGGCCAGTCCCTCCTTCAGAGGACAGGCACGGCCAGTCCCTCCTTTGGAGGACAGGCACGGCCAGCCCCTCCTTCGGAGGACAGGCACGGCCAGCCCCTCTTTCGGAGGACAGGCACGGCCAGCCCCTCCATCGGAGGACAGGCACGGCCAGCCCCTCCATCGGAGGACAGGCACGGCCAGCCCCTCCTTCGGAGGACAGGCACGGCCAGCCCTTCCTTCGGAGGACAGGCACGGCCAGACCCTCCTTCGGAGGACAGGCACGGCCAGACCCTCCTTCGGAGGACAGGCACGGCCAGCCCCTCCTTCAGAGGACAGGCACGGCTAGTCCCTCCTTCAGAGGACAGGCACGCTCAGACCCTCCTTCAGAGGACAGGCACGCCCAGACCCTCTTTCAGAGTACAGACACTGCCAGTTCATCCTTTAGAGGACAGACACGACCCAGTTTATTGGAGCCCAGAGAGCAGTGAAAGGCCTTTGCATTCACTTTAGTTGGGGACGTCTGGAAAATAGTGGGCCAGTTGCCACTATATGTACCAAAGATGCCTTTTTTACGGGGGTCCTGCCGTTGGATCTTGGGGTCTGGCTGGAGGTTTTCAGAGTGCTGGCCAGCCAGCTCACGTGGCACCAATAACCACAGACTTCTGATTGACACCATGGAAAATAGGACAGTGGGTTTCACCTGTAATATATGTGGAAGTTTAGGGGCCAGAGAGGCTGTTCAAATGGTTCTGGATTCACTGAGGTCCCCTCTACCCTGCAGAACCGGAACCCACAACCAGGTGGAAGGACCAGCCGTCTGCTGCTCCCTCTGGGATCAAGAAAGGTACGTAAACTCACCGGGCAGTTCAGGAACTCTGCAGGTTCAAGCTTCATGATGATGAAGGCGATGGGGCAGCAGAGAGGTTTTAAAGCCTAGGCAAAGTGGGCAGCTTCCCAGGGCGCTCATCTTACAGGTTCCCACCAAGAAAGTAATTTTTCTGTCTATCTCATCAACATTTATGTCAAAACAAAACCTCGTCACCACTCTCTTCCTGTCCCTACCCCAGACTCTTCCTCTCTCTACCGAGTGTCATAATATGGATTATGCAACCCCCACCAAGACATATTTCAGCTGCCTTTGCATGATCCCATTTAAAATAGAGGTCCCCAAAAATCCTTAAGGCATGCCTTCAGCCCGTCTTCCTGGTCAGCTGGGCTGGGGAAACGAACTGACTCTTGCACAGATGGTACTCCTGGGCTTTCGTCGTGACATTGTTTCCAGACAGCTGGGCTTTGTGTTTTTTGTTTGTCGCTAAATTCAAGAATTGTATAAATCTTATTGGTTTCAAGAACACCAGATGGGGTGCAAGGTTGGTCCTTTTCCAAGAGCCTTCCTCATTTTGTGTGTCTGCCATCTACCAGCTCAGGCTTCATACCCTTTGTTTGAAGGACCTTGTCTTGCAGTCTGCTGATGGCAGACAATTATACCCTCTCGTCACAGATCAACACAAAGGCCATCAGACCCTGTCATGGTTATAGCAAGTCCTGGTGGGTGCATCTTTCCTCAGACTTATAGTAGTGAAAACCTTGCTAGATAAAAACCTGCTTTCCAAGAAATGCCGAGATATGAGCCAACAGAGAAAGCCCTTCCACCAGCCCGCTGCCAGTTAACCGGGCCCGTTTGTGAAATTTCTGGAAGGTAGGTTGATTTTCCCTTTTCCCTCGGACTCGGTGCCACCCTGAAAGTTTTTTTTTTTCTTTCAATTTTATAACTTTCAAATGCACTTTGGCCTCATTCCGCATTTCAGGGTGTGCAGTGTAAAAGGCGCCTGCTGAAATACAATTTGTACTCCTCTTTGGGTAATTTTTTGTTCCGGTTTATGTGTTTCATGTTTTTTTGTGTAATTTATTCTTGGTGTAATTTTAGTTTCTTTGGGGTGGGGTGATTTTGCACATATTTTTCCCACACTGCGCTGTTTTGTCCATGCATTTCCCTCCCATTAAGACCTGGAGTAAATTTCTCACAAACCCCCGGTGTGCCGGCTATGGCTGCTATGTGTAAAAATGCATTAGAAAAAGTTTGCAGCTGATTCTCACTTGCTGCACTCAGAATGCGTCCTTTTGCATTTTCTGATTTTAAGACACTTGCGCGGGTCTTTCCTTTGTCCTTCAATGATATTGGAAATCCTGTCTTGCTGGCACTTCCTCCCCTAGATGTCCAGCTGGTTAAGATTGATCATGTGGGTTACATTTTGACCTATCACCCCAATTTTCAAGCACTTACATTAGCTGCCTATGCATTCGAGAATTTATATATAAAGCAATGGTCTCGGTGTCCAACTAGGAAAATTATAACTTTGGCTTCTGGCCATGCTTTTAGGGCCAGAAATTAATTAGTGCTCAGATTCTTATATGCAAATTGTCCCATTCTAAATTGTAGGTTATCTCTTGCTTGGAACCCAATTTGTTGAAATTGGAACCCAATTTGGCACAGCAAAAGGTTCCAGTGCAGTTCTCGCCAGGTGGTGTTAGCATTTATAAAGGAAGTTGATTCTTCACAACTAAAAAAGTTAGGTTTTTAGTACTCATGGGAGCGGAGATCAAAGGCTAATGCAAAACTGCTGCTACATGAATTGGAGTCCTAGCTGGGGGATGCAGATTTGTTTCCACTCTTCCAAACTGGATCCCGGCCACTTTGGACAATGTTCTAAAACTAGGTTATCTTATCTATTGTGATATAAACATGTGTAAGGCCCCTCCTTATACTAGGTTTATCAATTACCGAGCAACATTTCACTGGATTGGCAGCTTTTTGTTGTGGTCAAAACTGCTTATCTTACAAGAAAATCATTAATAACTCCCCAGACTTACTTAATCCCCTCAAAGGGAAGTGGGAGGCGGATGGGTTAGAAATAGATTTAATACACACAGAACCTTGGGGCTTGGGGCTATATGCAATTGCACCTATCCATTAGTGTCACGTTTTATCTTAAACTCAAGGTGCAAATGACTGAAGATCCAAAGCCCCTAGATCTCCTAAGACTAGCAAGTCTCAAACAGTACACAATATTCTCAAGTCCAGCACTCTACAAACAGGTAATAGTGGTCTATATCACACAAGATTATTTCAATTTCTTCAGATGTTGATATTATTAAATCTTGGTAAATGATGAATCTTCAGTGGAGTATTTATAAATTCTTTATTTATTCCAAAAGCTCTTTCTTCAGTAAAAACAGACTGTAGCCAATGCCAACGTGTTTCGTCCAACAAGGACTTCTTCAGGGCTAAGATTATAAACTTTGGTCGGTCTCTAAAGTTCATAAGGAGAACCTCTCTGCTAGCGTAAATGTAGATCCAATTCTCAATGGAAAGATTTTCTGGATTCCCGTTGTACCGGAAAATTCGCTCCTTCACTATTGTTAAGTCTAAATAGATTGCTTCCTCAGTATAGTCAAGAAAGAATACTGCGTTAAAATCTCTTATAAGTGTTCACAGTATCTTTTCTGGTATCCATTGGTCAGATTGTTTCTTTGTTATGATCTGTAATACGTTGGGTTTTTATATCTCCAACATATATTTATCTCTGTAGCATTCGGCTCCGTGGCGTCGTATCCACCGCAGTTTGGGTTAGAAATAGATGAGGAGGAGTGGAGGGGTGCCCCAGCGTCCCCAAAGGAAGTAGCTATATCGGCCAGACTCAGGCTGATTCAGCTTAAAATTCTCCACCCAGTTTACATATCAGGGACTAGACTGCAATTGATGGGCCGCCGTGAGGATGGGCTCTGCAGGAGGGGATGTGGAGACGGGGGGACATTCTTCCACATAATATGGGCGTGCCCTTTGATCCAGACTTATTGGCAACGGATACATCGATGCATGCAAAAGGTGTGGGAGGTGGAGCTCAGAGTTGAGGCAAAGCGGTGTCTCCTGAATATCTGGGAGCCCACAGATCTGCCGCCCCGTGGGAGGATCTGGGCCGCACTGGGATTCGCAATAGCAAAGAGAAACATAGCTAGGCTATGGGGGGCAGTGGATCCTCCGAAAGTGGGCTCACGGAAAACAGACATGGACTGGTGCATGCTCCAGGAGAAAACGGTTTATGTGGCCAGGGGGTGTCCCCGGAAGTGGGCTGCAATATGGTCCAACTGGAACGAATACAGGGGTCATATGTGCGAACCCCCCCAGTTTGCCCCGGTTGACGAACCACTCGCATTGTTGACTGCTTAGCGATAAACTGCAATGAGTATTTCCAACCTTGCATGTCCTGTAAGCTTTGGCTTCCTAAGGTAAAATTGTATGTAATGTATTGTATTACTGTGACGATCACCACTGTTTTCTGCAACGTTAATAAAAAGAATATAAAAAAAACAAGAAAACAAAACTGCTTATCTGGGGAATTCCTACTGAATCGGAGTCTCTAAGCCCCTCCCCTCCGGGAGTAAGTCTTGACTGCTGGCCCTCGCTACCTTGAGGGAGTCCAGTGCTTGCAGGGAGCACAGGTTATCCAGTTATCCAGTATTGTGGCCCTGGACATCAGGGGTAAACCAGTTTACCAATATGCGGTAATGCAAGGACTTCCCCAGAACTCACAGAAACAGATTTGTTTTTCTCAATGTGGGGGTTGGCCCTTGATAAACTACAGACGGCCATGATTCACATGTGCCTTATTTCTTTTTTCTTTGTAGGATGGCTCACAGCTTTTAGTCTAGGACTGGTGTGAGATCACCCAAGCCTGATTCATCATGTCCTCCTTGCCTGATCGATAAAACATGTCCCTTTGAATTGGCAGACAATTAAACCATTATTCAGGTATTAAGAGACAGCTTCGCGAGTGACTTGTACCTCACAAAGAGCAGGTGCAGACTGGAAATGCCTCCCACTCAGGGCTTTGAAATAGCCACAGAGTGACATTGTACCTACTGCCTCCCCTAGTGTGCTCTTTAACTCATTGCTTGCTCTCGTCTTCTCTCCCTTGCTTTCTTCGTTTCCTGTTCTTGCTTTCTTTCTTTCCTCTTCTTGCTTTCTTCCTTTCCTCTCCTTGCTTTCTTCCTTTCTTCATTTCCCTCCTTGCTTTCTTCCTTTCCTCTTCTTGCTTTCTTCCTTTCGTCTCCTTGCTTTCTTCCTTTCTTCTCCTTTCTTCATTTCCTCTCCTTGTTATCTTCATTTCCCTCCTTGCTTTCTTCCTTTCCTCTCCTTGCTTTCTTCCTTTCCTCTCCGTGCTTTCTTCTTTTCCGCTCCTTGCTTTCTTCCTTTCTTCTCCTTTCTTCCTTTTCTCTCCTTGCTTTCTTTATTTCCCTCCTTGCTTTCTTCCTTTCTGCTCTCCTTGCTTTCTTCCTTTCCGCTCTCCTGGGCTTCCCTCACATGTAAATGTAAATGTGTGTATACTTGTAAAGCGCACTATCACCTGAAACGTATCTTGGCGCTGTATACCGCTGTGGAACCCTTCCTGGCTTTCCCTGTGAGATTCCCCCTTATTGGGCACCTCCAAGGTGAGGCCAGGCAAGCTACTGCCCAGAGTTGCAGAATGGGACCCATGATTCGAGTAGGCACCGAGGCGAGAATTATCAGGTCCGGGGAAATTGAGCCCAAGACCCACATCTGCCTCCTTCCATCACCCCTGTTTCCCCTACTCTTCTACAGTATATGCTGTTTATCCATCTCATTATTTGTACACTGTACACATTAATGAGCTGCTCAGTGTTTTAGCAGAGTAGCTATTCTTGTAAATAAGCATTAGCAAATGCAATCGGTAATGCCCACGACACCGGTTGCAGAACAATTTGCTTTGCCTATTCCTTTCCTGCTGTGCGCACATGCGGTTGACATCTGTAATGTATTTTTCTTTTAGAACGAGGGCTTCCAAGTGCACACATAGTGGGTATTATGGAATGCTTTTTCTTTTGCGTGAAGAAAACGTTTTTGAAGATGGTGGTTTTGCATGTGGATGCACAGCAGCCATCTTGGAATGGTTTTCTTAAAACAAAAGCTATATATATATATATATATATATATGTGTGTATATATCTTAGAATTTATAGTTAATTGTTACAAAAGTATTTCAATATCTGATGATGTGGCAATAGAGAATGTAGTGATGGTGTTGGCGCGATCACGAGTAGAGCTGAGCAGTGAAAAAATAGGTAGTTAGGTTTGTGGAATCTGGATGAGTCTTTCTTATTGCCTTCGGATCCGATTCACAAACTACATTTTGTAGTACGTTCAGTAGTGCTGTAGTGGAAGAACTTATGTACTACAAAAAGCAATTCACAAACCTCCCTTCAGACATCGCTGCTGGCTGCACTCCTATATTTTATGTGCGACGATCCCTCCCACATGTGCAGATATGTCTGCGCCAGTATGTATTCGTTTGGTAGTAAATGTAGAAAGAAAAAGGGAGAGTAGCATGAAAATGGGGAATACTTACTCCTAAAAATTCTACACTTCTCAGAAAGAAAAATTATTTTAAATTAACACAAAAATACAACTATAAAATGTAATAAACATTAAATATTAAAATGCTAGCGATTTTTATTTTTTAGTGTGATGAAAAATATGTATACATTAAATAGAATCTAATTATTTCATAAGTATTTAATTTGATGACCTAATGTGCTTTAACATTTATGTTATATGTTCTCGGTTAATTATTATTTTAAATAATTTACATTTTTATTTTACATACAAATATTTTTCATATTTTGTAGGAAAAAATAAACGTTATTATTTTACCCAATCATTTCCCATTGGGACATTTCTGGCCCGGTAAGGGTACAGGGCAGGCGGGGGTCCATACATCATGGCGAAAGGGAATGTGACCATTGGGGTCATAATAACGGTCTCACTCATAGGCTGCCTGCCATGCCGCGAGAAATGATTGGCTTCCTAGTTGCATTCAGCGGGTGTTGTTGGGTGTTCCTGTGGTCATTCAGTTAGTGCTTAATTTGTAAAATAATAAGTGCCAGGGCTCTCGTCCGGAGGCCACTGCAGCTTGCACCACGCATTGCCCCTGCCAGTGCTGCCAATTATAGTAACAAGGCAACTACTTACCCTCATACTCCTACAAGTGTGACGATTCGGACTATTCCAGACCGCGTAAGGATTGGACAACAAGTATTCGCCATTTTGAATGTATATTGAATTATTTATTTATTTTATTTATTCAAAGTTTTATATAGCGCGAACAAGATCCTTACAGATTTCAGAGCGCTTCACAAAGACAGGGTAGGGGCAATAGGAGTGAACAGAGATAATGGGAGCAGTATAGTAGTCACTAACATGGTAGGATAATAGTAACATAAATAAAGCATATCAATATACACTCAGGTAAACAAGTAATATAAGATGGTACAAGTCATTGATCTCAACACAGAGGTGTTCAGGTGCACCTTGGGTGTGTGGATGGCTTAAACCAAAGCCTTAGTGTAGAGAGAACACTGAGAGGGGGTATCGGGAGAGTGAATCAGTAAACCAACGTGTATCATATATTGGTAGTGACAACATCAAGTTAGAGGTATAGTGCCAGAGGACAGGTGAGCAGTGATACAAAGCAATGCAGAGTCTCCGATCCAGCACCAATAGTGTTCAGGAGATCTTGGCCAGAAGGATGGTTTTCACCTCTTTCTTGAAGAGTGCAGTGGAGGAGATCAGCCTGGTTTCAGGTGGGAGCGCATTCCAGATCCTGGGTGCCATTCCAGAGAAGGAGCGCTTGTATGTTTTCTCTTTCCGGAATCTACGAGGTTTCAGGAGTAAGTTTTTTGAACTTCTATTGGATCTCGAACCTCCTGATAGAGACAACTTTTGAGCGAGGTAGTTGGGTGCATTGTGGTGCACGGCCGCGTGTGTCATAATTGCAATTTTTAACTGTATTCTGGCTTCAAAAGGCAGCCATTTTAGAGACTTTAAGTCTGGGGATATATGTGAATGCTTTCTTGAGACAGTTATGAGACTCGCTGCAGCGTTCAGGGAGGCTCTTAAGGGTGCAGTTGTGGATAGCGGGAGTCCGCTGAGGGCCACGAGTCCGTAGTCTATCCGAGGGATGACTAAAGCTTGTACCGCAGCCAACCGCAGTCAATTAATAATTGACTGCTGTTGTGCTAATCTCAGACAGCGCCATCTTGTGGCAGACTGTCACAAGCGCCAGTGTTGACAATTAATTGCAGGTGCCGAGCACCGGAAACCACCGGCTCAAATTAAGCACTGCAGTACACCTTCCCATTTCTCAGGTGGGTGCTTTCTGTTGGGCTTCTGTTTAATTCAGTGGTTCTTTCATGTAGGCAGACTGTGCTGTTCTTCGTCCTGGGTTCATTTGTGATGTTTTCTCTTTATGACCTACATACTGCGCTTGCATTACCTTTTTTGGAGGTTTTTCAGACTTGGGTGAACCTTCATGACCTTAGTGCTAAATTATGTGCATATTTTATGTTTCCCATTTAGCTTAAGCTGGCTTTGGTTGGCTTCTGCTTTAGGTTTTTTGCTGGGAAGTCTTGACTTTGTGTTTTGAATTGATAATTATCAGCTGCCATTGTTTATAAGGGGTTCTGGCGCTCCAAGGCTGCTTTGTAGGGCTTCCACTCTAGTGCATTGAAGGGCCTGGTCGTCTGCAGGGCGGGCGGCTGTTCTGTGTCTCATTCGGCTATAATCCCAGACTGCTGCTATTTCATGTGCTTGTTACATAGGGTTAGGGTAAGGGCCCAGACCTCTCTTTACATCTGTCTCTATCCTCTTAACCCTCCCCCGCCCCAACTCTCCTGTCACTGCCACTGTGCGTTTACTCTCACAGGCAGTCTTTCACTCAGGCTGATTCTCTCTCTTTCTCTCTCTTTCTCTCTCTCTCCCCCTCTCTACCCACCTCACACTCTCTCTCTCCTTCTCTCTCTATCTCCCTCTCTCTCTCTCTCTCTCCTCTCTCTCTCTCTTCACCCCTCTCTCTCTTTCTCTCCTTCTCTCTCCCCACCTCTGTTCCTCTCTCTCTTCTCCTCCTCTCTCTCTCCCCTCCCTCTCTCTTCTTCCCTTTCTCTCTCTTTCCCCCACTCTTATTCTCTCTCCTTTCCTATCTCTCTCTCCATCTCTCTCTCCCTCTCTCTTCTAACCCTTTCTCCCTCCCCCTCTCTCTTCTTCCCCTCCCTCTCTCGCCCCACCTCTCTTCTTCCCCTCTCTCTCTAGCTCCCCCTCTTTCCCCCTTCTTCCCCTCGCTCTCTCTCTCTTGCTCTCTCGTCCTCTCTCTCGACCCCTTGCTCTCTTCTTCCCCCCTCTCCTCATCTCTCTATATTCTACCCCTCTCACCCCTGTCTCTCCCTCCCTCTCTCTCTCTCTCCCTCCTTTTTTCTCTCTCTCTTTCTCTCTCCCCCTCATCTTCCCCTAGCTCTCTCTTGCGCTCTCTCTCACTCTCTCTCTCTACCCTCTCATTCTCTGTCTTCTACTCCTCTCTCTCACTCTTCTCCCGCTCTTTCTATCTCCTTTTCTCTCTCCCACTCCCTGAGGTTCTTTAATTTTGACTCGATCTTACATTTGTCGTCAATTTGCGTTGCCTTTACACAGGCTGCTCTATTCATGAAGTGTCTCTGCCCTTTTGACTGCAACGTGTTGAAAACCCCCCTCTGTCCTTGCTTTGACAATCTCAGGCACCAGCTGGCCTAACTGCATACAGACATGTCCTGCCATTACTGATTGACCTATAGGTGCTGTAATTAATTTACTTGTGGGTTGGGCAGAAACACAACGTAAGGGGACGTTCTGGTTATATGATGCTTTTTTTGAATGTTCTCCTATTGGCTAATATTTTGCAGATCTTGTATGTCCATATTAGGAGTTTGTAACCCTAAGCATATAAAAGGCCTCTGTGTTTTGTACTCTTTAGACTGCCTCATTCAGTTGCTAAAGGCTTCTGTGTGACGTAGTCTCACTTAATTAAGTTTAATAAAGATGTCTTTTCATATTCATCCCTACCCCTCTCTCTCTCTCTCTCTCTCTCTCTCTCTCTCTCTCTCTCTCTCTCTCTCTCTCTCTCTCTCTCTCTCTCTTTTTCCTCCCTCCCTCCCTCCCCTCTCTCTTCCCCCGCTCTCTCTCTCTCCCTCCCCTCACTATCCCATCTCTCATCTCTCATCTCTCTCTCTCCCTATTTCTCCCTCTTTCTCCCTCTCTCTCCCCCCTCTCTGTCCCCCTCTCGACTCTCTTCTACCCCTTTCTCTCTCCTGCTCTCTCTCCCTCTGTCTCCCTCTTTCTTTGATTCTATCTCCCCTGTACCCTAGAGCTGTGTACAGATCTGTCCTGTGCCCAATGTCAGTGTATCTAGCTATCCTGCATGCTATTTCTATGTAGATACCTTTCCTGTGTACTGTCTGACTATCATGTGCCCTACGTCTGTGCATATATGTAGCTATCCTATAGCTATGTATATCAAGTACATTTATCTTATGTCTATGCGTCCAGCTGTCCTGTGTTCTGTATCTATGTGTATATTTATCCTGTGTTTATATTTATCTAGTTATATCATGTGTTGTAAATCAATCAAGCATCTTTTAATTGAATTAATTTGATTATTTCATTATGAGAAAAAAAAACAGTCATATTTGTAAAGTCAATCTTTATTGATACAAGACATTGGGCCAGATTACTGGAGTTTGGTGTACAAGGGATTACCCTTCACTGAACTGACAGTTAATCCTCGTCCGCCAAGATCACAAGTTCCGGGATCATTGTAATTTGGAGGCGAGGAATACCTGTCACGTTCGTGACAGAGTAATCTTGTACACCAAACTCGTAATCTGGCCCAATGTCTTGTCTACAACAGATTTTTATTTGTTTTCCGTTCAGGTAGCATATCATTGTTTATTTTGTGTGTAGCCTATCACTGTATATTTTCTGAAATTCTAAAAATGTATTCAAGCATCAATCCCGTTTGGAGTGCTAGTTCTATAGGGTAGAAAAAAAACAAAAGATAAAGACAAAAATTAAAGGAAGATTAGCAAATGTCTCAAAATATGTCTAGACTGCCAGAGAAAGTTAAATTATGCTCACATACCGGTATGAGATAGATGGTTTTGTACTATATGAGTATTAGCAGACGTCTGTGTCGGTGAAAAAAACATCAGACCCAGTCGACTGAAAACCGAGCACAAAAAGTGAGCTACCAGATGTGCATACTGGAAGTCTTAAGTTATGAAATGTACTGTATAGTTCAAGAAGAAATACTATCAGTCCCACAGAGAGAACAACTTCTTGAAAAATTCTAGCATTTGATAGATCAAAATCAATGAAAAGGGGTAAGACTTCAAGTCCTTGCTAGGAAGAATCCTGAATTACGCGAAATTGAACTGACATACCTATTAGTGGTGCACAGAGCATTTTTTTAATTGTGGAAAGTCCCACAGAAATTTTTCATTTTTTGATTTTTAAGTTTGAACAAATAATTGGACTTTTAGGGGAACATAAATATACATAAATATGTGTGAGCTGAAAGAGATATATTAGGGAGAATCCGATTGGCCAAACAGGTAATGTCTGATGGAAGAGGAGGGAATAGTGAAATGTATTTAAGAAAAATGGATCAACACACTAAAAACTGTAAAATATGGACCCAATAATGATAGCAAATTACAGACACTTTTATGTTAATGTGTCCAGGATATGCAGTGCTGGGGGATCACTGAAGCTGTCTGAATTCTTGATGTACTCCAGTACAGCAATCAGAGATATGGTGTTTATTGTGTCTTTTACCCACCTAAAGATATGTCTGTAATGTTACGTCCAACTTGATTGTACATGGGGCTTGATCTCGTCGTTTGAGTGCTTTTCTTTCACAAGAAATGTGTTATTTTGACACATAAACAATGTGCATCAAAAGCCTTTATAAAGTCCTAAAAATACCAAGAAAAATCAGCAGATATACGAATGAGGGTTTTCTTTTTAAACTAAAGATTGGTGTGCATTTCCTTAGTTAGCACTTATTTTAATATCTTTGTGTATAACCTGCGTGGTCCAAGATGCTTTTGAGTGGGGAAATAGAGGGATCCAATTTAGGCGTAGCACCTCCTACCTCTGCAGAATAATCACGAGTGGCCTTCCTTGCACACAAGAAGTGCCCTGATTGGTCCCACAGTGGGATACTGTAGAGGCCTTTCCCTCTACGACTCATAGAGAAGGCATTTTGAGAGTCCTGAATATAGAGTTGCATGGACTATGCAAGTTTCGTTGCAAGCCCTTCCAGGTTTTCTTAGTAACCACTGAGTGATCCGCTGTGATTTGTAAGAAGACATCTCTACATCAAGAAGCCTCTTCTTTAAGAACTTGTTTTGTGTTAAACCCGCGTTTCAAAAATAATCACAGTGTACTTTTTGTATGGTTTGCAGATTGAGACAAACCATCCTACAATGTCATACATGTGCATTCCCGCAACAGACATGATAGTGTGATACCCTCACGAAGAAGCAGAAGTAAGGGAATAGCATCGCTCTAACGCCCTTTTTTTGAAGCATACCAGTAGTAGGGCTATGGACTGGCTAGCTGGTTTAATTGCTGACCACAACACCTACTAAAGTGTAAACACTTACTCAAAGGTCTTTTTTTTCCAGGTTGTGGAGACAGCTCTCTGAGTTATGACCTGTTCCAGAAGGGCTACACCTCAATCACCAACATCGATTACTCACCAGTGTGCATCGAAGCGATGAGCCGGCAGCACGCCGACTGCCATGGAATGGCTTGGACCGTCATGGATGCTCGAGCCCTCGCCTTCCCCAACGAGAGCTTCGATGTAGTCTTGGAGAAGGGCACCTTGGATGCCATGATGGTCGAAGAGCGAGATCCTTGGAACGTGTCTCCGCAAACAGCAGAGCTCCTCGATAAAGTTTTGAAAGAGGTGAGGAGCGTTGGGAGGTGATGTGGTGCAGTGGCTCAGCTGCTGACCTTGAGATCCAGAGACCAGCGTGCTAACCCTTCCTTCGGTACTTGCGCCACAATCGTATGATTCGACTAAGCACATCATTTTCTAATGCTCTTAATTGCTAAAAACCCCAATTGTTAATAATATGATATAACAGGGTTTGCACATCATTAAATTTTTACATTTAATGTGATTTCCCATTCTTTACCTTTCTCTCTAGCAAATCTACTACCAATGACCTAATGTACCACTATTTTATCATATTTAGCCTTTCTGGTGTAAAAGCTATATTAACCCGTTCCGTGCTGCCGTTGGCCGACGGGAGTACTACACCGCCCACTCAATAGAACGCCCGCACTGCGGCGGAAAAACTGCAGCGGTTAAGGCGTTAAAAAAAAATACAGAAGACAGCATGATGTAACAAAGGAGGAATCTGAGTCCCCAAGTCTTATTATTCAGTAAGGTGATTGAAAGAGGGCAAGGCTTGTGGAATCTGTTGTTTGTACTTTCCTGGAGATCTGCAGAATTGATATGTCGGGGACCACCAGGAATTCTGTGATAACCGCACAGATGCATCAACAGCGCCCGCTTTCTCTGGTACTGACTAATCCTGGAGTAAGATGGGCAGCACATCTCTTTTTAGGGTAACAGTAACACATTGGGTGACTTGGGTGAACAGTTAGGTCTCTGCCTGTGGTGGTGAAGCGCAGCTGGACACCCATGTTGCATCCGTATCAAGGCATGGTTGAACAAAGGTCGCTTCTGCACCATCCAACCAATCGGGCTACTGATAGTGAAATTACGAGGGTTCCTTCTTGTACCTCCAAGGTATCACCAATCGTTTCCTATAACCTCTCCCTGTCTTTACCCCCAGGCTCTCTCTAGACTTCGGCCTATTCATTTACTTCAGATACCTCACTAGCGTTCTCGCCCTTTTCGTACTTAGCCGTCATCCTAAGAGCTCGATACACCTTACAGACCGTTCCAATCTTCCCATAAAGCTTTACCTTCAAGACAAGCAGTTCTTGTTTGTACATAATCATGCAAGATGTCCCTTGCTATTGCCCTACCTTCCAAACCCATTATGAGGGTCTGTCCAACCTCAGGGATTTCTACAACCATTTGTCAAACCACCGCAAACCTTACCTTGAGCCCACAATGTGGCCTCTCAGAGATGATGTGAACCAACTCCACAGTCCCTTTCCTCTTGTGTATCAACATGACAAGGAAGTAGGTTGGGGCACAGGGGGGAGGCCCTGGGTGTTCCAGAGCAGTATTCATTCTCGGTAAGCGCTGCTCCACCTCGAATAGGGAGGAACTGGGTCAGTACTCATAAAAGTGTATCTGTCCCCCAGTGTGCTCCCGCCAACCCTAGGTACTTGTATCTACCTGCAAAACAGAAGGGACACATGTGAATGCATCAGTTGGGTTCTGGGTGTAGGATGAAGTACCGGAAGTAGCTGGGCTGTGGAACCACCCAGGAGGAAAGATTTTATAAAACACAAAAACACTTAATCTTCCATACACATACATTCAGGCCACTTGGAATGTGCCTAAGGATAATAACCTGGATATGATAGGATTTGTTGGTAGTTCAGGATTCCAAAGAAAGGCTAATTTAAGGTTTCACTGACTGTGTTTTGTGAGTTGGCACACAAACTGGACAGCATCCTGCGGCCTGTTTCAGCGTGTGGAAATGTACTGAAAACGCGCTCCAAAAGCGTTTCATAATCTCAGTGTAGTCTTTGCAGACGCGCTCCATGCGCGTGTTCAATACTACACAAGCCGTGTCTCAAACGCGCTTCATGCGCGTCATCGATCACAATAAACAAATGTCTTTAAACGCACTTAAGGCATGTGTTCAGTTGATTATAAGTAATGCCCCAACGCGCTTCATGCACGTATTCAATTATACATAAACACTGTCTCAAACGCGCTCCATGCGCAAGTGTATACCCAATAAACAGGGTTTTCATCAACGCTTCATCCACCTGTTCAAGTATCAAAAGCAGAGTTTTTCAGACTACGCTCCATGCGCTAGTACTCACGGATTTTGTGCCGGGGGATAAGTCTGGTGACTATGGTTTAACGCACTCCCCGTGTGTTCTTCGAAGGATACAGGAAACACCAGGAATGCGGCTTCGGCGGGTGGGGACGAGAGGCGAAGTATAGCCAGATATGTGGACGCAAGCTAAATGCAAGTTATGTCCCATAAGTTTACCAAACCTCATGAGAAACTGGCAAGAGCAAAGAGTGTACCACTATGTTTGAAATTCTTTATTGTATGATTACCTAAAATCATTTACAAATACAATACATGTTACGTCATTGAAAAAAGCATTTGTTTGGTTAAAAATTCTAAAAAAGTTGTAAAAACATCTGAAAGAGAAGGCAAGATACAGCGTAGGCGTGCAATACGATGACATTTACATCATAGATAAATGCGTTTTTATGAGTACATCTAAAAAGTAAGACAATATGCGGAGTGAAAGATGGGCGAACTGTACAGTGATAATAGTTGAGTTGTGGTAAATAAATAAATAATACCCTATTTTTGGATGAATGAATGAATAACAGATAGCTCAATAAAATAAGAGTCAAGATTCGAGGTAGTAGGAGTTTCTGCAGGTTTATTACAGCATAAGGACAGGATCAGGACAACCTGCATAGGAACAGGATGACAGGGGAAAAGAGGCCCGGCAGCTGCCGGGGCTTGGTCTGGGATGAGCTCGCTAACATTCAATAACAAGACATTCATTTATATACATAACGCAAACACATAGCATTACATTGCAGTAGGCGTAGCAGTGGGTGGAGCAGAAGGCATGACGTGTAGCAGTCGCGAGAGATAACAGTAAAAAGAGGTGTAACTGGGAGTTTACTTAGACATGTGAAGTAAAACGTAACAGAATATGTCATGAATGGGCGGACACATAGGAGGGGGCTACCTAAGGAGCCGGGACCTCTAACCTAATGGTGCGCGAAAACTGGCAATGACGTGTTACTAGGAGAAGCTGGGGGCTACGAACTCTGTGCTAGGAGCAGAGACCAGAGTCTGGAGGGTCGGAGCGACATGTACCTAAACCCTATCTGGTATCTAATGTTTAGGGAACATGTTGATATAAACTAGAAGTCATGAGGGGAGAGGCTAACTTGATTCTAAGACTGGACCATGCATTATTCTACATGAAATGCGTGATGAAGAATACTAAATGACCATTAAATACAGTATTTCTCTAACAGGGAGACGAGAAGGCTAGACAACGACGGAAACTATTGATGCAGTTCAGTAGCTTAGGAATGCAAAGGAGGAGGACTGAACTGATAGCTGGAACTATAACATACTTTTGGCAGACTTAGAGGCAGGGCCGGGCTGCACCGGGCAGTGCGAGGCAGGAAGTAAGTGAAAGGTCGAGGATACAGGTGGGGGCTGTATCGCTCCTCAGCGAGGCTTTCAGGAGACAGGAGCTGAATCCAGGGTCCGGGCCCTTTTGAGGCCTAGAAACGGGGACTTTACAATGGAATAACGTGCACACTGAGAAACGTGGCAACATTATTTTACATAGGCCTGATATTCGTAGTATTCACGAGGACTGGAAACTAACATATTAGAGGTGGACACAACTGTAATTGCGTCATTAATCAGAAATGGGGAATAACATATGCATATTGGTCATGCATACATAACATATGATGGATGGGGCGTAGGGACACAGAACATGGCAAAATTTACTTTTCCACATTCCCTCCTTGTCACTACGTTTCCATCAGGAAACATCAATATTCATGATACCGTCTATCATTTCATACAGTACCATTTGCTCGTCTCGAATTGTCTTGGAACGGGATTTAGAACGGGGCTTGGGACTGGGAATACAAGAGGTAGCACACATGCTGCAAATCGCAGGGCCACATTGTATACAGAGGCAGCAGCTAAATATGATCGCTACTGCAATACCTAGAAAGGACAGGACTTTCCATCCCCATGCGGAAATTACATTCCAGAACCAACCGGACCATGTCCAGGTGCCTGGATCTTGATGTAACAGATGGGCAATTTTATGGAGTCTGGTTATAGCTGAATAAACAGACGGCGCGTTATTTGGAATGAAAATGCAACAACTGGATCCGAGAATTCTACAGGCCCCGCCCCTATCGGCCAGTATGACGTCAAGGACGAGACGATTCTGTAAAACGACAATTCTCATAAAGGATTGTTCTTCAGTTAAGTTACCTAGAGCAGAGGCAGTCTCATCTACTACAGCTTCAAGGGTTCTTGTTAACCTACGAATTAACTTACTATTTACAACTGTACCTAAATAAGGGAAAACACCTTTATCTATATCAATGAATTGCTCTGCGGCGGTTTCAGTATAATCGACAATCGGGAGATTTCTCTTGTGTCTAGTGTGTACTAAGAAAGAATTCCTATGATAATCAGGTGGGGCTAGAAAAACAGGTGGCAGTAGGAAAGCAATGTAACAGGTTCCCTCCCAATCGAGGGGCAAACGGACATATGCAGTTTGACCACAAACAAAATAAGAATGACGTGAAGCTTTAAAAATAGATTTCCTACTGTCACTATACTGGATAACAGTAGTACATTCACTATGACCTATATGTACAGAACCATAACTACGGACACATAATTCGCCTTTGACTGGTAGTACTGAAATAGCGGGTGAATCTGGAGTAGTATCAGACTGAACATTCAGAACCATGAAATTCGACGAATAATTTCCTAAATTATATACTTCATTTTCTAGATCTAAACCTGTTCTATGGGGGAAACCTTGCTTGTCTGGGAAACATGTACTGTTAAGAAAAGACATATCTGTTGAGGATGACGTTAGCGTAGACCATGCTCCACACGAACCATTGTGTGAAAATGGATAAGGAAACAGTGGCAGAACTCCCTTCGATGTCTGGAAAGGGGGGAGTCGACCACACACCCAACAATTAGTGGCATTGCTGGTCTGGTGTGAATAATGTAACATACGGATGAATGTGTTATTACGCATGGCGAGGCGGTATGAATATTCGTGAGGAGGCAGATCACTAAACGTGTGCTCTACTGTAGCATGAGCAGACATATTTACATGAGGAACTGGAAAACACAGATAGAAAGCATAACTGGTGCAGGAAATCATTATGCTGATGAATAGTATGAAACTCAGAAAAACGATACATTGCAGTGAACTTCGACTGACTCTCTCACTATGGGGGTCTATTTTATACATGTCAGAAACAGTCTAACCGTTTCACCTAGGGGAGGACTTATACAATCAAACTGGCTGACTTATTAGACCTGAGCTTTAACTTATACTCCTGTTGCGGAGTTTTCTCTACCAAGGGAGGGGTTGTAATAAAGTCTGGTGCGGGACAGTCCTTTAAAACAATGTTCTGGCAATCCTTCGAATCCGGGGAAATGTTCTTGGCAATGTCTTTGAAGTCCGGCTTTGGTCCTTTGAAAAGTTTTACATGAGAGAGGTGGACCCACCCCTTCCTGCCTTCTAACTTGACGGCAGTTCGGGTGGTCAAGAGGACCTGACGTGGCTCCTTCCAACGTGGTTCCAGCGGACTTGATCTGTCAAAATTGCGGACCATCACCAAGGATCCTGGAACGATCTCGTGCGGTGCCACCTCTGTATTGTCTGGAAATGCGGCGGCAACCTGTGAACGACATGAGTTGAGGGCAGACATCAAGGAAGCTAGGTAATCTGTCAGCATATTACATGAAACATCGGTAATACTTCGGGGTCTAGGAGTACCCCACATGTTAGGGGGGCGGCCGAATACGACCTCATACGGGGACAGACCTGATCTGGAATGTGCGACCATACGTATGTAAAATAGAGCGACTGGCAAAGCTACTAACCAGTCCACACCCTTGTCTTTACAGATTTTTGCTATACGGATTTTCAGAGTCTGATTATGTCTTTCGACTAGTCCAGCTGCTTCTGGATGGCGTACACAATGGAACTTCCACTGGTACCCTAACAACAGGGAAACGTGTTTCATGAGTTCGGATGAGAATGGCTGGCCGTTGTCAGAATATACGACTCTAGGGAGTCCGTATCTAGGGAAGAATTCACGAACCAGCTGCTTGGCAGTGGTCGCGGCTGTGTAATCTGGGACTGGATATGCTTCTGTCCACCTGGACAAAGCGCATACAACTACAAGGACATACTTGAAACCTCGACATCGCTCCATCTGAATATAATCCATCTGGAGGACCTCAAAAGGGTGGTCAGGGGGCTGGAAACCACCTTGTTCCACCGGGACACTTTTACCTGGATTAAACTGGCAACATATCATACAGGTACGGACTTTCTGCTTGGCTGCAGCTCGTAAATGCTTGTTGAACCAAATGTTCTGGATACTGTCTAACATAGCTTTTTCTCCTAAATGTGCTGGACTATGTGCGGTATTGATAATAACTTGAACCATAGAATCGGGGAGAAACCATGTGGCTCTACCCTTCGTTAACCATCCTTGATCTGTCTGGACCCCTCCTTGTACAGACCATTTCTTGATTTCATCGGGAGTAGCATGTAACTGAATATCTATGACATCTTGTGTAGGGTCCTTAACTGTCATGCATGTAATCAGATCTGGAGTATGTGTCATGTTTACTGGAATGTCTGGTGTCTGTGCTGTAAGCTTGGCTGTGCGGTCTGCTAGATCATTACCTTGGGAAATAATGTCAGTAACTTTCGTATGTGCTTTGCACTTCATGATAGCAATAGATGTCGGTAAATGTATGGCATCTAACAGAGCTTGAATAAGGAGACCATGCTGAATCTTGGTTCCATGAGAAGTCATAAAACCTCTCTCCTGCCAGAGCACTCCGAAGTCGTGTACAACTCCGAATGCGTAACGTGAATCTGTGTAAACATTAACCTTCAGGTTCTTGGCGTGTATACAGGCTTGTGTCAGAGCAACTAGCTCTGCTGCTTGAGCGGACAGGGTATCAATACGGTGTGTTTCAATAACTTCAGTGTCAGTAGTCACTGCATATGCGGCGACTAGTTCTCCTGTACTAGTTCTCATACATGAACCATCCACATAAAGTGTCAGGTCAGGATCTGGTAACGGAATGTCTGTCAGGTCTTGTCTTGGCTTTGTCGTAACGTTAACTACTTCCACACAGTCATGTGTGTCTGGATTTGAATTAACTGATGGTAACAGTGTAGCAGGATTCAGGACATTGCAGCGTCTAATTTCTATGTGTGGCTGGAACAGTGTCAATTCATAACCTGTTAAACGTGCAATTGTCAAGTGCTGAGTTTGTGTTCGGTTTAAAAGAACTTCTACTGAATGTGGAACTTGTACCGTCAGGGAATGTCCTAAAACTATGGAATCACTTTGTCTGATAGCTAGTGCTGTGGCTGCAACTGACTTGAGGCACGCAGGCAACGCCTGGGCGACTGGATCTAATGTGCTTGAAAAATAAGCACAGGGCTTGTATTGACCTGCTTGATCTTGTGTGAGAACAGATAATGCTGTACCTTCGCGTTCTGTAACGAAAAGTGTAAAAGGCTTACTGTAGTTCGGTGTAGCTAGAACTGGAGCTTGGCATAGGGCTTTCTTTAACTCGTTGAAACTAAGTGTATGTTCAGATGTCCAAGGGAGGACAGTCGATACGGCTGCCTCCTGTGTCGTTAACTGTATCAGTGGCTTGGCTAGAAATGCATACTGGGGAATCCATTGTCTACAATAAGAAGTAAGGCCGATAAAAGCACGTACCTCCTTCTGGGTTCTGGGCTGGGGAAGATTCGCTATTAACTGGATACGGTCGGGTGTCAACTGCCTACCCCTCTTGGACAGCAAGTGTCCTAAGTATACCACTTGCTGGACACAGAATTGAAGCTTTGAAGGTGACACCTTGTGCCCCATCTCGGCTAGAAAATACAGAACTGTAAGTGATGCTCGCTCGCAAGCACGTTCAGAACGGGCTGTGATCAGTAGATCATCGACATACTGGAGCAGGGCAGTGCCAGTTGGCATGTGAATATTGTCTAGTTGTCTCTTGAGTGCTTGACTGTAAATACTAGGGCTTTCTGTGAAACCTTGAGGAGCGCGTGTAAACATATAGCTCCTTCCATTTAAACAAAATCCGAAAAGAAACTGGCTGTCTGGATGAATTGGAACACTAAAAAATGCATTCTTGAGGTCAATAACAGTGAAAAACATGGCTTCGGAATCAATGGCAGTTAACAGGGAAGAAATGTCTGGAACAACTGGATACTGAGGAATAATACATTTATTAAGCTCTCGTAAATCAATCACTAATCGATATACTGGGGGTGCATTTGGATCAGTACGTTTCATGACTGGAATGATCGGAGAATTGCATACATTGGAGTCAGTTTCTACAACTACTCCTTGAGCCATGAGCTCGTCAATAATTTTGGATAAGGCTGCTACAGCCTCAGGTGGCAATCTGTACTGTCTGATTCGGGGTAACACTACACCTGGTTTGAGAGTCACACGATAGGGTGTGATTTGCATGTAACCTACATCAGTTGGACCTTGCGCCCATAAATGCTGCGGAACATTAGACAATCTGGAATCAAAATCTCGTAATACATAGTGACCCTTAAAGTCACGTAGGAACAGACGTATTCCCTCTGGGGAACAGCAAATAACTGCACCTAACTCTTTCAGTGTCTTAATACCTAACAGATTTTCTGGACATGCCTTAGTAAGTAACAGATCAGTAGTACGGGACAATGGACCTACTTCTAGAGTAACTGGCTGAGATATTTCATTAACTATGGGTTTTCCTGAAAATCCAAGGGAAACATTTCTTGAGCCTGAGAGCGGAGCCCCTGGAACTTCGGCGTGACTAATTGTGGTCCTACTTGCCCCTGTATCGATCAGAAACTTTCTGTCTTTCCCTAATACTTGACTGTGTACATAGGGACCTTCTTGGTCTACAGGTATCTCGATGAGAGGCAAGCCTACCTCCCTCTCTAGGCTGTTTCATGAATATGACTGGTATTCTGGATACTCGGACTGTGCATACTGGTACATCTGCGATGTAACGTGCTGTGTTGCAGCAATAGGCTGCGGTACTGTAACTGTCTGTGGTGCATTCTGTGACTGAGGAATCTGTGAAACTTGTTCTTGTCTAGGCGGACGTGGTCTTTCTTTAGTTTTACCAGTAGCTATGTTATGTTTCAGAACTGCACACTCGTTTATAAAATGACCTGGCTGTTTACAATAATTGCAGTTCCCTTTAACGGGAGCCGCAGGATGACTGGCTTGAATCGGACCCCTCTTCTGACTGTCTTGAGGAATAGATTGTGCAACTAGCACTTTCATTTTCGTGTCTTTCATACGTTTTCTTTCGTGTTCTTGCTCTTCTCTAATTCTATTCTGGTGATACTGGAGCATCTGGAGCATCTGGGACGGAGTATTTGCTTGCCAGGTGCTTTCGACTTTCAAAACTCGGTTTTTAATTTGTGGACTTGAATTCTCGACTAATTTGGTAACGAAAAGATGAGGGTATGACTCACTACTTGTCTTGAGACCACTATTAATACTGAAACATTTCTCAAATCTAGAATAAAAATCACTAATGTCTTCATCTTGTTTCTGTTTACAGGCTGAGATGGCATCCCAGTCTTCTTTTCTAGTTGTCAATAATCTGGGTAAAACTTGAATCAATAATTCTGGTAATTCTTTACATTTATCTCCAAGACCGGTACCTGGTACTCGTGCCTTGTCTTCAGCTTCTAGAGCTGTCCAATCGATCTTTTTCTCTCCCACCTCCCATTCTTTTTCCTTTAACTTTTCATACACCCCTGCGGGTAGCAGAACCTTTAACATTTTAATGACATCTGGGTACGTGTATTCTCCCATACGGAGCATGTCTTTTAATTCTCTATGGAACCCTGCTGGATCTTTGTCATGACAGGGAATTAGCTTTTTCATTTCGAGGAGTTCCATCTTTGAAATCGGAGTGTATACAAACACTCGTTGCATTTCGCCACCCGTCCCTTGGACTGGGTGGACTTCTCGTAACGGATTCTGTCTGTCTATGTAGAATGGTTTACTTTCTGGGGGTGAGACGTGAACAAAATACGGGTTCAGGAACGTTCTATACTTGTGACGCTGTTCTAGAATAACACTAATTAAATCGGTACCTAGACCTCTCCATCTGTACTGGAGTAACTCGTTCAGGATATCGTGTAACGGGCCTGGATCAGAGTGTTGACCCTCATACTGAGTAATGAGGTGCTGGATCATATACATACCCACCAGTCGTTGCTCGGCTGGGGGCAGTTTCAGAAACATTTGTGCCACTATTTCGTCTGGAAAAGTGGTAGAATCAGTAATCCATCGGACTGCTGATCGGGCTACTTCTTGTTCATGCATGGTGCTTAACTCGCTATAACCGACTCGTGATTTCAGAATGTGATCGGTAGCTTGAAATACTTGTTCTAGAGAACAAGGCTCTCGTTCTGGTGCTGGATGATGAAAAATAGACTTGGGTTCTAGACGTAAATGGCGATCTGGAAATCTGGATTTCCCTACATACGCTATTCTGGCGGGATTCTCGTCTTCCTCTTCAGGATCAGAGATACTTTCTTTTTCACTTACTTGTGCTGCTTTACGCTGTTCGTGTAACCTTACTATTTCTTTACGAATTTTCTTGTACATACTTTCCATGGCACTAATGGTCTTGTGCTTACCCTCGGCTATATTATCACTCCACCTTGTCAGGATTCTCATTTCGGCGGGATCTTTAGACGGGTAATCTTGTTCTCTTATTAGACAATTGATCAGGAACTTTAATATCATGAGCTGAATCTCGGCTTTCCTTTGAGACATGATCTCGCCAATACTTTCTGGATCATCCCCTGTACGGATGAAACGATATATTCTGTCTAGATCTTCTTTCATATTTGGTAAGGTGACTAGATACTCGGTCACCCTTCTTACACGTACGGAATATAAAACCATATTATACTCGCCTGGGACTGTGTCATAGACACATTCGGCAAGGGCTTGTCTGATTTCTGTAACAGACTTATTACTTTTAGGAGTACGCTGTGATGCTTGAGCATGTAATTCGAGTGCTGATAAACGTTTGTGTGGCGGCGGGGTTTGAGGAGGACCTCCTCCTGCGGCCCCTAGACTAGAATCGTCGACTGACATTCTTCGTGCTTGCAGGGTCGGTAATTGTAACGTGGGCTGAACTTGTATGGCAGGCTGACCCGGGGGTACCGTAACAGGTACTCCGGTGTCTGGAGGAACGGGAAGTGCCTGATTTACAGGGACTAGCGGAGCGCGAACAGGATTTGCATATTCTGGGACTGTGTCGTCCAAATAGGACGAAATAAAAATATCAGCAGCGGTCGGTTTGTGACGTAGCTTGGTCGGAACTAATGGTGGCGGGAAATTACTGGGTGCCTCTGGGGTCGCTTTTGGCGAGCCTTCGGCAAGGAGAGGATACATACCCTTAATAAGGGCATGCCTCTGTCTGTCTGACTGTTCGGCTTTAACTTGTTCACCTATCTCGATTAATTCTCTTTCTTGGGTTCGTTCTTGGGATTCTCTACTTAACTCTGACTTTCTGACTTCCTTTTCCGTTCTTTTATGAGCTTCCTTACGCCATAACTCGATGGCATCTTTCTGTGACTGTCTGGCTTTCTTTTTCCATAATGCTTCTTCTACTCGCATGATACATTCGGCATCCCATGTACCCGATACGGGCCATCTATACTTTTCTTCTAACTGTTTGGTATACTCTACCCATAAATCTAGATACAATATGGCGCTTATGCCATGTTTCTGATACATAAAGTGACCTGGACTGTCCCTAGGCGGAACAGGAACTGCTGCTTCCAGCAGACCCTTTCTAGTTTTTAACTGACGTAACTTGGAAAAGAGCGGCATTCTAAACTTGAATCGGAACACAATACAATACACGAAAAACAATAACAATTGGGGAAACAATTCAGGCATACCACGACATTGGAAATACATTAAACAATATTATAAATAACAGTTCGAACAGAATACTACCTGAAAATACTGAAAACAGAACAGAATTCTCGAGAACGGAACAGACTAGAGTTACTGGATGCACTGCTATAACAGTACGGAACATACCGGTCCCATAAAGGAACACATCAAGACCCGTATCCACCTAGGTGAACACTTCGTTTGTGAGCTTGGGTACCACCAACCCACGGACCAGAGTCAATTTAGACTGACCCTGTCTAGACACTACCCCAGCAATGGTACTCACCGGGCAGCACGGAACGGAAGGCCTCGGACGGGACTGGACTACGACGACGAACTTCGGACTTCGGACTTCAGTTACGGGTGGACCTCCGGATACCTCGGACCTTGGACTCTCGGCTTGGGCTCTGGTCGGGACTCGCCGCGTTCCTCCACCGTCTCGTTCGGATGCTGGACCGCCTCCTCCGTCTCCTCCGTGGGCCTGAGGGATACTTGAAGCAGAAATATCTGCCAGGTGCACGGTATGGTTCCGTCACGACTGCAGAGGGTCAGGGGGTCGGCGTGGCTTCACCGACGCGTGGGGAAAGGGCAAGTACCTATTCGGGCGCCATTATGTGGTAAATAAATAAATAATACCCTATTTTTGGATGAATGAATGAATAACAGATAGCTCAATAAAATAAGAGTCAAGATTCGAGGTAGTAGGAGTTTCTGCAGGTTTATTACAGCATAAGGACAGGATCAGGACAACCTGCATAGGAACAGGATGACAGGGGAAAAGAGGCCCGGCAGCTGCCGGGGCTTGGTCTGGGATGAGCTCGCTAACATTCAATAACAAGACATTCATTTATATACATAACGCAAACACATAGCATTACATTGCAGTAGGCGTAGCAGTGGGTGGAGCAGAAGGCATGACGTGTAGCAGTCGCGAGAGATAACAGTAAAAAGAGGTGTAACTGGGAGTTTACTTAGACATGTGAAGTAAAACGTAACAGAATATGTCATGAATGGGCGGACACATAGGAGGGGGCTACCTAAGGAGCCGGGACCTCTAACCTAATGGTGCGCGAAAACTGGCAATGACGTGTTACTAGGAGAAGCTGGGGGCTACGAACTCTGTGCTAGGAGCAGAGACCAGAGTCTGGAGGGTCGGAGCGACATGTACCTAAACCCTATCTGGTATCTAATGTTTAGGGAACATGTTGATATAAACTAGAAGTCATGAGGGGAGAGGCTAACTTGATTCTAAGACTGGACCATGCATTATTCTACATGAAATGCGTGATGAAGAATACTAAATGACCATTAAATACAGTATTTCTCTAACAGGGAGACGAGAAGGCTAGACAACGACGGAAACTATTGATGCAGTTCAGTAGCTTAGGAATGCAAAGGAGGAGGACTGAACTGATAGCTGGAACTATAACATACTTTTGGCAGACTTAGAGGCAGGGCCGGGCTGCACCGGGCAGTGCGAGGCAGGAAGTAAGTGAAAGGTCGAGGATACAGGTGGGGGCTGTATCGCTCCTCAGCGAGGCTTTCAGGAGACAGGAGCTGAATCCAGGGTCCGGGCCCTTTTGAGGCCTAGAAACGGGGACTTTACAATGGAATAACGTGCACACTGAGAAACGTGGCAACATTATTTTACATAGGCCTGATATTCGTAGTATTCACGAGGACTGGAAACTAACATATTAGAGGTGGACACAACTGTAATTGCGTCATTAATCAGAAATGGGGAATAACATATGCATATTGGTCATGCATACATAACATATGATGGATGGGGCGTAGGGACACAGAACATGGCAAAATTTACTTTTCCACAGAGTGATAGTGCAAAAGCGTAGGTACAGAGTCGTAATACCAAGACTGCTACCACAGTTGGTGATGTGTGGCTTGTATAATATTTTGCTGTTGTCTTCTGTTCTTGCGTTGAGCGTAGTCATTCCAGCTCCCGCATAGAACTTCCCAATTCGTGCAAGCTCCATCGGCACTGTGGTGGTGTGGATAAACATTAGAGCCACCTTGCATGATCTTACTCCATTTTGGATGAACATAGTTATTAGGTATAGACGCCTCGGGCTTAACAAGACTGGACAGCAGCAGATGACGTGCTCTGCAGATTCTGTGTGATATTGGCACAAACTACATCCACTGCGGAGCCTGGTCCTCAATACATTCTGTAGGGCTTGCCTGCCCAGTCCTGCTTTCAAGTATGGTTGACATGGGATAGCTTTGAGTGAGTAGACAAGGCCCGTTGTGCCTCAAATGGATCTGATCCGTTCGAGAGCCTGTTGTCTTGAAGTGAACTTTCCCTGCTTCTTTGGCAGGTTTTTTAGACTGGCCATTGTTAATTGATTATCCGTTAGAAGATCAGCTGGCAAACCCATTGTAATGTTGGCTGTCACGAGGTACCTTGCCCAACGACTAGTGTTATTGGCGAAGGCTATTTGTAGTGCTTCCCTGATAGTACCTGGACTTGCCTTAATCACATGATGATGGAATTTTACTATATCTTTTTTACATTCTATGTCCATTGCTGTGATATTGAATTCTAGATGAATCAGTGTGCGCCTTGTCGAATATGGATGCTTGAAAACCTTTCTGAAGGCCATGATGTGCAAGCGCTCCAATTTGTCGGTCAGCAAGCCAAGGACAGCGAGATGACTATGTACCACTAACCCGGAAGCGGTTATAGCCTGCGAGTACTTCCCGCGTATGGTTGTACGCCTTTTTTACCTCTGTCAAGTACGGCAATTTCCCGCATTTACAAGAGTACTCCGGGAAGCTCTTGCTGCCACAAGCATTCTCTACACACATTCCCCCATGGCTAAACTGGGAGGGCCGTACAGTGCAGAGTGCAAGTCGTTAGCCCAGAACTATGTCACCATTTAAAGTTGAACTCAGGGGAAACTGAGGTGTTTTTACTTTGCAATGATCCTGACTATTGGTTCTCCAGCTGGTGGCCGAACGAGCTGGGTTCTCTCGCTTCACCAGTGAATATGGTGAGGAACTTAGGGCAGGGCTCGACAAATCCACTCGACCGCTCGCATTTGCGAGGTAAATTTTATGAGGTCAAGCTACTTTTAGGTCCTACTCGCCCTTTCTGGCGAGTCGGAAAACCTACTAACGTTTGTCCTCTGTCTTTGAAAACAGAGCAAATGTGACAAGATAACAAGATTTAAAGAAGAGAGGAGAAGTGTGGCTCACTGGTTAGAGCGGCAGACTCTGATGCAGAGGCCTGGCCCGGGACCAGGGTTCAATTCCCATCGCGGCAGGGTCTTGGGCTCAATGTCCTCGGACCCGATAATTCTCTCGCCTCGGTGCCTACTCTAATCATGGGTCACACTCTGCAACTCTGGGCAATAGCTTGCTTAATCTCCACACCGGCCCTAACGCTAGGATGCCTGGCTTCACCTTGGGGTGCCCAGGAGTTGGCACCTCACAGGAACAGGCCAGGATGGGTTCCTCAGCGGCACAGCGTGGGGACACACTGGCTAAGTGTAACCAGGCGTTTTATAAGTTCAGGATTATTATTAATATTATTAAATGCCTTTTTATTGCTCACAAAGCAAATGAGCAATAAAGATGCCTTTAAATCTTGTTATCTTGTCACATTTCCTCCGCTTTCAGAGACGGAGGTCAAGTAGGTTACTGTTAGGTCGAGGAGATTTTTCAAGGTACTAGACCTGCAGGACTAGTACCATTTTTCAGATTTTTCGAGCCTGTTCGGGATTACTTTTGATGACAGATTAGCTTTTAAGGAACAGGTCTACGCTTTAACTTCAGCAGTGCTTTTATTCTAAAACTGACTAAGAAAACATGCCCCTTTATCTCTAGGGATTTGCAAAAAAACGTTTGTGTCCGCCCTGGCTTTGTCCAGATTGGACTATGGCAATGCATTATACTTAAATATACAAAAAGGACTCCTACAGAAATTGCAGGTCTTACAGAATTCCGTGGCCCGACTGCTCTTGGACACTCCCAAGCATCAGTCAGCATTGCAAGGTCTAATCAAACTGCATTGGCTTCCAGTGGCTAATAGGATCAAATCTAAGTCCCTTTGTCTAGCTTATAAAGCACTGTACAATGCAGGCCCAGACTACTTAAAACAAGCATTGGCAATGCATTCGGTCTCACCTTTGGGACCTTATATGTATTTAGCTATGCAGCACATTAGCCTGGGTGCTGAAACATCTACTGTTCTTTAACATGGAGGGAAAGTAAGCACCAGACTGCGTGACACTCCAGGTATGGGAACATATGGAGAGAAATAATGCCTTTCAGCTTTAAAAGGTATTATCCAAAGCTCTGTTTTTAATATAAAATCAGGGCCATCGCTGGTCATCTCACTGAAAATACAAGATTTGAAAAAAATATTATTGTCTACGGGTGCTCGTGGAAGACAATTTTCATGGACTGGAATCTAGAGAATGCTAAAGTGATTCTAGTATTTTAATGACCTCTGCTGGTCATTTTCTATCAAGTAAGTTATATAGAGGCAGTCGCCAGAAAAATAAAAAAAAATACAAATCCCTCAGCAGTAAGCAATTCTGGTATTTTACTGACCTCTACAGGTCATTTTCTATCAAGACAGTTAAATAGAGGTAGTTGAACAGAAAAAAAAGTCCCTAAGCGGAAGCAGACAAGTCCTAGGGCTGACCTCCAGAGCCCACAAAGTACATACACATATAAGTATATACTAAAGTATATACAAGAGGGCTCAAATGCTCGACCTAAAACCAGTTTGTCTGGTACATTCCAAAAAAGAATTCTGCCATTATCCACTGGAAAACTTGCGGTGATCCCCAGAACTAAGAGAGCAGACTGGGGAGGGAGAAGTATCATAGCAGGAACAGCCAAGCTATGGAACAGGCTACCCTTAAATTTAAAAAACTGCCCCAATGTTTCAGGAAACTATTGAAAACATGGCTCTTTGGAACTCATTTATAGGTCACTATTGACCAGCAATAGTTTGTTGCATAAGCAGTGCCAAGACGCCTCTCTGAAGAGCTCTAATTAGAGCGAAATACTGTGTCCGGGGTTGCTTTTATTCATTTCAGGTTGGCTTGAGTTGGTATTTTACCAATTCAAAGCTGTAATATTGTGCCTGGAGTGATAAATGGCTTTTGTTATTTGACAGCTCGGCAAGGACTGCACTGTACTAGTCCTATGCTTAAAGACTTTGCTGTTTAAATGGCGAAAGGCTTTGTCATTTCCTATCTCGGCATGGATAGCACTGTCTAATCCTATGCTTAAAAACTTTGATAGAAAAACAGACATTTGAGGTGAGCAGATCTAGAGTGTCGCTGGTGTTGAGAGTGTTCAAACAGGAGCTGCTTTCCACCTAAACTGAGACCTACCCAGAGTTCTCTCCTTCTTTTTTGCATAATTTATGCGTCACTCTATGCCTGAAAGGGTTTTGTTTTGACACATATAAGTATATACTAAAGTATATACAAGAGGGTTCAAATGCTCGACCTAAAACCAGTTTGTCTGGTACATTCCAAAAAAGAATTCTGCCATTATCCACTGGAAAACTTGCGGTGATCCCCAGAACTAAGAGAGCAGACTGGGGAGGGAGAAGTATCATAGCAGGAACAGCCAAGCTATGGAACAGGCTACCCTTAAATTTAAAAAACTGCCCCAATGTTTCAGGAAACTATTGAAAACATGGCTCTTTGGAACTCATTTATAGGTCACTATTGACCAGCAATAGTTTGTTGCATAAGCAGTGCCAAGACGCCTCCGGGCATTCGAGCGCTATAGAAAATATAACATCGAAATTAATTAAAAATCACCTTTCAATGCGAATGTCAACGTCTGTACCTCCCATCTCTAAAACCTTCATACGAGTATGTCCCTTCCTGTCCTTCTGTGATTTTGGTTCTGCTTCTGGCATTTACTGTGTCCCCGGCGCTATTGATTCCACAGAACTAATTTCCCTCTTGAAGATGGTTGAAGTGGTACTTACCCTGATGACTGGTATCTCTCCATCAAGCATAACCAAGCCTTGTAATTATTCCTGAAAGAAAAGCCTACATCGGTGATGCGTAATACAGAACCTTGAGCTACAAGATCGCGAAATTACAGCAAACACAAAACACTCCAGTTTCTCTGATTGGAAGTTGTCTTTTGTTTCTGATTGTGAAGTGAAGGACGCCATCTTGTTTATATAGAGATTTCAATAGAGCTTGCATCGTCCACATGTCAAAGCACGTGTTCTATTGGAGATCATGAGTCGAAGGCTGTAAGTTCTGCAGAGGTTCCGGGGCAACAGGATTCTACTGAAGGCAACCGTTGAAAATATTCAGTACTAGCCCCATTTTGGGCCACCCATGCACGGCTTGTGAGTCCGAGCCAACGCAAGACCAAATGATGGATATAACAGCACTTATCTTCTGATAAATTGGCAACAAGAGAGAGAATTAAAGGGCAGTGCTGAAGGTAAACTAGTTTGACTTAACAGTATTTCAGGATCTGGAAGAGGCTGAGGAGAGTTATTTGTCCCCAGCAGCAAAGCCTGTCTAACCTTCTCTGGACTCTTAGACCCTTGTATCTTAGAAGCAGCCTCTTTTCTTCCAGTCCATTGGGGGATTTTCTGGTATTTGTATGGCAGGTCCAATGAATTGCACTTCATCAGGAAAAGTGGGCGTCTGATGGGGAAATATGTAAAAGAGCAGAAATAACAGCCCATTATTGCCAATGCGACTATATGTGCTAGGATTTGATAATAAGCTGCAATTATTCCAAACTAAAACTCCTAGAGACTCTTGACATGGTCAAAGTTTTATTTCACTACAAGTTCAGCAACATTTGAGTGCTGCTTGTGTGTATGTAACCCTGACCCACTGTACCAAGGGATGTGTGAATGCCATGTGGTAATCTATAACCGTGGACCACATAAAGGAAGTTAACCGATTTTGTTTTGGTTTGATATGTACTTAAAAGGGCTCTTTCCGCCACGTGGTTCAAATCTGCATCAAGCAGGATCTGTTCTGAGCAAAGTTGAAATGAAATGAAATCCAGTATTTGTAAAGCGCGAACAATTACCCGAGTGTGTTAAGGCGCTGGGGGGCCGAAGAGAAGATTAAGCGAGTTATAGCCCAGAATCACATGGTACTAGGCTAACATGCCATTGGGATTTGAACCGTGAGCCCCCGTGCTCCGGAGTCAGGCGCCCTGGCCGCTGCGCCACACCTCTTCCCAGTTCCCATCCATGTCAAAACTGGAGTAAATCTGTGCTGCAGAATTAGCAGTAGAAAAGAGCAAAATGAAGTACAATGGTAAATAGATCTTTTAAACCCCCCTGTAAGTAGCAGCTACTGGACCTTAAAGCGAGGAGGGAGGTCATTTGCCTCTGATGTGCCGTAGTCCACTCTACAATGGCTCTGCTAACTCGTCCAAGTACAACCCCTTCTGCACTTGACTCCCAGTGATAGCGATGGGAAACAGTCACAGGCTTCTTATAGTGGTAGGGTAGGGGTGCTTGAGGTTAGCACTCAACAAACACACACAAGCGTAATAAATGATTGGCGACCCCTGTGCTTTACTTTTAGGAAGAAAATGACCAAATACTGCACGTACAACATGAAGAAGCTGGGTCTTGGGTCCTTGCGGTTGTCGGCACACTTTGCGACTGTTGACCCATATGTCCAGAAAATCCTCCCACAGGGTCAGTGTCATATGTGATTAGCCTACAATGCAGAACTTTCCTACTCTCTCAATGCACAGTTTCTCCCACAGTTTTCTTTCACCCACGAACCAAGACTTCTCTGAACGAGTTTGGGTTGGGCACACCTGTGGCCGATTCTGCTAGCCTACTCTCTCGCTTCTGAGAGCGCACAAGCCAGCATTCCTCGATGACTGTGGCGGCGCCTCACAGGCAAGGATGGCTCTTCCAAGAGACTCTGGATGGCACATGAGCTAACTAAGAATGTATTCCAAGATCCGTGTAGCCCTTCTTCAGCCAATTGGATCCATGACGCTGCACCCACACAGGTTTAGTCCTGGGATAATGCAGCCATACACAGGCCAGTCTTGTTGAGGTGGCACAGTTCTCACTCTATGGTGAATGGGGCTCACATTATTCTGCGGGGTTGTCTTTGGGTGCGGTAGCTCAGGTCACGCCTCAACTTTTTTGTTGTCACAGTATCTGAGGTCACATTGTAACTTTTCTCTTCTGGCACATGGGCTCTGTTCACATTGTTGAGTATCAGAGCCCCTACTGGACTCCTGCGATCTTCGATCCTGCACCACAGAGGGGAGAGGCTTCTGCTTGACCTCTCTGCGGCATGCAGGTTGCTTTCCACAGTTTACCCCTTCTGGTAGACCACATCTCTGTCATGCTGCACCTCTCTCCTCCTGGACAGTCAGTCCTCTGTGGGTTGGTAGGCTCCTTCCCTCTCTCAGCAGGCAGGCAGGCAGGCTTCTAGACCCTTCAGGATGGATGTATGACGATACAACGCATACATTCACATTGCAGTACATTACATTGCAGTTTTTACAACGCAAGTCGTTACAACTACTTGCGTTGGAGGGCGCTGGACTTAGGAGTAGTATAATTTACTATACCAACTCCAGTCTACATACAGTAGGGAAGGTGTTGGATAGTAAATTATACTATTCCTTGTCCTAGAGCGCCATCTAGCGCAAGTCGTTGTAACGACTTGCATTGTGAAAACCGCAATTTAATAGCATTGCAATGTAATCCCTGCGTTGTAAACGATGTTCCCCTTCCGGACTGGTGAAAAAGTTCTTACACAAGTGATCCAGACTTCAGGTAATGCCCATTCGCCTCTGGGAGACTGCCGGTCAGGTGTACCTGAGCTTGCACATCAGTCTGCTACGGGATATCCTATTTCTTCACCACAGAGGACTTGGAACTGGAGTAACTCGTGGGGCTCTCGGTCCCATTTTTATACACAAATGTCAAACCGAAGATATGAATCCACAGTCTGAAACTGTAGAAGAGGTTTACAGTGGTTCTTCTTTCAATGGTCATTTACTGGCTGTTCTCCAGACACAGCCTTTGTGTAGGGTGATGCTTCTCACAGCAGGGTTGTTTCGAAAATAGAGCAACTACATCAGAGGCACAAAGAGCTGTGATGTTTTTGCGCTTGGCTGTCATCAGACCAACTGAAGGGGTAATAAGGCAAAGTCTGTGCTCCATCTAAAGGTTTCTTCTCCTTGCACAACATAGGGTGCAGTCCCACTCCCCACCTTTACCCTCCACCAGATAGCAATGTTCAGGAAGAATTATCAGTAGCTCCCTTCTCAGCCAAAGGCCTAGAGGATGTGGCCTAATGGCTAGAGTGGTCAACCTTGAAGCTGGGGAACCGGGTTCGAGTCTCGGCAGGGACGCTCAACATCCTGTGACTCTGGGCAAATCACTTAATCTCCCGGTGCCTCACAAAATGAATGTGCCCATCTGGAATACAACCTGTGCTCATGTAAAGCGCTCTGATACCTTGTCAAGTATGTGCTATATAAGACTGCAACAACAACAATTAATATCTAAAGGAACCCTCTCTCCTCTGCCCTCACTTCCGTGTCTAGGACTCCTCCCTCCAGCTTCAGGAATGTGATCAATACACATCCACTGTCTGGGAACACAACCTCCTCTCTATCTTGTGCAAAGCAAATGTAAATCCGTATTTGTAAAGCGCGAACTACTCACCCTTATGGGTCTCAAGCCGCTGGGGCCGTCGTGGAAATTAAGTGAGCTATTGCCGAGAGTCACATGGTGCTGAGCTGAGCTGCCACCAGAGCCAGGGATCGAACCGTGAACGCTGTGCTCCGGAGTCAGCTGCCCTGGCCGCTGTACCACACCTTTCCAAGCCAGGCCATTGTTATCCAGAATGGATCCCACTGGCATCTATTATACTCCGGTGCACTCACACACCACGAATGCACAATGCAGGCTACACATATCAACATGCATCACACATGTGAGATGTTAACGCAGGGAGCTGGGTAAGCTCATAGATAAAACTATAACTTTACATGAGTGGGCCACAGTGTTCACTCCAGTGACTCTGGTAAAAAGCTCTGATCACACTATAGTTTCTCAAAACACTGTTCACTGATGCTACCTCTCTGTAAGTTAAACTCAGGAGAGGGATGTTAGTACATGAGGGTACCCTTGGTGCACCCCTGCAGGTTACGGGATAAGTAGAGGACCTCCTAATGTCAAGTAATATCATGTCAAGGCCTCGGTGCACGTGCTACATTAGTGTGACACAAGGGCCAAAAATCAAACACCAGGATTACAGATACATGCAACTGGGTGCTCAAGGGCAAGGGAACATGCCTGTACACCATGCAGGGGACATTCCAGCCAGCACCCCCCCCCCCCACCCACAATAACTTTGTCTTCCATTTCCCCTTAATCTGTGCAGAAAGTTTGCTGCCAGATTTCATTCTGTTTCAACAAAAAGAAGGAAAATTATTACCTAAGGAAAAAATGCACTTCTTGTGGACATGGCAACCAGAGTTACAGTCTCAGACGGTAATGTTATGATATAAATGGATAAAGTACCCCCTGCATGCATAATACTGATATTACAAGCCACCTTGGCGTTCCTTTATAAGGTTATGGAACACCAAGGTGGACTTGCAATACCCTTATCTTTCGTAAATCTCTCAAAACCTGGCTATTTAGTCGCCAGGACTAGTTCCAGCCTGGCTGCGGCTCCACTCTCTGTCTGTGACAGCGCCGGGACACCCCGTTGGGGTAGCTGTGCGCTTAAGAAATGCCTTATTATTATTATTATTATCATGTACACCAGGGGATACGTTATCCCATGTAATACAGGGCCACACCATCACCTTCCCCACAAACCACTTAAAACCTTGGTGCATCGCTCTTTCCTTTGAAAGAGCGATGCACCAAGGTGAAAGAGCGACAATGCTTGCAAACATGAAAAAATAATAATAAACCTCTAGTGCAAAATTAAGCACAGCAAAAACCTGTCAGATATTTGTGGCAAACAGATATTAGAAACCGTTCAATACAAGTCAGTTTAAACACACAAAATCAAGCATCTGCAATGCAATAGGACTCAGATTTATGTGAGACCTATTGCATTGCATCACGGACAACGGGAGGGGGGAGGCACGGACAACGAGAGTGCGGGTGGGGGGAGGGCGGAGAAGGCATAGAAAAAGATAGTGCTCACAGTCTATATAACATATACCCTACGGCGTAACACTCGTAGTAAAGGGGCCAGTAGCCATGGAAGAGTACAGATGACGGCATGGCCATAATAAGGCAGGACTAACAAGCCTCATAATCAATCAGAAGACAGCATTTACAAGGACAAACACACAAGCCAATGAAAAATATTGGTGGGGCTGCTCTCCCGTACTGAACTACCCCAGATCAACCCCAGAGCAGCACTTGTGTGCTAGCTCAGGGCTCGACCTAAAAAAAGCTGCTGTAACTGAATTGTGTAGAAGCATGCAAAATATTCTAGCTTTTCTCTATCAAAGGTGTGCAAAATATAAACATATTTTCCCTGCTTGTCATTATAAGCTATTGAAATAGAGCAGACAAAATAAAAGTAACATTCTGTTGTTGTTGCTTTAAACAGCTGCTTTAATTGTGCTCTGTGACCTGACCTGACCTGTCTTTCACCTCAGCTGCTGGTAGGAGGTATTGTGACACCAGCACCCGACTGTAATAATTGATAATAGTTTAGTGCTGATGTCCTTTCTTTATTGATGCTTCACCGATTGTAAAGGAATGAGAGGCTGACGCTTATAAAGGGATTACAGAATGCCACGTATTATAATGAGATGATATAGTGTCTCTTTAGGGCCATTGAGCCTCTCAAATAAAGTGGCGCCACCATTTAACAATCTCCAGCCAGCGCGTTCTAAATAACTAATATTACCCTCCCCATCTTCCCAGGAGTCCCAATCAATGCCAATAAACTAGAACCAATCGCGCTGCAAACCGCGATTAGTTCACAATCAGTGTCTGCGCACTCCTGGAGTCTCTCAACGGGACCATTATACCCAATATCAATATCCATGCTCTAAAGAACGTTCAATCCTTGAAATCAATCAATCAATCAATCAATACATTTGTAGAGCCCGCTACTCACCCGTGAGGGTCTCAAGGTGCTGCAGGGAGGGGGGAGGGGGGGCGCTATTGCTAGTATAACCAGATCTTGAGGTGTTTCCTGAAGGTGAGATGGTCCTGGGTCAGTCGTAGGTGTGCGGGGAGGGAGTTCCATGTTTCAACACCCTTTGCTGTCTGGCTCATCCAGAAATTCACCAAAACAAGATGTTCATTCCTCAAACGTACAATTAAATGGCACAAAACACAATCCCAAGATGACCTCTTAAAACTCCAGTTTCTGACCCACATTCAGAAACATACCACTGTATTGGCAACTTCCTAATAAATGTTTACTGTTTACAGAAGACTGTAATGGAAGCAAAAACATTTTCACATGCACCAAACACTCCATCCATATAATGGGCTTCCCCCATGAACCACTCAACAGACAAATTCAAGGCCATGAACACTTTTTTCGTAGATAAAATCAACACCATCCAACAATACCGAAAGCACTAAGTCGAAAGCCACCCGCCACCAACAGAACTACAGACTATATGTCAGTGGCCCATGCTTGAGAATGCTTTCGATGACAAGCATCACAGGCTGTCTTGAAGTTCTAAAGTTAACCGCCTACAAAAGTGACATGTTCGCCTCCATCACCTCACCTTGCTTCTCCCCGTAGCGGTCACCCTCCTGTAAGGCATCTTCCTGGGCACAATTGAAACAGGATAGATGCTCTTCCTACTAAAAAGAGTCAATTAACTTCTCTGCCATCACACATTTGTGAAAAATAATCAATCAGTAGATTTGTAGAGTGCTTCTTGTCACCTGTGAGGGTATCCAAGCACTATAATAGACAAAACAATCCCATCCATTTATAAGAACAGATCAACATAAATTGGCTTTCTGTACGACTATCCGTTCGGCTTCAGACCTCGCTCCAGCATAGAGATAGCTGCTGTCCAGATTGTTGATGATTGCATCTTCGTTGCTCACAGGATGACTCCTACATCCTTGTCCTACTCAACACCTCAGCAGTCACAGTTACAATTGACCATCAAACCCTCATCAACACACTTTAAGCTTGTGTGAGATTCACTGACAGCAAACAATGCCATGTTGTCCACATTGGCATCTCCAGGGGGTACTTTATCTCATATAATACATGGTCACACTATCACCTTTCCCTCAAACCACGTAAAACATTGATGCATAGCTCTTTTATTCGGCAGCCAGTGGACTGTAGTTCAAATGGATACATCCTCTCCCTTGTGACTCCACCCACACTTGGAAGCACTCAGCGTATCCATTCCTACTGGTGGAATCAGGATCTGACACGTAAAGTTTACCTGACAGTCTCCACAATTAATGACATTGACTAGCCCTCCACAACCTATCATGTAGCGAAGCGCTGACCTCTCAAACTGTAATTGAACGACATGGAATGCAATCTTATCGTCGTCTGCACCAAACAAGTCCAAATCAGCACTGGGACCACAACTTAAACCTGGATGTTCCAGACCACAACTCCCTACATACTTAAAATCACTAAGTGACCATGAACTCGAACCTGTAGTCTGGGCCACTGGAATTATGCGATTGTGCGGCCACTGCGTTTTTTTGCATAGTTATAGATTTTCTGCATTTACCACAAAATCCACCCTCTGCTGCATAATCTGCAGATTTTACCCCAAAAAATTGTTTCTAGCTCAAACCTTTGCAAAAATTGACTGGCCTTCCTTCTGTTACATATTGCTATATTTGAGTGTTGATCTGGATCAAATAAAGTGCAACCAATTCCCAGACAGTGTTTACAAGTGTAATGTTCTGTGAGGTGATGTGACTTGCACAGAATTAATGAAGGGATGACCAGGAGAAACAATACGTGAATACACCAGGGTAGTGAACAACTTCAAAAAGAGGAGGGACAGGAAGCCCAATTACCCACTGGCAAGGCAAGATTTTTAAAAGACAACTGATTAGACAAATCCAAACCCATGGGAGGAGTCAGGCCCCACAAAGTACATACAACAGATCACCTGGCAGCGCGAGCGCTGTCTAGGCTCGAACTAAAAATGACAAAGTAATGCTATAATACGGTTATAAAAAGTGCTGCATTAAGCCACATACTTTGCCTTTTATTGCTGCATAATTTACTCAATCCTGCCACATAATTTGACTCTCCCCTGCCACATAATTCCAGTGCCCCTGCCTATACTGTCAAGAAAATACAGACAGTCTGGTGCTAAGTATGACCCCCTAAGCAGGGTCACGTGATATCTTGAGAAAAACAACGTGACCCGCACAAGGGAAATTATATGCAGATTATATTTTTTGCTAAATAATGCAACAGTATTTTCCAGACATATAACGTGAACGCTTTCCAGAGAGAAGTGAAGTCCGAGTCTTGAAAGTTGTATTGGAAGACTTTTTATTCATGAAAAATAGAAATTCAGAAAATTGCTAGCTGCCAACGCGTTTCGTCACCAACGTGACTTCTTCAGGGCTCTAAAGTCAGTAGAACTGTAATAGATAGAGCTTGCATCGCTTGGACAGAGATATATCAAAGAGGGGACATTTGTCATAATGTCAAGGGTAATCAGTAAATGACGGGCATTTTTAGCGTACCGCCAGCATCTTGTACATGGTCCTTTCCACTCACTTGGAAAGGACCATGTACAAGACGCTGGCGGTACGCTAAAAATGCCTGTCATTTACTGAAGAAACCCTGATGGGCCCCATAACACTACAAAATCTATACATGCAAAAGAAAGAAAGATATCACTGGGGATACATCAGATTACCCTTGACATTATCTTTGTGATGCAGATGTAAAATATCGAAAACTGCTGTATAACACAGAACATATCTAAAAAGCCAGACTGAACACGAGGGGGACTAGGAAACAGTTTTTTAAATGTCCCCTCTTTGATGTATCTCTGTCCAAGCGATGCAAGCTCTATCTATTACAGTTCTACTGACTTTAGAGCCCTGAAGAAGTCACGTTGGTGACGAAACGCGTTGGCAGCTAGCAATTTTCTGAATTTCTATTTTTCATGAATAAAAAGTCTTCCAATACAACTTTCAAGACTCGGACTTCACTTCTCTCTGGAAAGCGTTCATGTTATATGTCTGGAATATACTGTTGCATTATTTAGCAAAAAATATAATCTGTATATAATTTCCCTTGTGCGGGTCACGTTGTTTTTCTCATTGTATGTGATGTTTTGCATCACTATTTAGGGGGTGTTTATTGGTCACGCCCTCGACCAATACGCACAGGTTTCTGAGCACTTGATAAAAGACTATATACAGTGGACTAGTGTGCAGGTAGAAAATAGCTCTGACCCCATCTCTGTTGTGTTGTTCACGTGATATCTTCCCAAAGTAGACTTGAGAATACCCTCCCAGACCCTGGTCTGGTTTCCCACCCGAAAACTAGGAGATCCCACTAGATTTCTTGATGCCCCCAACACCACCAAAAGCTTCCTTAATACTCCACTCACCACATCACATAACTGAAGAAATACAATAGCATCTCTCCCTTCCCCCAAGATGGATTTACCCTGGCCGCCGCTTCCGGTGTCCATTTTCTTCAAAGGCTGCTCTAGCACCTGAAAAGCAGAGACAAACTGAACACCAATCAACCTGCCTGAAATAAGGGCCATCTCTAGTTGGCCAATGCCTCTCAAGGTACCAGAGCATTGCCATGCTTGAAGCCAACAAATAAAACCTGGAGAGGAAAAATACAAATGCAGCTTTTGTGCTTATCTTGGTCTTTAACCCCTTGCCTGCTTATGACGGAACCACGCCGTCACGAGCCGCGGGCTGCGTGGTTCCATCATGCGGCTGCCGCTCCGCCCACGCGGCATTAATTCCCCGCCTGTGCGGGTGAATTAATGAGCGGGCGGGGCCGTGACTGAACCACGCCATCATGAGCACATGCCGCCCGTGACTCATGACGGCGTGGTTCCGTCACGACCCCCCGTACCGTGGCAAAATTCACGCCGCGGCCAAGGGGTTAAACTTTGCATTTTGACGGATTCTGTCGGTCACAATAGCCCGACAGAGAGTAAGATGTGCATGCTGTGTTTGTTTAGTTAATAAAGGCCTTCTTCTATTACAACATATTCCAGGGCTGCTTGGCAGTCCTTCTGCAGCTCTGATGATGTTGGAGGCAATCGCCTAATTCCGTCACCCACTAAAATGGTCGCAAAAGTAGCAGCTCTGCAGCCGACAAGAAAAAAGCCGAAGCAAACTTTTCTAAAAGATATTTTTTTTAAATACAGTATATCTGTTTTCTTTAGCAGAAAATCTGAGTAATAGTCTGTGATTGGCACGTTAAGTGTGGTGGTATGCACCAGTAGCTGTGAATTACAGCTAAATTTAGCCCTCACGAAGGGAGCCATCAAACAGTGTCACAAGTCTTCAAGATCTGTCAGGAATGTTTCTGATTTGTGACTGGAAGTCAGCTGTGCATGTGTTTGCATTAAAGAGGACATGCCATGAAAGTGGCCCTTACCGCCACTTTCACGCCCTCCTCTGGGCCTGAGGTCCTCTGCCGGGAGGAGGAGCCTCTTGAAGTCTGCAGTGAGCAGGGCCGCCCCGCAGCCACACCCTCCAGGCAATGAGAAGTCAGCAGTGCTTAATTTGTGACAAAACATAAGTACTGGAGCCCAAATCTTTTCATTGATGTCCACTGCCATGGTTGCCAAACGAATACTGAGCTGGACTACTCTTGATGCCCAGCAGCGACCATCATGACTCGCTGGTGGCAGGGCGGGGGCGCGGGCTAGAGGTAGCGCAATGAAAAACAAGATTATTTTTTTTAATTGCTCACTTACCTTGCTGCCAGGTCCTGCGTCCCTGCACCTTGCTCCTGCTCTCCTCGTGGGACAGGAAGCCAGTAAGAACAGCCAGGCTCCCTTGACCAATCACAATGCTACAATGCAACGTTGTGAGTGGTAAGCACCCAGCATTCCCTGACCAATCACAACGCTGCAATGCAGCGTTGTGATTGGTTTTGAGCGTCCTGGTTCGACACTCATCCAGGGAATGGGGGCCTGGGCTTGTTCTACACGCAGGCTGTAATGCAACCTTCATGGAGAACGGGGAAAGTGCGCATGACTGGTTTGGGCGGCCCGAGAGGGCCAACCATACAGTCATTGCACACTTGCGAGTGGGCAAACCACTCTTCCCCTGCCCTGCTCCGAGAGCAAAGCAGCCCCGCCTACCCGCAAAAAAAAGAAACATAAAATGATAACTAAAAGTTAATATCATTTTATATTTCCTTTCCTTTACACTGCTTGAAGCGGTGGGGCGACGCTCCTCCACGAAAGCGGAATCAGACATCACTAATCACCTCCACACTAGATGGTGCCAAAGTGCCCTACCTTGGCGACACACAGTATCTGCTGTCTCGTCTGCAGCGAGTACAAAATGCCGCCGCTAAACTCATTCTGAACATTCCCAAGCACCAGTCCATCAGACTAGGACTTAAAAATCTACACTGGCTCCCAATCAACTCCAGAGTAAAATTTAAGATACTTATGATAATTACTAGCAGCCTGTCTCGACCTTGTCCGGGAGCTTTCAGGCTTCCCCCTACCCCCGCCTGCCCTGACATTGCCCAGCAGCCCGTGCCCCCGCCTGCCGCCTGGCCCGACCCTCGCCTGGCCTGAGTCAATGGAGGTGTTAGTTCCCGTCCCCCGCCTTCCCCGACCCCGGCCTGCCCCGATATTGCCTTTTGTAACTCCCCGTCCCCCGCCTGGCCCGACACCCGTCTGCTTACCTCAGCCGCCGCTCCTGAGTTGACAGCTCCTCGACGCTCTGCTCCTCACCGCCTGTCCGCCACCGCTCCTCCCCCGCGCCATGTCCGCCTCTCCGCTGGTCACACCGCTGCTGGCCTGTCCGCTGCTCCTCACGTGACCGCTCCTCCCCCGCGCCATGTCCGCCGCTCCTCTGACGCCGCTCTGACGCCGCTCCTCGACGTGAGCACGCACGTCGCAGCCGACGCTACTTTGGGGGGACTACTTTTTTTTAAAATACATTTTTTAAATAAGGTTTATTTTTAAACTTTCTATAGCCTATAACCATCTACACACCCTGACGATTTCTACGGTGTATCGGGTGTGTAGATTGGCGCAGTGGTTCCGGAGTTTACACGCCTCCAAGCCTGAAAGTTTCTCCTTTATTATAGTAGTATAGATTAGAGCTCTCCACCAGAAAGGCCACAGATACATCCAAAACAAGTTCAATTACTACTCTCCCACAAGGGCTCTTCGCTACCGCCAGCTTCTGTGCATTTCCATATTCCACAATGCCAGATCAGGAGGCAGATCTTTTGATGTTCTGGCCACCCATCTCTGGAACCCACTCCCACCCTCCCTTGGCACCAACTCCAGTGAAAGCCTGTTCAAGGCTTAGCTAAAACCACTCCTGATTGGTTTTACTGGAACCCTCCAAGCTTACCTGACCCGTGCAGCGCCAGGACGCTCCTACTGAAGCAGAGGTTTGGCTTTATAAGTAGGGCACCTGGTTTTATGGTATTTATTTTTTTGACATTTCCATCTGTATTTATCCATATTTATTTTTTGTCATCTTTATCTGTGTTGATCCATTTTTATTATGGGTTTTGTGAAAAAAATAAAGCTGAAACTGGTATAGTTCCACATTTATTTAACCAATAAATATGCACTCATGCTTGAATGCCTGCCAGGTTTCAGTGATATGAAAACCAAAGAAGATAAATCAATGCACTTATATGAAAATATGCAAATTTCAGTATCAACCTTGTGTATATCTACTGCTGTTTAAGCCTCTTTACTAAAATTGCTTTTTATAACCCCTTTACCTCGCAATCCACACAGTTATTGGCCTGGCAGTCATGGCAAAGTGTATTTAGAATCACTCAAAAAGTACCCATTTTCTGTTTTTATCCACAATTAAAAATTAATGCAGACAAGAAAATAAATGGTTTTGTGTCTCTTTATCTGTACAAATCTGTAAAAACGGAAAACAGGGAGCCTTATTTATAAGAAACTCTTCATTCATTCTCGTCATTATTTTTCTCCCTTTTCTACCTTGCTCTCAGTCAAAGTCTGATGATGAAAAACAAGACCCAGACCCCAAAAATGAGTGCCGGCGGTCGCCTCCTGCTCAAATTAAGCGATGTTTGGTTCAGACAGACATCATATCATTTCCAGTGTTTGTCTCACATCCACTCAATCTGTATCCACATCAGCCTAGTGACAGAAACAAGGCCTTTGGAATCCATCTCCAAAGAAGTAATATGTAGATTAGATCATTATTACATTATCTTTCAAGATACTACTTAGGATCCTGAATAGCCGGGTGACCATGGTGATGCCGGGAGCATCTACCCAACTAGGCTGTTAAAAGTTTATACAGATGATTTCCTACCAAAATTATGTCCTCGTTTAAAAAAAACTTTCGAAATAGTATTCTCCATGGTAACAGGGGGCGAAGCCATTACAGAGGCAACAGGGACGCAAATTGTGCATCGAATGCCAACCATAACTACTAAGGCTGGCAGAGAAAGACTCACCTAATGAGACAAGAAAATTATTTTTTTTTACGCCGGCGAGGTCTGGAAGCATCAGCTCCCGAAAAGGAGCTTTTAAAATGTTTGTTGCTGCTAGCTGACAGCACAAAGCGTACAGAGAATGCCTTCACAGGTGTTATGCAACTAACCTGACTCTTTTCTTTAACCCCTTCCGTGCTCCCTTTGGCCGACGGGAACACTCCCTCCCCAGTGCTGCCGTCGGCCAACGGCCGACGCAGCCCCGCCCATCCTTTAGAACACCCGCACCGCGGCAGAAAAACCGCCGCGGTTAAGGCGTTAAAAAAAATTCATGCTGCGGACTGCTGAATTGAAAATAAACACTTTAGGGTAAGTATCTTTTACATCCTCCGAGGACCCTAAGAAGTCCAACATTGTTCTCCAACTAATTCTGGACTCTATCAACCATCTTTCAGGGGGAAAATTCCAGTTAAAAGTTTGCCCTGGGATTACCAACAAATGTAGGGATGCCCTAATTTAATCCATAGTGTAGGCCTATCCACCATTAGCTTCCAGTAACCGTAGGTTTACAACATGCCCAGTCCCTTTATGCCTCAAAATGGCATTGGCACCATCATTGTCTGACCCTAAAAAATATAGGGGCACATGCATCAAGCATTTTTGTCTTCGCAAACGGGCCGATTAGCGAAATCGGCCCATTTGCGAACGCAAAAAATGCATTTTCAGATGCAGCAAACCCTATTTTGCAATTAGGTTGTTACCGAATCGCAAAATGGGTTTGAGATTCGCTATTAGGAAGGGAAGGGGCGTGAATAGGGCATCCCTTCCTAATACCGAATCGTATCAGTATGTAGGAATGTTTTGGGACCAAAATGCGGTCGCAAAACATTCACATTTTACCACCTACTTTAAGTAGGTGTAACCCATTCACAAATTTTAAGAGCAAAAGAAAAGAAAACTTTTCATTTTGTAAAGCATCTCGTTTTTTCTTTAAGGAAAACGGGCTGCTTTACAACAAAAAAAAACTGCTTTATTTAAAAGCAATCACAGACATGGTGGTCTGCTGATCTCAGCAGGCCACCATCCCTGTGATTTTTGTGATTCCTACTGAATCACAAATTGCGACTTACCTCATTAATATTCATGAGGTAGGTCATTTGCGACCCATTAGGAATCGCAGAGAGTGTTCAAAACACTTTCATGAATGCCGTTTTTTGATTTCCTGATTGCGAATTGCAAGGATTCGCAATTGGGAAATCTCAAAACTGATTATTGATACATCTGGCCCATAGTGACTAGAAGACCGGATTCCAGTTTGCCAAACACAGGGTGAAAAAAACAGTAGTCTGTTCTCACATATTCATTCTAGATAGGCCACTTCTTGACATGGGGCGGACAAGCTTTCGGCAACCACAGAAGATGGATCGACTCTGGTTGTCTGCCCTCGTTGACCTACTGGACTGGTCCACATCAGCACACTTGTTACTGGAAATCTTTGCGCCCTTCGCCAGTGCGGACCACCCTGTCCTAATCCTGTGACTGTTGTAAATAGGAGTTAAGGATATGGCCTCCCAATGTGTTAATACTTTTTCAAAGCATCATGTCCCCAAGGAGAGGATTTCCCTTTTCAGTCCTCTCTTGTGACATGTTTTTAAACGCTTATTCGGTGTTGGTATCACAGCTGTGACCAGAGATGTTTTAAGGCATGGGCAAAGTGGTCTCTGGCCCAGGGTCCCAGCCTTTCAGGGGCCCCCTGATAGAGCCAGCTCTGTTCTGCAGAGAGTCTTGCCCTGATGACCTTGAATAATTATTAAACAGATTGTTTTAAATACCGTTTTCCTTCAACTTTTTTCTAATGTGGGTAATGTGTGAGAATCTATTACAGACATTTTGCAGAGAAATGTTGTGTTTATGTTTCATGCAACATCCATCAAAAAGTTTCTTTTAGATCAAAACAAGATCTCACTTATGAGAAATGGAAGGGTGTCGGAGATTATTCGCTGTAATATTAGTGAGGGACTGTCATGTTACAATATTGAAAACACAGGTCACTATCCCTGAATATTAGATATAAGCACATTTAGAATTTGGACAAGTGTGCCTGTGCACTGTCCAAACAGGGCATGAAAGAGCTGAAACTGGATCATAAATTCTAAGCTGTTGAACGGTGGCCCCCAAAATAAGTTTGGCCCAAAGCCACCAAAATCTTTAACCTCTTCCGTGCATCGGACGGCCCCCGGCTGTCACTGTGGGCATGTGCATTGGACGGCTGGGGGTCCTCCGATTCGCGCACGCGAAGAATTCGCCCGCAAAGCGGGGAAATGTGTGCCGCAGCGAAGCGGTTAAGATGTCCCTGGCTGTGACATGGGCACGCTTCTTCTGTTTAATACTGCAGGGAGGTCTCTCCTCACTCAGCCAGCCTACTCAAGAAAAGTTTCTTTATTTGTGAGGCTAATACCCTGCTATGGCTGTTGTGGTTGAGATTCTAAGTAGGTTGGGGGCCTAAGTGCAGTGTATGCTTCGGTTTTCCCTCACCAGCTGTGTGTCCACAGCTCTGAGGACGTGGGTGGGGAGAGAGCACAGGCATGGATTCAACTGCATGTGTCCATGCAACTAAATATTTCACAGGTCTCTTGTGCAAAGATCAACAAAGTTACACTTATGTAGCTCTTCCACAGTCTCCAGGCCAGGGGATGAGGCCCAGTTTTCTCATCCCACTAAAGCCCTGGTAATAGGACAGTTGTGCGTGGCGGGTGAGGATTGAGGTGCGGTCGTGGGAGCGGCTTGGCGGCAGCAGCATGGGTGCATCCAGGGCTTTAAGTGGGCCGGGTCTTGCCAGTGCTCAGTTCCAAAAAGCAGGTGCTGAGACGGGTCCCTATCGGGCTCTCCAATCATGCCCTCACCCTCAGGGTGAAAAAAATACACCTTCACTCTGCAGCAGCCATGGTTGTTGCCTATTTATGTTATGCAACTAACAACCATTGACAGCGGCAATAGTACTGGCTTGCTGAGAGTGTAATTTTACTTGCTGTAATATATATCTGGATGTAATTGACAGAAGTAGCAAAATATCAGTCGGATAGCACACTAAGCTAAGCACAGATTTTCAGCTTCGGTGTTTTTAAGTCACGCCCCTTTGAGAGACCTCCCCAGTTTTTTCATCCCACTTAAAGCCCTGGGTGCATCAGACCATTCATCAGAGGTGCACTGGAGAAACGGAGATCTTCTGTGTGCGGTGTCGGATGCACAGGGATGCTGCAGCCTCTCATTGGGATAGGTGCCTTCAGAGAAAATCTACTTTTTGTATATATAAAGTAAAGTCCACATTTGTAAAGCGCACAATCACCCGTAAGGGTCTCTAGGCGCTGGGGGGCCGTCGGGAAGATTAAGCGAGCTATTGCCCAGAGTCACATGGTGCTGGGCTGACCTGCCGCCGTAGCCGGGGATCGAACCGTGGTCCCCAGATTCCAGCGTCAGTCGCCCTGGCCGCGGCGCCACACCTCTTCCACTATATATGTATATAGAGATAACTCTAACCACTAGTATATGCAGTAGAGTAGACCTTTGTACTCACTGCCATTCCTATGTGATTCTTAGAGTGTATTCATTTGTATCTCTTCCTTGAGTGACTTTACAACTTGTACATTTGCATTTTTTTTCTATTTGTATCTCTACCCTGTGACTTTACAACTTGTACATTTGCATTCTTTTCTATTTGTATCTCTTCCCTGTGAGACTTTACAACTTGTACATTTGCATTTTTTTCCCTGTTTGTATCTTTTATGTAACTATGTAATCCTAAATCCTTATGCATCGCAAGTGGTTCTTTTGTAAAGCGCTCTAACACCTTCGGGTAATTTTCGCGCTATAGAAAATCGCATTAAAAATAAATAAATAAATAAAAAAAGAGGGCATAATGCGCTTGACCCCCGTCCTCCCTCTCTGGCTCCAGAGAGATGCTCCTCTTCCCGGAGTCTCCCCCTATGCCTGTTTCCCCTGCTTGCCTGGTGCTATGCCGGGTGGGTGCTTGGATCCCTGCCGGAAGGGGTTAACCCTGCAGCTCCTGCCTATGAAGGTGTAAAAATCCCTTCCTTCCACAACCTTCCATCCCTGTGCTGGGATGAGTCAGCCGTTGTCATGGCAGCGCCGCAGAGCCCGCGAGCTCTCCTGGCCAGTGGCGCGTGGCCGGAGCAGCGCGAGGGCCGAGCAGGCCTCACGCCCTGGAGGGAGGGGCAGGGAGAGTCCAGGACGGGTGCCCTGGCTGGGCCTGTGAGTCGCGCATGCGCAGTCGGTGAAGGTGAGGTGCTCTTGTGGACAACACCTCATGCTCAGCAGCGGTCCCTGGAGGAGGGTCGTGGGCAGCGTGGCCCCCAACACCCCCTCAAAGAAAGCGTGTACTTCCTCCTGAGTCACGCAGAAACTCTACTAATGTAGCTGATATATCTCGCAGACATTTATTCGTTTTAATTTACTTTGGCAGGCAGGCAGGCGCGCGGCCTCTGTACAGCCAATGTTCTTTAAGTGGAAGCGAAGATCATGTCACCAGTTGCATGGACTGTGGATACCCTTGGGTCAATGCAAGGCTTCCAATGGTGCAGCAGGTGCAGTGAAACCGGTACCCAAAGGTTCGAGGGGCCCTCCACGTGCTGATTATTACTGTCCTTTACGATTCAAACTGTGTCTAGGGGGGGCCATTTCCTCTCTCCCAGGGCACAGGTCCTAAAAAAAAGAAGTGGGGGGACGCTGACGTCATGACAGGAAGTGACGTTGCGAAAGGTGGCTTGCACCATCAGACTCATTACCTCCCCTCGCTCACCGCTTAGATGCGATTGTATCAGAGAAGCCAGCGCGTGAGCAGCGTTCTGAATGGGCTCCGATCTCGCCCCAGAGAGGCCAAAGAGTGAATGTGTGGCTCCATTTGCTCCAGTTACCGAGCTCCCAGTAAAATAAGTGAGTACCTCGAGGTACCCTGACTCGAGCCCTGCCCCCTCCCTTGCACAAGGTCACATGTCGCACTGGCAACACCACTGATTTGGCGGGACAGTAGTAGGGGGAGTGAGTTTGACAGCCATTGTTCTTGCCGATAATGGTGCATTGTGGCCCGAAGATGCCCTCAAGAGGTTATGTGAATAATAAATTACAAAGCTAAAGACATTAACCATCAAGTAGTTTTAGATCACATCACACCCCACCTCAGGAACCTATACTACCTCCGGACTCAGAAGAGATGACAGTTCAGGATGTTGACCCACGCCGACAAGGCCTTGCACAATGAAGGACCAGCATACATCAACATACTTTACTTTTGGTCTCGGCTGTAGATACTAATAAATGCAGTCCATTATTATCCAATTCATTGTATCAACCTCTGAAGGATGAAAGGCTAAAGGATCTATCTGGATACAAACCTGTGTCCTTCAGATCACACACAGTTCTCTACAATGGATTCATTAGACCTGTGAGCCATTTTATTGCAGCAGTGAAAAAAAGGAGCTTGCAAAGCACTGAATAGGGGGCATTCATGAGTAAATGAGGCTTTCAAGTTTGGTATTGCGTGGGTGCTGCTGCGGCTGTGCCAGCAGATCAAGAATACACCATTGCCCTTATTGAGAGAGGGGGAACACTTCCCTCTGGTGAGTCGGGGATCTGCCAAGACATCTTGTAATATTCTAAATACTTAACCCGGAAAATCTATTCTGCGGAGGTGTTACTTAAGTGCATTCTGGAACCAGGGTGCCTAGTCTTGGGTAACAGTGCGCTTTACAAGTTCCATTCATTCATTCATTCACGCATTGGCCTGTGGAGGCACTCCTAGCATGGTGCCAACGCAGTATGCAAGTCAATGCAAAGCCTGATCAGGAAACTCCTTCTGTGTAGTTGAAACGGTCCAGCGACTTCCAGATAGCGCCCAGAAGCCTCCCTCTGTAGGATCCTGCAGGCGGACACAGTTTCAGTAAGAAAAGGAAGGAAATGACGGAAGCTTTTGTGCTTCTGCCCACTGCCACAGAAGACATACAATCTTTCTAGCCCCTTAATAAGGACCAGCTGATCGCTCAACAAATTTAGCCCCAACCCATAACATCGATTACTGTGTAGGGGGTCTAATTGATCTTATCGGCTAATATGAATCTGGAAATGCTTAAACGCTGCAAGCAGTCTGCTGCACTAAAAACAAAAAATACTAATGTCTTTTATTGGTCAGCACAAATTAATTGATTTTAACAAGCTCCTTACCTCATACCTGACCCATAATATCTGCTTCTCCGGGCCCTATAAACTGGGGGTACAAACTGAATTTATTTGCTAATCTTTCTTTGGAAACATGTATGTTCTGAACCATCTTGATTCTGGAATAGAAGCATTTAATGCATCCCACTACTATTATGTATCAACTGATTTTAGTATTTGCCTGCACTTTATTATATGTTTTTATCTAAATTGCACAAACTTGTAATGATTTAAAGCAATGCTTGCACTTTATTATACATTTGTATCTTGAATTGCACAAACGTGTAATGATTTTAAGTAATCATACAATAAATTATTCATTCATTCATTCACTCATACGATCTTTCTATGAACGAGAGCATGGTGGCCCTAGCCTACATCTCTTGTTATCAGACAGAAAACCTCCTGGGCTTCCAATAACCAAGAGAATTGATTTCAAGAGGCTCATAACATTTCATCGAACAGTGTAGGGCATTAATACGCCTCTCTGTTTAGGAAAACAAATTAAAGCTGACAAGCCATCAAGAGCCCTCGGATCTGCTGATAAAGAGGATTTTGTGTCCCAGTTCTTGGAATCCTCCTCCTCCTCCTGTTCTCACTGCAGAGATTTCTTGGTTGAAACAGCCTTGAGGCCAATTCCTTTCGTAACCCTCTGGCACCGGATGCTCACTGCTGCAAAGCATACCTGCCAACTCACACGGTGCCACCCTGCAACACACGATATCGACTCCCATCACACGGTCACCCGGTGAGGATCTGATTTCACATTGGGTAGAGGAGTTGGGTTAACGGCTATGGCAAGAAGAATGCCCTAGCGAGGCTTCACTGGCTACCGGTCAAGGAACGCATCCAATGTAAAGCTTTATGCTTCACGCATCGCATCGCCCAGGGCAAAGGCCCACGCTACCTGCAAAAGCTCCTCACCATTCACCGCCCCACCCGGAACTTGAGGTTGTCCGGAGCGATGCTGTTAATATCCCCGCATTCGCAGAGCCAGGATGGGAGGTTGTTCTCCTAGGCACTGGAATGAATTACCGCTTGACCTCCGTATGGAACCTTCAGAAACCAGATTCCGTGCCAAACTCAAAACCCACCTGTTTCCAGCGATCTAATTTCCCCATTTCTCGGATATTGACTTCGCTCGCTCTCAACGTCCTGCCTCTCGAGATTTAGCCTCTACCTAGCGCGGGGACACACTATCTCTAGTGCAGCCAGGCGCTTTAGAAATGGCTTTATTATTATTATTATGGCGGTCGTCCTCCAATGTGGGGAACTGGGTTTGAGTCTCTGCAACAACGCTGAACATCCTGTGATTCTGGGAAAATCACTTAGGGCCATATGTATCATCAACCTGATTTGCGATTCTCAAATAACGATTTTTTAGAAATCGCTATTTGAGAATGGGAAATAGGGATGCATGTACCAAATTGCAATTTTTTTGCGATTTCTTAGTATTCCTTAATTGCGATTAGCAAATTGCGAATCGAAATTAAGGAATACTTTCCCATTCATTTCTATGGGCCAGGAGGCCCTTAGGAATGAATGGGAAGTTATTCTCAATTTGCGATTCGCAATTTGAGAATCGCAAATTGAGAATAATTTCAAGGGTGCAGGGGTGTCCAAAAGGCATGTACGTGCCTCACATTGCACTTTGAAAAATAAAATGCAAAAAAAGCATTTTTCAAGGAATCCGCAAATTACCACGATCCTTGAAGCAAACTTGCATTTTTTTTATGCTTCATACATTGCTTTTAAGAAATTGCAAAATTTGCGATTCCTTAAATGCAATTGCAAAATAAGGAATCGCAAATTTTGCGATTCCTTATTTTACACGCAGATTTCTTTGATACATACTATTTTGCGCTTGATACATATGGCCCCATATCTCCCTGTGCCTAACAAAAAAAAAAGTGTCCTCATGTAACACAACAGGTGCTATGTAAAGCGCTCTGATACCCGATTTGGGTCAGGTTCACGCTATATAAAACTCTGTACCACACGGTGGCAGGGAAAACGAGCTGAAAACAACTGAAAACAGTAGATTTCCACCTTGTTTTCGGAGGCTTTGACCTGCCGACGTCTGTTAAGGGGTCTGAAAACATCCCAGGACGTCGGCACCAGCAAGCTTTTTGGGGAGGGGGAGGAGGGGGCTTGGGGGCGGGGTTTAAAAGTGCCTCGTGGGTACTTCTCGGATGGAGGCCCTGCCCCCTTCAAGGGCCCATCCCCTCCTCACACAGTGAGATTGTTCTTCAAGTTGGAAGGTATGTGCAAAGCATCAATTTCCATATACGGAGACACACCGTGCACACACACCAAATCACATTAGTGATTTGTTTCAAGTAAACATTATTGATAATTATCTCAAAAGCCATCAATACTGATTAGTTTCTTAGTATTCCTTCATCAATAGTAGTTAATAATCTTAAGTGCTCATAAACACATAACCCCTTCCGCGCGGGGCTAATTTCCCCGTGGAGCGGGGGGGCCGCGCACGACGCCGCGGTGCCCGTGATGATCCCAGCTCGTCATGCTGCACAGTGGAGCTATGCTCATGATGCAGAGACGTTTTAAGGCATGGGCAAAGTGGGCTCTGGCCCAGGGCCCCAGCCTTTCAGGGTCATCCCTGACAGGGCCAGCTCTGCTCTGCAGAAAGTCTTGCCCTGATGAATTTGAATGAGGATACACATGGGTCTAGCCAGCGCTATATAAAACTCCTTATATAAATAAATAAATCATTCTGTATTTTTTAATACGGGTAATGTGTGGGAGTCTATTACAGACATTTTGCACAGAAATGTTGTGTTTATGTGTTTGGACACCATGCAACGCCCATAAAGAAGTTTCTTTTAGATGGAAAGAGGACACCTCATATTAGAAAAGTAGAGGGTCACAGAGATTATCTGCAGTAATATTAGTGAGCTGCTGCTGTGTTACAATATCGAAACCATTGTCACTATCCCTGAATATTTGATGGAAACACATTTAGAATTTGGACCAATGTGTCTGTCTCTGGCCAAAATGGACCTGAAAGAGCTGAAACTGTATCATCAATTCAAAACTGTTCCAAACGGGGGTCCCCAAATTACGTTTGGCCCAGGGCCCCCAAAATTCTTAAGATGTCCCTGTCATGATGAGCTGAGCTCGTCACGACTCCTCCCACTCCCATGGAACGCCCGCACAGGCGGGGAATTAGCCCCGCGTGGGCCGTCCGCGGCCGTTATGACGAGCTCAGCTCATCATGAGCACTGCTCCACTGTGCCTCATGACGAGCTGAGCTCGTCATAAGCACCCAAGGGGTTAAACGCCAATTACCATCCAGGTGCCCTCCTGCCAAATGTTTCCTCCCAGGAGTTCCGGGGGCATCAATAACTCAGGTGGAAGTGCAGGGGGCAGGGGGTAGAGGGCTGATTCTAATATACAGAATTTGGGTTATAACAAACAGAAATGGGTGTTTACGTACCTATTTCCGCATATTTGTGCCCGGTATTTCGCCAAAGATTTTGTCTGACTTCAGCAGTCTAAATCTGTGGGTGAAAGACCCCTGATGCCTGTAATACCAATTCAACTGGCATCTCCCTTTACTGACCAAATATGAATTAACACGAGGCTCGTAATGAGGCCTTTAGTGACTACTATCACAATAAGCATAACAGAGGAGCAAGTGTATCTTAGCAGCATCAATTAGTGACCAATATATTAATGGTGTGCATTACCCCCAATGATTAATTTGTAAAAAAAGAAAATAAGTGCCAGGGGTCTTGTCAGGAGGCCACTGCAGCTCGCACCACACATTGCCCCAGCCAAGCTGCCAATGATAGTACAAAACACACTACTATCACATTCCTACAAGTGTGACAATTCTGACTATTCCAGGTTCCCAAAGCTATAAGTATGGCTTGGTCAGCCGGCAATAGTCTTTTTAAATGTATTTTGAATTAATAATTAACTGTTGTTGTGGTCATCTCTAAATTAGCCAGACAGTGCCATCTTGTGGCAGACTGTTATAAGCGCCAATGTTGACAGATAAGTGCCAGTAGAGAGCACCGGCAACCACCGGCTCAATTTAAACACTGGCCTTCAGCCATCCTTAACATCACAGTCCTTGGAATAGGAGGTGCCCCACCCCCTGGAGACCGGTTCTTCCCCACACTCTCTAGAGGAAGTAACTCTTCTATTTTCATGATTCCACTTCTCTTTCCAATCATAAATGTCCACTCCCCCTCTACCTCCTCCACCTTCGCTCTCTCTCATAGTACCAACACTTGGAGGAAGAACTATTTCTGCGTCACTTAGCGCGCTGAGGGACATAACTTTGGCAAGCACCAGAGGTTTTCTAGGGTGTACCAGATCCTGCAAGAAGATATTTGGTTGCTATAAAACCCCCTAGGAACCAGTACCCACTGTTGTGAACACGATAGTTGGGTCACTTACCATGAATATGGTGCCCAGAAAATTCTCCCAAAAGTGGGCACCATGCAGAGCAGGAAGATGATCATGAGGTCATCTCTTTAACAAGAAACGAGTTACAGACAATGATTCAGGAGGCGGCATCAGCCACTTTAAATGAGCCATGCACCCAAAAGTAGTTGAACTATCAACTGGCGACGATTGGGATGCAGTGCCAGACTGCAGAGCTGTGCAAAAGGGCTTAATTAGAGGATGAATGTGTGGGACGGCATTCAGCAAGCCAGAATCACGCTGTGCCTTCACAGCGCCGTTATTAGAACCAATGCATCTTTAGTACACATCCATTCAGCACGGTAAACAACCTTTACAACAAAACTTTTACAACGCACTACCATTACAACGCGGTCATTACAACGCAAACTATTACAACGCATTGCGCTGGGGGGCGCTCTAGGATAGGGAATAGGTTAATTTACTATCCAATAACCTTCCCTAGTGTCCACGGGGACTGGAGTTGGAATAGTAAATTAAACTATTCACTATCCAACACCCAAAAGCACTATGCGTTGTAATGGACGGCGATGTAAAAACCGCGTTGTAAAGGCAGGCGTTGTAACAGCCTGCGTTGTAACGTCATACATCCATTCAGCACGCAAGTCGTTATAACGAATTGCCTTAGAGGAGCGGTGGATTTTGGAATAGGCTAATTTACTATTCCAACTCCAATATGTGCAACAGTCGGTAAGGTGTTGGACTTTAAATCCAACACCGTTCCACCGATGCGCCCCCCCTAAGGCAAATTGTTATAACGACTTGTAGTGCTGAACGAATGCGTACTAAAGACACGTTCGTTCTTTTGCCGGTGCTGTAAAGGCACAGCGGGATCCCGGCTTCTGTCTGAAGGACATTTCCCTTCCAGGATATGCTGGTCCTCTCAGTCGGCTCTCAGTGGCCAAGCGAAGGATTTTGTGCTAAACGTGATGCCCAGGATATGGAGCGCCTTCCTCTTCATGTCAATTTAAAGAACTTTTTGATAAAGAAATACAATTCTACATCTAAATCCAGTTTTCCTCGTTTCTTTTGAATGAGGGATCAGCTTGAGGCCTTCCCTCAAGCGCCAAAGTAAATATAGTCCTATCCCATATGACTTCTAGCTCTTACCTGGCCTATTGGTAGTGTATAAGTTGTCCCAAAAATATTAGTTCCAGGGCACTCGTCAGGACGCCACTGCAGCTTTCACGACTCATTGCCCCTGCCAGCGCTGCCAAGGACAGTACCAACACAAGCGCTAACCTTCATCGTCCTATAAGTGTGACAATTCAGACTATTCTAGGACCTCAAAACTATAAGAATGGATTGGGCGGTAGGTATTAGTAATTTTAGTGTATTTCGAATTTATAAACTACTGTTGTTTTGTTCTTCTCTAAATTAGACAAAATCACCACCATGTGGCAGAACCTTAAAAGTGCTGGTGTGGACAAATAAGTTCCAGTGCCGAGCACAGGAAACCAGGGGCTCATGTTAAGCATTGATTGGGGAAGATGGAGTTCCTGGCAAAATGTCTATCGGACTCGACTTTTGACTCTGTGATCCTCTGCAACTTGGACAGGAGCTTCTGCAGTAGCCAGGAGGCTGTTATGGCAACATTTTTGGAAACTGGATGCAGGCCAGAGATTTCTAATGCATCAACTTCCCTTTTTTCCAATCTGAAGCTTTAAGTCCAGACTTAACCCGTTGCCTGCACCTGACAAGGTTTCTAACGCGGCTGCGTTAATTGTGGTAGCGCTCGCGCTCGATTTTAATTCTCCCTCGTTTTGCTATTTTTGTTAATTTTTTGTTTCCCTTACCCCTTGTTTTTAATAGGAGCCCCCTTTCTGCACATAATTTTGTGATCTCACCGCCATTTGGGCGGGTCCGGTTCCCGGGGCAGTTGTGTTGTGGGCGCCATCTTGGGTGAGGGCTCGGACCATCGGAAGCGCCATTTTGAGCGTGGTAGCGCTCTGGCAGCTTCGCGGGACGCCTACTTAATGTCGCTCCCCCCGCGCAGCGGGACGCGCAGCTGGGGCGCCGTCGCGTTGCCGGAGTCGTGCCTGAGTCCTGCCCGTCTGCCCCCGTCCGCGCTAAGGACGCGCGGGGCGCAGCGGGCTAGTCGGTCATTTGAGGTTAGTTCCTTCTGTGTACCGATTCATCCTTTGCGTGGCCCTTATCATTGCGCCTGCAAGAGATGGATGCTCAACTCCCCTGTGCCTATTCGCCAGAGGGATATTATATCTGTCCCTCGGAGCAATTGCCCCGTGCGTATGCTTCGGGTGTTGAATCTGAATGCTAGGTCTGTGGTGAAGCACCACCAAGCTATCCATGACCTTATCAAGGACGAATCTCCCGATATTCTTACCATCACGGACACTTGGCTTCAGGAGGCTGATGTGGCCATTATTAACTTGGTCTGTCCCCCTGAGTACTCTATTTACATCTTGAACCGGCCTACTAGAGGTGGTTGCATTGCCCTTATAGTTAGGTCCTGTTTTACCTGTATCTGGAATGGACTTAACATCGCGGGGTGCGAAAGTGCCTCTTTTAAGGTCTCGATCATCCCCCAGTTTACGTTCTCTGGGATGGTTGTTTACCGACCCCCGGGTAGCGATGTAGTGTTCAGAGAAGCCTTTCCAGATGCCGTTAGCGCGTTAGTGATGGGCTGTGCCAATTTTTCCATCTTGGGCGATCTGAACCTTCACTTCGATAACCAGATCATCCCGGTGTTTAGTAATATCTTAGCTGATCTTGAGGCCCTTCAGCTATCCCAACAGGTATCTCAGCCCACCCATGTTGGGGGCCACATTTTAGACCCCTTTTTTACAAACGTAGATGGACCCAGTGTCCTGTCCATCTCTCCACTAGGGTGGACGGATCATTTCTTGGTGTCCATTCGGTGCCCTTTGCCAGAGACCCCGTCCATCCCATCTGTTAAACAGGTCCATAGGCGGCACTGGAGTAAGCTCAGGTTGGAGGATCTGCATCGGATCCTGGTGGAAGAGCCGTTAGGCCCTCTGGACAATGTGGAAAGGGGGTATGATCAGTTCTGCAGGTGGATTTCTAGAGCGCTGGACTCCCTGATTCCCATCACTCTGAGCAAATTGAGCTCTAGAGAGTCGAGTCCCTGGTACGACAGTGCCTTACGCGCTCTGAAGGGTACCTGTAGACGGGCGGAAAGGGCGTGGCGGAAGGCCTATGCGGCCGATATGAAAGCTGCTTATGTGGCCTCCGTTAAGCTCTACCATCGAGCCATCTGTAGAGCCCGCGCGGCGTTCTATGCCCTGGAATTCCGCAATAGCCCGAATCCATCAAAAACCATCTTCAAAGTGGTGAAAGATCTTTTGGCAAAAAGGACCTCTTCCCTGCCAACCGGTTCCATCGCCCACTGTGAGGCTCTGGCATCCTTTTTTTTGGAGAAGGTCCAGGTTATTTACCAGGCCTTTCCTAATACCGGGCCAGCTCTGGGAGGCACTGACGGTGCCCAAGGACATACCATCTTGCATTTTTTTCCACCATTACTACCTGAGGGGTTTAACAAACTGGCCCAGCAAATTAAATCTGGCTCCCCTTCGGATCCATTGAGACCTGCTTTCTTTAGAGACCAGTCGTTTGTGGGACGCTCTATGGTGTGTTCCCTAGTCAACCTTTCGTTGGCCTCTGGTATAGTACCAACCAAATGGAAGCAGGCGGTGGTTTCTCCGATCCTGAAGAAGCCCTCTTTGGATCCTTTGAAACCCGAGAACTACCGCCCTATTTCATTACTCCCCTGGCCGGCGAAAGTCACGGAGGCCCATGTCAATCTGGCCCTTTCAGACCACCTTACTCGGGCCAATGTTCTGGACCCTACGCAGAACGGCTTCCGTGCTGGTCACAGCACGGAGACGGCCCTCCTTGCTATGGTGGAGCATTTGGGTGCGGTGTTGGATGCTGGTCAGACGGCGGCGCTTGTATTATTAGACCTTAGCGCCGCCTTTGACACCGTCTCTCATCGCATTCTGCTACACCGGTTGGAGGAGATTGGCATTGGGGGGTCTGCTCTGCAGTGGTTCCGCTCCTTTCTCGACAACCGCTCCTTCTGCGTGGCCATTCCACCTTATCAGTCCAAATTCCATCCTCTGGCCATGGGGGTTCCGCAGGGCTCCTCGCTGAGTCCCACGTTATTTAATCTTTACGTGAGACCGCTGGCTGAGGTCGTCAAGCAGTGGGGCCTGACTATGGTTTCATATGCTGACGACACTCAGCTGGCGGTTACTCTCAGCGGGGATGTGGATTTGGATGCCCCTAGGTTTCAGAGTGGACTGAAGGCACTGGCTAGCTGGATGACTGCGAATTGTCTCCAGCTTAACGCCAGTAAGACAGAGATTATGGTTGTCGGTAGGCGAGCGGAGCTCTGGGGAGACAGGTGGTGGCCTTCGGAATTAGGACCATGTCCGACTCCGGTCTCTGAATTGAAAAATCTGGGAGTTTGGCTAGATTCTAGCCTTAACTTTGTTGGCCATACAAAGAAAACTGCGGCTTGCTGCTTCGGTGTGCTGCGGGGCTTAAGACCTGTTCTTAAATTTTTTGATGCCCCGACCAGGCAGCTGGTGATTCAGGCGACGGTCATCTCCCGGCTTGACTACGCCAGCTCTCTCCTGGTGGGGGCTAACCAGGCTGAACTTACTCGCCTACAGCGCGTCCAAAATGCTGCCGCTAGAGCCATAGTTGGCTTGCCTAGATTCTGCTCTGTTTCTAACGTCCTCCGCTCCCTCCATTGGTTGCCGGTGAGGATGAGAATCCAGTTTAAGGTTTTAGGTCTGGCCTTCAAAATTCTGAAGGGCACTGCTCCCCAGATCTTGACTAATCTTTTATCTTTTTATGTTCCGTTTCGCTCTCTCCGATCTTTGGGCCAGGCTCTTGCCATAGTGCCCCGGTTTAAGCTTTGTCGTGCTGGTGGCCGTTCCTTTCGAGTGAGAGCTGCGGCTATCTGGAACTCTCTCCCGGTTGAGATCCGTCTGTTGGAGGATCTTCTACAGTTTCGTTGGGCTATCAAAACTTTCTTATTTTAATTTTGTTTATAGCTGTTTTTTCTGCTCCTGCTGTTAGCGGTGTTGTGTTTCACCATGTCATGCGCCAGGACGCTCCTTTGCTGGAGCAGCTGTGCGCACGATAAATACCTATAACATAACATAACATGACGGAACTGTTCCGTCACAAGCCTCGGCTGGGCTGTGCTGGTGACGGAACGGTTCCGTCATGGCCCCTCACCGCGCCTGCGCGGCGCGAATTCCGCGCCTGCGCTGAGCGTTCTATTAGGCGGGCGAGGCCATGACGGAACCGTTCCGTCACAAGCACAGCCCACCCAAGGCTCGTGACAGAGCGGTTCCGTCACAAGTACAGGAGCGCCGCGCGGCCCCCCCTCCCCCTTAGCCGCAGCTAAGGGGTTAATGACCTAATTCGAAAACAGTTTGAAATGAAAAAAAAATTGCAGCCTAAGAGGTTGTGGTGAAAATATGGAAGTTGTGGATCTTAATATCTTTTTAGGTCGATCCTAGGCAGCGTGCAAGCGCTGTCTGCAAGACCTGTTGTTATCTCCTCTATCTGCTTTTGGCATGCCCATAAATTGCCATTTGCTCGTTGTTGTGCCATTTAGAAATACAGGGTGTTTATTGGTGAATTGGGTCTGATTCTCCCGCCTTTGTGTGCTTGGGTCACGCCCAGGCGATTTCACTCATTGTTTGCTTGCGTTGGCCATCCCAATATGTCCAGTTCCTCCTGGTCATCCTGATCTTCCTTTTTATTTTATAGGATATCAACATTGTTTTAAGTTTTTCAGGCCGTTTCAAGGAGCAATAATGCTCTGTTCGGCACTGGCAAAGTGGCAATTTCTGTCCGGTAGCTGTTGAGCTATGTCAATAGCTCCAACTCAAAAAAATGTGAGACCTATTGCATTTCTAATGCTTGTTTTTGTAGTTGTGAAACATCTATGTTCGAGAGGGTGCCTGAATATTCTGTTAATGTTTTGTATAGATTCATAAAAACTTGTATTTTATTTTTGAATTGCAAATTCTGGCGGCAGTTTTTCTGTTTTACTCTGAGGGTGCAGCGTATTTGATTGTACCACCCACATAGGAAAGTTTTCTTGCTTGCCCCCACTTGCTCAGCTTTCAGGGCACCCCTGATACGTGTCTCGGAGCAAACTGCCCCCGCGGTTGTCTCTGCCCCTGTGCAGCCCAGTTCCCTTCAGCAGTTTGCACCCTCTGGACATGTGTGCTGTCTACGCAGTCTGGGACCTCTGTGCAGTCTGTATCACCCTCACAGACTATGCCCTCTGCAGCCTGTGCCACTCAGAAGCCCTTGCTTTTGGGCAGTTTGTGCTACACAGAGGTCCATGACACATGTGAATCTTCTGGCCACGATTTTGTGACCCTTGTGGCATGTGACCCACTGTGAGGTGTGCCCCTCTGCAGGCTGTCCACTCTGCAGTCTGTGCCAGTTTACAGTCCCTGCCCCTCTGTAGTCCATGCTTTGCATCAAAGCATGTCTCACTGCAGTCTATGCCTCTCCGCAGTCTGTGGTGCTATGCAATGTATGTCTCTCTGCAGTCTACCCCCCTCTGCAGTCTGTGGTGTGATGCAATGTATGTCTCTCTGCAGTCTGTGGTGTGATGCAATGTATGTCTCTCTGCAGTCTGTGCCTCTCTGCAGTCTCTGGTGTGATGCAATGTATGTCCCTCTGCAGTCTGCGCCCCTCTGCAGTCTGTGGTGTCGGTGTTGTGAGGAAATGCATGTCTCTCTGCAGTCTGTGCCCTGATGCAATGCATGTCTCTCTGCAGTCTGTGCCCCGATGCAATGCATGTCTCTCTGCAGTCTGCACCCCTCTGCAGTCTGTGGTGTGATGCAATGTATGTCTCTCTGCAGTCTGACTCAGAACCCCTCTGCAGTCCGTGGGGTGATGCAATGCATTTCTCTCTGCAGTCTGTGCCCCTCTGCAGTCTATGCCCTGATGCAATGTATGTCTCTCTGCAGTCTGTGCCTCTCGGCAGTCTCTGGTGTGATGCAATGTGTGACTCTCTCCAGTCTACGCCCCTCTGCAGTCTGTGGTTTGATGCAATGGATGTCTCTCTGCAGTCTGTGGTTTGATGCAATGGATATCTCTCTGCAGTCTGTGGTTTGATGCAATGTATGTCTCTCTGCAGTCTGACTCTGAACCCCTCTGCAGTCTGAGAACCCCTCTGCAGTCTGTGGTGTGATGCAATGTATGTCTCTCTGCAGTCTGACTCTGAACCCCTCTGCAGTCTGAGAACCCCTCTGCAGTCTGTGGTGTGATGCAATGTATGTCCCTCTGCAGTCTGCGCCCCTCTGCAGTCTGTGGTGTGATGCAATGTATGTCTCTCTGCAGTCTGCGCCCCTCTGCAGTCTGTGCCCCTCCGCAGCCTGTGCCCCTCCGCAGCCTGTGCCCCTCCGCAGCCTGTGCCCCTCCGCAGTCTGTGCCCCTCCGCAGCCTGTGCCCCTCCGCAGTCTGTGCCCCTCCGCAGTCTGTGCCCCTCCGCAGCCTGTGCCCCTCCGCAGTCTGTGCCCCTCCGCAGTCTGTGCCCCTCCGCAGTCTGTGCCCCTCCGCAGCCTGTGCCCCTCCGCAGTCTGTGCCCCTCCGCAGCCTGTGCCCCTCCGCAGTCTGTGCCCCTCCGCAGCCTGTGCCCCTCCGCAGTCTGTGCCCCTCCGCAGCCTGTGCCCCTCCGCAGCCTGTGCCCCTCCGCAGTCTGTGCCCCTCCGCAGCCTGTGCCCCTCCGCAGCCTGTGCCCCTCCGCAGTCTGTGCCCCTCCGCAGTCTGTGCCCCTCCGCAGCCTGTGCCCCTCCGCAGCCTGTGCCCCTCCGCAGTCTGTGCCCCTCCGCAGCCTGTGCCCCTCTGCAGCCTGTGGTGTCGGTGTTGTGAGGAAATGCATGTCTCTCTGCAGTCTGTGCCCTGATGCAATGCATGTCTCTCTGCAGTCTGTGCCCCGATGCAATGCATGTCTCTCTGCAGTCTGCACCCCTCTGCAGTCTGTGGTGTGATGCAATGTATGTCTCTCTGCAGTCTGTGGTGTGATGCGTTGTATGTCTCTCTGCAGTCTGTGGTGTGATGCAATGCATGTCTCTCTGCAGTCTGCACCCCTCTGCAGTCTGTGGTGTGATGCAATGTATGTCTCTCTGCAGTCTGTGGTGTGATGCGTTGTATGTCTCTCTGCAGTCTGTGGTGTGATGCAATGCATGTCTCTCTGCAGTCTGCACCCCTCTGCAGTCTGTGGTGTGATGCAATGTAGGTCTCTCTGCAGTCTGAACCCCTCTGCAGTCTGTGGTGTGATGCAATGTATGTCTCTCTGCAGTCTGTGGTGTGATGCGTTGTATGTCTCTCTGCAGTCTGTGGTGTGATGCAATGCATGTCTCTCTGCAGTCTGTGCCCCTCTGCAGTCTTTGGTGTGATGCAATGTAGGTCTCTCTGCAGTCTGAACCCCTCTGCAGTCTGTGGTGTGATGCAATGTATGTCTCTCTGCAGTCTGTGGTGTGATGCAATGTATGTCTCTCTGCAGTCTGACTCAGAACCCCTCTGCAGTCCGTGGGGTGATGCAATGCATTTCTCTCTGCAGTCTGTGCCCCTCTGCAGTCTATGTCCTGATGCAATGTATGTCTCTCTGCAGTCTGTGCCCCTCTGCAGTCTATGCCCTGATGCAATGTATGTCTCTCTGCAGTCTGTGCCCCTCTGCAGTCTATTCCCTGATGCAATGTATGTCTCTCTGCAGTCTGTGCCTCTCGGCAGTCTCTGGTGTGATGCAATGTGTGACTCTCTCCAGTCTACGCCCCTCTGCAGTCTGTGGTTTGATGCAATGGATGTCTCTCTGCAGTCTGTGGTTTGATGCAATGGATGTCTCTCTGCAGTCTGTGGTTTGATGCAATGGATGTCTCTCTGCAGTCTGTGGTGTGATGCGTTGTATGTCTCTCTGCAGTCTGACTCTGAACCCCTCTGCAGTCTGAGAACCCCTCTGCAGTCTGTGGTGTGATGCAATGTAGGTCTCTCTGCAGTCTGAACCCCTCTGCAGTCTGTGGTGTGATGCAATGTATGTCTCTCTGCAGTCTGTGGTGTGATGCAATGCATGTCTCTCTGCAGTCTGCACCCCTCTGCAGTCTGTGGTGTGATGCAATGTATGTCTCTCTGCAGTCTGTGGTGTGATGCGTTGTATGTCTCTCTGCAGTCTGTGGTGTGATGCAATGCATGTCTCTCTGCAGTCTGCACCCCTCTGCAGTCTGTGGTGTGATGCAATGTAGGTCTCTCTGCAGTCTGTGGTGTGATGCGTTGTATGTCTCTCTGCAGTCTGTGGTGTGATGCGTTGTATGTCTCTCTGCAGTCTGTGGTGTGATGCAATGCATGTCTCTCTGCAGTCTGTGCCCCTCTGCAGTCTTTGGTGTGATGCAATGTAGGTCTCTCTGCAGTCTGAACCCCTCTGCAGTCTGTGGTGTGATGCAATGTATGTCTCTCTGCAGTCTGTGGTGTGATGCAATGTATGTCTCTCTGCAGTCTGACTCAGAACCCCTCTGCAGTCCGTGGGGTGATGCAATGCATTTCTCTCTGCAGTCTGTGCCCCTCTGCAGTCTATGTCCTGATGCAATGTATGTCTCTCTGCAGTCTGTGCCCCTCTGCAGTCTATGCCCTGATGCAATGTATGTCTCTCTGCAGTCTGTGCCCCTCTGCAGTCTATTCCCTGATGCAATGTATGTCTCTCTGCAGTCTGTGCCTCTCGGCAGTCTCTGGTGTGATGCAATGTGTGACTCTCTCCAGTCTACGCCCCTCTGCAGTCTGTGGTTTGATGCAATGGATGTCTCTCTGCAGTCTGTGGTTTGATGCAATGGATGTCTCTCTGCAGTCTGTGGTTTGATGCAATGGATGTCTCTCTGCAGTCTGTGGTTTGATGCAATGGATGTCTCTCTGCAGTCTGTGGTTTGATGCAATGGATGTCTCTCTGCAGTCCGTGCCCCGATGCAGTCTGTGGTTTGATGCAATGCATGTCTCTCTGCAGTCTGTGCCTCTCGGCAGTCTCTGGTGTGATGCAATGTATGGCTCTCTGCAATCTGTGCCCCTCTGCAGCCTGTGCCCCTCCGCAGTCTGTGTTTTGCTGCAATGGACGTCTCTCTGCAGTCTGTGCCCCGATGCAATGTATGTCTCTCCGCAGCCTGTGTTTTGCTGCAATGTAAGTCTCTCTGCAGTCTTAGCTTTTGGGGAGTTTGCACCATTCTGCAGTCAGTGGTCCATGGCAGTCTGCACCTGCAGCATTGTGCGTCCATCAGCAGCTGGTGCCTTTCAGCAGTCAGTTTGTGCTCTGCAGTGCTCTGGACTCTCTGTGCTCTTCATCAAAGGACGCCCAGCACCTTGCAGGTCTGCAGTACAAGGGGTTGCCAAGTCCAGATCACTGCAAACAGCATGCTCTGGTGGCCAATCACAAGGCAAGATGCAAAGACACTGAAGAAGTCATAACCTACTGTTTGGACTTCTGGAACAAAGAAGCTTTGACAAAGCCTATAGGTCTTATGCCTGTGACCTATTGCCTTTGTCATTGGTTTGTAGCCATGCTGTACAGCACCCGATGGTGCAGCATGGCTAAAAAAAAAAAGTGGCAAGACGTGGCAGACACGTTATTTTGTGTATGTGTGCACCATGCACTTGCCTACAAAATGATGCGAGCGCTTTTTTTTCTATTATTTACTGAGTTGGGTCAGCAAATAAAATAAAAAAATAGGTAGCCCAAAAGCATTTTTTGTTTTTTTATTGTTTTGATGCACGTGAGGACGGAGCACTAAGGATGTTGTGGGGGGAGGGTGGAAGCATCACAAAGGAGATGGGTGGGAGCAGGGGCGGCCTTAGGCATGTGCAAGCTGTGCACCCGCACAGGGCCGCCAAACCCCAGGGGCCACCACGCCAATATATATCCTTAATATAATAATCAGCTGAGGATGGATACATATTTGTGCGGCGGCCCCTGGCAGGGATTTGGTGGCCTCCGGCTCTGTTCCACTTCCAAATACCCTGACCCCCCCCTCTTCACTGGCCTCCGCACTCCGCCCGGACCCCCATTTCCGGGGCCCCCTACCTACGCTCCCTGGCCAGGGCCACCATGAGCCTAGAGCCGCCCCTGGTGGAAGGAAGCGTTAAAAATTACATGGGTGGGGGAAGCATCATGTAGAGGGGTAAGCCCCTCTCATGGAGGGGGTCACCCAAAAGAAAAAAATACTGCTTGAAAAGCCTACAGTGGAAAGGCACAAGTAAGTGTCCTAGCTCCAGGGGAGGGTCAAACAAGAGAAGAAGAAGGAAAGTCCCACAAGCTAACTAATGAATAGCAAGCAATTGAGAGTGACAGTAAAGCCAACCAATGGTAAGTAATGGGCAGGCTCTAAGCCCACTGTTAACGATAACAGACAGCTTGTGCAAAACAAATTTGGTCATTGCTCGCTGCCGCTATTTACTAGCTAATGAGAAACGTATGGAGTCAGCCCGGCTTGTAGAGTGTGGGTAACACACTATTTACAAGCTACTGAAACACAGAGGGTGGCAGCATGGCTTGTAGAGAATGGTTAACGCGCACAGTCTATTAGCAACGGATACACATGGTTCAAGCGCTGCTTGTAGGGTGGGGGGTAGCACACAATCTTTACTTGCTCCCGATACACAGAGGGTGCAAGTGCAGCTGGTAGAGGGTGAGAAAGATGATCTGTTTACAAGTTGGAGAGACACATAGTGTGGCAGCTTATAGTGTGTTGATAATACTCTCTGTGTACAAGCCACGGGTACATATAGGAGGCCAGCACTGCTTGTAGAGTGGAGGTAACACTGTTTACAAGCTACAGATAGACACAAGTGCTTGAAGAGTGTGGGTAACATGCTTTGTTTAGGCGCTGTGGAAACACATAGGGTGCCAGCATGCCTTATGGACTGTGGGTAACTTTCTCTGTTTACTAGCCATGGGTGTGCATAGGGCGCCAGCATGCCTTTTAGAATGTGGGTAACACACTCTGTTTACTTGCCACGGATACGCATAGGGTGCAAACATGACTTATAGAGAGTGGGTAATACGCTCTGTTTACTAGTCACGGATACGCATAGGCTGCTCCTGCCTCTTGAAGAGTAGGGTGTAACAATCTCTCTTTACTGGCCATGAATACCCATAGGGTGCCAGCATGCCTTATAGAATGTGGGTAACTTGCTCTGTTTACTATCCACGGGTGCACATTGGGCTCCAGCATGACTTATCGAATATGGGTAACACGCTCTGTTTACTAGCCACGGATACGTATGGGGTGCCAGCGTGACTTATAGAGAGTGGGTAACACGCTCTGTTTACTAGCCACGGGTATGCATAGGTTGCTCCGACCTCTTGAAGAGTAGGGTGTAACATGCTGTGTTTACTAGCCACGAATATGCATAGGGTGCCAGCATGCCTTATACAGAGTGGGTAGCACGCTCTGTTTACTAGCCACGGGTGCACATAGGGCACCAGCATGCCTTATATGCAGAGCTTTCCAAACTGTGTGTCCCGACACAGTACTGTGTCGCCTGCAAATAGTGGGTGTGTCGTAGGATGACACCAGTATTTATGGGCACTTAGCACATAACTTCTGCTAATTAAGAGGGAGGGAGGGAGGGGGAAAGCGAGAGAGAGGGAGACAGAGGGAGACAGAGGGAGACAGTGAGAGAGGGAGACAGAGAGAGGAGACAGAGGGAGGGAGACAGCGGGAGGGAGACAGCGGGAGGGAGACAGCGGGAGAGAGACAGCGGGAGACAGACAGAGGGAGACAGACAGAGGGAGACAGACAGAGGGAGACAGACAGAGGGAGACAGACAGAGGGAGACAGACAGAGGGAGACAGACAGAGGGAGACAGACAGAGGGAGACCGAGAGAGACAGAGGGAGGGAGACAGAGGGAGGGAGACAGAGGGAGACCGAGAGAGACAGAGGGAGGGAGACAGAGGGAGGGAGACAGAGGGAGACCGAGAGAGACAGAGGGAGGGAGACAGAGGGAGGGAGACAGAGGGACGGAAACAGAGGGAGACAGAGAGATGGAGACAGAGAGCGGGAGACAGAGGGAGACAGACAAAGGGAGAGAGACAGACAGAGGGAGACAGACAGAGGCAGGAGGGTGACAGAGGGAGCGAGACAGATAGAGGGAGACAGAGGGAGCTAGACAGAGGGAGAGAGAGAGGGAGACAGAGGGAGGGAGACAGACAGAGGGAGACACAGGGAGGGAGACAGAGGGAGGGAGTCCGGGGTAGACAGAGGGGGGGAGTGGGAGGGAGTGGGAGGGAGACAGAGAGAGAGGGATACAGAGAGAGAGAGAGCGAGACAGAGGGAAGGAGATGGAGACAGAGAGAGAGGGAGACAGAGAGAGGGAGACGGAGAAAGCCTGACAGAGGGAGATAGACGGAGGGAGACAGAGGGAGAGAGAGGGAGGGAGAGAGAGAGACAGAGGGAGGGAGGCAGAGATAGGGAGACAGTTAAAGAGAGAAAGAGGGGGAGACACAGAGAGAGAGCCAGAGAGAGGGAGGGCGAAAGAGAGGGAGGGAGAGAGAGAGAAAAAGATGGTTGTATGCCGGGTCTGGTGGCTCAGTAGACGAAGGAATCCGCTGCAGGGGCCTGTGCTCAACCTCATGGTCTCAAATTTGCTTGAAAATGCACCATTTGCCCACTTTTATTTTAAAATTTTGGTCCCTCCCGAACCCCCCTTAAGTGGTTCGGGATTGCTCGCTACGCTCGCTCGCTACACTGCCTTACTGTGTCCCAAAATGATGCGTCTCCAAAAAGTGTGTCACCAACATGAAAAGTTTGGCAAGCTGCGCCTTATAGGATATGGGTAACGCTCTGTTTACAAGCTACGGGTACGCATAGAGTGCCAGCATGCCTTATAGAATGTAGGTAATACGCTCTGTTTACTAGTCCCGGATACGCATAGAGTGCCAGCATGCCTTATAGAATGTAGGTAATACGCTCTGTTTACTAGTCATGGATATGCATAGGGTGCCAGCATGCCTTATAGAATCTGGGTAACACGCTCTGTTTACTAGCCACGTATACACATAGGATGCTTCGACCTCTTGAAGAGTAGGGTGTAATATGCTCTGTTTACTAGCCACAGATATGCATAGGGTGTCTAGTTCCAGGGCCGGCGCTAGGCATGGGCAGTATGGGCAGCCGCCCAGGGCCTCGCGCTCAGCTCAAAAACATGGGGCCTCGCTTCCACGTGAAAGGCTTCATTAAAGTCAGGCCCCCCTCCCCTCCGATCACTGCAATTTTACATTTTGCTAATGAGGTGCCTAAACCTGAGCAGTTCTAAAGGCGTGGTGTCAGTCCTGGGATTACGGGCATGGAGGGATGGAAAGAATGGCCAGGGGTCTTGGAACAGCAGGGAAGACTATTGTGTGTGAGCAGGTCAAGGGCCAGGCTGGGCTCTGTTGAAAAGGTGCCATTTGCGTTTCCAAGCAACAAATGGCCCTTTTGTTTTCAGGATCGGCTGAAATGTAATAGGTGTGGAGTGGCGGCGCAGTAGAAGAGGGAGAAGCCGTGGCTGGGCAAAGTTTATAGTAAAAGCACCACACCTCTTTTAAGCCCGGGGGAGGTGGCCCCCACTTCCCTGGGCTTCCATGCACTGGATCAGGGCCCAAGTGTGGGGCCCCTTTCTCTCGGCCTCACATCCCTTATCCAGCGCAAAGAGGCCCAGGGTAGGAGAGGCCCCTTGTGCCCTGCAGCAATGGATCAGACCTCTAAGCCCAAGTTTGGGGGCCCCTGCCCTGGGACATACAGTCATTATTCAGAACTCTGACACCCAGGGTAGGGCCCCCACTCACGTTCTGGAACTGAGTCATGCCTGACTTTACTGCCACAGTCCATGTAACACAGCGAGTTTTACACTTGTGGGTGCATTTGCTGTGTGGGCAGTCCAGAGAATTTTCACATGCGCTGGAAATAGGGGTGAGTGGGGTGCTACAGCACCCCCTAAATAACCCTGCTGTTTTCCAAAGGTAAATAAGCAATAAAGATGCTTTTGAATTATTGCTTTTATATTGTCACATTTGTTGTGTGTGTTAACATCTGGGTCTGTGGTGTACCCTGCCCTTTAGGAGATAAGTGGATGGGGGTGTGCGGAGCGAAAGTGTGAAGATAACATATAGCAATAGAGGGGAAATGGGAAGACTTCATACATGAGACAGTTTGTGTTAGGACGAGAAAGGTGATAAAGAGACAAGATGCTGGAGGGAGGCTGAGAGAGGAAAGCAAAGGGGATACTTGAGAGAAGTAAATAGCAGCAACACACTCTGACTATGGGGAAACAGTGTGCTTAGACCAGGAGGAGGTAAGGAAAAGTGTAAAGAAATAAATACATGCCGTATAGGAGACAAAGAAGGCTATAGGTGCTGGAAGTAGGAGTGTGGGGGCGGGGGGGGCAGCTGCAGGACCCCTAACTTTAAAATGCTGGAGTTTGGAAGGTGAATGAGCAATAAAGATGCCTGTAAATTTCAAAGACAGACATCAAATATCTGGGGATGTGTTCTGACAAATTGCTGCCTATTCTTTTAACATAGAGATTGTTTTCTTTTCTCTGAGTGCAAAGTGAGAGGACTTTACAAATTGATCTATGTGACAATCTTGCTGATGTAAAAGGAAAGGCTATAGGATGTAATTTTTTTCTAATACACATATAATGGCGTTGGGCGAGAACAGGCTGGCTTGGAGGTTGGTTGTATGTCACTAAGGGGCCACCTGCTAAATTTCCCTGGGCCATGCAAGATGTGCTACTACAGCCCAAGTTTTTATTTTGATTTCTGGTGCTTGTAGTTTTGTTCATGCTATTATAAAGCAAGACAACAAGCCCCAGAAATCAAAGAAAAAACCTGGACTGGAACAGCACATCATGCAGTGGCACCATTTCAGTTGCCAGGTCTGAAGTATATAGACCTCCGGGCCAGAACAGAGGGTTGGCATGTGCCAAAAATAACTGGTCTGCCACATATCACTACCGGGCAGAGCTTTTTAAATTACCTTTAATATCAGGTTAGCAAACGCAGTTGTCCTCATTAGAGGAGATTGTAACACCCGCTTCTAAGTATTGATCGCAGGGCAGTTTCCTGACATGAAGTCATCGATTTTTAATATCTGACTGTGGAATATATGCTCATGCGCTAGGCTGTAAAGAAAAATCTCTAAATAATGAAAATGATTGTAATCTTTTGACGCCAAGCTGTTCCTTGAGCCTTCCAACTAAACAGTGGAATGTAATGCTGGGCTTTGTTGAATGAGTAGTATGGGGTTCCGTGGGGCTTTGCATTGAGACCTACACCTTTCAACATTTATTTAAGTCCATTGGCAGACATCGTCAAGGAATTGTAGGAGTTGATGGTCTCCTTTGCCGACAACACCCAACTGGCAGTCTCCCTTTACCTGGGAAAAGGTTTGCAACAACTAGTCCCTTTTTTAGAGAAAGTTGCATAATGGATGGCTAACTGCTCACTTAAATTGAAGGGAAACAAAGCCAAGCTGATGATTTTAAGAAACAAGCCAACACCGCAAACAACCCTCGGATGGCCAGAGTGTCTGGGGGCACTACCAATCTCTCCCCCTCCCCATTACGATCTTAGGTATGTGGTTGGATAGCTCCCTATCTATGGAGGCCTAAGTAAAAACGTTTACAGCATCTTGCTTTGGCTTTATCAGAACCCTACGGAAAATCCTAGACCTCCTACCTACACAATCTAGGAGAATAGTGGCCCAAGTGCTGATTCTTTTCCTGCTTGGACTATGGAAATTCCCTGTATATGGGTTCACCCAAATATATCACCAAGAGACTCCAGTTAGCCCAAAGTGTGGCAGCAAGGACTATCCTAAAGCTTCCCAAACATACCTCAGCAAAAATTGCACTGGCTTCAAGTGAAGGAAAGGGTAGAATTTAAGACACTTTCCTTGGTGCATAGGGGAATCAACTACAATGGACCCTCCTGGTACCTTACAATCCTAGCAGGACTTAACATCCTACAATGCTTGATTGCTACAGGTCCAAAGATCAGATTGGGGTGTGTGTATCCTTCTCGCATTTGACCCCTAAGCTTTGGAATGCTATGCCCACTGATCTCAGAAACTAAATGGACCAGATTAAGAAAATGCTTAAAACATGGCTTTGCCCCACTTGCTCTAGACATGTACCGCCTCAGAATCACGCTAGTATACACGGCGATCGACTCACGCAGCACTGGGAAGCCCTCAGGCGGCTAACTACTTTATAAATCTGCATAGAATAAATCTACATAGCATAACTTGAGGAGCACTGTTACAGGGTGGTAGTGAGGGAATTCATAGCGAAGGAGCTCATTGGCGAGGCGACCAACTAACATTGTCGCACCGACGGCCACCAGCACTAACGCCGGCACTGGATGTCCCCAATTAGAGGGGCCTCACATCTTCCCTTTCGCCCAGGGCCCCAAAAGTCCTAGGACCGGCCCTGTCTAGTTCATGAAGACGCCTTGTCCAACAATTCCTGAATCATGGCTAGTCGACGAAAACTCCTTGGCCAATGATCCCACAATGAAGGCGAGTTAATAAAGAAGCTTTGATCAAGTATTTCATAATCAAGGCTGGTTGGCTTAGCCGTCTTGGTTTGTGACTCCAGAGAGGGCAAAAGCAATTCTAATTGTAAGAGTCTTCTTTCGGGGGCGCCCTTGAGACGGTACTATACTGATGGACCCTCGAGAGAGAGGTTAGAGAAAGGGCTTCAAGGTAAGGGTTTGCAAATGGGAGCCTTTTAAACCCTGCTTTTGGAATTCATGAGTTAAAATATATTTTCTGGTGTCATAGAGTATTACCCATTCAGAATGAACATGGCTGTCACATGTATCCATGCTTTTGGAAATTACTTTTTAAAAAACAGATACATTTATCAGGTGCTAACTGCTCTCTTCTGTCCAGGCAGTGTTGGAGTTGCTTCTTAGGTCAGCTCGCGGCTGATCAGAGCCGCATTTAGGGCAGTGGGGGTGGAACTTTCTCACGAGATCCCCTTCTCTCTGTTTCTCTCCAGTGCATCTATTTGTCATTGGGTGTAGGGCTCACCGGGTGGGCTGCTTGGGTATGTGGTCCACCCCCTGATATCTTTTGTCGAACCATCTTACCATTGGAGAGGCCGCCAGGCTGACCATGCGGCCATCCCTTACTGACAATATAGAATATTGTTAACATAGATAATGCTATGGCCTCCTGAGAACACTTAGCATGCTCAGTCTGTGGCGGCAGCTTGATTTACAAAAACACTTATAAAGTACACTCTGAGAGGTTACCTGTCTCTACTGTGTCATTGTGACCTGTTGTGGAGCCGAGGAACTCGATGGCGCACTCTGCATGGCTTACTTGTGCGCTGGGATGCCCTAGGGTAGCCATGCGCCATATAAATACATATTCATTCATTCATTCATACTTTGCAATCCACTTTAACGTCTTTGTACAACTACTGAATGTAACATCTGGTATAGTCCTCATGTAACATCCGGTATAGTCCTCAGCAGGACCCTGTCCACAGGTTTTAGGCCCAAGCCACGTGGTTTTATCATTGAATTGCCCTTTGTGCGATTGCTTATCCTACTGAATGGAAACTTGCTGTATTACGGAACGGCACCTTGTTTGTTAATGAATTATTCTTTGCTCTATTGCTTATCCTACTGAATGGTTGTTTCTTCTATCATGAAATGGCACTTTCCTTGTTACTTAATTATTCTTTGCTCTATTGCTTATCCTACTGAATGGTTATTTCTTCTGTTCCAAAATGGCACTTTCCTTGTTACTGAATTATTCTTTGCTCTAAGGCTTATCCTACTGAATGGTTGTTTCTTCTGTTACGAAATGGCACTTTCCTTGTTACTATTGCTTACCCTACTGAATGGTTGTTTCTTCTGTTAAGAAATGGCACTTTCCTTGTTACTTAATTATTCTTTGCTCTATTGCTTATCCTACTGAATGGTTGTTTCTTCTATCATGAAATGGCACTTTTACTTGTTACTGAATTGTTCTTTGCTCTATTGCTTATATTACTGAATGGTTGTATCTTCTGTTACGAAATGGCACTTTCCTTGTTACTTAATTATTCTTTGCTCTAAGGCTTATCCTACTGAATGGTTGTTTCTTCTGTTACGAAATGGCACTTTCCTTGTTTGTTACTTAATTATTCTTTGCTCTAAGGCTTATCCTACTGAATGGTTGTTTCTTCTGTTACGAAATGGCACTTTCCTTGTTACTGAATTATTCTTTGCTCTATTGCTTATCCTACTGAATGGTTATTTTTTCTGTTCCGAAATGGCACTTTCCTTGTTACTGAATTATTCTTTGCTCTAAGGCTTATCCTACTGAATGGTTGTTTCTTCTAATACGAAATGGCACTTTCCTTGTTACTTAATTATTCTTTGCTCTAAGGCTTATCCTACTGAATGGTTGTTTCTTCTGTTACGAAATGGCACTTTCCTTGTTACTGAATTATTCTTTGCTCTATTGCTTATCCTACGGAATGGTTGTTTTTTTCTGTTCCAAAATGGCACTTTCCTTGTTACTGAATCATTCTTTGCTCTATTGCTTATCCTACTGAATGTTTTTTTTCTGTTCTGAAATGGCACTTTCCTTGTTACTTAAATATTCTTTGCTCTATTGCTTATCCTACTGAATGGTTGTTTCTTCTGTTACGAAATGGCACTTTCCTTGTTACTTAACCCCTTCTATGCTCATGACGAGCTCAGCTCGTCATGCAGTACACTGCTTGTGTGCTCATGACGAGCTGAGCTTGTCATGAACAATGGGATTCAAGGATCTGCAGCACAGAGGATGAATTGCTGTAGCATTGATGTGGTTAATTATTCTTTGCTCTATTGCTTATCCTACTGAATGGTTGTTTCTTCTGTTACGAAATGGCACTTTCATTGTTACTTAATTATTCTTTGCTCTATTGCTTATCCTACTGAATGGTTGTTTCTACTATCATGAAATGGCACTTTTACTTGTTACTGAATTGTTCTTTGCTCTATTGCTTATCTTACTGAATGGTTGTATCTTCTGTTACGAAATGGCACTTTCTTTTTACTTAATTATTATTTGCTCTAAGGCTTATCCTACTGAATGGTTGTTTCTTCTGTTACGAAATGGCACTTTCCATGTTTGTTACTTAATTATTCTTTGCTCTAAAGGTTATCCTACTGAATGGTTGTTTCTTCTGTTACGAAATGGCACTTTCCTTGTTACTGAATTATTCTTTGCTCTATTGCTTATCCTACTGAATGGTTATTTTTTCTGTTCCAAAATGGCACTTTCCTTGTTACTGAATTATTCTTTGCTCTAAGGCTTATCCTACTGAATGGTTGTTTCTTCTAATACGAAATGGCACTTTCCTTGTTACTTAATTATTCTTTGCTCTAAGGCTTATCCTACTGAATGGTTGTTTCTTCTGTTACGAAATGGCACTTTCCTTGTTACTGAATTATTCTTTGCTCTATTGCTTATCCTACTGAATGGTTGTTTTTTTCTGTTCCAAAATGGCACTTTCCTTGTTACTGAATTGTTCTTTGCTCTATTGCTTATCCTACTGAATGTTTTTTTTCTGTTCTGAAATGGCACTTTCCTTGTTACTTAATTATTCTTTGCTCTATTGCTTATCCTACTGAATGGTTGTTTCTTCTGTTACGAAATGGCACTTTCCTTGTTACTTAACCCCTTCTATGCTCATGACGAGCTCAGCTCGTCATGAACAATGGGATTCAAGGATCTGCAGCACAGAGGATGAATTGCTGTAGCATTGATGTGGGTAATTATTCTTTGCTCTATTGCTTATCCTACTGAATGGTTGTTTCTTCTGTTACGAAATGGCACTTTCCTTGTTACTTAATTATTCTTTGCTCTATTGCTTATCCTACTGAATGGTTGTTTCTTCTATCATGAAATGGCACTTTTACTTGTTACTGAATTGTTCTTTGCTCTATTGCTTATCTTACTGAATGGTTGTATCTTCTGTTACGAAATGGCACTTTCCTTGTTACTTAATTATTCTTTGCTCTAAGGCTTATCCTACTGAATGGTTGTTTCTTCTGTTACGAAATGGCACTTTCCTTGTTTGTTACTTAATTATTCTTTGCTCTAAGGCTTATCCTACTGAATGGTTGTTTCTTCTGTTACGAAATGGCACTTTCCTTGTTACTGAATTTTTCTGTGCTCTATTGCTTATCCTACTGGATGGTTATCTCCTCTTACAGAATACTAATTTGGCTAGTTACTGAATTTTTCTTTGCTTCATTATTGATGGTACCAAGCCCTTCTTTGCTGAAGTACGGAATGGCACTTTTTTTCAGCACCTGAGGGGCTCTTTGCTCTATTATAACTATTTGCTGTGTCTATGGAATTGTCCTTTGCTCTGCTATCAATATGTTTTAATGTAGTGTTCTTTTACTGGCTAGTTCCTTTTTTCTACCAAATTGTTATTTGCTTGATTGCTAATGATAGTGAATGCTTTTTTACTGAAAGGGTCTTTGCTTGCTACTTGAATGCCTCTTCGAATCATCACTGAAAGGCTGTTTGCTTCATGCGACACAGACTATAGATATACTTGTCACTTATTCTATATAGCTCTGTCTAACTGAATGCCTATCTTTCTAGCTCTTTGTTGATGTCTTTATGTCTGGTTGTATGGACTGATTCTATCTGTTTGCCTACACCCTTGTCTACCTCTGCGAATGTTTATCCTAAAAGTTTCAAATACCCTAATAAAAAAATAAAAAAAAAATCTTTCAATTTGGGAATTTGGGGAGAGTAGCTGACCTAACGGCTAGGGCGGTCGACCTCGAATCTGGGGATCTGGGTTCGAGTTTCAGCAATGACGCTGAACATACTTTGATTCTGGGCAAATCACTTAATCTCTCCGTGCCTAACAAAAATTAATGTGTACTCTTGTAACGCAACTGCTGCTATGCATAGCACCCTGACACCCGATACGGGTCAAGTTTGCGCTATTTTTTTTTTTTTTTTTTAAATAGACTAGATATATTCTTCAAGCAGCGGGAAGCAAGATGTTGTTTATGTTATCCCTCTGAGGTGTCACATGACCTCTAAAGAAGCTTCCATACCATGGGAGGCCCCTATAGAGACACTTGGGCAATCCAACATTGTGACGTGTGCGAGCCTGGATATTTCATTGGTGTAACTCAGATTTTCACTATTGACCTTATGAATCCGTTATGATCCCAGTGCCTCCATTGTACATGTCTGTCAACATCAATGTGCTTCCCAGACCTCGAATTTTCATGCATATTTGGAATAAGACTCTACAGGAGTCGTCCTATTCAAGTCCAAAAATTGACTTTTTGTCTTTAGTTATTTTTTTCTAAATAGAAAGTACTGCCCCGTAGTTGATTTTTTGTTTTAAAGAATAATCTTTTGCCATTAGTTTGCCAAATTTGTGTTTATCTTTTTTTCTGATTCAAATGATATACTCATTTTTTACATATACATAGATTATTTACATATTTCACCATGACAATACAGGACAGTTGGTATCTACCAATTTTTTAGACAACGTACAACACTTTAAATTGCACAAGTGTTACATTTACAGAGACATAAAAATGACAGTATGGTTCTACAGTACATATATACAACACATATTTACAAATTCCTCACACCTCAAATCTTTTCAGGATGAATCCTGAGTGTAACAAGCATCAAATATTATAACTCGTGTCCTTATGGTGGTTATAGTGGGGACATAGTTCCCTTTAGTCCTCTATCTTATTTACATATCAATGCTATTATGTTGCCCGTGGGAGGTCAGAACATTTGGTATTAGGCTCGGGTACAGTGCCACTTGTGCACTGACTGTAGCAGTAGTTGCTAGCTCTTGGCCTCTGCTGGTTTTGCCGACGCGTTTCAACCTTCTGGGGTGGATCTGGGCTGTTGTTATGAGGAAGGTCTTCTTCAGGGCAAAGGTTCTTGTGGGACACGTATTCCTAGTTGGTAAATGGGTTGGAGCCTTAAGATGTGTCCTGTTCCTTACTTGGAAGGCTGTCTACCATGCCAGGTTCTGATGGCTATGAGCCTTTTCAAGCAGCTTCTGTGACTTAGTTTCCTAGTTTTTCTGGCAGTCGCGTTTCCTCCATTCTCTTCCTTTTCGTGTGGCAGTGCTCCTGTCGTTCTGCTGATACATTATGCTCCATTGTACATATCAGGACGTGGGTTGGAATTGATCAGCCCCATTGTGGCCTTCAGTGGACCACAGCTGGGATATCCGCTCACAGCAAGGGGTGGGCGGAACTTGCAGGATTTCGCTCTGCGAAATTCTGCGAAGTTACATGAAAACTATGTGAGATTGGTCTGAGCACCATGGTTGGGCCCTCAGACAGGGATTGGGAGCCTCTGCTTGTTCTCTGCCCAGGCTGTGCAATACAGTCAGGTTTGAGAACATGCTAAGTGCGCATGTATGTTTGGCCGACACAAGACAGCCGGTCAAACTGTCATGTGCACTTAAGTGCACCAACCACTCCGTCCCCCCCCCCTCCCCCACCTCCGCTGGCTGTGACAACAGCCCAGCCCCGCCCGCCCAACCCATAAAACTGCCTCAGTCCGGAAAAATAAAATGATAATACCATTGTGTTATTATTTTATTTTTGTTTTTGCAATGCTCAAAGAACAGTGTACACATATACATACATTGGTAAAAAAGAAACCAGTAAAATCAGTAGTGCAAGAGGCACTAAAAAGAAGACAGCAAATTGGTGAAGTAATGCCGAGTAACCGAGGGCTCGCTCTACAGCTGTTTGGTTAATGGGAAAATGTATTTCAAGGTGTATCAGACATAGCCACAGGTTTGATTTGCTTGTCTTTTATCACACAGTGACTGTTACTACTGTGTAGTTATGGTCTAGCCAAATGTTCCATTGAAAAGCCATTTTCAAGTTTGAAGCCTACTAGACAGTGCAGCTGTCTGGTTTGCTAAAGACATCTTGGGTACATTCGGAAAGCCGACCTAGGAGTGCATTTTGTCCCTTGCTTACCATTGGCTTTGTGGTTAGTAACTCACATTTTCTGGCTTTCTATTTGCTGGCTTTATTTGTTTTAGTCTGTCCAGGTTCAGTTCGTCCCTCCCAAGAAGCACAGTCTTTTCACACTATCTGCCCTTTTACTCTTCCACTAGTTCCCATTTCTGTAAACAGGCCTGTAAATCTTGTTCTTATCTTGTCACATTTGTTTGCATTCAAAGAGGGAGGTCAAACTGTCTTAAGATGGAGCTTGGTGTATTGTTTGCTTTTATTTTCCGACTTAAAAGTGAGAGGATTTATGTGACAATCTTCTACTGGGGGTAGGAAAAGTTTTTTTCTAGCACACAACAATATTTAAATGAACCATGCAAGTATTTCAGAATATATAAGAATTAGGAACACAAATGAAGCACATGTTTGTGGTGATTCTGAAGTGTGTTGGAAACAAATACTTGAATATAATCAAAACAAATGATTACACTAGGTGATGCCATTTCCACACATTATCGTTTGTACGCTGTATAGTTTTATGAGTAAAATTGTATGTCTGTGCAATTGTAATGGTCATTTTCAATTAAAAATGTGTTGTCTGTGATGGCAGTGTGCTACCACACTATGCATACGCCACTGTACGTCACTGCACTCTATTCTGCACCTCTCCACACCACTGCACTCTACTCTGCACCACTCCACTTTATACCACTCCACCCCACTGCACTCTACCCCCCTCTACTCTATTCTGTGGCACTCTACTCTACACTACTGCACTCTTCGCTACTGCACTCTACACCATTCAAGTCTAGGCCACTCCAATCTACTCTGCACAACTCCACTCTTTGGCACTCTGTAACACTGCACTCTATGCCAATGTACTGCACCAATGCACTTTACTCTGTAACACCCAATTCTATGCCCCTGCACTCTACGCCAATCCACTGTAATCCATTCTTATCTACTCTGGCCCACTGCGCTCTAAGCCACTGCCCTCTACACCACTTTACTCTACTTCATTACACTCTGCGCCACTCTACTCTATGCCACTGCACTCTACCCTGCGTCACTCCACTCTACATCACTTCACTCTACTCTGCAAACAATCTACTCTACGCCACTCTACTCTTGTCCACTCCACTGAACACCACTCTACTCTAAACCACTGCACACTACACGCTGCAGTCTACGCCACTACACGGTATGCACCTCCACTCTACGCACCTCCACTCTACGAGGGTCCATCTGAGACTCCACTCTACTCTGCACCACTCTACGCCACTGCACTCTACTATGCAGCACCACTGCATTGAACGCTGCTGAATTCTATGCTGCTACACTTTACCCCGCTGCACTATATGCCACTATACTCTGCAACACCCTACACCAGTCCACTCTACTCTATGCCACTCCACGTCACTCTACTCTACACCAGTCCACTCTGCTCTACTCTACGAGACTCCTCTCTTCTATGCACCTCTCTACACCACTGCACTCTGTGCCACTCTACTCTCCACCACTCCACTCTGCATGACTGCACTCTACGCCACTGCACTCTACTATGTAACACTCTAATATATGCCACTGCATTGTACGCCACTGAATTCTATGCCACTGCACAATACAGCACTGCACTCTACACCACTATACTCTGCAACACTCTACGGCAATGCAGACCACACCAGTCCACTCTACTCTATGCTACTTGACTGTACGCCACTCTACGCGCCTCTACTCTATGCCACTCCAATACACAACACTCTCTGCTACTCACTCTACAACACTCTATTCCACGCTTTGTCATTCCACTCTATGACACTCCACACCACTCTCCTCCATGCCACTAACTTTTAGCCATGCTGAACAGCAGTCACGCCGGTGTACCACATGGCTATACCACATTGGCAAAGCCAATAGCTCTTGCATAGGCAAGACCGATTGGCTTTGTCTATGCTTGTTGGTTCGAGTGTACCAGATTGCACAAGCTGTTTGGTTGCGATTCTTGCAAAAGACTATTGTGGGCTTACCAAGAATTTGCAGAGGCTTAGAGCGCTCCCCGCCGTTGTTTACCAATTGTTGGCTTTATTGCCACTCTCACTTCTTGACTTCTTATTTGATGGTTTCCCTTGTTCAGCTTCTGTTTGTGTTTGTCCGTCCCCTCTAGCATATCCTCTATTCTATCCTTTTTCCTGGCTGACTTGTATCCCTCCACTGCTCACTTTTAGGGAACTTCTTTTTTTTTTGGTTAAGCACTCTATCAAAATACATGTGTTCTCCAGCTCTCTCCCTCTTGTGTGTCTGTCTCCACCCCCTCCTAATACCCACCACTCTCTCTCACATGGCTGCTCATTCTCTCCCCCTTGCACTTCTTCACCCTACATCCCCCCCACACTCTGTGTTGCTGTCTCTCTCTTTCACGTGCTGCTCCTCCCACACTGTTTCTCTCTCCCTCATGTGCTTCTCCCCACATACCCCTATGTTGTTCCCTTCCTCGTGCCCCCGAATACTCCCCGTTGCTTTCCCACATCTTGTTTCCACTAGTGTAGGGCTCACTTTGAACTGCGTCGCCTCCAGATGTCTAAGTGCGTTTACGTTGTGGGTGGGTGTTTATGACTGCGCCCAATTGAGAGCTCTGAAGATGAGGCAGAACACAGTGAGAGTGTTGCACAGGGCCTGTGCAGTCTACAAACACATACAATTATTGGCCTCTCTGCGGAGCCCACAGTGATGGTCGCATATCTGTAAATTTCATAAAGAGTGAGATGTGCAGATAGATGTGAGGAGAAAAAGGGCGTAAGTGTCTCACAGATTGTGAGACTGCAGAAGTAAAGGATGTGAACGGGGGGGAACAGGAGGAGTGTCTGAGACACTCCGAAGACCTCTACCCCTTCCACAGACCATAGTAGTGTTTATTTCACAGTAATATATTTCCAGAATTGTAATATTGTCAATTCTAATTGTTCACAACAAAATTGTTGTTGTTCATTAATTTGATACCATTAACAAGCACTGGCAAAGCCAATAGATCTGGCTGGTTAAAGGTTAATAAGTCGCTTGTTCTATGGCATGACTTGATGCAGTAACAGAAAATTAGCAGAAGCGCAGCCATATACTGGTCAGGCGCCACACTGTTATGTGCAGGATTTTAGATGAAATGTTTAAAAACCATGCCCTTAATTACATAGGTCAAGCCTGCTTAAAAATATTCAGCATTACGGTTATTTGGCCACTCTGCTTTCAGATAACCCCGTATCTTTCTCATCCCCCTTAAAGCACTGTTTGTACCCAAAAATAGCAGACCGTGGTCCCTTATATTCAGCCATGGCTTCTACTGGGCGCTTTGCCAGTGTTCGCCTCTCCACTCTATTCTGCTCCGCTCCATTATACTGCACTCTACTCTGCACCACTCCACTTTACACCACTCCATGCCTGAAGCACTTCTGGCGACCACGCGGGGACCGTTCGGGCACCTACGGGTCTCTGTAGATCTACCGTAGCCTGCCCCAGCCAGAGTAGCGACCCGCCACTGGAGTGGGCCGCGAGCCCATTCTTTTGTTCCCTGCTCGCGGTGCAGCTCCCTGCAGCTGCCAGTGTCGCGACACCCTGTCGCGGGCCTCCCAGGCGGCCATATTGATTGAGGCAAACCATCTGCGCGCACTCTCTTAACATTAGTTTTAATTAAAGCGCCGCCATCCCCTCGCCGCGCTGCGGAGCGCCTGCCGCCCCTGACGATCTTCTTGGATGAAGACACAAGTTGTTGAGGGAGACCTGGACCAGATCACACTCTCCGCCGGTTGCCATGGAGACCATCCTCAGTATTGACTAGGCCCTGATGTTGCTATGGAAGCAAAAGATGCCTACGGGGCTGTTATTAATTAGGTAGATAGTGAGAGACGCTCCCTCTCCCCACTCCCTCGTCCTCCCCCCCCCCTTACCGTCTTTATCTTTTAACAGATCTTCCCGCTCTTTTTAACATGTCCACATGTTTTCAGACTCTTATGTTCCCTCTATTCGTCATTCCTTTTATACATTCATGTGTTTTCCTTTTCTTGTTCCGCCTTTCACTCTCGCCTCCTTTTATCCTCCCTCGCCTCCTTTTATCCTCTCACCCGGGACCGCCATTCTTGCGTCTGACTCATCCCTCCCTGCCCGCATTTCTCCTTTCAACAACTCTACACCCTTTTTCCTGGCAGCCCTCTCTCTTCCTTCAGCCACCTCACAATGCCAGGCTACCGAACAGGTTTTTTTCTGAATTAAGCAGTTTGAATCATGTTCGGAGTTGAATTGAAGACAGTGGTGTGGGGGGCGGGGCAATCATTCGTGACGCAGGCCATCTGCACCGTCAAAGGTTGTTTTATCTATCTGTTTCTCCCTAGTATAGAACATTCTGCCCTCGGTTAGTGGAATGTTCTAGTAGCATCACATCCTATCTGTAATGGACTAATCTGAGACTTTAACCCCTTCCATGCTGATGACGGCCCCCGTCCGTCATGCAACACGGTGGGCGTGTGCTTATGACGGCTGGGGGGCGTCATGATCCCGCCCACTCTTTAGAAGTGCCGCACAGGCGCAGAATCGCGCCCACGCCCAAGGGGTTAAATGTACTTCATTATAGGCCTTCTGAAACGGGCCTTTAACGACCACCGTAGTCCTCGGCAGTGGGCTATAATGCTACAGTGTTGCTCCTTTCCCCCTTACATAACATAACGTGTATTTGTAAAGAGCACGTTCACCCAGAGGTCTCTTGGCGCTGAATAACAGATGTTCATTGTTACCCAACTCAATGGTACTCATTTTATCGACCTCAGATGGATGAAAGGCTGAGTGGACCTGTCGGGATTTGAACCTGTGACCATGAGGTCGAACACAGACCCCTGCAATGGATGCATTAGTCCACTGAGCCACCAGACCCCTTCTAAGGAGGACTTCTAAAGTTTTAACTAGGAAGCAAGCATCAACAGGAAACTGAGATACTCACCCACGCACATGCAATGGGCAGGCTGAAATCAACTTAAGGTAAAAGCTTGAAGCGTACATCGAGTGTAGAACTGGCGGAAATTGGAGGCACATCTGACGTCAAAAGCCGAAGGAGTGTTCGTAAATCAATTTGTGAACGGATGACTCAATTTCCAAGATTATTAAATTGGGCTAGGACTTCTGATTCATTGATGTTGTAAGACAAAGAGAACCTTTCCATAGCCTATTGCTGAGGCCATCGGCCACATGCATCAATGTTGCCGTTTGCGAATCCTTATTTGCAAAAATTAAGGAATCGCAATTAAGGATTCGCAAACGGCAATGCATGAATAATTCGCTTTTTTTTTTTGCGATTCAGTAATTTTCCTTAATTGCGATTCTCTAATTGAGAATCGCAATTAAGGAATTTCTACACATTCATTCCTATGGGCCTAGAGGCCCATAGGAATGAATTGGAGGGCATTCTCAATTTGCAATTCATCATTGTGAATTCGCAAATTGAGAATGCAATTTCAAGGGTGCAGGGGTGTCCAAAAGACACCCTGTTGCACCCCTGAAATTTGCTTTTGGATACATCTTACACACACACATGCTCCAAGGGCACGTGTGTGTGTAACATGTAACAAAGAAAAATGCATTTAAAAGCATTTTTCTATATTTTTGCAAATTACCATGAAGGTCTACTTCATGGTAATTTGCTTTTCTAATTTCAAAATTCGCAATTTATAAAAGTATGATGAATTGCATTTAAGGAATCTCTAATTGAGATTCCTTAAATGCATTCGCAATTTAAGAAATCGCAATTGTGCACTTTCTTAAATTGCGAATTTCTGAAAAGGGTTGGTGCATCCCAAATCAGGAAATTGCATTCGCAAACGGCCGAAAAATGCGATTCGCACTGTTTGCATGCATGTGGCCGCACGTGTCTGAGATACCCTGGCTGAGTCCCTTGAATGGATTTTTGAAAGGTGTATCCGCTTGTGCCACAGATACGGGGGCCTGTGTCGCATACCAACGTTTCCAGACCCAATTGTCATGTTGTGTTGAGATGCAGAATGTGGCCGGGTGTCGGTGTTGTGAGCAGCCATATTCTGACTAGCTCGAGCTTCGTAGCCTTTTCCAGACAAAGGCCTAGTTATGAAGCGCTGCTATAATAAGTGGCGGCTCCTCAACTAAGGCGGAGGAGAGCTGCCCTACTGCCTCCAGCACTGCAAAAAAAAAGGAAAAATAAATGATAATAACGAGATGTTCTTATCATTTTAATTTTCCATGCTCAGGCAGCTTTGTGGCGGGGCGGGGCTGCTCTGCTCGCAGGGGAGGAGGGGTTTGCCTTCTCCAAGTGCACATGAATGTTTGGACGGCCCTCTCGGGCCGGCCAAACACTCAAGCTCACTTTGCATGTTCTCCAAGCAGGCTGCATTACAGCCTGGGTGGAGAACATGCCCCAGGCTCCCATTCCCTGGCTGAGCGCCGAACCACGGTGCTCAGACCAATCACAACGCTGCATTGTAGCATTCTGATTAGCTATGGGGAGGTGGGTGTGTGGTTCCTGTTCCTGCTTCCAGCTAAGCAGAACGAAGGAAGAGGACGCTTAGGACCAAGGAGAGGCGGCGGCCGGCCGGTAAGTGTTTTAATTTTAATTTTTAACCCGCCCCACTAATGCTATTTAGGAGCAACAATTACCTCTAAGGGTGTCAAGGCACTGGGGGCCGTCGGGAACATTAAGCGAGCTATTGCCCAGAGTCACATGGTGCTGGGCTAACCTGCTGCTGGCACCGGGGTTCGAACCGTTAGCCCGGGTGTTCCGGACTCAGCCGCCCTGTCTGCTCCTCCAAACCTCTTTCACCTCAGAGAAAGTTTAGTCCCATTGTCAGATGGAAAACCAGGTGCATGCTTCCACCTGTATGTGACCACAGCTGTCAATTTCTTCTGTACTGAGGGAGTTTGGAAATGTTTTGAAAATTCGAAATGTTGTGGCTTGCATTCTTCAGTACTGGGAAAATCTGTCTATCAAGTTCATCTAGGAAGATGCCCGGCCTGAGTAAGATTCTGACTCTGCGCTTCTCCGCAGAGAGGTTTTCAATGAGTCGATGTCATCTTCACGAGTAGTGGCTAAGGTCTGTGTTCGAGAGCGTCTTGAGTGTAGTCGTTTTGTAATATGATGTATGAGGTGATGGGTCATTGGTAAGAGCCGACATGTTTCTGCTGATGCAGCGCCTCACAATGTCTACTTTCGTCGCGATGAAGCATTTACTTATGTTGCACTTATCAACTGAGTACAGTGTACGCAAGTCTAGCGTGGTTGAATGATCTTGCTACCACTTCTGAAGCAGGCTTGCCTTCTGTAGAACATTTTCATCATGTATAATGTTTAGTAGGCAATTTTGGTTTTGATGAGTTTTTAGTTCTTTGAAGGACCTCAACAGTTGCTTGGTCGCCACGATTTGTCCTTGAGTGGTGTATGATGGACTCAATTGCGTACCAATCTGTCTCGTTCAGTGTCATACTCGAGTCGCGTATAGGTTTTGCAATTGCGATAGAGACATAGGATGTTTCCTTTGGAAGGGGTTAGTTTTGGTGATATTTTGCTTGAGGTAGCGCTTGTGAAGGAGGTTATAGAGAATTTTCTTATGGTTACTTGGTGGAGAAGTCTTTTGAGATCTGTTTTTGGAGTAGTTGACCGGTGCCATATTGAGGAACTAAATGATTTCCGTGACTAAAATGTCTTCGATGAGGTGGAAAGTGACCAACTAGGGGCTAGATGGGGGTAGTTTCTGATAGTAGCGTGGAACAACCTCTCCCTGCACCTCAGGACTGCCCCCCAATCGATCCAGCCATTCAGGAAAGAACTCAAGACCTTGATGTTCGAATGAACAAACCACCACATAGCAGCCAGTATCTCCAGTGCCCGAGACCCTCGTGGGTGATCTGCTGCGCTATATAAATGTTTGATTGACTGGTGGATTGATTGATTGATTGACACTTGGAAGACCACTACCCTTTCCACAGGCCTCCGTAATGTTTAATTCACAGTCTCACTATTTCCGAATTGAAATATTTTCAATATTATATACAAAAAAATGATTGTTGCTACTCATTTACCTTAAACAGCTAATAAGCACCAGATGAGAGGAAGAACGTCCTCCGCTGTTGGTTCGGTGGTCTGCGAGGAAGAGGGAAGCAGATAGTCGGTGTCTGGTCGGTTGGTGGAAGGTCAGGCGTTTGTTGATGTATGCTGGTCCTTCATTGTGTAGGACTTTGTAAGCGTGGGTCAGCATCTTGAACGGGCATCTCTTCTGGATTGGGAGCCAGTGTAGTTTCTTGAGGTGTGATGTGCGTCCTTCTGGGGAGGTTGAGTCATGCCACTGAGTTTTGCATTATTTGTAGTCTCTTCAGGAGGGACGTGCGGTGATTCCGACGTAGAGTGCGTTCCTGTAGTCCAGCCTGCTGGTGATGAGGGTCTCTGTGATGGTCCTTCTGATGGTGACTGGAAGCCACCTAAAGATTTTGCAGACTGTCTCAAACACTCCAGTTATATTCACTCTTTTAGACATTTACTCAGTTATTCTCCCCACATCCCCTCCATCTGCAATCCTTCACCACATCTCTTTCTTAATCAGCACCCACTTTTCACTCTTTCCTTCACACAGTTCCTCGTGGAAAACATCCATTACAACCCAGTCATTACAACGCAACTGTTACAACGCAACTGTTACAACGCACCTGCCTTTACATTGCACGCCATTACAACGCATGCCACTACAACGCATGTCACTACAAAAAATGCCATTACAACACATGCCGTTACAACACATACCATTACAACCCATGCCATTACAACCCATGCCATTACAACACATACCATTACAACACATACCATTACAACCCATGCCATTACAACACATGCCATTACAACACATACCATTACAACCCATGCCATTACAACCCATGCCATTACAACGCATTATAAGGTAAGTAATGGTAATTTTTTTGTTTTAGGGTGTGTATGGGTTTTGGGGTACATGAAAATAGTAATTTTTACCCCTACGCCATCCAACACTTTCCCTACTGTTGCACCCACTATAGTGGGAAAAGTAATGTTTACCCCTACACCATCTAACACTTACCCTACTGTTGCACTCACTGGAGTGGGGATAGTAATTTTTACCCCTACACCATCTAACACTTTCTTTACTGTTGCACTCACTGGAGTGGGAAAAGTAATTTTTACCCCTACACTATCCAACACTTACCCTACTGTTGCACTCACTGGAGTGGGAATAGTCATTTTTACCCCTACACTATCCAACACTTACCCTACTGTTGCACTCACTGGAGTGGGAATAGTCATTTTTACCCCTACACTATCCAATACTTACCCTCCTGTTGCACTCACTGGGGTGGGAATAGTCATTTTTACCCCTACACTATCCAACACTTACCCTCCTGTTGCACTCACTGGGGTGGGAATAGTCATTTTTACCCCTACACTATCCAACACTTACCCTACTGTTGCACTCACTGGAGTGAGAATAGTAATTTTTACCCCTTCTCTATTCAACACTTACCCTACTGTGACCCTAAAAGTATTATGCATTGTAATGGTAGTTTAAAAAGATGCGTTGTAATGGCATGCATTGTAATGGTAGTTTAAAAAGATGCGTTGTAATGGCATGCATTGTAAAATCATGCGATGTAATGGTAGTTGCGATGTAAGAACTGCATTGTAAAAGCATGAATTGTAATTGTTTGCGTTGTAATGTCATATATTCTTCCTCGTATCTCCTTCTTTCACCACCCTCCAAACACACAACACACAACGCACACAGTCACCTGTAAGCCCTGCTTTTCTTTTACTTTTGCCTTATCATTGTTTTGTCAACTGTGTTCCTACTTCAAACACATTTGCACAAAATAACAATCGCAACCGGAATACGAGACCACTGTTCTGTGCCCTCCGCAGAGAGGCCAAAGATTGGATGAGCATGAGTTCTGAACACCTTTTTGACCCACTGACAGGCGCTCTGAGAACCTCTCATGACCTACAGCCTCAACTCCAGACTTCTCAATTGTGGCCCTTTATAAACACCTGGAGGCGACTCGGTTCAAAGTATGCACTATCCGAGATTAGTATGCAGCACAAAAAAGTACAGGAACACAACATCCTGGAAATAGTGAACACTCTTAAGGAATGCAAAATTAAATAAAATATAAATGAGAACTAAATTGCGGATGTTGATTAACTTAACGTTGCATGCATTCTTTGTTCAGAAATCAATCAGTGTTGGGCTGATTTCTTTTTTTGCAGTTTTATAAAGCGCAAACTCGACCCTTAGGTATTGGAGCGCTTCACATGAGCACCAGTTACATTACACAAGGACACATTCATTTTTGGTAGGCATGGGGAGATTAAGGGATTTGCCCAGAATCACAGGATGTTGAGGCGACGCCGAGACTCGAACCTGGTTCCTCAGTTCCAAAGTAGGCAGCTCTGGCCATTATGCCACATCCTCTTGCGCTGACTGTGCCTTGACCTGGATGTGGAAATCTGACTTCGAATAATCTGGTTGTGGCTTGGGACGAAGGGACTTTCCAGCCAGCGCCTCTAATCCCCTTACAGATCCGCTCTGAGCTCTCGCTTTAATGAGATTAGCGGATAATCAGCGGCATGGAGCTGGGCCCGGCTATCCCCGGAGGCGTGCACGTGGGCCGGGGCCCTCCACCATACTTTCCAACATTCTGTGACCAAAAAGAGGGAGGATTTTTCAGTTTTCAAATGGGGTGGGGCTGTCATAGGAAATGACAATGACATCAAAGGAAATGACGTCACTACCTCCATAAAACCACAGGAGATACCTTGAAACTATAGCTTTTAAGTATACAGCCGGTTAGTAATTAAAGTAATCTCATTGGGTTAATGAGCCTGTTACATAAAATTGCCAGCTAAATTATAGGTACCCTTTCAAATGAAGCAAGCTCCAATCAGAGCCTGTGAGGATGAAAACGCAACACAGTAACGGAAACTGCGTCAGTGTAAATCTCCCTGGTCGCTCTTTGTGTACGTAGTTATAACGTGATGTCATTTCCTGTGATGTGATTTTTAGGTCAAATGTCATATGCCATTTCCTCTGACATTACAATCAGGGCCAGACTGGCCATAGCGGGCACCGGGCATTCCCCCGGTGGGCCGCCTGGGCGGGGGGCGGTTTTAGGCCCTTGGGGCCGTTTTTGGTCCCTGTAACAAAATCGGCCGAAACCAGCCTTGGCAAAGAGCTCGGCCGCACCCCCAACCCCCAGGGGGCCTGGCAAGCGCTTTGCCAGGGCCAGTTTTGGTTTCCATTCCGGCTCTGATTACAATACCATTAGCACTTTAAAAACACGAAAAATCCCACTTCTTTTTGATCAGAAAATGTTAACAAGTTTCTGTCGGGTGCACAAAACTCCCTGTACATGGGCCGGTACCTGGACACCCGGCCAGGTACAGAAACTCGCACGTGAGTGCAGGTACAGGCGTTCCTTATACATGAAGCAGGAGCCCACTCAATGTGTCTGGTACAGAATCTGGAGAGGGTGTGGCCTAACAGCTAGAGCCACAGTTGACCTTGAAGCTGGAGATCCGGGTTCGAGTCTTGGCGGGGACGCTCAAAAGAATGAGTACGTCTGCAACGCAACTGGTGCTCACGTAAAGCGCTCTGATACCTTCGGGTCGAGTTCACACTATATAAAACCCCCAAAGAAAACTGGTTTAGCTCAAGGCAAAAGGGATATATGTCTATTAGAACATTCCACCAACTGAGGGTAGAATGTTCTAAATTAAAAAGGGAGAAACATTTTGAATGTTGGAGCAGAAGGCTTATACCAGCCATTATAATCCCGGAGCACTCCATTCTCTTTAGTGGAGCTCTCAACGTTCCAATGTTCTAATAAGTAGTTCAACGATTAGTAGACATTGGTTTCTAAAACAATATGAAAATATAACAAAGTCTTGAGTTATTAATGGCCCCATCAACCAACCCAGGTCCATGGACATGAGGGAGGCAATATGTGTCATTAAGGTCAACACGAAGAAGTCCATTACCTGCACTACCAATGAGCAGAACCATCTGCAGCTTGCAATATTCATAAGCATGTTGAACATGCACAGCTACAAAAACATACTTTGCATTTACTGGAAAAGCACCGCATCCATCGATATTTTCCGTAGAGGAGGATCCGGCTGTATAAGAACCCATACATATTGATTTCCAAAAGTTAATTAAACACATGTAAACCACCAGAGGAATCAATAAAAACACACTCTGACAATATAAGATGTGTGTGTTATATAAATGCAGAGACTTTGTATTGTACGTGCATATGTGTCACACCTTTATAGCGCACTGCAGATCCTCTCGGGTGACAAAAGAGCCGTAGGGTACCCAGTGGTATGTTCTAGATCAGTGATTCTCAACCTTTGAATTCTGGGGACCCCCAATTAATCATTCCTGGAACCCAGCCAATATCATTATTTGAATCAGAGGGACCCCCGCTGAGTCATGACTGCTAGCCGACGGCCTGAGCCTAAGCATTGTCGATGATTTGAACTGCAAAACAGTACACAAAACATTACAGAAACAAATATTCAAGCACATATACAAATGATGACACATTTTATTTAATTCGCAAACACATATAAATAAAAAAAATTTAAATTTTAATATGAAGGTTGGAGCTTTTCTAAATTCACTGAGGCCCCTCATCATCCACACTATATTCTCTTTGATGCACCTTCACTGCTCCCACAAATTCATCTAAGGCTAATAATTTAATTTTTAGTCTCCAATTTCAAATTCCTTCACATTTAAAGTACATTTTAAAATATTCAATTGTGCATTTAGCTTCTTTATTTATATACGCTTTATTAATCTGTTAATATTATTTAATTTTCTAAGTAGGTGCAGATCCCCTGAGGAGGCTTTGCAGACCCCACGTGGTCCCCGGACCACATGCTGGGATCCACTGTTCTAGATATAGCACTAGTGACAATGTTCTATATGTAATTCCTATAAAGACTGGGACAGGATCTATAAGGATGCACTATATAGAGCCGCCAATGGAAAGTGATCTTCAAACTCCCCCCACGAGTGTCAGGAGAAGCTTCTAGGCCTGGAAGTTCTTAACCCGTTGACCGCGGCACGAATTCCGCCGCGGTGCGGACGTTTTAATCAGTGGACATGGTTCGGACAGGCCCTGGCCGTCCTCCGCACACGCCCACCATCACGTGGGACGGCCGGGGGCCGTCCGCAGCACCAAAGGGGTTAAGTGATAGAGGAGTGACTTACCAACATGCAGTGTTTATCGATAGATACAGTAGGTGTTCAATGGGGTACCTCTGAGATCTAGAAAGATGAAATAGTTGGGTTTCTTTCTAGTATGTAATGGTCTCACCTCACCTCTTATTTGCTTGTACGTGATTTGCTATCCTTATACAAAACAGTACAGCGGTGATCGTTGCCAAACTGATTCTTCGCCTGATGCACCCATCTGCAAAGCCACTGAATATCTTGTTGTTTCAACAAATATTATTAGTGCCAGGAACTAAAGTTGCACCTCATTTGTACCAGGTTAACACCAGAATTAATTGACCAGTAACTGGAAGGTTCCCAGTTAACCCATGCAAAGCTTCTGCCACTGTGCGGAACCACGCGTGGCACTTTTTGTTTAGTAACTTTTGATCCGTTTGAGCTAGAAATATTTTATTGGGTGAAAATGTTCTAATCATGTATTAAAGGAAAGCACAGAAGTCTAACATGTCTAATGCAACAATAGCCAGCAAGGTTTCAAAATTAAGCAAGGCAATTGCTGTTTCAACGGACCAGAGCTTCCCTGGAGCACGTAATGCTAAAATCCACAGGTTTTCAGGCTGCATTTACAACATTTAACTCAATACAAGTGATGAGAAAAAAAAACATGTGACCGAAGTGAACTGTGATTATAGGGCCAGATGTACAAAGGAGTTTTCCAGCCACAAAAGGCCCGATTCATAGATGTTTTTTCTGATAGTCAAAATGCGATTTAGTAACTTGTTGCTGAATTGCATTTTGCATTTGTGATTTGGTATTTGAAAAGGGCATGTTTAGGGCATCCCATCCAAATACCGAATTGGTATGGCTTGTATAACTTTTTTGTGACCAAATTCTGGTCGTAAAATAGTAATACTTTACCCCCAGTTTAGAACTGGTGGTAACCCGTTCCCCTTTGAGAATGTAAATAATACTTTTTTTGATAAACACATTTTTATTGGTTTTTAACAAAGTACCAGCAAAACGGCAAGATGCCATGATTACAGAAGGATGTATGTAACAAACTGGACAATGCAAGGTTAATTACATACAGAATCAAAAGGACAATTCCAAAGCATCCCCTACAAGCCTATGCCAGGCCCCCCAACCAAATAATACTTTTTTAAGACCACTACCTAGTCTTAAAAAATGAATCTGCAAAGTTTCATTTTTTCTTTTTAATGCATCCTGTTTTTCTTTAAGGAAAGCGGGCTGCATTTAAAAAATAAAATAAAAAAATAAGACTACTTTATTAACAAGCATTGGCAAAGCCAATTGGTCCCAGCAATGCCCAAGCTATTGGCCTTATCAATGTGAATGTCTTTTAGCCATGTTGTCTAGCAGCACATCTGTTGTTCAGCATGGCTGAAAATGATAGAAAGCCCAGAATCACAGGATGTTGTGCGGATGCCAACTCTCTTCGTCCCCCATGTTCAGTGTATTGTCCTGCCCCTCCTAACACAAAAAGCGCTATGACGTGGCCTGCACTTGCTGCATCTTAGTGCTTTTTTCATTGACTTTCAGCCATGCTGAACATCTGATATGCTGCTAGACAACGTGGCTAATAGACATTCATATTGACATGGCGACTAGCTTGGACCTTGCTGCGATCTGTTGGTTTTGCCAATTCTTGTTCGGTGTTGACGAGGTCTTGCTGAACAAATGTGGAAATGACAGTGAGAAACAGTTGAGCTTTTAAGTAAAGCGAGCATGTGGTGTGGCGGCCAGAGCTGGCAACACGGGAACTGGAGAACCAGGTTCGAATCTCAGGGTCGTCTGAACAATTTGTGATTCTTTGCAAGTCACTTACGCTTCTCCCTGCCTACGACAGTGAATGTGTCATTGTGTAATTTAAATGATGTGGACTTAAAGCACTCTGATACCATCGGCTGGTGTAAGCCCTATGGCCAGATGGAGGACGGAACAAGCGCTCCAATACCATTGGACCGTGCAAAAAAAAAAACTGGTGCTGTTCGTGTTTTAATAACTATTTAAGAAATGCATTTTTTATGTACACAGGCATGCATTTTAGTGGTGTGTGTATGTGTATAAGGGGATAGCCTGAAAACACAAGTACTATGGAGTGCTTGAAAACAAAGAATAAAATCGCTTTGCAAACCAGGAGCGGTGTAAGTAGGCATGTACTTGGGCCATGCGTTATGGGAGGCCACACACAAGAAGAATGCATCACGCCAGCATGCCATGACGAATGGCATCAAAGAAAATGAGAGCGATGCTGACGTTTTCCAGAGGTAGGAGATGGGCGGCCCGTAAGCCCACAGATAGAACACAACTCGTCTCTTCGAGACAGCGCATGTGCTGTCTAGCCGAGACCTAAAAAGCAATCACAGACATGGTGGTCTACTGACTATGGTAACATACTCTACCTGGGGGCGACCAAGGCAGTCCCGAGACGACTCCAACTAGCACAAAATGCTGCTGCACGCTTGCTTTGTTGCTGTCACAAAACTGACCACATCACAGAACGTCTCCGAGAACTTCACTGGCTTAAAGTTGAGAGCCGAGTGAAATTTAAAGCCTTGAGCTACATGCACAAGATCAAGGCTGGGAATGCTCCCAGTTACTTGCAATCTCTTGTCAAAACCTATTCCCCTTCTCGTTCTCTCCGTTCCTCCTCACAAAACGTATTCTGTGTGCCCAAGTACAGACTATCTAGAATGGGCGGTAGGTCGTTCTCGTTTTTCTCCAGGCTATGGTCTGCTAGCATAGTTCATCAGAAATGTACAGTGTGCTAGAAGGAATAACAGAACTATAGTTCATTTAAAATGTTTGCAGATGTGCAATGATACTAAGATTTTAGTGATCTTCAAGCTGGTACAAGAATGAATCGTAATTGATTGTCAATGTGCGGCTGCGCTCTTAACACCACAGAGGAGTATTAGCATTTTCAAAGTAAACACATAAGCATCATCACACTTATTGCCTGTGAGCTCACTTTCTCAGTGTCAACTTCCGCAAGCTGTTTTTCTCCACTGCAAAAATATTTGGTTTAATATGACATATGTGCAGGTAGAGCAGGGAGAGGAGTTGGCCTAACGGCTAGAGCGCTTGGTCTCGGACCTGAGGAACGGGGTTCGAGTCTCGGTAATGACGCTAAAACATCCTGTGATTCTGGGCAAATCACTTAATCTCCCTGTGCCTAACAAAAATTAATGTGTGTCCTCATGTAACGTAACTGGTGCTATGTAAAGCGCTCTGATACGTGATTCGGGTCAAGTTCGCGCTATATAAAACTCTGCAAAAAAAAAAAAAGATGTAAAATAGACGTATAGGAAATAAAAAAGTGACTTTGTACCTGTTATGTTTTTTAAACCACCCAATATGGTGAAGTGTAAATAACACAGGGGCGGCTCCTCTTAAATGACCCAAAAGTCCCAGAGATAACATTTTAAATGGTAATTCAGAATAGAACATCGGGCGGAGTCTGCTGAGTGACAGCAGCAGGGAGGTGGGTGGGCTGTATGTGCTCTGTTTAAAGTGTACATGTCTTTTAGGCCGGCCGTCTTGCAACAGCCAGCCACACATGCTCACTTTAAACATCACTAACCCAGCTGTCTTAAAACTGTTGGATTATAGCAAGTGCAGGCCTCCAGAGCGTTGTGGAGCGTTGAGTGAGGCTGCTCCCTCCAATCAGGACACTTGTCTTATCCTACACGAGAGCAGTGCCAGGGTTGGTCAAGGGACATTCCTGGTGGCCGGGCTGCAGTTGAAGAAAGAAGAGGTCTGGTGTGGAGGACTCTGTGTTTCATTTAATTTAATTTTTTTAATTTTATTTGCTGATCGCCCCCCGCAGTAGATGACAGCCGCCACTGAAATAACATATAGCAAGGAAAAAACAAAATCTGGAAATTCGAAGGCAGAGGTCTTGTGAAGACTTCTGGATCCACTGCGTACTAAACCAAAACACACAAGCACATTTTCAATAGTACAAGCCAAGTAAACACAGGTTTTGAATCTGCATGTGGAAGGGGCCAATCTAGCTCTGGAACCTGCTTTTTAAGATATGCTTTTGAATTGAAATATTGCTTGTTTTTTGCTTTCTTAAAGTACAACCTGGCTTTCCCACGGGTGCCCGGCTTCACCAAGCCACCTCTAGTTAGTGCTAATCCGAGCATCGCTGCAGCCTGGCTCGCTGAGCGCGCGCCAAGATGTCGGCGTAGGCGACGCCTGCTTTCTTCAAACATATTTTTAGGCAGATGGAAGATGGAAACGACATGTTTTCTCAGAGCTGCTATCTTGCAAAAAGGCCTGAAATGTTTTTATTTTCCCATCCTGCCTGACTGGCTGTGATATGGCGGCGTGTGAGACACTGTCCCTGTTTGTTGTGCATAAGCGTAGGGACAAGGCTCAAGTTCTAAAAATAGAAGTTGGGGGACTCACCAAGTTAGGCAGAATGGGTGCGACATCACCGCATGTGGCATTACCGCGTGTGACACATCACAGGAAGTGACATCAGAGCACATGACCTCACAGGAAGTGACATCAGATCTTTAGACCTCACATAAGTTTAGCAGGTCTACCATGAGTACATTTGAGCACATTACAGTATTTAACAAATTCGATTTTTAAATTGGAGTTGTGCCAAAATTTTGACGCAACCCGACGCAAAATCTGGGCCTGAACTTATACATTTATTTTTTTGAAAACCTGCCACAAAGAAATTGGCAACAAGGAGAAACAAGTAAATCTGTTCTGCTTAATTGGTTGCAATGTCTGTATTTTAAAATATCTTTTGAGGTTAGGGCACCTGCTGCAGAGATCCTTGTTTTTCAGCTAAATCTTAGGGAATATTAATGATGGTGAGATAACTATGGAGGATTACGTATTTGTTGGAGAGATCCATGTTTTCCCTAGCCCTAGTTTAGAATCGAAGTAGCATAGAGGGTTAATATGTCTCCTGCAAAACACATTATGTAACACGCAGATGATAGATTTTCATTTTATGTAAATGGGTAAGTGGATTACTGCTTTTAAGACAGAGATCCTTTTGTTACTTGCAGTTCATAACTTCTAATCCTTCTAATATAGCACAATGAGGTATGAAGGACAGGTGACTCCTACACCTTGTAACCCTCACTGTCTTATGTAACACGTCCTTTATATTGATGTTCACACATATGATTGACTGTCAATGTATAATCTGTACGTGTAATGTAAAGCGCTCTGACACCCTGCATTGGGATGAGTAGTCAGTGTGTCAGAGCGCTTTACATCACATGTACACAGATAACAATTTAAATACCACTATATTTTTTAATTTCTTTTATAGAGCTTTAGCACTACTGTAGTGCTAAAGCACTATAAACTAAATAAAACAAAATAGTGGTATTTAAATTGTTATTTGTGTTAATACTGGGGCGACCTACACATCTGACATTCTTACAGTGTGTAAAGTAAAGTAAAGTCCACATTTGTAAAGCGCACAATCACCCGTAAGGGTCTCTAGGCGCTGGGGGGCCGTCGGGAAGATTAAGCGAGCTATTGCCCAGAGTCACATGGTGCTGGGCTAACCTGCCGCCGGAGCCGGGGATCGAACCGGGGTCCCCAGATTCCAGCGTCAGTCGCCCTGGCCGCGGCGCCACACCTCTCCCACGTGTGCATATCTCCGGGACTGAACAAAGTCAAAAGCATTTCTCTCTTAAGTACCTGTGTAGTGATAAGATGTGAGCCTTTGTTTCCCCTCCAGTGCATATCGGCGTGAGGCTCCTGAGAGCTCCCAAGCAGGATACTCCAACAAAAAGAGGCCTAATGGCCCTGTAACTCTGCTTTTCTTATGGGCCCAGCTCGACCCTTTTTAGCCCCTTCCTCGCATGCACGTTGCTGCTCGGAACAAATGTAGACAACGTGCAAGCGCTGCTGAAATTGTCCCGTGTCAGAAAATTACAGCGGGACGAGCATATGTGGCACTCCGCTGAAATCGGCCAGCTTTGCAGCCGGACAGATGGTACCTACCCTCTGAAAATAATGGATAGATGGCATCTACCCGTATCTACCCCCGACCCGACCCGAGCCCTGCATAGGGAGCAAGGTATTTTTAAGACGTGTGACTCCCTCATTTGTCGTGATAGGTGCATTACGGCGAACTTGAAGAACAATCTCACCACATGAGGAGGGGCAGGGCCTTGAAGGGGGTGGAGTATCATGCCGAGAAGTACCTAGGAGACACTTTTGAACCCCACCCCACCCCCAAGCCCTCTCGTCCCCAAAACAAAAGCTTGCAGAGGCTGGTGCTGATGTCCTGTGGTGTTTTCCCACCTCTTAATGGATGTGGGCAGTTCACAGCCTCAGAAAACAAGCTGGAAAATCTCTATTTACATTGGTTTTCAGCTTGTTTTTCCTGCCACTGTGTGATATCGGCTCCTCGCCGGGAGACCGTGTGATGGGAGTCGATATCGTGTCTCACACTGTGGCACCGTGTGAGGTGGCTGGTATGTAGGTGTTCAGTCAATGTATTGATGCTCTCTTGTGCGTTCATAGGCTGATTCACGAAAGTATTTATCTGTATGGGAGGGAGTATTATAGGAGTATGCTAGATGTACGTGCTTTTAAGAATCAGCACAGATGCCTTCAGCTTCCTATTTGTAAGAGTGTAACGAAGGCAGAGTCCTTTCTATTTGTACTAAGTGTAGATGAATGTTCCCTGAATAGTCACATTTTGTTCGCATTTTATATGTTTTGGGGCCAAGTCTCAAAGTCATGTACAAGTGCATAAAAGATACTGCAGGAATAGTGGCTTACCAAGCAGCCCTTCCGGCACGGTGCACGGGCGGGTGGCCTCTGGTCTGAGAGCTCCTGACTGGGTCCGGATGAGAGGGGGTACTCTCCTTGTACTTTGCACGGGACCCCCTCAAGTTTCGTTACGCCACTGTGCAGGAATACCCCTTTAAGTACTCCATAATTCCCCCGTGAATAGAAACCTATAGTACAAAAAGGTCCTCGGGAGAGCACAGTTACACCAGGCCAACTGGTAAAAAAAAATTGTTTTGTTTTTTGCATGAACTAGAGGACACTTTTCACCTTCGGGGTTTCTCATTTAGGGGCTGATTCCGATCCGGGTCGGAAAGCACTCCGACCGATCCGGGTCCGGGGTGATTTCCGACCGATCCGGACTCCTGAAGTCCGACCGAGCGAGTACGATGCGGTCATATGCTGTCGGACTCGGTTCGGTCGGACCCCCATAGAAGTCAATGGGAGCCGGTTGTACAACGTGTACATGGCCTCTCATTGACTGAATGGGTATGTCGCGGACAAGTGCGCCCCCGAGCCATAAGGCTGTGGGTAACAGGGGGTCCGACGCGGACCCCTAAAGTCCAACTCCAAGAGCTATTGCGAGCCGGACGCTCCGACTCGATCCGGCTATCCGAATCGAGCATCGTACTAGCTCGGTCGTGAAACGTCTCCATTGCGTGCCACGGTTTGCTTGTGACTGAGTCATACGGAGCGGTTCGGACCCGGAAACAGTTCGGTTGGAGATTTCGCGCTTGTTCGCATCGTACTTCGATGTCCGGACCCGTGTACGACTCGGACGGAAATCCAGCATCCGAATCGGATCCGCTAATGCTGAACCCAATTCGGTGCCCTTCCGACCGAGATTGGAATCGGCCCCTTAGAGTGCACTGGTAATTTCTAAATTCCACCAGAGATTACTCATCTACATACTTAAATTTGGCTGTACTATCCCAAATGTGGTAATAACCCACGTGTGGCCTTCCCCGATAAGCCTTAAAAACCCTCACAGTAGCTCTACTGCATATAAATTTGTGTAACATTAAAAATAGCAGCAGTACCTCGATAAAATACCACCACAAACAGCAGGCATAACATTTGCCAAAGTGAAGCCATCAGCAAGGACGCCAAACCAAGGGCTGCTGTTTGCAGCAATCAGATGCCACTGCTACTGCTGCTGATTTACAGTTTTATTGGCCAAATATTAGCATTTCCTCAACTGGAAGCACTGACTTTGTGCACCAATAAAACATAAGTTCCAGAGCAAAAAGGAAACCAAACAAGTATGTTTGGGCGGCAAGAGTGTATGGGTCAATGCAATCAGTGGGAAAAGCTCAAACTCACAAAGTTTAGAATGATAATAGAAACTTTATATTTGGATATCAGAATTATTCATTTTCTGTACATTCTTCCTCCATATAGTTGTCAAATAAATTTTTTTAAGCATAAATTCATGTCAGAGGTAGGAATTACTTATCAAAAATAGATTTTGTTTTTCCAAAAACTACACATTATCACTTGATATAAATGTAATATAATTAGTAAAGATTAATAAGAAAAAACTTACATTTTCTACCCAAGGCAACCTTACAATTCATTGCAGAGACAGTCTTTGGAGTATGCGTGCGCTTTACCAATGCCTTTCATTTAATTTCATATGTAAAGCATGTAATATTAAGTGACGTATGTCCTGAATTTCCAAAGACACGTCCTCTTTACCAATACCTCTGGTGGGAGGAAGGTCTGCTGGGTCCCTGAAACCCCAAAGGCGATATGTGCATAGTCACCATAACTGTGGTGCTTATGTCTCCAACTGGGTGTCGGTACTGTGTGTTGCAATGTGTTTTGTGTGCAGAGTGAATGGTGTCCTGTGGACGGCACAGTGGTGAAGAATACAGATCACCGGCAGAACATCGGACACAGAAATATTGTGTGGACATAATATCGCGAAGGTAAGTACAACTCACTATTCTTAACTCCACTTCTACGTACCTTGAATATATATATATCATCAAGGTACAAATATGTGGAGTTATATATAGCAAATCTTTGCTTACATAAAGAAGCTTACTTCTCAATATTTGTGTCCTCGATATTCTTGACACAATATTTTGGTCCGCGATATTTCTGTTTCTGATATTCTGTCTAAATAACGAAGATTGCTCCACTACATGTTGCTTCCTCTTGAAGTTGACTTGCTTGTGGGTGTGACCACCTTCCTGGTACTGTTCCTAGGAGTCAATCCCACGTGTCCTGGAGATGTCCTGGAAAGCTAGCAGAAGTCAAAGACAAGTATCTGCCCAGGCCAGTGCATGATGCTGCTTCCTCCATCCCTGAAGCTTTGTTCAAAGTGTCACCTAGCAACCAAGAGAACTGAGAGAGTCTGAGTTTGTTTACTGCTAATATACATAGCTTGACCAATTGCTGACAGGCTCTTCTCCCCCTTTTCTGAAAGCCTGTGAAGACCATTGGAAGTCCAGAAAGCTCTTCTCTGTCCGGATTGCAAGAGTCTTTACATTTTGAAGTCGACTTGCATTTTGATTAGCATGGTCCACCACCACTGGTCCAAAAGTTGAAAGCTATTGGCCTTCATCAGCATCTAACTTGTACTACATCAAGACTCCAACGGGAATTGCATTCATCCATCATCCATCCATCCAGAAGAACGCTTGCCGGAGACATGACTCGGCTTGTTTCTTTCCCCACCCACTCCAGGACTAGGCTAGGATGTGGGTGGACACCCTTCTTCTGTGACCTGGTGTAGAGAGAAGCAGGCTCCAGATGACGACAATCAGGAGGCAAGACCCATCTGTCTGATGCCGGCCTGGATGTCGGCTAGAGCAAGCGACCTACCCAGGAGCCATAAGAACATTGCAGCCAAGCTCGCCAGAATGGACCACAGAGCGCCTGTGCGGTCAAGAGAGAACCCGTAGGAGGACTCAAGGGCTGCATGGCACACCTGCATCCTCTTAGCCCTTTATCACCTCTGTGTTTGGGCGAGCCCTTATTTGCCCATTTCAAGCCACTGTGGGACATCAAACTCTTTTATTCATGAACCTAGATTTTACGATCAAATCTTTTTGGTTACGGCCAGTCACCCTGATCCAGAAAAGTTTAATCTCCTTACTAGGCCTTACGGTTTCAAGATACTACATTGTGTTAAGACTGTTGTACCAAAAGCCTACACCCCATTTCCCCAGTCACAACTGGTGATCCAGTGGACCAAGTAGATGCTACTACCAAACTGGTGTGTAACCAGGGCAGATACAGTTCCGCGACGGAATGCCTGAGGCAACTCCACTGGCTACCGATGCGCCAAAGAGCAAGATTTAAGCTCTTAGGACATGCACTCAGGGCACTCCATCATGCAGGCCCGAAGATTCTCCAGAATAAAGTTACATTTTATACCCCGTCCAGGTGCCTAAGGTCACGCTCGCAAGCGCTAGCTGAGACTAAAAAAATCAGCAAGAGCAGGGCAGGCGGGCGCACCTTTTCGCTTCTCGCAGCTTTGCACTGGAACGAGCTTCCGCTGGAACTACGGCTGACTAAAGAATATATGGCGTTCAGGAAGAAACTAAAAACCTACCTCTTTCCTTAGGACTGTTGCCGCCGACCTCAAAGAGACCAGCTTAGCTCACCACCCTCCCGCCACATTAGCGCCGTGATATCCCGAAGGGATAAATGTAGCGCTTTATAAATAATTAAATAAATACCAACCGAAACTTCTGACCCCAAAGGATCCGTTCTGAAGATTTTCTTCCCTATGGGGAATACATTGGTCATCCCACCAATGGTGGGAGTTCCTTGCCATTTCACCCAGCTTTAGGAACCAGTTTGACTCTTAACTGGTTTTTCAGATAGTATGTTCCATTCCCCTGCAAGTGATTACCAGCTTCACAGTGAAACGGATGAAAAGCAGGGTTCAGTGATGGTCCAACTCAACCACACAGTTGCTCAAAACACGTTACCCAGAGGGTATCAATTGCCAGGGAGGGCGTGACCGTGGAAAAAAATGAATAGTTGAGATGGGGTGTCCAGCTTTCTGAAATTCTGTCTTCCTCCTTTCTCTACATATATGCTCTCACCTGCCTTTCTTGTTTATTGGTTTGTTAATGTCCCTTAAACATAGGTTAAGCTGGGCCATAGCTTACTACTATCCGGAAAGAAGAAGCCACGTTGGCTGCTGAGATGTCTTCATTTCAGGGCCCCTCTGTGTGACGTGGTACCATGATACCGAAGCTTTAATATCGACCTGCACATTTGTCGACTCCGCAATATCGACTAATGGTAATCAGATGTGCAGCTAGAATAGTAATTCCAGTGCTTAATTTGTAAAACAAATAAGTGTCAGGGCTCTAGTCAGGAGGCCACGGCAGCTTGCAACACCCTTTGGCACTGCCATCATTGCCAATGACAGAACCTACACAACTACTACTAACCATCACAGTCCTACAAGTGTGACAGTTCAGCCTATTCCAGGCCCCAAAGCTATACAAAATAGCTTGGGCTGCAGATATTAGTTGTTTTTAATGTGTACTGAATTAAACAACAATTGCTGTTCTGCTTATCTCTAATTTATACAAACAGCGCCACCATGTGGCAGCTGTCATAAGTGCCAGTGTTGACAATTAAGTGCCGGTGCAGACAATTAAGTACTGGTGCTGAGCACAGGAAACCACCAGCTCAAATTGAGCACTGAATAAATCTATACTCCCCAATGTACGTTTACCTTGACGTTAGGTTTTTAGTAGATATTGTCGATTCTATGAATGTGTAGGTACTCGATATTATGCCATACTTGATACCTCCCTCTGTGATGTTTAGACCTTGTAACGGCTCCTCTTTATCTTACGCTGTCTGCATCTGTTCTTTCCTTTGACTTTTTGCTTGTCTTCAACCTTTTCTCCTCCTTCTCCTTGTTCTCATTCTGTTTTGCTCCCGTCATCCTTTGCTCCATTCATTTTTTCTCAGTGTAAAACCCTGTAATGTATAATTCAGTATCTAGGATAATTGTGTCCCTCGAGAGCTTGGTATCTGAAGCCCGTGTTCCCTTTTCTTTCCTAATCTCCTGTCTATGCTGCATTACAAAACAAGGAGGAAAGTGTGCCCGAACCAGGGAAGGCGAGAGAGACAGAGAGAGAGGAACATCGGATCCAGTGAGGTTTATGTGTCGGGACAAATATGAACATGGGAGAGGATGTGGCGTAACCGCCAGAGCTGCCGACTTTGGAGCTGGGAATCCAGGTTCGAGCCTCGGTGTCGGCTCAACATCCTGTGATTCTGGGCAAATCACTTAATCTCCCTGTGCCTACCATAAATTAATGTGGCCTTGTGTAATGCAACTGTTGCTCATGTAAAGTGCTCCAATACCTTCGGGTCGAGTTTGTGATATATAAAACTAAAAAAACAAAAACAAAGAGGGGTTTGTGGGCCAGATAGAGCTCCAGGCAGAACAAGAAAATATCATTGAGCATGGGGCAAGATAAGGTATGTACAAAGCCCTAAGCGACATATTCATTATGCCGGCATAATCTTGCATACGCTTTCTGCATTTCATTTATGCTTGGTATGTGAAATTCCAAAATTACGCCACGTAGCAGAATTTTTTCAGTCTGATCGGGTAAAAATCATATATTCCGAGAGCACAGGAACAGTGCAGGTGAACAGAAAAGGAGCGTCTGTTGTTCGCGACATTTGAGTTATTTTCGCAATAATTTTAGAGCAAAATGTATCCTTGCATCAAAAATATAGAGCTAAATGCCAGATTTGCATTTTACATAATTATGCAAAAGGAAATTTAGTAACTTACACAGTCACCCTTGTATGTAAGAGAATACAAGAAATTGAAGAAGCAGACGAGCCTGCTAGATGAACGAGAGAGAGGGATGCCAACATTAGACAGGGAGAATGTGTATGTTCAGTCGAGCAAATGAGATATACACTTTGCTCGATGACATAGGCTGGGACCTCATATCACTAAAAACACACAGGTCACTATTCCCCACTGCACCAACCTGAATTCAGGTGTCGTTCTCTGTCACATACACAAATATGTGCAGAGACTGCATTGACTAAGCGAGGTTTTGTAGTAAAAATTGTGTCTTTCACAGATTAGTTAGACGTGCATTCGTTTTTTTATTTCAGGTGTGCATTATTTTATATGCAGTTACATGAAGGTGAAAGAACAACAAAATAGTTGCAGAATATTTTGCTCTTTTTAGCCACGCCTTTGATCCCGCCCCCACACTCACTGACCCCGTCCCACTGCACTCAGGATCACAGCCTCCATACTTTTTGAATGCACTTGGAGCACTGGTACACACTGTACAACTGGTCTGGATTCCAAGGTCACCTTGATCTGATCAAAGAGTGCAGGGAACATGAACACAAGTGTCAAGTACACACAGGCTGAACATTCTTACCCTATCCAATGCCAAAAGCTCCCCAAGCGCCCCCACCTGGCAGCATTAGCTGAGTCACGCAAGGTGTCTGTCGACTCAGCTAATGTTAGGAGAAGGAGGGGATATGTTGGAATAGGCAGCTTAGTAGAGGCCCTGTTTGCCAGCTGCTTCAGTCACTGCCCCATACATCTGTATCTTTAGTGCATGCCCTACTCTCTGCCTTTTCTCAATGAGCCCTCTGTCTGTGGCCCTCAAAAAGGGCACCTACCATGGCCGTACTGGGAACGCAAACCGGCCCTGGCAAATGAGAAGGACAGGCCTCACGGGGGTGGGGGGGCATGTGGAAAACACTGTGGCTGCTTTTGTTACAGCTTTGTTGCCCCTGGTAACAAAAACGTCCCCCTAGGGGTCTTAAACGAGCCCCCACCCTGGCGGCCCACCGGGGAAATATCTGGTGCCTGCTATGGCCAGTCCGGTCCTGGTTCCGACCTTGGCATATAATGTCAACAAATACTGGGAAGCACAACCGGCCCTGGCAAAGTGCTCGGCCGCCCCCCACCCCTTCCAACTCAGGGGGGGTGGAGGTGCCGCCGAGCTCTTTTCCGGGCCGGTTTTCGGCCGATTTATGTACCGGGCCGATTTTGCAGCTACGCTGCAAAAATGGCCCTGTAACAAAAACGGCCCCCAGGGGCCCAAAACCGGCCCCCACCCGTGCGGTGCACCGGGGGATTGCCCGGTGCCCGCTATGGCCAGTCCGGACCTGACAGCGACTAGTCTAAGAGGGGGGTTAAAAGGCAGATTTAAAAATTTTAGTTAATTTATTTGGGAAAATGTGTTGTAAAATACTAATTGTTCGCCTTTTTTTCGAACCTTTCTTAGCTGTGAGTGAACCCCACTTTTCTCAGTTGCTTTCTTCTATAAGGGGCATATGTATGCTGCTCACGGGTTACAATGTTTATCAGATACTGGGGTATGTACTGATGCACCCGGTTCGTACTAAGGGTCTTCAGCAAGCCACCCTACGGACGGACGCGGCCAAGGGTTGAAATAAAGGGGTGGCGACCGCTCGTAGTCATTCCTGTAACTGGACATCCAGTGTTTGTGTCTTTACTTCCTAGGGGCTGGCCCGGGACCAGGCCATCTAACAAGCATTATTGTAGGACTGCAGGGCCCTGTCGCATGACAGGCTCTCGCTATACGCTGCAGAGCCTATTTGAACCTACCAGTGAGTTTGTATGGATTTAGCACCTTGTGCTTCCATCTTGTAAATTGTAAATGTATTTATATAGCGTTTACGACCCCTAATGAGGCATTGAAGCGCTTTTTCAGCGAGTAGCACGCCACTCCGGAACCCAAGATTAGTAGTTAATACAAATATTTTTGGGCCATATGTATCAAGATACCCATTTGCGATTCTCAAATAGCGAATTTTAAGAAATCGCTATTTGAGAATTGCAAATGGGTATGTATGTACAAAATCACATTTTTTTAGCGATTTCTTAAAATTCCTTAATTGCGATTAGCAAATTTCGAATCGCAATTAAGGAATACTTTCCCATTCATTTCTTTGGGCCAGGAGGCCCAAAAGAATGAATGGGAAATTATTCTCAATTTGCGATTCGCAATATGCTAATTGCAAATTGAGAATAATTTCAAGGGTGCAGGGGTGTCCAAAGGACACCCTGTTGCACCCCTGAAATATGCATGGGTGCACATGTGGCGCACATACACGCCCCAAGGGCATGTATGTGCGTCACATGGCACTTTGAAAATGCAAAAATGTGCATTTTTCAAAGAATTCGCAACTTACCACCAACTAGAACTTGGTGGTAATTTGCGATTCCTTAAGGACATTTTGCAAATTTATTTTGCTTCATACAATGCATTTAAGGAATTGCAAAATTTGCGATTCCTTATTTTGCACCAGATTTTGCTTAATACATACCATGTAGCAAATTCGCATTCACAAAGGCCGAAATTCTGCGAATTTCGGCCTTTGCGAATGCGAATTTGCTTGATACATATGGCCCGTAGTTCTTTCTTGAGCATTAGTTGTGTTCGATTTGTGCTCCTGATTTCATGCGTGCTTAGTAGAGTTTGGAGTAGGGACCAAACGATAAGAATGGGTTTGAAAAGCGAGAGTTTGGAATAGAGCTAGAAGGATGTGAATGGAATCGAAAGGGTGAGGTAGTATGTTTTTTTTGTACATAGTGGTGGCGTGTGCTTGTTACTTGGGTGGCATGGCTAAAAAAGAAGGGTAAAAGTTTAAGAAGGATTTTTGGAGGTTCACAGTAGTCAGAAAGGTTTGGGATGAGACAGAGGGAGGAGGATGGGAAGGCCGGAAGGGATTTTTATTTTTAAATAGCATAATGTAAATTATTTATACATACATAAATATACACAACATGCTTGGTAAAGTTATGTTTGCTTGATTAAGCCCCTCTATGTAAGCACATTGAAGCGACAATATTCTTGCCCATAAATCACCATATAGCATGAAGGCGCAGTGGCCATTTTTTCTGAGCTTTGAATAAACAATTCTGCACCAGAAAGTGCCTTTTAACATCTACTCTTATTTTCCCGCCATTTCTCTTAACTGTGTGCACCCCGCAACCCCCCGCCTTCCGCCCCTGCTGCCTAGTGTCTTCCATTCTCTTTGCTCTCCCCGTCCTCCTCCCACTCTTTCCTGAGTTTCTCCCCCCCCACGCATTCACAGCCCGCGCCGATGCTCAACCGCCTGCCAGATGAAGTAAATCTCTAGCCAGGTTAGCGGCTAATTAAAAATCCAATTTCTCTGGTCAGCCAAGTGGTGAATTGGTCCAAGCGCTCCCCTTTGATTTACGAACTTTGCGCTCGTTCTGCGGCGTTGGGGCAGCTCTTTGATGGTGTTCGCATCACGCACGCGCAGTGCAAATCCCCTGCCCTACCAGGGAGCCGCAGTATGGCCCACCGGGCACCCTGTCGCCAGGAGCTGCATAGCCTTTCTCTAGCTCTCTGGCAGATGGGTGACTGCGTACAGATACCTTGAATAATCGTCCCCTCTTAGTCTAAGGTCTACCAAAAACAGTGGCGGCTCCTCCACAATGGCGAAGGAGTGACGCCTCACAGCTTTGCAGCAGTGAAAGAAAGGAAAAATAAAATGATAATAACTTGATATTATTCTTTTATTTCTTCCTGCTGTGGGAGCCTGGGGGTGGAACGGGGCTTCTCCGCTCACAGAGCAGGCCAGTGGTGGGCACACTGAAGCGCACAAGAGGCTTTGGCCGGCCAAACAGTCATGCGCACTTTCAATGTTCTCCACCCAGGCAGCACTACAGCCTGGGTGGAGAACAAGCCCAGGCCCCCAGTCCCCGTCTGAGCGACGAACTACAGCGCTCAGATCAATCACAATGCTGCATTTCAGCGTTGTGATTGGCTTAGGGGGGCCAATCACAATGCTACATTGCAGCATTGTGATTGGCTCAGGGGAGCCTGGCTGCTTCCTGTTTGGCCGACGAGGAGGCGAGACGACATGGGAGAGAGCAGTGAGGAGGTAAGTGTCTTTTTTTTATTTTACACTCCCAGGGCCGGACTGGCTATCGGGTGTTTTGGAATGCTGCTGAGCTGGGGGCTGATTTCGTTGATGGGGACCTGCGTGTACTGAACAAAATTGGTTTTGCTCTAATTATTTCGAAGTACACACAGGTCTCCAGGAACGAAATGAGCCCCCACCGCAGTGAAATCAGCCCCCAGCTCGACAGAATTCCAAAACGCCCGGTAGTCAGTCCGGCCCTGTACACCCCCTTACCCCCCTCGCCCCCTTGCCTCACCACCCCAGATCCGTGCCGGCCGCCGCTTACCACAAAGCCTTCCTTTCATCCCAAAAGGGCACCATAACAGGCCTCTTCTCTTCCACTGAGTCCTCCTTGGAAGAGCAACAAATTGGGGCTAAGTCCTCAGGTATGTATGAAGCGGGGATTGGAGGTGAGTACCTAGACGAGGCAAACTTTTCTCTCGGCTAAACACACCCAACATTGGCGGGAAACTCTGAATCCATAGGATGCTAATGGTCAATCTTCACACACTCCTCAGATGGCGTTTAACTTTGCTCTTCCCCTCGCTCACTGCACCTCCCTTCAGCCATATTGTGTAAGTAGCTAAACACTCCAGCATTGGTAGTAAGTTCTACAAAAGCCAAAACTCTTCCTTGCTGGTGGTGGCAAATCCCTCTGGATACCACATGCTCCCCAGCCCATCACTGGGTCAGAACTTGCTGATCCTCAAAGATGTACTCACATTCTATGGGTTGTAGGAGGTAACAACGCAGGGAAATACTTTGCATGCCTTTACCACGCATTGTATATATATATATATATATATGTTTCAGCAAGAGCGCAAGCGCTTTGATGAGGGCTCACCACAGCGGCCCGAGCCTCCGGCCTCTGTGTGGCACCCAGTGCAGAGCCTCGATTCCCTCCTAAGTAGAAGAGATAAGTCCGACGCGTTTCGGGGCCTGAACACGCCCCTTAATCATGGACTGATGAAAGAAAATGCCAAGTTCACCTTACAATGTTCAAACACATATTTATTTGATCATGGCGTCGTCCGCCCTAAGTGGGAGGAGTTAGCAGCGCCAGGACTTCTGGGATTTGTAGTCCTGTAAGGTGAGTAATGCGTTATGCCCTTAAGTAGGTTTGGCATTCCTTCGTGTTTAGCTGTCCTTTAAAACCTTGAGTAGGTGGCGAAGGAAATCTCCAGCTCTGCTATCAATTCAGGGGTCGTTGTGCTGACAGGCGACTGTCGTTTCCTCGCCTCAGCCTCCAGTGGCAGAGAACCCTTGATCCGCCCTCGGAGTGGAGCTCCTCATCCCGGCCATGGCGGGCCGTTAGTAAATGTTTCAGCAAGAGCGCAAGCGCTTTGATGAGGGCTCACCACAGCGGCCCGAGCCTCCGGCCTCTGTGTGGCACCCAGTGCAGAGCCTCGATTCCCTCCTAAGTAGAAGAGATTCCTTCGCCACCTACTGAAGGTTTTAAAGGACAGCTAAACACGAAGGAATGCCAAACCTACTTAAGGGCATAACGCATTACTCACCTTACAGGACTACAAATCCCAGAAGTCCTGGCGCTGCTAACTCCTCCCACTTAGGGCGGACGACGCCCATGATCAAATAAATATGTGTTTGAACATTGTAAGGTGAACTTGGCATTTTCTTTCATCAGTCCATGATTAAGGGGCGTGTTCAGGCCCCGAAACGCGTCGGACTTATCTCTTCTACTTAGGAGGGAATCGAGGCTCTGCACTGGGTGCCACATAGAGGCCGGAGGCTCGGGCCGCTGTGGTGAGCCCTCATCAAAGCGCTTGCGCTCTTGCTGAAACATTTACTAACGGCCCGCCATGGCCGGGATGAGGAGCTCCACTCCGAGGGCGGATCAAGGGTTCTCTGCCACTGGAGGCTGAGGCGAGGAAACGACAGTCGCCTGTCAGCACAACGACCCCTGAATTGATAGCAGAGCTGGAGATTTCCTTCGCCACCTACTCAAGGTTTTAAAGGACAGCTAAACACGAAGGAATGCCAAACCTACTTAAGGGCATAACGCATTACTCACCTTACAGGACTACAAATCCCAGAAGTCCTGGCGCTGCTAACTCCTCCCACTTAGGGCGGACGACGCCCATGATCAAATAAATATGTGTTTGAACATTGTAAGGTGAACTTGGCATTTTCTTTCATCAGTCCATGATTAAGGGGCGTGTTCAGGCCCCGAAACGCGTCGGACTTATCTCTTCTACTTAGGAGGGAATCGAGGCTCTGCACTGGGTGCCACATAGAGGCCGGAGGCTCGGGCCGCTGTGGTGAGCCCTCATCAAAGCGCTTGCGCTCTTGCTGAAACATTTACTAACGGCCCGCCATGGCCGGGATGAGGAGCTCCACTCCGAGGGCGGATCAAGGGTTCTCTGCCACTGGAGGCTGAGGCGAGGAAACGACAGTCGCCTGTCAGCACAACGACCCCTGAATTGATAGCAGAGCTGGAGATTTCCTTCGCCACCTACTCAAGGTTTTAAAGGACAGCTAAACACGAAGGAATGCCAAACCTACTTAAGGGCATAACGCATTACTCACCTTACAGGACTACAAATCCCAGAAGTCCTGGCGCTGCTAACTCCTCCCACTTAGGGCGGACGACGCCCATGATCAAATAAATATGTGTTTGAACATTGTAAGGTGAACTTGGCATTTTCTTTCATCAGTCCATGATTAAGGGGCGTGTTCAGGCCCCGAAACGCGTCGGACTTATCTCTTCTACTTAGGAGGGAATCGAGGCTCTGCACTGGGTGCCACATAGAGGCCGGAGGCTCGGGCCGCTGTGGTGAGCCCTCATCAAAGCGCTTGCGCTCTTGCTGAAACATTTACTAACGGCCCGCCATGGCCGGGATGAGGAGCTCCACTCCGAGGGCGGATCAAGGGTTCTCTGCCACTGGAGGCTGAGGCGAGGAAACGACAGTCGCCTGTCAGCACAACGACCCCTGAATTGATAGCAGAGCTGGAGATTTCCTTCGCCACCTACTCAAGGTTTTAAAGGACAGCTAAACACGAAGGAATGCCAAACCTACTTAAGGGCATAACGCATTACTCACCTTACAGGACTACAAATCCCAGAAGTCCTGGCGCTGCTAACTCCTCCCACTTAGGGCGGACGACGCCCATGATCAAATAAATATGTGTTTGAACATTGTAAGGTGAACTTGGCATTTTCTTTCATCAGTCCATGATTAAGGGGCGTGTTCAGGCCCCGAAACGCGTCGGACTTATCTCTTCTACTTAGGAGGGAATCGAGGCTCTGCACTGGGTGCCACATAGAGGCCGGAGGCTCGGGCCGCTGTGGTGAGCCCTCATCAAAGCGCTTGCGCTCTTGCTGAAACATATATATATATATATATATATATATATATAGATATTTATATATATTTATATATCCTGGCTATCGAAGAAGACCGTCAGGTCGAAACGCGTCGCCAATAAACGACTCCTACACGGACCCTGGAGTGCGAGTATTTTGTGTTCCACCCAGTTACGTGTGGTGACCTATTCTGACATATATTTATATATATATATATATTATCAGGTATAACTCCAAATGCTATGACGAGCACCGTCAGGAGAGTAACAGACACTTTCATACGCTGGTTGCAGGTGCAATACAAAGTTCTTTATTCATTCATCAGTGCATTTCGTAGACGTGTTTCGGCGATCCCTGTCACCTTGCTCACATATATAAACAATGTATTTGTGGGGGGAGACCCCCCCCCACACACACTCCTGAACTTACTTTAAATATGTGGCAAAGACACACATTGTAAAAGCATATGTGTTCTAAAAACATACGTGGTAAAAAATGCGTGTTAAAGGTACATCATGGTAAAAACCTTGTTGTAAAGGCTGTTTCCCCATGCTTTGCAGCCAGTTCATACCGTTCACATATACTTACCTCTGTTTGCATCAAATATGTTCCGCTACACTATAATGGTAGATTAAATTTTTGCCTCGCGATTATCGAACCGTAAGTAGTCACATGTATGCTGAACACAATACATCTTTTCTGAACAAGTGCCTCAAATGTTCAGCTGACACTTGTATTTCAAAAAGCTTCACATAATGTCAGCATTTGTAAATTCCTAAATATTACAAGCTTTGACACATGTACCATCTAATAGTTCAATCTCATTTAATATGGCTCTAGCGTTCATCCAAGTATATCTCAGTGACCAGCACTTGGCGCTATACTCGGTATAAGATATCAGAACAATGGGTATATCATTTTAAAATAAGATATGGCGCCCAGATTGTGCTATGTTGAAAGCCATCTGGTTCCACATCTGGTCTTCACAACTAGTAATGGAGATGCTTGTGCAGTTTGATCATAACAGTTTCTCTGCCATGACAGTCTGTTCTGCTCTAGTGACACAACCCAGCCTCGTCCAACTGTTTGCATCATCCTCCCTGGATGGATAGAACTCCATGTCCATGGCCCACATAAGTAAGAAGGGGCCCTCAAATAAAATGGGGGGAAAAGTTATTTTTTCCCATACCTTCATCAATATCAAATCCAGAATGCTTCTTTATTTGATTATTTCAGACCCAATGTGACGTCATTCACTGGTTGGCCCTTTTAACAGATATCTTGCGATTCTTAAAAACTCTATCATCCCCCTGCTTATGCAAACTGTAATGCATGAACATAAGCATAGTTGCTACATCTGGGGATGCAGTGTTAGAATGCACATTACTCCTAATAACGCTTTAAAATATTGGGATGCCACTGCCATGAATCCGATGGGTAGGGTGAAAGTGCAAATCAGGACTGCTTGTAAGTACATGGTTGATCCCTGCGGTTGCATGGAGACCTGTAACAACATGGCTGTGTATGGTTCTAGAGAAAGGCTAAAGTTTTCTGTAACACATGCGCTCAGTAGCAAGTATCAGTGATGCGTTACTGACACCCTCTTGTATCATAGTCTCATGTAAGTTATTTGTGCATGTGCCCAACCTACAACTAAGTGGCCAGGGTGTGCCCAAAGGTGGGTACCTTGCTCACTGTGCCACTGGATTCATGCTATCCTGCCTGATGAGGAGTGATACCCCGAAACTGGTCCCAGAATGCTTGTTTCCGGTCCAGGGAGGACCTGGCCTGGCAGTTCCGGCTGGACCGTTCCCATGAGGAATATAGTCAAGACTAATTTGAAAATCGTTGGGTCTAAACTGGGGTGCTGTATTGAGCAAAAGAATGATGGATTCAACCCAGATCTCTTGACTGGGGGGGAGTGGTTGAAATGTTTCAGCGCCCTGTCCATCATCTGGTTGTGTTTGCAATGTACAACTATGCATGCTTTTTTGCAGACCTTTTCTTCTTGACTTGCCAAGCCTTGTTGAGCTGTGAACTTCCAACCAGCCTAGGGTTAGGAGCTGCCCTTTGTGGTTGAGGACGTGATTACTGTGAGCGGCTTGTTGCAGACCGTGTTCCTTGCTAGCTTGAGACTACCTCTCTGCAGCTGAGCACACTCAGTGTGAGAAACAGCAGTGCCTGTCTGGACTGAGTGCACTCTGGAGCTTAGGAGGGGCAATGGACTGGGGGATGTGCAGATGAGACAAATGATGATGATCACTTATATATGGTTTAACTGAAAAAATTGATTTTTTGACATGTGTATATTGTTTCAATTCATACAAAAATTATTTTATGTTTGCTTGTGTAGATTAATTCATTTTTAACTAAACTAGGGGCCACCTAGCTCTATTTTTGGGCCACCTATTTTAACAATTCAACTGTGTTTTTGGTGTATGAAATATTTCTAAATAAATATATATTTTTAAATAACTTGTGGTTAAGTCAGTGCATTGAGGTTTCAATATATGTACTATTGAACTGGTTACCTGAGCATGCTCAGGACATTTGTTGCCTAGGAAATTTTTCTCAAAATTGTATTAGCCCTGTCCTAGGAACATTATCCGAATTCAGGGGGTCCTCCTTCTACTACCAGTCTTTCGTGCAGTGCCAGAACCACCCAAACAGGTCCCATGATTGGCTGGTGTTGCAGAAGTGTAAAGCCACACACAATCTAGACTTTAGTGCAGTCAGTTTCAAACAATCACCCTCTCTGCTGGATTCATAGTGCTAAATTGACCCCCAGGCTGTGGGCATGCACATATTCACCCATCTTTCTGAGAGAAAACACACACACACACACACACACACACACACACACACTCTCTCTCTCTCTCTCATACTTATCATGACAATTATATTAAAGAATTAACTGATGTCAGCCTTGACAATATGCAGATTCCTCAGGATAGCAGACAGCTAATATTCTCCAAAGACATCAATTCACTCACTGGTGGACAGTGCTTAATTTGTAAAAGAGTAAGTACCAGGGCTCTCGTCAGGAGGCCGCTGCAGCTTGCACCACACATTACTCCTGCCAGCGCTGCCAATGACAATTAGCAACACAACTACTAACCATCACACCCTTCAAGCATGACAATTGAGACTATCACAGGCCCCCAAAGCTTTAAGAATGTCATGGGAGGCACGTATCATTTTCAATGTAGGATGAATTAACAAACAGATGTTACTGCACTCAAAAGTTACATTGGATAAACAGTGCCACCATGTGTCAGACTGTTATAAGCGCCAGTGCTGACAACTAAATGCCGGTGCCGAGCACCGGAAACCACTGGCTCAAATTAAACACTGCTAGTAAATAAGATGAATTCTCATATCATGGGGTGAAATATACACTTTTGCAACCACTGTGTGGTCCTACACTCTCATTGAACACTAACGTAAAACTTTTTCGTAGTCCTATAAGTTTCTGATGCATATACATATAGTAGCAGCAGTCTTACTTGCACTCAAACTCCCATTCACATGTGGATATTTACAATATAGTTACCTACAGACAACAAACGATGGCCAGGCTGGCCCATGATATAAGGAAACATTGAAGCCATCAATAGTTCAGACTATTCCCTGTGAAATCACGTCTCGTAACTGGTGAAGGATGAATTGCATGCTTGAGCAAGGCCGTACCTGTAAAATGGTTACAGTTTGAAGAGGGATCCTGGATGACAAAACACAGCTAATGTCAACTGAGCTATTTACAGAGCTCGCACTCTTGGGCCCGTATTAAAAGCAGGACCGCTGGAATTATGTGGCAGGAGAGGGCCAAATTATGCGGCAGGGTTGAGTAAGTTATGCAGCAAGAAAAGGCAAATTATGTGGCATATTGCAGCACATTTTGTAATAGTATTACTTCATTATTTCATCATTTGTAAACTTGGTAACACTGTTTGGCATTGGTTGCACCTCATCAGTACCAGTTTAACACCCAAATATAGCAGCAAGCAACAGAAAGGTGGCCACTCCAACTTTGCAAAGGGCCTTCCACTGCGTGGCATCTCATGTTGCTGCATTATTAGTAACTTTTGAACCATTTGAGCTAGAAGCAAACATGTCAATCTATTCCTGGCCTCTTAAGCTATAATAATTGCTTGGGTGGCATATATTAGTATTTTATAATATATATTGAATTAATGAACAACTGTTGTTGTGCTTATTTCTAAATAAGACAAACAGCGCCACCGTGTGGCAGGCTGTCATAAGTGCCAGTGTCGGCAATTAAATGCCGGTACAGAGCACCGGTAACCACTGTCTCAAATTGAGCAATACAACCCCCCCCCCCAAGCCCTCCCTCATATGGTTCATTTGTGACTGGGAGTAGGTGGAGTGCTTCCTCTGTATTGGTTGCAGGCGGTTGAGTCAGGGTAGTAGGACATCTGCCAGAAGGAATATAATTTTTTTGGAGGAGGCATGACCTGGAGCGTGACCTCTTGTCACTTTCTCTCATTGGTCCCTGTGTATTGTGGGCCCTCCAATCACCAGACCGACTTTTAAACAGCCAAGCAATATGGTATATTCTTTTTATAATATCCATGGGATGGTTCTGATTTTCCTGCGGTCTCTGCTTTTATCGCACCTTATAGGTTTTTTTTTAATGTTTTGACAGAACTAGAATGTTATTTATTATGTGGCAGGAGAGGGCCAAACTATGCGGCAGGGTTGAGTAAGTTATGCAGCAAGAAAAGGCAAATTATGTGGCATATTGCAGCACATTTTGTAATAGTATTACTTCATTATTTCATCATATGTAAACTTGGTAACACTGTTTGGCATTGGTTGCACCTCATCAGTACCAGTTTAACACCCAAATATAGCAGCAAGCAACAGAAAGGTGGCCACTCCAACTCTGCAAAGGGCCTTCCACTGCGTGGCATCTCATGTTGCTGCATTATTAGTAACTTTTGAACCATTTGAGCTAGAAGCAAACATGTCAATCTATTCCTGGCTTCTTAAGCTATAATAATTGCTTGGGTGGCATATATTAGTATTTTATAATATATATTGAATTAATAAACAACTGTTGTTGTGCTTATTTCTAAATAAGACAAACAGCGCCACCGTGTGGCAGAGTGTCATAAGTGCCAGTGTCTGCAATTAAATGCCGGTACAGAGCACCGGTAACCACTGTCTCAAATTAAGCAATACAACCCCCCCCCCAAGCCCTCCCTCATATGGTTCATTTGTGACTGGGAGTAGGTGGAGTGCTTCCTCTGTATTGGTTGCAGGCGGTTGAGTCAGGGTAGTAGGACATCTTCCAGAAGGAATATATTTTTTTGGGAGGAGGCATGACTTGGAGCGTGACCTCTTGTCACTTTCTCTCATTGGTCCCTGTGTATTGTGAGCCCTCCAATCACAAGACTCACTTTTAAACAGCCAAGCAATATGGTATATTCTTTTTATAATATGCATGGGATGGTTCTGATTTTCCTGCGGTCTCTGCTTTTATCGCACCTTATAGATTTTTTTTTAATGTTTTGACAGAACTAGAATGTTATTTTTCAGAGCCGATCTATTTTTGTCACTAGATATGCTAAAGATGATGTTTTCTGTTTTTCAAACATTTTAATTGGCCAGACTAAACTTGCAATTTTAAAAGTCTATGCAGCTAAAACAGAAGGTGGAGAGGTGGAAAATGTTCTTGCTACTTTCAAGACAGGAGTTAGCTGTCAACAAAGAATTCAATTAGCATTTTACAAAATGCCACATGATGTATCTTCATTTTTACATGAACGTAGTATTATACAAAAAGTGTTGTTTAAGTTTGAAGGAAAGCGAATTAATGCAGAAATTAGAAAAGATGTGGATTTAAAAGGTCTCTGAATTAAAAAAATATTGAAGTATCTTTATTGGTTAATGCTTGTTTCAAAGTAAATTCATTATTTTTGATAATCAGCACTCTTTTCCCTACTTTTATACAATTTTTATAACCTCTTACTTTTGCTCACACCATTACAAATTGCATCTCTCCATTTTCTCTTTCTCTCGTTTCCTTTTTCTCTCTTTGTTTCTCTCTCCTTCTGCCTCTTTCTACTGGTTGTTCTCCCACTCACTCTCTCTTACACACAGGCAGGCACACTTTACATAGTTCTCAATAGCTTCCTCTCTCCTTTTCTATTGAGTCCAATTCAATATTCAATAGCTACTGTACCCGGGACCGCAGAGACCCTTTGAATTGACTGCAGAGATCATCATACCTCGTATTAAAGCCTTGAAAAAGCCCTCAGCCGATGGGCCATTTGGGCGAAACACGTGTCGGCTGTTCCTTCACTACCCTTGTTCCTGTTCCATGTATGGAAACATAAATAAATACTACACACTTGAAAAATACCGAAGGATGCTAGAAATGTGATCAACATAAACACGTGTAATTCAAGAAGGCACAATCTTCCACATTTCTCCAATTCAATATTCTTATATTGGCATGCCTAGAAAATGTCCAAACAGTCTCTCTTTTATTTTGGGTTATCGTTTGGTATCCTGGTGTCCAATGGTGTGAATTTCCTTACATGGATGACTGGAGCTTCCATGATTCTTTTCTACCTGCCTCCAGTCAACTAGCTCACAGTGTACTACTGATCTCTCTATGTCTCACTAATTCTAGTAGTAAAAAGATATATTCAAGGCCTCACCATCACCTTGCCTTGCAAAGGCTACCGCCTACTACCACAGGATCTCAAATCCAGTGTCACCACACCACTGCAGAACCTGTACGGGCCTCCACCAGACTCAATTCTTGCTGCTTCCAGACACCACTGAACCACACTCAGCCTCGCTCTGAAACTCATACCACCCACAGCTGCTTTAAAATAACCCCCACACATCACTTCCTTCAACCTGAAGTGCCCCCTTTACCCCTGCTTTATAATGATTGATACAACTGCTTCAATCTCTCTCTGACCTCGATTTCTATGTATACTTCCGACACCATGCCCTAGAGGCTAACTCCTGAAATTATGTCAAATTAGGCCAAGAATTTCCACAAAACTTCTTTCCCTATGTCTGAGCTGCCCAGTGATGCATTTAACCCCCACCATGTCACCTTCTCAGGTCCTGTGGAACCTACTCAAAGTTCTTGAAAGGAAAGGGACCAAGTTGTAAGAGTAGGATGAAGCTAACTTTACGGTGATTCCATTACTCTTATGCAGACTACTTCATTGATCAAAGAAAACATACTCTGATTGGCTCCTATATTGAAATAAATGGCGATGGTGCACATACATGCAGAAATGGCGGTGTGCCTCCTATGATGTACACATGCATGTGCAATACTGTTGCTCTAAGGTCTGTATTTGTAAAAACAGCTAAAGCAACAGCTTTGGGGAGTGCCCCTAAGTAATAGTGATTTCCACAGGTTGATAATGGAAAGAGACAAGAGACTAGGGGCCAGATGTAGGTCGGCAAATACCGGTCGGTAACGGCCGATTTCGGCCGTTACCGACCGGTATTTGCAAATGGAGATGTAGGGGCCTTAAAATTTACAGAATCGGTATATTTACCGAATCGGTAAAGTTACCGATTCTGTAAATTTACCGAATCGGTAAATCAATATGTAGGTGGCACTAAAAACAGTGCCACAGGCCCTTACCGATTCGTTATTTACCATGTAATACTATTGCATGGTAAATAACGAATACCTGTGTACATGCACATCTGTGCATGTACACCTGTGCCATGTGGCAAACATACATGCCCTAAGGGCATGTATGTGTGTCACATGGCACACAAGCCACAAACAGGGGTGCAACAGGGTGTCAAAGTGACACCCTGTCCCCCTTGGCAATTCGGTAATTTTACCGATTCTGTAATTACCGAATCGGTATTTGCCATTGAATCCTATGGGCTTCAAGGCCCATAGGAATCAATGACAAATACCGATTCTGTAATTACAGAATCAGTAAATACCAAATCATACCGATTCGGTATTTTTTACCGAAAGATTACCTACATTAGATTTACCGATTCATGAATACCGAATCGGTAAAATTCGGTATTTATGAATCGGTAAATCTAATTTACCTACATCGGGCCCTGGGTGCAGGTGAGTTACCATAGTAGTAGAACCAAAGTATAGTTCTTCATGGGCAGTAGGGTGTTTCCTTATTTTCCCACTGCACCACAGAAGGAGGGTTACAACAGAGTGCAGAGTCTTGGGTGAGGCACCTTATAAAATGTGTCCCACCTTCTGCAGTGGCAGAAACACTGTGGGTGCAGACGCAGATTCCAGTGGCATAGCAGGGGTGCAATGGGCTAGTGCAATAAGCAAAATGAGCCCACATGACTGCTGTTTGGGGAGTACAATACAGCAGTAATCGGAGTTCAGTGGGCCCTTTAGGTAGTCCGCCACTGCACCTAGAGGCGCAACTAGAGCCATTTTTTTTTGGGGGGGGGGGAGGGGGCGGCTAATTCATCCAGCAATAGACAGAGTGGAGATGCAGGGGCTCTAAGAAGGGGTGGAAAAACAACAAAGCCTCGTTAACAAGTATATGGTATTTTAACCCCTTGCATGCTTATGACGAGCTCAGCTCGTCATGAGGCACAGTGGAGCTGTGCTCATGACGAGCTTAGCTCGACATAACTGCTGCGGAACGCCCACGCGGGGCTAATTCCCCACCTGTGCGGGCGTTCTATAGGAGTGGGCGGAGTCGTGACGAGCCCAGCTCGCCATGAGCACAGCTCCACTGTGCAGCATGACGGGTTGGGCTCATCACGAGCACCGCGGCGCCACACGCGCGCCCCCCCACCCCGCACCGCTGGGGATTTAGCCCCGCGTGGAAGGCGTTAAAGACCTGTGAAGTACTGGGGTGCGACTGCAATAAGACGGACTCCAGCCCTTTGAGCCGTATGGGCGTTGCACGCCTGACTGCATCCCCCATCTCCCCCACCCACACCCCACCTAACACCCCGGTTTCAATGCACCTGCTGCACCATTGACAGCTACAAACTGTCAGATTTATTTTTCAGGTGACATGATATGGACACATCCAGGTAACTCTCAGCGCATACGTATGTGCACGGTGTGCTCCTCTTCCAATGGTCTACAATGGACCCCTAGTACTCCCCGTGGAATGGGGTGATCCCAGTCCTGGTGGGCGGTGTCCTCCCTCTCGCACCCCCCCCCCCCATGACAGCTCGCCCCCAGAGCCCCCCTCCTCACCCTGCTCGCTTGCATATTAGCATCAGGTCTGAGGAGGCCTTGCTGGCCCGCCGCCCACGCGCAGGGCATGCTGGGAGCACCAGGCAGGGAGATCCCGGCGCTGATGGCCCATAAGCAGGCCGTTAGCACCCAGAGCACGTCAGCCGCTGCCTGAAGAGCGTCCCTTTGACATTGGAGAAAGCCGAGCGGGGAAATTAATGCTCGTCTTCGTCCTATTAGCGGGAAGTCGAGCTCCTCCTGCGCGGGTAAAATGGCGCTTGGCCGCCTCGCGCCTCAGGATGCCTGGGAGAGTGTTTTATGTCCCCAATGCAGAGAAAGAGGGAGAGAGAGAGAGAGAGAGGAAGAGAGATAAGATCCTGGGTGGAGGGCAGCCCGAATGCTGCGAAAAGGGACCCTGCAGTGGAAACCTGCACCAGACCAATGGCGTAACAGAACTTGAGGGGGTCTCCTGCAAGGTGCATGGAGGGGCCCCCGCTCCGGATTTAACCCTTTCGCTGCGGCGGCAATTCTGCCGCAGTGCTAAGGGGCGGGGGTGGCGCGCGGTGCTCCGACGCTTGTGTCGGAACCGCTCCGTCATGCCCCTCGGGTAGATGCTGGTGACGGAGCGGTTCCGTCATGGCCCCGCCCGCTCAATAGAACGTGCCGCGCAGGCGCAAAATCAGTGCCACGCAGGCGCGGCGAGCGGGCCGTGACGGAACCGCTCCGTCACCAGCACATCCCACCCGAGGGGCGTGACGGAGCGGTTCCGTCACAAGCGTGGGAGGCGTTAATCAGTACTTGGTACTCTGCTGAGGGGCCCCCTGCAAGTTTGGTCCCCCTGCACCCCGGGGGCTGTGGGGGCCTGTGTTATGCCATCACTGATGGGAATGCCACCACTGCTGACCAGTGCACTACTGCCCTGGGCTGTGATGCACCATCCTTGTGATCTGAGAGTGTAAATGACAACACTCGTGATACACGCACTAGTGCCGTGCCTGAATACTCTAGACTAACCTCTTGCATCTAGATGTATCGATGACGGTATTAGTGCGCAGTGCACCACCATCGTGCCCGGTAGCGCTAGCTATCCTCAGTGACTAGAATTGCGAAGGATGACATTATACGCTTGTGTCATGGGTCAGAATCCCTAGTACTTTTGGAGGCCGACTGTGTTATCATAGATGCTGGTGCCTTGAGCACCAGTGCCCGGGCTTATCATAATCTTTGTTGCCCTGAGATGGTCGAGCTGGGAAGGTTCAAGAGGTCATTCGTGTGGCATCAAAAACCTTTTTTGCGGGCGAGCCGCACTCAGGGGGCAAAGTTTCAGGCTGACTGTTAAATGCGGGCAAAGGAGGCTGCAGTGGCGGCCGCCACATACAAAATGTGGTAGGGAGGGAGTGCGAGGCAGGATCGCGAGATGGAGCACGGGAGGGGGTGTGGGGGAACCCTAATAATAATGTTAAAAAAAAAATACCGTTAAACTTGGGTACTGCCGGCCGCCTACCACGTCATGCCTCAGTGCTGGGACTTCCTGGTCCCAGCAGACACTGTGACTATGTCACAGACTCCCTGTCCAATCCCCGCGCTCGGCCTGAGTGGGCTAGAAAGTCGCTCCGCTCAGGTCAGGGAGTCTGTGGGGTTTCTCTAATACAGCCAGGTTAGAGAACCCTAAGAGGGCATGTGAGTTTTGGTCGGCCTGAGACAGCCGGCCAAACACACATGAGCACTTAGGGAGTGAAGTGCACATAGCACTCCTCCTCCCCCCTCCCATGCCTCAGCCCCGCCCCTCCCTGCACACGCTGGCTAAACCAGCGGCTTAAAAATAAAACACTACTGAAATATCGTTTTATTTTTTTGCTGCTGGCTCAGAGCCAGTGGGTCGGTGCTCCTTAACCATTGCGGAAGAGCCGCCACAGGGAGGCTGGTACTTTTTAGGTCTAGTTATACAACACAACTCTCTGCCAGAGCTTGTGTAATCACCAGAAAAAGAGCTCTAAGAAGCAATATTGAGAGGGACTTTGACTCCACCCACTTGTTGCTCCCCTTCCCTACAGCATTTGATTGGGTAGAAGTTATGTGCTTCCACTGAAAAAGAGTGCTTTTTGCCTCATGCCTCAATAGAGCGGTCCTACGATTTTATGGTAACAAGTCGATGTTAAAGGGTATAGATCTGATTGGTTTCATTAGGTTATTGGAAAAGTTAAATCTGAGGCCATAGGCATTCTTTAGTTTTTATGACAAGTTAAAAACAAACGCTATAGGCTGTCTTATTTATTGCAAAAAGCATAAGTTAGAGCCGATTGACCTTTCAGGGTCGATTTTTATTACTCTGTTAAATCCCGTAAACAAATATTTTGTGAATGCAGTCTCACAGACGACTGTAGTATTGTAGGAAGCTGACTCTGTCTAAACTATACCAAAGTACGGTATAGTGTGCACAGAGTCCAGTCGATCCCCAGTTGCTTTACAGAGGTTAAAGTAGATAATACCTTACTCTCTTTTGTGGTAGTGTGATTAAGCAGTTAGACTTATCAGACGGCTGTGTTAAGCATTTATTGTACACACTCAGGCAAGAAATTATTACACACACTGAAAGACTGAATCCAAGACCAATTTTTTTGTATAAAAACATTACTTTGTTACTTTTATTTCTAGAACCAAGAGAACTCAGTTGCAGGTAAGTACCAGTTTTAAAATAGCAATATTTTTCAGGTACAGTGAAAATGTGTTTGCAAAAGCACTAAAAATACTTTACAGTGATAGTGAAAATACTTTGTGGTGTCAATCAGCACTAGCAGTAACTTAGCACCGTAAAAGATAGACACAGTGCAAATAACAAGAAAGACAATGCAATCCTATGGGAGGAAAACTGTTAGGTACATTTACAGGTAAGTACTCAACTTATACATCTAGTATACGGTGGTTTAGACCAACACTGGGCACGGGTCAGATCAAGGTAGGGGCTGCACCACCAGCAGCACTGGGGCGGCCGGGTGTAGAGGTCTCTGGGCCCAATGGTAGTCAATGGAGACTTAGGGCGCCCACAAGAGGTGCCGGTTGCAGGTAAGTACCTTAAGAGGTTAAAGCAAATACAGGGGGGGCACAAGACAGCACCAACCATACATCACAAGCGGCACACAGGCAGTAGGGTACAAATCGGCGCCGGGCACCAAATGCAAGCGAATGGGAATCTCGGGTGCACAAAGAGGCTGCAGGCTCAGACCAGGATGCCGGACGAAGGTGACCAACAGCTGGCGCAGGTAAGTAGAGGTGTCGGTGGACGCCTGGGCACCGTCAGCTGGGATCCCCAAAGTTAGGGTCTGAGCTTGCAGGGGGGCCTTTAGGTGTGGTGTTTTATTTACTGGAGTCAGTTGCATTCAAAGGGACCCTTAGTGATAAGGCTGCAGGCGCTTTGTGGAGTCCAAGACAGGTCAGCCACAGATGGTGTTGAGGTCAGGATCGCAGGTGAGACTTCACTGGACAGGTGAGCCCCTCAGACTTTGCCGTGGGCGTCGGGTGCAGAGTGGACAGGAGTCACGTTCCAGCTGAATCCGGAGTCCTTTGTAGTTGCATTCTTCTGGACAGACCCTCTGTCCTCGGAAGATCTGGTCTTTGTTGAAGAGCAGGCAGTCTTCCTCCGATTTCTGGAAATTGCTAGCCACAGGACAGGTGTAGTCTTCTTTGCAGAGTCTTTAAAGCTGAAAACAGGCGTATGGGGCTGGGGTCAAGTCAGTAGTCGTCTTCAAGCTTTGCTGCACGGCATCTTCTTCGTAGGTTGCAGGAATCTGAGGGTCAACGTTAAGTGGTGCCCCTAAATACTAAATTTAGGAGCGTTATAGGTACTGCCAGGTTGTAGCCAATGGGCTACACCCTTTGTGTCCCCCCTCCTTTGGGGAGGGGGCATCCCCTAATCCTATTGGCTAAAATATTTAATCCATTGTAGAGGATTTTCCAAGGAGGGGGTCACTTCAGCTCAGGACACCGTAGGGGTGTTTCTGACATTTTAGGGGATACACCTCTCCTGACTACTAATGTTCCCGCCAACCTTGCTCCCAAAAATGGGGCCTGGTCGGAGGGTAGTGCACCACCACTAGCTGGTGAGGCCCTGGCTAGCATAACAAAGGGCAGGAAGCCTATGAGGCTCACTGCACTGAATGCTGTTCCTGTTTGGGGTAGGTGAGAAGCACCTCCACCCCAAGCAGGCTGTGTTCCTGACCCACAAGAGCGCAAGGGCTCAGGGGGGTCAGAAACATGTCTGTGTGTGGCAGGCTGGTGCAGACCAGTCAGCTGTACACCAGGGAGCTGGTCGTTTTTCAGGGGGCATCTCTAAGATGACCCCTGAGTGCATTTTACAATAAATCCAAGACTGACACCAGTGTGGGTTTATTGTTCTGAGAAGTTTGATACCAAACTTCTTTGCGTTCAGTAAAGCTATCATCGAGCTGTGGAGTTCGTAATGACAACTCCCAGCCAATGTACTCATTATGGCTTCACTAGACTTACAATGTCTAAGAATGGACTTAGACACTGTAGGGGCATATTGTTCATGCAACTATGCCCTCACCTTTGGTATAATGCACCCTGCCTTAGGGCTGTGAGGCCTGCTGTAGGAGTGGCTTACCTATGCCACAGGCAGTGTTTGGGGGCATGGCACACAGGGACGTGTGCCATGTCGACTTTTAAGTTTTGTCTGCACCAAAACCCAGTCTGCAAAGGCAGTGTGCATGTGTTAGGTGAGGGGTCTCTGAGGGTGGCAAAATACATGCTGCAGCCCTTCGAGACCCTCACTGGTCGGGGAACGTCCTTTACAACGGAACTTTTACAATGAAGTACCGTTACGACGCAGGTTTAACAACAAAAGTCATTACATCGACTTTCGCTGGAGGGCGCTCTAGGATAGGTAATGGTTTAATTTACTATCCAACTCCTTCCCTACTATCCACGGGGACTGGAGTTGGAATAGTAAATTAAACTATTCACTATCCAGCGCCCCCCAACGCAAGTCGTTGTAACGACTTGCGTTGTAAAACCTGCGTCGTAACGGTACGTGTTGTAAAAACACACGTTGTACTGTCATACATCCCTCTGGTCACTAGTCCTCAATTGTAGAAACAAAGGTACAGTTTGGGGAAAGAACACAGGTACGAGGAACCTGATTAGCAATGACCCAGTGCACATTCAGTCAAAGTTGCATCACAGCCAGTCAAAAAGTGTGGGGGAGGGTACTGCAACAGAAACCCACTTTCTTACAAGTAGGCAAGGGTTGTCCCTTCTAATAAAGCCTTCGGGAAGAAGATTTGCACTGTAATAAGCCTATTTAAGCCCTCATAGAAGGGACCGTACAGTGCTTTGACAATTGTAACTTTAGGACGATAAGCCTGATGGTTGCCTTGCAGGACAGAGTATGTTCAATACAATATGCTGGAGTTAATTACGATGACAAGTTATTGATAAAGCAACAGGTCTGATGGGTTCAATGGGAATGTCCTACCAGAAGCAATAGGTCTGACCTGTTTTTATGGAAAGTTACAAAAATACAAGTAGATCTAATGTACTTCCTTTGAAATACCAATGTTAAGGCTACCAGGCATTAAATGATGGATTATTATTGTTCTGTGTTAAAGCCTGTAGACATTTTTTTTTAGTTACATGGCATCTCACGGATTACCAAAGTAGGCAAGACTTTTGATGTTTTTAGTCCGCTGGCAAACCCTGGAGGGCACTGGAAATGTATCTTGCACAAACAGTAAATGATTGCCTCAAGATATTTACATTTTAAAGTGTTTTTAGAAGTACAATGGATATGCATGGCATAATCAACCGTAAAGGGAAACTCATTTAAAAGTTCTGTGAGTTTTCTTTAAAAAGCTTTATCTCAGCTATCAATACACAGACCTGAGCCACTGCCCTTCCTCCATGTTTGTTTTTATCGGTTGTTAAGTTGTTGCCATTTGTTGAGTACTTGTGTCCCAAATGGACTACCCTACACATTAGTATTGAATGTAAGATGGTGACATTTATTAAAAGTTAATATATTGTGTCCTTCTATCGTGATTACAGGTGAGCCGAGTTCTTCGCCCAGGAGGACGATTCATCTCCATTACATTTGCTCAGCCGCACTTTCGAAAGCGCCACTATGCCCAGCCGGGTTATTCGTGGTCCATCAGCTGCTCCACCTACGGCAGCGACTTCCACTTTTTCTTCTACGTCATGCGCAAAGGGGAGGAGCTGTCCGCTGAGGACCACGAGCTGGGACAGAAGCTCTGGCAACCCAACATTCCACCACCTCCCGGCAGAATGCTCGATGCGGAAGAAAACGAGGACTACCTAAATGCCATTGACTTGTAGAACCAACCACCAACAATTTGTGAGATGCTACAGATAAGAAAACAGTAAGGAACCCTGATATTCCACAACTGAGTGATTGCGCATTCGCGTTTCGATGGAAGAGATTTACATCACTCTGATAAATGTTACAAAATGTAAAGGGGACCACAGGCTCGATTCATCTTCCGCCACAGTATGCCTTATTTTACACTCAGGAGGATACAAGAACATTGATCACTTGAAAGAGTATGGATCCAGAATAATACCTTATTTAGGGGTGTGGGATGGGCACAGTCTTCTACCATTATGCTAATTTGGGTACAGTCAATAGTGCCAATCAGAGCATCCCCTGGGGCTCCCTCACGATGACCTATTGATATACGCCTAAGGACCACTGGTCTGGTGTTCTGTCAAATTGCTCAACAACCCGAACATTTCAAAACAAATCAATGCAGTTGTTGCTTGCAGGCCCACAAGAGTGACACTAGTAATTTATCCAATAACTTCTGGTTAATAAATGAGTACAGGGTAAGACAAGACACATGTATTTACTTACAAATGGTGGTCCGCGTACAATAGTGTTCGTTAATCTCACTAAATGCTGTGACTTCTCAAAATTGGAACCTAAAACCTACAGCGGTGCTCCTCACAAGTCCCGTTGGATCCGAGGCCCTATAAGCAATAATAATGGACATAAAATGGACTATATATGTGATAAAATGTAGTTTTAATTTCTCTTTTTTAACATTAAAATGATTTGGTGTATGTAATTTACTGCCGTCGGAGTTGGCAGTTTTGGTTGGTCAGGGAACCTAGTGGTCTTATAAAGTTTGATGGGAATCTATTTAGCACATTCTTAGCTGTTGACTGAAATAAAATATGTTTTTTTTTTAATATTTATTTTTCTAAATTTGATCATTTTGGGTATTGATGATTCAGAAATGTTGGTTCGTGAATACTGTAATTTTTTAAGTAACTTCAGATTCTACCTGAGAATTCCCCTTAACCTTGATTTCAAATTCGTGACTGCCATTGTCCATTTGGAATTTGAAGTGTTATATTAAAATGGGTGTTACATCTGCACACTTATGACAAATTGTGCATACAGACGATTGGGCAGAACGTGTATGTACTCCGATTGCCTCTGATTAAGAACTCTTTGCATTAATCCTATGATAAGCTCTTGATCATTTAGTAGGTAGTGCAATAAGTACAAACTAAATCCTATGACTTATGTTCCTAATTTTTTGAGCCTTTTTGGTAGACATATTTTATATTTACTGTTATTTCCAAGGCATGCCAAAGACAAAATACTAGGAGTGAGACCTTTTGGTTGAATCATTCTACAAGCACCTCACAGTATCTATCATCTATCAAATTACTATATTTTGTCCTATATGTAAATGGAATTAATACTTTTTGCCATTCCACCTCTGACCTATTTGTATGGGTTCCCTACAAGATTGTTAAATTAGAGACCTTGTTAATCTCCAAACTGTTGCTTGAGATAGATCAAGTATTAGTTATCCTCTGGCTACAACCCTTAGTCAAACTGTCAGCCAGAACGTACAAATGAGACATTAGTGCACCATATGACGCATATTAATATCATTTACCAGTGAGATTGGAATTCTGTGCCGCTTACAGCAGAATTTGTGTAAAATAATGTTCAGATTTGGTGTCATTCCGCAGTGCAAAAAACGCCTTCCAAACTGGCTTAGCCCTCTTGGCTAGCAGGAGCAACACCGTGAGATGAAGGGCCACTGGAGTGGGCTATCTGTGTTAGAAAACTCCAGGTGATGGTTGTCAATATCCTCAAATTTGATCCACGCCTGTTAAAAAATGCCTGTTGTACAATTGTACTATTGATTGCACAAAAGTGGCGATCAACTCTAGTGCTGGCGGTTTGTGATGCCAATCTTGTGTTCAAAAATTTTATCACACCACTACAATAAAGCCGCTACAATGGACCAATACAAAACATTTACAACAATGCATTTACCACTCAATGAGGTAAGTAACGAGGTAAGTTACAAGACTTTACATTTGCAACGCATTTAAGAGTATAAGGATGGGTAGTGGTTGGTGGTATTTGGGGTTAGTAAGAACGTTAGGCATGGTTTACATTTTGGGGTGGCAGAGGATTTTTAGGATTATGGGGTGGTTGGTGCATAGGAGTAGTAATATATATTTAGAGTTCGTGGCGGGGTAGTGAATGGGGCAGGAAGGAGTTTTTAGGTTTTGGGGATAGGTAGTATATGGGTTAGTAAGGGTTTTTTACGGTTCCCAAATGGGTACTGTATGGGGTAGTAAGACGTTTCTAGGGTTCATGGCTGGGTAGTGTACAACGATTCTAAGGGGTTGTTTTTTTGTGGGTTAAGGTATGGGGAGTGTATTAGAGTAATAGGATTTTAAGAGGTCAGGGATGGGTAGTGTATGGAGTAGTAAGATTATTAGGATTCAGGAATCGGTAGAGTGTAGGGGTAATAAAGGTTTTTGTAGGATTAAGGGATAGCTGGCGTATAGGGTTGTAAGGAGTTTTAAGGTTTATGGCGGGGTAGTGTACAGAGGTAGTATCGAGTTTTAAGGGTTTAGGGGTAGATAGTGTATAGGAGTAGTAAGGGGGTTTGGGATTAAGGGACGGGTGGCATAAAGGGGTCGTATGGATTTTAGGGTTCAGGGGTTGTTTAGGGAAAGTACAGATTTTAAAGGTTCATGGATGGTTAGCGTATAGGGTAGTAAAGAGTCTTTAGGTGTCATAAGTGGCTAACATACCGAAGTACTGTGGGATTTATCGGGTTCAGGGATGGGAAAGGTAGTAAGGGGTTTTGGAGCTTAATGGATGGGTAGTGTTTAAGGGTAGTATGTATAATTATACACCGGGTCGGTCAACCTTCCTAATGAGACCTTTAGTAATAATTAATGGGTCGAAACGTGTTGAAGACAAACATGTTGAATTGAATGATTAACTAAAGGTTTATTTATTTATATCGTTTTATATAGCACGAACTAGACCCGGTGAGGGTATCAAATCGCTTTACAAATGTTACATTAAAAGAAATAAGATCAATTCAAAAATCATCCCGGGTGCTATGTATCTTACTTTTGCCCCAGTCATCATTTTGACACCAACCCAACCGCTTGAATTTAGAGAAGCATGGATTAATTCAATTAATTACACCCTGTGGTCATTTGAATTAGAATGACCCTTTAAGCATACATTTTTTCTATATTATTCCTCAAGGCAATTAGTATCCATCATTGATTTGTTTTTCTATGACAACTCACTCATTCACCAAGTGCGTTGGATCACTTGCACTCATACACTGCACATTGCAGACTGAATCATATATATATATTTATATATACATATATATATATATATATATATAATTTTTTTAGACTGTTCACATGTGCAGTATAAAATGGCCGCCGTGAAATCAACAGAAACTGGGAGAGACTCTGATACCCCGTCCTCTTTCTGTCTCAACTGATGGAAAAAATTATGGGAAATTACATATATATATTTGTAAGAAAATAATGTTTACACGACATTGACAAAGGCCAGCATGGCCGAAACGCGTTTGTCTGCCAAGGGGAGCAGAATAAAGTAATTTGAAAATATAAGAGACTGTGTGCGCCACGCTTTTGTTATAATCGCGTTTCAAGGAATATATATATATATATATATATATATATATTATTTCAACAAACCTGTATGTTTTAAGGCTTCTTGCATTACATTTAACTTGGATTTTGAATGTCTCTCAAAGAATGCATTCAATTGCCCAGAACTAATATTGTGTACTGATCTACAAAACCCATTATTCTTCAATTTTTAGTCCTGGCTGGAATTGCATTTCCTTCATTTATATTTGTTTCATTTACATTTGTGCTCATTGTAACACTTTCACTAATGTCTGAATGACTTCATAATTGTTTAGGTTACAAGGATTTCATAAAGCATTTTGCCCTTACTTTCTATTAAGGTAATGAACACATATTTGTGCAGGCCTTACTAAACATACCTTTGAATGATTTGGGGGGTGGGGGTGGATTGTATGATGTACTACTCACTTGTAATGCATAGCATCAGGGGTTTTTCAGGTTGAAAACTTCAGCAAAAGTCACTGAAACTAAACATAACTTTGACATGATGACACAGTGAATTAACGCTGATTGATTGTTGTGATCTGCAAGGCACAATTTTGAAATCTGACACGGCCGAATCTGCGTTACATAGTCTCAAAGTATGTAATTTGAGTGCCTAAGAGTAGCAGCTCTTACTTAAATTGTTTGGAAACAGCAGAAATGTAGTATTAATGCCTAGGTAAAGAAACAAGTTTTTAATAGTGTTTTGTTATGTGGTGTAAAGTGAAATGTAGCACAGGGTGTGCAAGCCACGTTTTTCTGTCTTTTATCTTACAGGTGTCACATCCAGACTGTGTGTCTCCCCCAATTTAAGCCAATCCTTCACAACAGGGGAGGCCTGTCTACCTATTAAGCTGCACACTTTGGCATGGCCCATTTTAAAACTCCCCAAGCAGCAAAGATCCCTCATTCTTCGTCATGTCCTGATTGGCGCCCCCTTTTAGTGCAGTTTGGGAGAGTTCACCTGTGGGGAAACCAAGATCCACCTGGAATATCTGGTAGAATTGCTCAGTAAGTTAAAGGCTCCAATCTGACATCTCCTTTAAGCTATAAGTTATGATTTCAAATCCTGGCAAGGTCAACCCAGCATTCCATCCTTCCAATATCAGAAAAGTGAATGTTGGTAAATTGGGTAACTGTAACACCTGTTAATTGCAGGGTTTTGGAGCTTTTTGGGATCACAATGGCTAATGGGAGCTATTCAGTCTGAAGAGGGGCTTTGGAACATTTTATTTTGTGCATTTGCTGGAGGATTCAATACTTTGTTGTAACAGGGAAACTAAATCAGATATTTTGTTTAACTGGAGTACGATTTCTTATACATTTATGTCATATACTTCCCCAAGGGCCTAGATGTAGGTAACTGGGAAATACCGATTCCTAAATACTTAATTTTACCGATTCGGTATTTAGGAATCGTTATTTCAGATGAAGGTAAGAATTCGGTAAAAAATGCAGAATTCTTAATATTCGTTATTACCGAATCGGTAATTGAGATTCGGTATTAACGAATACCAACCCATTCATTCCTATGGGCTTGGAAGCCCATAGGAATGAATGTGAAGACATTCGGTATTACCGATTCGGTATTAGCGAATCAGTAATACCGGGAGGTATTTCAAGGGTGCCAGGGTATCCAAAGGACACCCTGTTGCACCCCTGAAATGTGCATGTGTGCACATGTGGCACACATGCATGCCCTAAGGGCATGCATGTGTGCCACATGGCACATTTCAAAAAGCAAAAAAGTGCTTTTTGAAAGGAAATCACTATTTACCACCAACTTGGAGTTGGTGGTAAATAGCGATTCCTTAAGGCTGAGGTGCAGTTTTAAGTGCTGCCTACATTGCATTTAAGGAATCGGTATTACTGATTCCTTAAATTCAAGGCCATAAGGAATCGGTATTAAGGAATCGGTATATACAGATTCCTTAATACCGAATCCTCCCTACATCTCAAATGCCTAAATACCGGTCGGTAATGCTGAAATTTATGGAATTTCGGCGTTACCGACCGGTATTTAGCCACCTACATATAGCTCTAAGTTAATGTAATCATTGTTTTTTTCAAATAAAATAACCGATTGGCGCTGTTATTGCGGAGCTGCAGTCGTCTGTTAGTTCTTGGAAAGAGGCCTCACATTGGCGACGAGTCCGCGGGTTTGCTAAGTCAGCCGGATCAAAGAAGAATATCTGGTTTAACAGCGAGACAATGACTGTCTTTTCAGAATCTTCCAGGAAACTGGTCTTGATCGAAGGAGGCCTTTGTGCGCCATTGACCTGAGCGCACGGTCGCAATAACGAGAAGTGGACACAAGGCCAGCAGAGGTGAGGAAGCTTTCATTCTGCTGATGACAATCAAGGCTTCATGGAGAGGTGAGCGTGAGCAGAAAATAAAATGACAGAATGACACCCTTTACAAACAGGAAATCTACCACTATTCCGCTGATCCATCAGTGGCGGCTCCTCCGCAATGGCGGAGGGGTGTCGCCTCACTGCCTGACACAGAGCCAGCAAATGAAAAATAAAACTATGTTCTAGCATTGTTTTATTTTTCCATTTGTCGGCTCTGAGCCAGCTTGTGCAGGGAGGGGCGGGGCATGTACACATATGTGTTTGGCCGGCCAGCTCGGGCCGACCAAAACACACATGCGCATTTAGGTTTCTCCAGCCCGGCTGTATTGAACAGCTAGGCTGGAGAAACCCCCACAGACTCTCTAGTCTGAGCGGAGCGTCTTTCCAACGGCTCAGGCAATCCCCGTGCTGCTCTCATACTATGGGTACCGTCAGAAAAGAACTGTCAGCAAAAGTAAAATGAGGCACCAGGAAAAGAAGTGGAGATGTTAAATCGCCACAATTGCCTAAAAAATTCTCTGCACTACCCAAGCCCAACCGCCAGTCACCCAAACCAAGGCTGATTATTGCTGAAACACCATCAGCCGGGTCTCTAACAAACCTAGAGAGCTCTACAAATTCATTAAGCACTGCATCAACGTCTCGGCTGGTCTCACAGTCGCCTACTCAAAGAAAAGGTATTCTGCTATCAACAACTTCTTCAGGAGTAAGATCAACAAAATCCAACACCGTATAAGCAGAACTTCAACACCGCAAATTTTCATTACAATACCTCCGCGCAACACACCTGAATGGATCACTTTCTAGCCCCTTCGCAGAGCACCTTGCAAGTATAATCTTGTCTTTGTATGCCACATGTTGCACAAATGACATTTTCCCTTAACAATAGAGAGGAAAATAAATGGAGAACCACTCATGCAGATACTTTGTGTGATGAATGTGTCACTTTTAGAAGACGCATTCCCAGATGCCTTCAAAACTGGACAGATCCTGGTACTCCTCAAAAGACCTCTTCGAAGGAGGTGCTCATCCTCTGACCCACCCCCTCAGCCTGGGACGACTCCTGGTGCCGACCACACTGGGAACAGCACCGACACCCACCGACCATGCACGCAACTTAGGATTCATCTTCGACTCCTCCCTCTCCATGTCTAAACAGGTCAACGCCGTCTCCTCCTCCTGTTACAACACCCTCGGCATGCTCCGCAGGATCTACAAGTGGATCCCGACCGAAACAAGAACGGTGACACAGGCCCCCATCAGCAGCAGACTGGACTACGGCAACGCACTACGTAGGAATCCCAGCCAAACACCTACGACGACTACAACGCATCCAAAACGCCTCCGCCCGACTGATCGTCAACGTTCCCCGCCACAGCCACATCACCCCCCACCTGAGAGACCTACACTGGCTCCCCGTCGGCAAGAGGATCACCTTCAAGCTCCTCACCCACGCACACAAAGCACTCCACAACGCCGGACCAGCCTACCTGAACAGCAGACTCAACTTCTACACCCCCACCCACCAGCTCCGCTCCGCCAGCCTCACCCTCGCCGATGTCCCCTGCATCCAACGAACAACCACCTACCTCATCGCCAAGACCTGGAACACCCTCCCTACCCACCTACGGCAGACCCAAGACCTACTCGCCTTCAGAAAACTCCTCAAGACCTGGGTCTTCGAGCAGTAGCGGCACCCCCTCCCCTCAACGCCTTGAGACCCTCACGGGTAAGTAGCACGCTTTACAAGTACTCTGATTGATTGATTGATTGATCTGGCTGTCTATAGCACAATGAGGTATTTACCATTTGTCAGAAAGATCACTGGGAAAGGTCTTAACCAAACTTCTCCATCACAAGGTTAAATGCAGCACCCTCTACAAACACACCAGTCCAGCTTCCAGCCACAGTGCAGCATGGAGACAGTGACTGTCCAACTAGTGGATGAGTCCGCAGATCACTGCAACTACGACTACAGACTTCTCATCCTACTTAACATATCAATACTGTTGACCACGAAACTATGATGCATATCAAGGTGCACTACATGGGCTATGAAGGCATCATACATCAGCGGTTTATGTCCTCTCAGATGAACAGAACCAAAGTAGTCCAGGTGAGCTCCCCTTACCCAACACCATCCGTCCGCCATGTTTCATCACTCAAGGATCCATCCTTTTGCCAGCCATGTGCCACTTCTTTGTGGGAACCTCTGGTAGTCCTTGTGGTGGTCAAGGATGTCAGTATCCACCTATACACCGATCACATCCAGTTTTCACTCATGGGTCACTCCACCCGGCTGAAGCCCTGGGTCACTACCACTCAAGCTCGGATGCAGCAGTGGAAGGTTTACATTACCTACTTCAGGCCTACCCCAGAGTCAGGATCCCAGCATGCACCGGGTCCGCACAATGCCGTTAGCAGGTTCATGGACGTCATCTACGTGCATTAAAAGTGGCTGTTCGATGCGGAAACCTCATTACCTGAACTTTATCCCAGTGTTGTGCAATTTTGCACCGACCTAACCATTGCAAGATCCACTCTTGGACTAACGAAAAAAAATAAAAGGTAATTTAGAGTGATCGACAGGTGCAAGAGTGACCATGTCCAATAGTCAGTCAGTGCCAGCTGCAGCACTGCAGTGGAGCTATGTTCACTAATGTGCCCCCTTTGTTCTCATGTGCTTCTTGTACTAAACGCAGCTACGGACACGTGTGTGTGTGGTTGCAACAGTTTGATTTACGCTTCTTCAGATATTTGGTAGCGTGGATTCATGGAAAGCCTTCCAGCGCCTCGGATTCAAAAGGCGCTGCTGGGAAACGAGGCGCTCTTCCGGTGGCATCCGTCTCACTCTCTTTACACGCAACAGGCGGGAGGATCCGCGGAGGTTTTGATGGATCCGTCTCTCCAAAAAATCAATGGCCTCCTTCATGTCCTCTCTCTCGGAGGCCGACTGCTCGGGGGGTGGGACGGCGGGGGTGGGCGGGTGCACCACCGGAGAGGAGTTTAACCACTTCAGCTGGCTTGTACAGATTTAACGATGGAGTGATGCATGCATGAAGGGCTCCTGAGCGAGCTGAGGCGAGGGAGCGAGAACGGGAGGCGCCATATTTATCAACAAAGGTGGCAGCGGCGTGCCGAGGACAGGGCGGCAGCGCGAGACGTGCGCGCGCAACGTACACTCCCAAGCGGGAAGCGGCGCGAGGACCCCAAGCACTTAAGGCAGATTTACAAGCCCTATGCGCCTCTTTTATACTGCTGTTGCGTCACTTTTGTAACGCAGCGGCGGCACATATCCAGCACCATGGTGTGGGGTACTTACAACGTGACGCATCTCGTAAAGCCCTGCGCCACAAGAAGGCGTTCCTGCGCAGGGGGGCGTTCCGGTGCAGGAACACCTCCTAAATGTGGCTGAGTGAAATCTACAAGATTTCACTCAGTCACTTTTAGGGCCATGCTGCATCAAAACCCTGCGCCTGCTTGAAGCAGGGGTAAGGATTGACGCAGCATTGTACAGATAGGGCACCCCAGAGCCTTGCTGAAGCTGTGTCGTGTTTGCAAAACAACTCCAGCAATGCGCCGCCTTTACGGCACAGATGCGCCATGCATCTGTCCGTTTTTGCCACATGGTGCGCCGCATTGTAAATGCGGCGCATCCATGGTGGCAGAGCCCTGACACACAATAACTGGTGCATCCCTGCTGATATGCAGGGATGCACCAGTTATTGTAAATCTGCCCCTCAGAGCGCGCGCGGGGAGCAGCGCGAGACATTTGCGCTGACACACCCCAAACACAATGCTAGATGCGCGCGCTCCTAAACACACATGCACCCATCAGTGGCCGCAGTTCCTAGCGCAAGCACGGAAAATGGACCTCGACTGTTTGGGTTGTGAATTACACCAATAAACATGGTTTGTGCGGCTGTCATGTCGCTAGGCCCTGCCGTCGATGCACCAACTACACCATTGATAGCTACACCCCTTGAGCTCATACACAGGGAGTAGCAAGAACATTAACATACCCTGCTTGGAAACAAAGCTCTTATGGCACCTAGCAAAAGAAGCAAGCCATCACGACCGTCCCCAGAAGAGCTCTCTTGTCTCTTCCATCCAAGTATCTATCCATTCATCCCTTTCACCCTTCCATTCACCTGCTGATATCTACCATTTCACCTTTACATTGTCATCCTTTTATTCTTTCACCATTCCGTCCATCCACCCAGCTCCAATTCTATCTATCTATCCTCTAACCAGTCCATCTCTCCATCCACCCTTTCATTCATACGTTCATCCTTCCAGTCATTAATCCATCCGTCCATCCTTTTGCTTATCCATCCACTCTTTGACTCCATCCATCATTTCACTGAATCCATCCTCCCTTTCACTCATCCATCCATCTACACTTTCGCTCAGCCATCCATCCTTTCACTCATCTGTCCATTCACCTTCCCTCTCACTCATCCTTCCGTCCTTTCACTCATCCTTCCATCTACCCTTTCATTCATCCAGCCTCCCTTTCAATCATCCATCCATTCTTTCACTCATCCATCCTTTATTAGGTATATCAATCCTTTCACTCATCCTTGCATCCTTTCTCTCATCCATCCATCCCCCGTTTCTCCATTCCAGCTGTCCATCCAACCTTTCATTCATCCCATCCATCCTTTCACTCACTCGTCCATCCTTTCTCTCATCATCCATTCATCTACCCTTTCACTCATCCATCCATCCTCCCTCACACTCATCCATCCATTCTTTCACTCATCCATCCTTCCATTCATCCATCTACTCATCCATCCATCCTTTCACTCGCCCATCCATTCACCTTTTCACTCACATCCAACCATCCCTTCTTGCCTTCACTCACTGATCTTTGTCTGCCAAGTTGCTGACACAATAGACCCATCAAGAACTTCACCTCCCACTGTAGATGCTAAAGTTGGGGGTCCATGACGCCCCAGCAACCATCCTTTTACTCAACCATCCTTTCTTTCATTCATCCATACACCCGTTACCTTCGACTATCCACCCTGTTACTCCACCCATCTATCCATCCATTCATCCTTTTACTCAGTCATCAATACTTTCACTCACTCATGCATCTTTACTTTCTCATCATCCATTCACCCTTTTGCTCATCCATCCATCCACCCTTTGACTCATCCATCTATCCATGCTTTCATTCATCCACCCTTCCTTTCATTCATCCATCCATTCTTTCACTTATCCACCCACCATTCATCCATTCATCCTTTATACCTTCATTATTTATAGTTTTATCCTTCCACTCATCCATCCATTACTTCACTCATCCATCCACCCACCCTTTGACCGGTTCACTCACCCATCAAACCATCCACCCTTTCACTCACACACTCATCCATTTATACTTTCAGTCACTCATGCACCCACCCTCCCTTTCACGCACACACCCATCCATACTTTGTTACTCACCCATCCGTCCTCCCTTTCCCTCACACACCCATCTATCCATCCATTCTTTCACTCACTTACCCATTCATCCACACTTTTACTAAGCCATACTTTCCGCCACTAACACATACAACCACCATTTCACTCACTCACACATCCATTCATACTTTCAGTCACTCAGGCACCCACCCACCCTTCCACGTTGTTTATGAGCCTTTGTCTGACGATTTGCAGACAGAAGAGGCCAATCATGACCTCCATCCCTGCGGTAGCTACTGAAGTGGTGGTTCACAACGCCCCTGCTCATACATGCACAGAGCCGAGTGTACAGAGCAGCAAGAAGCGGTGCAAGACATACGCAAATATGTGCACACGCAGCATGTATCAAACAGCGAGAAGAGGTAAAGACACACACAAACACATGCAAATACACCTGCACACTCTATCTCATACATGTACACACACCCAGCACTGGAAGGTACCACCACTGCAAGTCTCACACACATACACACCCACACGCATATATGCATACATACATCTGAGCAGAAGTGCAAAACTCGTTCAATCGCAGACACACACAATATGCACCACATGGGCAGCTTCAGCACAAGCTCCACACACATGAACACATTGATAGAGTACATGCAGTAGGAAGGCAAATCATACATACACGGACAAGGACACTGCACGGGCAGCATAAGTGAAGTGAAGTGAAGTGAAGTGAAGTGAAGGGGATTTGTAAAGCGCGGCTGCTGCCTGAAGGCGTCCAAGCGCTATGTAAAAAGTAACAGAGCTCTGAGGGAGAAGGGGAGAAGTCCAGGTGGGGAGCTAATTTCTGAAAAGGTATGTTTTTAGCTCTTTACGGAAGGATGAAAGGATAGGGTTGGACCTAAGTGAGAAGGGGAGGGAGTTCCATAATTTGGCAGCGTTGAGCGTGAAGGACCTGCCTCCTGCTCTGGACCTTTTGACTCTGGGAACTGCAGCAAGGAATGCGTTCTCTGAGCGAAGTGACTTACCGGGACAATAGGGAGTGAGAAGTGTGTGGTTGATCTCAGGTCTGGCTCTATGGAAGGCTTGGTGCGATATGCACAGGGTCTTAAATTTTATTCTATCCCTAACCGGGAGCCAGTGAAGTGACCTAATCCCTGGCTTAGCTGATTCTCTGCGTGGGATTTGGAGTAGCGTGCGAGCTGCACAGTTCTGTGTGTGCTGGAGTTTCTGCAGCACGTAGTCAGGGGCTCCTAAGTAAAGGGCATTGTTAAAGTCGAGCCGAGATTGGATGACGCCCTGAATGACAACCTGTTTGGCTTCCATGGGCAGGATCGGCAGGATTTTTCTCAACATTCGGATAATCCCGAAGCAAGTTGCTGCTGTTTTGGTTGCTTGAGTGTTAAAGGTGAGGGATTTGTCCAGCCAGACTCCCAGACTTTTAATGTCCTCCTTCGGGGATGGAGGAGGACCCAAACTGGGAGGCCATAGCTGGTCCAGGGGAGTGAGAATGGGGGGGCCAAGGAGCATTATCTCGGTCTTATCGCCATTGAGTTTTAATGAGGATGCTGTCATCCATCTCCTGACGTCCTCCATGCAAGCTGCTAGGTTGGACTGGGGGAGCCGGCTGTTCTTCTGTGCCAGAGAGACCACCAGCTGAGTGTCGTCCGCATACGAGATGATCTTGATACCGTATTGTCGGACGACCTCAGCTAGCGGCCTCATGTACACATTGAACAGCGTGGGGCTTAAGGAGGAGCCTTGGGGTACCCCGCAGTTTAGAGGTTTGCTAGTGGAGCAGGAGTCGCCATCAATGACCTGGAAGGTCCTTCCGCTCAAAAAGGAACCCAACCAGTCAAGAGCGTCTCCTGAGACATAAGTGCACACTTCCACACAACAGGGAGAAAGGCAAGCTGCTTCACACCCTCACATAAACACATAGAATAAGCAACACATGGGCAATGGGTATGCAGGAATCCCTGTCTCACACTCACATGACACTCACCCACAAAACAAAATGGTGGTAACACAGACCATGTATGCAGCAGCAGAGCAGGGTTCTCTCGCACAACCAGAAAATATACTACATGAGAATTTGAAGTGTGTGGAGGGCGGTATCAGGGGCAGCCTTAGGCATGTGCAAGCTGTGCACCTGCACAGGGCCGCCAAACCCCAGGGGCCGCCACGCCAATATATATCCTTAATATAATAATCCTCTGAGGATGGATACATATTTGCGTGGCGGCCCCTGGCAGGGATTTGGCGGTCTCCGGCTCTGTTCCACTTGCAAACACCCTAACCCCCCCTCTTCACTAGCCTCTGTGCTCCGCCCCGCCCGGACCCCCTCTTCCGGGGCCCCCTACCTACGCTCCCTGCCCAGGGCCGCCATGAGCCTAGAGCCGCCCCTGGCGGTATATAGAGAGAGGGAGTAGGAAAGAGGGGAGAGAGCGTATGGAGTGGAGGGGCACTGAACAGAGAGGGGAGAGGAGTAGGTTACAGGGAGCTGGTAAAGATCCGGAAGTAGAGGTCAAGAAGCAGAGGGGCTTTGGTCAGAGAAGAAGCAAGATGACAGGGAAGTAGTTGAAGTAAGGACAGGAGGGGGTATATAGAGAGCTGTGCAATGCTGCTCAAGGCAACAGCTCCAGTAGCTTATAATGCAGTATGGGAAGACCTGGCATCACAACACTGTGCCCGAAATAGCGAGGGTGAGGGTCCCAAACCAGGTTCCCCAGGTCCATGTGTGATGTGCTGCCCCAGTCCAAGTTTTTCCATTGAATTCTGGGACTTGTAGTCTTGTTTCTTCCATTATAAAATGGGCCTATAAGTCCTAGAATTCAAAGAAAAAACTCCTGGACTAGAGCAGCACATCACACAGGGACCTGGGAAACTTAGCAGCTGTGCAGAGACAGAGAAAAAAGTGTGGAAAGTGACTCTAAGGCCTAGCGAAGAGAGAGGTGTGGCTGGAAAGGAGGGCACGGGCGCGCATGAGAGGAGAGGTAATTTAGAGGAGAGCCAATGAAACGAGTGAGACAGAATGAGATGGGCGGCACGTGGAGTGCGAGAGGCGCATAGAAGCATGGGTGAGACTGTCTGTGAGGAGAAAGGGTTGGTGAAAGGGTGAACACTAAAGGGTGTATAGCAGGGGGGTTTAGGAAAGGGGTGAGATGGACTCTGAAGATGGTTCTGGAGCTGTTGGGAGTTCGCCTGTACCATGGAAGTAGCTCCTTGAAGTGCCCAGCAAAGTACTTAATTCTGAGGGTCTGCCGGAGTGGCGTGCTACTCGCCAGAAAAGCGCTTCAACACCCATCATGGATAACAGGGGCTATACGAATCCAAATCTTTCTTCCCTCTTCTATCCCTCCGCTATCCTTCTCACTCCAAATAACTGACTAATATCCACCACTCAAATTACTTTCATATTTCACCATACTAATTCATTACTAACCCTTTATGGGTTTCTGAAGTAGCATGCTACTCGCCCAAAAAAGCGCTTCAACACCTCATCAGGGGTTACAAGCGCTATATAAATACAAACCTTTTTTCCTCTTCTATCCTTCTGTAGCGGGCGCGTCCTCGCGTGGCCGGAGTCGTGCCAGAGTCCTGCCCGTCTGCGCCCGTCCGCGACAGGACGTGCTGGACGTGGCTGGCTCTGGCTATTGACTATTTGACTATTACTCCTTCGTGGGTTCATCATGCGGACGTATTCGCGGGACTGCCTGTTTGCCATCGGTCAGGTAAGCCGCTGTTGTACCCTTCCACCGGTACACCCATTGTGTGGCCCATACCATTGCCCATGTAATGGGTGGGCTCTTGATTCTCCGCGTCCTCTCCCAGGGATTCTGCCCTCGGAGACCTGCCGTACTACCGACATTCCTTCTACCCTGAAGATCTTGAACCTGAATGTGAGGTCTGTGTTGAAACACTACCAGAACATCTATGACCTCATTGAGGAGGAAGTTCCAGACTTATTTGCCATGACTGAAACGTGGCTACAGGATGCCAACACCGCTATCACTAATCTAGCCTGCCCACCCGGCTATTCTATGTACACCTTGAATAGGCGGTGTAGGGGTGGGGGTGTAGCGTTAGTGGTAAAATCCATCTATCCCTGTGTCTGGACTGCCCTAAGCATCTCTGGGTGTGAAAGTGCCTTGTTCAAGGTCTCTGTCAGCCCTGAGTTTACCCTGTCCGGGATGGTCGTCTATCGTCCACCCGGCAGTGATGTGGCGTTTAGAAAAGCTTTCCCCGATATTGTTGGCCCTCTGGTTGCAGACTGTGCCAACTTTTCTATCATGGGAGATTTAAATCTGCATTTCGACACCCTCTCTGGCTTGACAGTACGTTCCATCTCCTCTGACTTAGAGGCCTTTCAACTCCCTCAGATGGTTTCCCAGCCTACCCATTCAGGGGGGCATACTCTGGATCCCTTGTTCACTAATCTGCCGGGGATTCAAATTACCTCTGTTTCTCCGGTGGAGTGGACAGACCACTTCTTGGTATCCATTCTATGCCCTGTCTTTGCCACCCCTTCCATCTCTTCGGCTAGATGGGTTCAGAAGAGGGCTTGGAAAAAGCTTCGGTTAGAAGACTTCCATCGTCTTCTATTAGAGGAGCCGCTCGGCCCTTTGACGGATGTAGAAAAGGGGTACGACCTCTTCTGTTCTTGGATCACCAGGGCCTTGGACTCTCTGATACCTACTGTATCAACTAAAATCAACTCCAGAGAGTCGAGCCCCTGGTACGATGGCGCTCTTCGGGCCCTAAAGGGTGCCTGCAGACGGGCTGAGAGGGCTTGGAGGAAGACCTATGGGGCTGATCTAAAAGCCGCATACTCCAGGTCCGTCAAGCTCTACCATCGAGCTATCTGCCGAGCCCGTGCGGCTTTCTATGCCACTGAATTCCGGAACAGTTCTAATCCGTCGAAAGCCATCTTTAAGGCCGTCAAAGATCTTACGACGAAGCGGACTACCTCTACGACCGAAAGCTCTCTTTCCCACTGTGAATCCCTTGCATCCTACTTTCTAGGGAAGGTGCAAGCTATTTATCGGACATTCCCTGGTACAGGGCACAGTGAGGAAAGTATTAATGGGGTTCACCATCAGACTACTCTGCTTGTTTTCCCCCCCCTCACCTTGGACGGCTTTGACAAACTTGCATTGCAAGTTAAATCTGGATCTCCATCCGATCCAGTAAGGCCTGCTCTTTTTCGGGATCAGGCTTTTATGGGGCGTTCAGCTGTATGCTCCCTTGTCAACCTGTCCTTGGAAACGGGAGTTGTTCCAGCCAAGTGGAAACAAGCCGTGGTGTCCCCAATTATTAAAAAGCCCACCCTGGACCCATCTAAGCCTGAAAGTTACCGCCCCATCTCGTTGCTACCCTGGCCAGCCAAGATTACTGAGGCCCACGTCAATCTGGCCCTGTCTGAGCATTTGGTACGGACCAATGCCCTCGATCCCACACAAAACGGGTTCCGTGCTGGGCACAGTACGGAAACCGCGTTACTTGTGATGGTGGAACATCTCCGGGCAAGGTTGGATGCTGGTCAAACGGCGGCGCTTATTTTGTTAGACCTTAGCGCCGCCTTTGACACGGTGGACCACAGCATCCTCCTGCACCGGCTCGAGGAGACTGGTATTGGCGGTCAGGTGCTGCAATGGTTCCGCTCCTTTTTAGACGACCGCTCCTTCTGTGTTGCCATCCCTCCCTTCAAGTCCAATTACCAACCGCTGGCCATGGGGGTTCCGCAAGGGTCCTCGCTGAGTCCCACGTTGTTCAATCTTTACGTGAGACCGCTGGCTGATGTCGCTAGGCAGTGGGGCCTAACTTTGGTCTCATATGCCGACGACACACAGCTGGCGGTTACTCTCAGCGGGGACGCGGAAATTGCGGCCCCCAGGTTTCAGTCTGGACTGAAGGCGGTGGCTAGTTGGCTGACAGGCAACTGCCTTCAGCTTAATGCCACAAAGACGGAGGTGATGGTCGTCGGTAAGGGAGTGGAGCTGTGGGGCGACCAATGGTGGCCTTCAGAGCTGGGACCCACTCCGATTCCGGTGTCGGAGGTGAAAAATCTGGGGGTATGGCTGGATGCCGGCCTCTCCTTTGTAGGGCACACACAAAAAACTGCGGCCTGTTGTTTTGGACTCCTAAGGGGCTTGAGACCAGTTCTCAAGTTCTTTGATGCCCCAACCAGGCAACTGGTGATCCAGGCAACCATCATCTCTCGCCTGGATTATGCCAGTTCTCTCCTGGCTGGGGCTAACCAGGCCGAACTAACCCGTCTGCAACGGGTTCAGAATGCCGCGGCGAGAGCGATTGTTGGCCTGCCCAGATTCAGTTCTGTGGCAGGTGTCCTTCACTCTTTACATTGGCTTCCGGTTAGGAAGCGCATTCTCTTTAAGATTTTGTGTCTTGCTTTTAAGATCCTGAGAGGTATCGGTCCGGAAATCCTGTCGAGCTGCCTTTCCTTTTATGTCCCCACCCGCAGCCTCCGTTCCCAGGGTTTGGCCCTTGCGGTGGTCCCCAGATTCAGGCTCAGTCGTATGGGAGGCCGTTCGTTTAGGGTCATGGCTGCGTCAGCATGGAACTCCCTCCCTGTTGAAATCCGTCTGATGGAGGACCTTTTGACCTTCCGGAGGGCGATAAAAACTTTCTTGTTTTAGCTGTGTGGTTTTTATTTCCTGTTGTGTTATGTTCTGCCTTGTCGTTGCGCCGGGACGCTCCTTGGCTGGAGTATCTGTGCGCATAATAAATCACCCTAACATAACATAACATAACATCCTTCCGAAGCCAAATAACGGACTAACCTATCCACCACTTAAAATGTATTTACATGTTTCACTATACTAATTCAACACTAATTCTCTATGGGTCCCGGAGTAGCGTGCTACTCGCCGAAAAAGCGATTTGACGCCTCGTCAGGGGTAGTAAGCGCTATACAAAGGCAATTACAATACAAAACAATGCAATCTATGGCTTATATAGGGTAGAGGCAGAAGGGTTTCTGGTAGGAGTGATATGAGGTGAGTAGGAAAGAGGAGGTGAGAAGGGTTTGTGGAAGGGGTGATCACAGCCTTGTGTGCAGGTTAGCAGCACAGGGGGTCATTGAGGGCAGTGAGGCACCGAAGAGAGGGGAGCACGCCGTCTGTGCACAGAGAAGGACACAGACAGCAGTGCACCCTGCGTCACTCGGGACGTGCTCGGCGTGACGTCACTTCCGGTGCCCCCCTCCCGCTCTCGCCGGAGTGGCACGCTGCCAGTAGCCCGGCTCGTTCCGCCTGGTAATGTATTTGCCCGAGAATCCCTGAATCACAGTAACTCTCCCATCCATCATCTCTGGGCCCGGAGGGGAGGGGGTACCTTGGGCTCAACTCGCGGCCTCCTCTCCCTCCCTTTCTCCGCCTTCTGTAAACGCCTCTCCTCGGTCCGTGCACCCCTCTGTCCTCATGCCCGACACAGCTCCCCCAAGCCCATCACCTTTGACCTTCTCTTTGTTCCACTCTCTCTTCTCTTCCCCCTTTTCACAGTTGATATGTTCTTTTTTCCCCTCATTCACCGCGTCTTCCCTTTCTTTCTTTCTTTTCTGCTTTTGGTTGCTATTTTTTCTTTTTTCTTTTCCCTAATCCCCACACTCATATCCCTATTTTGCTCGTCATCCTGGACCTGGTATTGTTTTGTTTTCCCCTTTCTCTCACTCTTCACATTTCTGTCTCCTACCTTTATTTTTCCTCTCATTTCTCTTGACATCCCTGTCTGTTCCTTCCACCGACTGTCTTTATTTTCTCATTTTGCTCTAACCACATTTTCTCCTCGCTCTGGCACAAAACCTCCTCTTTTTCTCCCTTTCCCCGCCTCGCCTTTCTGTTTTCACCGTATTTCCATCTTTCGCCCATCTGTCCTTTCCTCCATTCACACACTGTACTCCACCCCCCCCCCCCCTTTCTTAAAAATAAGTCCTCATTGTTTAAGCCGAATCTTTGAAGGGCACACAAATATGTCATTCACATGCCTATGCCCTCCCCACCTCCCATCAGTACATATTAGCACTTAATTAGACTCTTGGGAATAATGCTCAATTAATTTACTTCCCAGGAAAAAATCAACATACGCTTTCACACATCACTTTTTCAAAAAACTGCCGGTGCTCAGCCCTGGTGAGACCCGGCCCACTTAAAGCCCTGCAGAGAGTTATCGTTATGCAGGTTCAAGTGTGATTGCGTTTGTGTGTGTGTGTGGGGGGGGGTGGCCGAGGGAGCCCATATGTTCAGAATATGGGCTTCCGATTCGAGCCATGTCCTTGGGTTGAGCAAGGGGAGAAGAAAGACTTGTAAATGTAAAAATGTAAATGTAGTGCTTATATAGCGCACAAATCACCCCGAAGGGGTCTCAAGTCGCTGTACACATACCGCTGTGGAACCCATCCTGGCCTTCCCCTGTGAGGTGTCCTCTCCTGGGCACCCCCAAGGTGAAGCCAGGCATCCCAGCGCTGTTGGGGCCGTTGTGGAGATTAAGCAAGCTATTGCCCAGAGTTGCAGAGTGGGACCCATGATTAGAATAGGCACCGAGGCGAGAATTATCAGGTCCGGGGAAATTGAGCCCAAGACCCTCCGAGGCGGGAATTGAACCCTGGTCCCGGGCCAGACCTCTGCATCAGGGTCTGCCGCTCTAACCATTGAGCCACACTTGTCCTTGTGTGTGTGTGTGTGCGTGCGTGGTGCGTACTTGAGAGAGATTGCAGACCTGTGTTCAAGGTGTGTCTTGGGAGACCGTGTGCCTCGAGTATAGGCCACAGATTCCAGGCGCGCGCGTGCATGTTTATGTGAGACTTGGATCATGCATGTTTCACAGCACAGGTAACAGGTGTCTTCCAGACCATATGGCGTGCGTGCGCGTGCCTCAGTCCATGGCTGGCTGTGAACACCCATGCTTTGGCGCACAGGCCGCAGATTCCAGGCCTGCCTTCAGGGGGTGTGTGTGCACAGACCACAGATGTGCCCGGGTGTGTGGGGGCTGCAGACCCCCAGGCTGCGGCTGCCCACCTTGGGAGCTCTCCCACATGCTCCAAGCAGCAGTCACTGATGCATCCCACCTTTGCGGGGGAGGAGTGGGTGTAGGGGCGTTGACGGGGAGGGGGGTGGGCGCTGCGGGGAAGGGGGTGGCTCCTAGGGGCGGTAGGGAGTGAGTGTGCCTGCGTTCACTGTGTGATTCAGTGCTGTGTCCCCGTGACGTGCATGCAAATTGTGCTGTATAGTACACGAGTCACCGCCCCCCGGCCCGCGTGGGGACAGGCACCTTCCTGCAGTGTATTATAGCGCTGCGTTAATGTCCCATTGTGTGAAGCGCGCGGGTAAAGGGGGGTGTGGGGGGATCTGATGCTGAGCAGTGGGGCGCGGCGGTGCTGAGGCCCGGCTTCTGTCTCATCTCGGACCCCAACCACCCCCTCACCCGCCTGTCACCTCTGAGTCAGAGCACTCTCTGCTGTCACCGTCCCTGCACTCTCATCTCAGTGTCAGACCTCTATCCCCTTTCACCCTCCACTCTCTTGCTCTTCTCACTCTCCGCTCTCTCTCCCTCTCACTCTCTGCTCTCTCTTCCCTCTCACTCGCTGCTCTCTCTCCCCTCTCACTCTCACTCTCCGCTCCCTCTCACTCTCTGCTCTCTCTCCCCTCTCACTCTCTGCTCTCTCTTCCCTCTCACTCTCCACTCTCTCTCCCCTCTCACTCTCTGCTCTCTCTCTGCTCTCTCTTCCCTCTCACTCGCTGCTCTCTCTCCCCTCTCACTCTCCGCTCTCTCTCCCCTCTCACTCTCCACTCTCTCTCCCCTCTCACTCTCCACTCTCTCTCCCCTCTCACTCTCCGCTCTCTCCCCTCTCACTCTCCGCTCTCTCTCCCCTCTCACTCTCCACTCTCTCTCCCCTCTCCCTCTCCACTCTCTCTCCCCTCTCACTCTCGGCTCTCTCTCCCCTCTCACACCCCTACTTTTTTCCTGTTGTTTTGCTGTTTTTTGACTTAGTTTGACTGGATCCTGCTAATCAGGACCCCAGTCTCTCTGCTTTCTCCCTAAAGTGGTTGTTTATGTGCTTTAGGTACTTTCCAGATTGGATTCGGGGGTATCCTTATAAGTCCCTAGTATATGGTATACTATGTACCCAGGGCAGAGGTACCCCAGAGGCCTCTCAGGGGCTGCAGCATGTATTAAGCCACCCCTGAGAGACCATCCAAAATGACACAACAGGTCCGCTACAGCAGCATGTGTAATTTGGTGTATGCACCCCTTACATAGATATAGGTTCCCTATATCTATCCATATCAATATACATATATATATATATATATATACCTATCAGTCACCCCTATGGCAGGCCTTATTAACCCTGATGGCAGGGTGCTAGGTTTTATGTGAGAGGTTGTCCATGCATGAGCAGAGCCCCTATGCAGCCTTTGGAACCTCTATTGCGGGGTTGTTTGTGATGCAGCCAGACCATATACTCTTAAGTGCATGATAACCTTGTGGTAAATGCTAACTTTGAAATGGCTTCGTGGAAACCTGTCGTGTTTGGTGTCAAACACCTTGGAAACATACCTCCACACCAGTAACTGGTGTGGGAGGTATGATTCCACCCTTCTAGAGGCAGAACCATGACCGCACCTGTACACCCTGTACCAGCTTTGCCAGCCCTGGCATCACAAAATGGATGCTGCCAGCCACAGACACGAGTCTGCCTTCCTACTGCTGGACGAAACTCCGTCAGGGGAGGCTGGACAATAGGTTTCCTGTCACAGGGAGATGTGACCAACTCCCAGACAGGCTTTAGTGTATTGGTGCTGGGTGGGTGCACTCGGAAAGTGCTTTGAAGTCTGCTCTGGGGGCACATTTGGTGTCCCTGTGCATAGTCCAGCTCAAACCGGTTGCAGGGGCTATAAGCCCCTGCTCTGGCGTGAAACTGAACAAAGGATATGGGTGTAGCCACCCCTCTATCCTGACCCTCCCATAGGTGGGTCCCCAGAGTTTGTCCCACCCCTTCCTTGGGTATAAAGTAGGAACCCCTGACTACAGGACTTTAGATTTATTTGGACGAAACTCTGCTACAGAATCCCAGAACTTCAACTATCTACACTTTGTTGGATGACCCAAGAATCTCCCTAGGAGTAAAGGAGTTACTCCCCTGCAAGGCAGGCACCAAAGACGCATCTGTCTGGTTTGCAACTACGCAGCTCCTGAAGGACTCTGAAGACTGAGCAACACAGCAGGTGGGTTTCCAAGCTTCCCCGAGGCCGATCCGTGCTCTCAGCAAACCTGAGATCCAAAGCCATCGTGGGGACCGTGCAACCCGAACCCCTGGACACGGTGCACATTTGCAGCAGCATATGCTTTTTTGTAATCTCTGAGGCTGTGCTTTGGGCTATTTGTAGTCCAAACCCGAGCAGTGATTCCACTGAAGATTACTGGCCTACACTTCATGAGTGTCCCGTGGGCTAGTATTTAGTGTTTCCTCTCGTTGACCCTTCGCGATCCCTTGTCCGTTTACTTGTGGGTCCCTGAGAAGGGTACTGTAAACTTTCAATGGGCTTATCTGGGTACTCCAGATGTGCCCTGACTCTCCATCGCATTGGGAGTCACCAGGACCTTGCTGGTCCACACCGAAGCCTTTTTACTCTCACCGCATGGGTTGCTGTTGCCAAGGCTTGTTGGTCTCTGATCTGGGTACCGACCCCCAGCACTCAACATCCTTTGTGGGACAGCTTGCCTGTAGACTCTGGTCATCATCGATGTCTCCTGGTCCCCGTAGCAGTGGAGTCAAGCTTTACCTCATCGCACCTGAGACACCTGACATTGGTGGGCATTGGTCTACCGTGCCCCTGGTCACCCTGAAGTGAACCAGACTCTGTCCCCTCTGCTTTCAGGTTCTTCACGGCTCTGATTGAGGCTTGGATCACACCGGACACTTTTCCTTTCCAGTGCAGCAGCACTTTGCATCAACTCACCATTGAAAACAGCGACGATTCCCGACACCATTTGACACCGATGCACCCGGCTTCCCTGGGTGAGGTAGCACGAGTACTCCGGTGCTCACATGGGTGCTGGCCATAGAACCTTCTACGTTTAAAAGGGTTTGCTCTAAGTCCTCTCCAAATTGTCCCAAATCTTTAAAATTCCAATCGCGACTTTCCCATAGGATTGTATGGAGCTCGCGGCTGTGTTCTCACACTGCACTCATCCCCCGTGGGTCCCCTGTGTCAGTACCTTGGGTGGTTCCTTGGGGTCCTAGCGATTCTACATGCTCTAAGCACTGCGTCTAGTCAAGTCGTGGTTCTTATACCACTCTCTTAATATATGGTTTGGTCTCCCCCTGGGGCCCATTGTATATTGTGCTATTTACTGTCGTTCTAGTGCTTTAATATTGTGTATCTTGCTCTCTAATCTCATAAAGAGGTTAGTAGAGAGTGTTTAGCAATAAATACATATATTTTATATATACCTTGTGTGGTTCTCCTTTCATTTGGTCATTCAAGAGGCTATAATCTGGTAAACCAAGCTGCTTTACACTTCTTCAAGACTTAGCCGGAAGGCTGCTCTCCATAGCTACCACTAAGATAGCTTTCAATAAAGGTTGTCTTAAACCTAAACATCAATAAGGGTTGTTTGGACTGGTGCAAGGTGTCCACTATAACTAGTGGACAGCATATATCAGGCCAACTTCTCACAGGAGGGTGTCACAGAGATTATTGAAGAACTGAAATCTTCATTCTTAGGGAATACTTACTAATAAAAAAGAACTTGGCACAGAAGCTGAAAATATGAAAAGACATCTTTATTAAATTTAATAAGTGAGGCCACGTCACACAGAAGCCGTAGCAACTGAATGAGGTAGTCTGAGGAATACAGAAAACAGAGGCCTTTTATATGCTTAGGGTTACAAACTTCAGCATACAAGTAAGGGGCAGTCCTAGCTTTTGCAAGCATGCAAAAAATGCCTAACATGGACATGCAAGGTCTGCCAAACGACAAACCCATTTTACAGTTGTCCAGCCCATAATTAATCATTGAACAAACCCAACAATCTTCTTTAGACAAGCCGGACAAACCCATAGTAAAAGGACCACAACCCATATCATAAACAGACCATAAAAGAAGGAACAGAAAGCAGGATAAGGAGTGTGTGTGTGCATACCAAACTCTACAATGTCCTGTGCTTTGATCCTCAATCTTGATCAGCTAAAGGGCAGGAACTGGTTTAACAAGGTCAGCTTCAGGCAACAGGGTCAGTTCACTCAGGTCAAACAGGAGTCAGCATGAACTCAAGCTAAGGTCTACATGTCCTTAAAAGACTAGTTTCAGCCAAAATCATGGCCTATGAGAGGGCAACCACAAAATGGCTGCCATATACAAAATGGAACCCATGGGTTCAGAATTCACAGAACCTCAGACCCTCCTTTTGCCCTTACATAGGCAATCACTCAGTCTGTATCTGAATCGATGTCAATATTATCCGTTATTCCCTTCACTAAGGCATTATTACTCGAGTTATCTTTCATGGAACGCAAGGGATAGACTTCGTTGGCATAAAACATCGTCTGATATGCCCATACAGACCCATTGTAACTAAATGACAGAACCAAATAGGGAATACCTCTATCTGTAGTATGTGGCATAAGACCACACACCCAACAATTAGTGGTGTTCATTACTAACTGGTATTGATGCTGAAACTGTACAAAGGAATTATTCACAAATTCCGACCTTCTAATCTGCTCGTGTTCAGGTAAGATATGAAAAGAATGCAAAGAAGTAGTAGTAGGAAAAGACATAGGTTGGGAGGTGGGTGCAGAAGTCAATTGGGTAGTGAAAACGATCCAACCCACAAAAGACAACGTCATGCTTAAAAATACTAGAAAACATGTTATTAAGAACATATGGACAACAGGAGAAAGTAATGACCACTATTACAAACAAAATTATAATTTTTCACAACTCTAAGCAGAAAGCAAATCCTAAAATTATATAGTAACATTTTTTTATGGCTCCTATGCATTTCAGTAACTTATTATATGTTCAGGTGAAACAGTGGTGATCCTCATCAATGCTCTGAGGTGAAAAGGGATACTCTTCCACAGGGAATGAACTTTATTCTGCTTTTACTAAACAGAATACTACTTTAAAGAAATGCCAGCAAAACAGCAAAAATCAGTCTCTTAACACCCATTTTATGCAATCGCACGGGAAATACCCAGAGTCCGTCCAAGCCTCTCCGGCAGGCTTCTATTGTTCATCAAATCATCTTCTGTTGTTTTCTTCCGCATGGGCCTCTTCATTCAGGCCTTTCATGAAAATGGTCCTTCCCAGTATCCGTTGGAGTGCCCTCCTGGCAAACACTCGCAGCTTATTTGACAGTCTCAATGTCTCAAGGCAGTGCACCAATATCTCTCCTCTGCGGCAGGCACTACAGATAGTGTGCTCTCCATTGATCATGGGCACAGATCATCTCATGCAGACCCAAGTACTATTAATCAGGAAAGAGCAACAGGCTTTCATACTCAGCAACACTTTCAGACTCCAACACTCGCTTTTCAGTGTCAGAGGATGCTCGGGCTGCTCTTTCATTTAATCATAGGTACCACAATGTAGTGCCTTTTTCCAATCCTGGATCCTCTGGTGCACTGCCTTTCTGTTGGAGCAAAGAAAAGGGGGGGGGTGGCCAAAACTCAGGCCAAGGGGCTCAATGGACTGCCTACTGTCAGAGGTTACCAGCACATGACAGGTGAGAAACTAAAAACTTAAAATAACTGGAATCCTTCTCTTTCGCTCTTTTGCACTGAAACTCTGGTTCTGTGGCAAAACCAGCTCCTCCTTCTTTTCTGATGTTCAACGCCTTCTGATGAAGCAAGTACAAAACGTTGGAGATACCACTGATGGCACGTTGGCGATCGCTGCCTGGGTGCTGGGACTGTCACTGATGGGAATTAGCTTTTCATCAAAGGTCCGCAGGTTATTATGACTTAATCCCGCAGAACCTAGTAACGTAGGAAATGGGACACATTCGTTATTTTCCTTCAATTTAGTAGAAAAACAGTTTGTTTTTAACAAGAGGATTGCAAGCAGGTGGCCTGCAATCTGCAAGGGAGTGGCCATACGCCATGAGACAATTCTGGTCTAGAACACACTGTCATTCTCATAGAATACAAAGACAAAGGCAATAAGCAAAACAGTGCCTCTAATTTCTTCAATTGGGTTTCCATGTGAGAGCATATCCTCTACCATCTAAGGGTAGATAACTATATGAGAATTTTATCTAAATGGATGTCCTCACACATAGTGACATCGTCTAATGGGGTAAACACATCTTTTCTCTCAATAATTACATATAGGTGTTCCTAAATTCCTTATCTAAAACATTTCAAAAGAGAAATCACATAATACAGATTATCATGGACATGTAGATACCTCCCTTTTAATAACTGTGCATCAAGTGCACTACGCAATACACAGACTAATAATCAAAATGTGGAAACTTGTCTTATAATAGCATTGAGTCAGTTAACCAGTCCATCACTACCATGACGGTTAGACTGAAAAACATCGAGTTAGGCCTAAAGAAAATTCTTAAAAAAACAGTCTAGTCATACAAAAGGGAATTATACATTATATAGGGGGTCTCTGGTACATTACTGCAATCTGGAAGTGTGAACCTAATACAATAATAATAATAAAAGAAGGCTAACTGGTGAAAGGAATATGGAAAAGGGAAAATGGGACTAGGACACAGCTAACATCCCCAATTACTAGGGACGATGCAACATCAATCAGGGGAGAAGTGACGAAAGAAAAATCTATAGGAAGAACAAGAAATTACTTGGGTGATAGTCAGGCATGTGACACAACACCAAGAGTGGGGGTGATACATAAAAAATCAAAATAGTTCATGATAGTCAGCTCTACCGCTGGCCTCTACACCATATACGGTAATCTTAGCTAATGTTCCAGTTCCCTTCTTCAGGGAAAAATGAAACCTTGTTTCCTTTATGGTACAAAGCCATACACTACTTAGGAAGCAGAACAAAACTGACTAATGTAATATAAAAATTAGGTCACCATGTACAAGAGTCACAAATCTATAATTTATCCTTACGTCCAATTCAGGATATATAATTTTAGGGCTGCCTGTTCCTTAAGGGGAGGGGCAGTACGTGACTAACAGCATGTGACACACTTTGATTCTGTATATCTCTTTTTTATTTTCCTTCAAATACCATTAAAGCTAAATTTGACATACACTGATGAAGTGTTGTCTGTTTTTCTGTGAAATTTAGTGTCAAAGCAAATCTACCCAACTGTTTGCAGGATACACATCGTCATGTATATCCCTTCACAACACAGGTAAACTTGTAATAGTATTAAAAGCAGCAACATAAAACAAAAAACATGCAAAAAAAACGCACAAAACGCACATGTCAAGCCATCAGATATACTTGCTGTATATCAAGCACAAAAAACATAGACAAGACAATAACATATGTAAATGAGCGGTGACGCACCCACTTCAAGTCCTGTACTTTATGCACTGTGAACCTGCAGCCCAAAACCCACTATTGAGGCCTTCTTAATTTGTCAGGTTTAAAATCAAAATTACACTTTCATCAAAATTACACTTTCTTTTACACACTTTCTCTTACTTTCCTCACACTTACTTTCCTCACACTTACTTTTACTTTCCTTACCCTCCTTTTTGACAGCAGATCACCAGGTAGTGGAGATTTAGCTGTCAAATGCAACTTACTGTGTGTCACTTCTGACACACAGGACCAGCAGGAACAATTCATAAAAGGATAAAATGCAAGAATATGTAAAATGCACAAACATTTCTTTTCAAAGAAATTACGCAAAAACACATCTCTTTTCAACCAACCGAACTCACGTGTCTTGTCAGCCTTAAAATCACCCAGAACAATCCATGAATGATCTGTTGGCAGAAGCAAAAAAAAAATACACAACACACAAAAGAGAGACATTTCTCATAACAAACAGACATCAATTATAACTTTTAATCAGAAGACAAAACATAATACACATTAACAGACACAAAAATAAATTTCCATTACTTAACTATTACCATCTTGTCAGTCACCTTGCAACATGAAGCCCTTTTATCTTTCCAAAAGTAAAATTCTTTCACTGACACTCCATGTTAGCCTTGCGCCACAATTCATTCTCACTTAGGCATGTAGCCTTCAAAATTTCAATAAAAAGCTTCGTCTTATTTTCTGTCTAAAACTTAATGCAATGCTCCATTTTCGGTCAAATAATAATCCACATTTGTATCGCGCACAATCACCCGTTAGGGTCTCTAGGCGCTGGGGGCCGTCGGGAAGATTAAGCAAGCTATTGCCCAGAGTCGCATGGTGCTGGGCTAACCTGCCGCCGGAGCCGGGGATCGAACCGTGATCCCCAGATTCCAGCGTCAGTCGCCCTGGCCGCGGCGCCACACCTCTCCAATAAAAGCAACTAGCAGACATTATTTTTTAGAGGCAGAGATACAAATATATCATTTCTGCAGAGCATTTAGCATGTGTTGGGACTTTCAAAGAAACCTTTTTCATATTTTCCCTTTGGAATTAAGTTCTTTAATTTTGTGGAGAAACCAGAAACCCTTCCTTTTAGAGGCCTGTTTAGCAAGGTCATTCTGCATTTCACAGAGACAAGTCCCTAATTTAAAAGGTTACAAATGTCAACATGACAGCCTCCTTCCATTGTTTACAGGGAAACCAAAAATAGCACCTCAGCGCGACTTGAGCCAGCTGCAGCTTCTTCCAGCCCCCACCCTCTGCTCATTCTGAGGCTGATAAAGGCAAAAAGCCTTCCTAATTCCTCCTAACCTGCAATAATTCACTCTATTTTGAAAAATAATGTCTCCTTTTTATGCGCTAAAAAAATGATCTCTGTTTCCAGATTATTAAACAACATTTACTGTGAATAATTCACAGAACCTAATAACACACATACCAGTTTTAGAACAAGTGCTTGTTGCAATGGTACTTATTTCATCAACCTTAAATAGATGAAGGTCTCAGTTGGGTCCAGCCAAAGTTAAAAACCTTCAACCCTAATATTAAACTCAAACCTCTGTACCAGGCACACTGGCTGACTGAGCCATTAAAAGCATCCCCAAATGAGAATAACCTGCACATTTGTGTTTTATACCTAAATGTATGCATTTACTGAAGCCTAAGGCACTTTAAAGCTATTTTAAATGGCAAAAATACCCAAATTCGACTTTGATATTTGGGGCACTTAAAAATAAATATCCTATAAGTATGTTACATATTAATCATCCTCAGAATATTCTTTACATATTACAGATATTAGACATTAGACATATCTCATGTAAATCCTTAGAAAAATGAGTTTTTTACGCCTGCGCTAAGTGAGATGTCATATGCTAATGTCCTCATTATGCAGTGCAACACAACTCAAATTAAATTATAATGCTAGGAGGTCACAGTATGAGCATTAAGCTTCATGAATAGTAAAACACGAATTTTGTAGCACTTATTTTTAATAATTATTTTTCATAATTTAATAATTATTTTTCATAAATCCAATCATTTTGGCTAATTTTACATATAAAAGCAAGCTGCATCCATTATTTCAGAATTAAACAGAAAGGGGTGAAACACTCAGGACACACAATACGGCGCGCTTTAGACATGCATTTCATAAATAGCGCCAACGCTATTCACTTACAGAAATTGCACTAATGGGAAAACCACATAGACATTTAAACACAAATTTAACCCACAAATCAATACTCAGGACAGAAACCAAGGACAGCCCACAGACTGTACTTAAACAAAACCATTTGTAAATAAGTCATATTTACAAGAAACGCTTCTCAATAGTGTTTCAAAAGACTGCAAAAACAGCCCAACAGACTGATGTATGTCCAAGAAGCGAAAATACACTCAATTCACTAGCTTTGGCTAGCAGAACACCAAAAAATCGCTCTGCATATCTTCCTTCATAACATTGCGCAGAACAAAGGATCCTTATATGTATTATGTCATATTTTAATTCCCTGGGGATTACAGAATCACCAAGTAAGAAATATGGGGGGGAGGAGCCAAGATGGCGACCGGAGCGGACGCGTAGGCTCCCGGCTCCGCCAGCCCTTGAGCCCCGTCAAGCTATCCTGCCTACTATCCTGCCCGACCCGTCGACTGCTTTGACGGGGGCGAAGTGCTGCAATCGCCCGTGTTCCGCCGGACTCTCAGCTCGTCCGGAAGGCTTAGATAACCGGGTGCCCGTCCCGACGCCATTGCCCCAGCGCTCCTCGCCGCTCACTACCGGACCTCGGCGTGGTGGGGACGAGAAACCTGCCTGCAGAGCGCCCGCATCCTGACAGTGGCAGCTCTCCCTGGAACGTGGTCGACAGCGTTTCGGATGCCGCAGAGTGCTACACATTGTGATCGACAAGCACTACAGGGATGACCGCACGGCACTCCGGCTCCTTTGTTTCGTGCTGAGAGGGGATGACTCGAATCCATTGCGGGACTCTCCCGAATCTGGCTGACCGCCCGTTTGCCCTAACTGCCTGAATCTGCTGACGGGGGCTCCTCATTGGCGACGCTATATTTTAACTCGCAGCGGTGGGAGACGGAGTAATTGCTGCCCTGTGTCGCACCCCCCAGGCTCCTGCTACTGGCTTGTGGGCGCCATGTATGTCCCCGCTGACTTGTGGGACGGGGATGGCCGTCCGCCATTGCCCCTTGCTCGTGATATCGTGGCTGTGCCGGGGATCGCCTTGCCTGCTTCAACCGGTGTTGTGGGCAGTGGGGGCGCGCTGCCTACTCTGTCTTATGGAGATATCCTGTCGGCCCTGTGTGACCTGCGGGCGACGCTACTACGAGGCTCCCAGGGGTTAAGTGACACGCTCGACGACATTGCCTTGGACCTGGCGCAGATTCGGAGGGGCTGCTCTCGTCAATCACTGATCGCTCCCTTGATGATTCCTGCTAATGACACTGTGTTGCCGAGTGTTTCCAGTTGGACTGAGTTTAGTTCTGCCGTGACTGGCGTTTGCGGACGATCGCACATCGACTCTGCCTTGGATACATTGTTCCCACAGTCGGCTGCGGTTTCATCACCTTCGCTGCTATTACCGGAGATGGGACTGCTGTCTATTCTACTCCTGGCCCCCTTGAAAACTATCTCTTCAGAGCCTCCGCCTTTCCCCCTGTTGTATCTGCTTTCTCTGAGTACTTTTGTGACTCCTTTTATTGTGACCGATACATTCGTGGATGTGTGGCGCCTTCCATTTTGTATTCGTGAGTCTACCCCCTCCTTTTTGTTTCCCTCTTATTCTTTTGTTGTGGAGGGGATCGACACTCATGGAGGGTTATGTACTGGAGGGCGTCTGAAGTCGGGCCAGGGTTAGACGGTCTCTTTGCTGTACTGTTCTCTTACCTGATGGGGGTTGGGTTTGAGATGTTGTAAGGGGGGCTGTGTGACCACACGCAGAGTGCGACTTGATTTTCCAGCTGGTTGGATGTTATTGTTTATGGCTCAGCTCTCGCTCGCAGTGCATCCATTCTACCATAGCACTCTTGTCTGCGGCGTAGTCGGCGCTACAACAGGCTATCCTGTACCTAGCGAGCCGTCGGCTCTGTTGAAATAATTTTGGGTGCCTGACTTGCCAGCAATGTTCCGTGGGACGGGGGATTGCCTGTACAGGGTGGCGTCCATTTTATTTCTTTTTGTCTCTGCCCTGCCTGGGGCGGCCGTCTTAATCTTTGTTCTGGCTGGGGCGGGTTTCGGGCGGGTACCATGATGTAGTTATCGTTTGCGACTGATGTAGAGGTAGGGGGTTCCGACTGTTCACTTGCAATGGCCTATTTTCTGTGGTTCATAACTGTGGCGCCTTTTTGGCGCGTATCAACGCTTCAGCTCCTCACATTTAATTTGCTTCTTGTCTATCCTGACACCTCGACTGTGGTTTGGAGCGGCTCATGTCCTGTTGTCTACTCTACACTTGGGGTGGTGTTTCATGGGTCCGGTTTGTGCTCTTGTGTACCGCATTTGTAACCCCCTTGTTTTTCGGCCTTTGTCCTTTTTCGATTCTACTGGCGTATGGGTCCTTTTTGGCTGGGTGTCCGGGAGTTCTGTTGTTGTATTGGCTCCTCCCCCCCCTTCTTTAATGGGAGTTCTGGGACTGTCCTTCCTTGCTCCCTTTATCACTTGTGAGAGTTTTTTCTTTACCTTTTCTCCTCTTCATGAGTGAGAATCTTTATTTCTTTTCGTTTCTTTCTTTCTCTTCTCTATATTTCGGGTTCTTTAGAGGGCGACAGGCACTTTACCGGGGGGGGTAGGCCGTAGCCTCCGGATTGTTGTAGGGTGGGGGGATGGATTTAGTTTTTCTTTTTAGTTTCTATGGGCCTTGTTTTTCTATCGTTTCTGCGCTTTCTTGTTCTTTTTCTGCTCTGGGTCTGACATGGGATTAGTGGGGAGTGGGTGGCGCTGTAGGTGGTGCATAAATGTGTACTGATACTCCTGTTGTTTGCATTGTACTGCCATACCATGGGGTGTTTATCTCTATTGTTGATCCTAATTATGCTGCCTACCCGTGTTGTGAAGCTACTGTACGGACTCAGCTCTTCTTGAATCTATTCTTCACTGACTTCTATTTAGATCATATTTAAAAAACTTAAACCTCATTGCTCCTGTCCTTGGCGACCTGCTCCCGTATAGTGTAACTGCTGCTAATTGATGCTGTATTGTCTGATGCCGCTGGGGAATTGCATTGCTTACATCTGTGCCTACAGTATCGTGGCCGGCCTGCTGGTTGTAGGCCCGTATTTGTTCTCCTTCTCAAGCACAATAAAGGTTTTTGAAAAAAAAAAAAAAAAAAAAAAAAAAAAGTAAGAAATATGTTTGTATACTTAAACCTATTTAAGTATTTCTTCTAGGAGAGCCGGCTAATTAATTTCACATCACACTATGGTACCTTCCAAATAAAGCCACACATTCTTATGTGAGCTTTTAAACAGGCATGCCAAAAATATTGCAAAATATACAATATTATAATCAATGTAGTGCTTAATGTACTTTTCGTACGCGCACCGTTCCACTAAACCGAATAGAGAAAATTCTCCTCATTACCTGTTCTACACAAATTGCAATTTGCATATACAAACCTATACAAATCCAAAGTTGGCCAACACAAATTCCTAAGTTCCAAAGTTACAGTCCTAAATTTGCTAAGACCAGGCATCTTATAGCTCACTAATCTAGCTTCAAACTTCAAGGGGTTATCAAAAACGATATACTCGCAAATATACGAGACCCTCGGCTTTGGTAATTGCAATAACCAAATCAAAACCAAGAAACCAAACAAAGTTGTGGGAGCGACCCACTTGTACTTCTTATTTTTACTAATCAAAAGGTTATCCAAATTCTAACTGTCAAGTTCTACATGACCTAACGGTCTTTTTTAGAATACTCACGCCAAAAAGGTTCTCAGTCTGGAGTGACATCATGTGGAGGATCAAAATCAGGAAGATCAGAAATATACCGGGCTGCGAAGACAGAGAATCTCCAGAATCCTTGTGCACAAAGTAGCAGAGTCCCATCCTCTCCTCCTCAGTAGATTTCAGTCTCCTGACAAGATCACTCCTTCAGAAAGTCACTTCTCTGATGAAGCCCACGTTGGCCGCGCCATTTGTAGAACTGAAATCTTCATTCTCAGGGAATACTTACTAATAAAAAAGAACTTGGCACAGAAGCTGAAAATATGAAAAGACATCTTTATTAAATTTAATAAGTGAGGCCACGTCACACAGAAGCCGTAGCAACTGAGGCCTTTTATATGCTTAGGGTTACAAACTTCAGCATACAAGTAAGGGGCAGTCCTAGCTTTTGCAAGCATGCAAAAAATGCCTAACATGGACATGCAAGGTCTGCCAAACGACAAACCCATTTTACAGTTGTCCAGCCCATAATCAATCATTGAACAAACCCAACATTCTTCTTTAGACAAGCCGGACAAACCCATAATAAAAGGACCACAACCCATATCATAAACAGACCATAAAAGAAGGAACAGAAAGCAGGATAAGGGTTGTGTGTGCATACCAAACTATACAATGTCCTGTGCTTTGATCCTCAATCTTGATCAGCTTAAGGGCAGGAACTGGTTTAACAAGGTCAGCTTCAGGCAACAGGGTCAGTTCACTCAGGTCAAACAGGAGTCAGCATGAACTCAAGCTAAGGTCTACATGTCCTTAAAAGACTTGTTTCAGCCACAATCATGGCCTATGTGAGGGCAACCACAAAATGGCTGCCATACACAAAATGGAACCCATGGGTTCAGAATTCACAGAACCTCATTATTTGCAGCAATATTATCGAGCAGCTGCTATGGTGCAATAATGAAAACACACATCGCTATCCATAAATATTAGATGCAAACACATTTAGAATTTGGAGGAGTGTGCCTGTGCACTCTCAGTGACCTGGAAAAAGAAGGTATGAAAGAGTTGAAATTGGATCATAAATTCAAAGTTCTTCCCAACAGGGGCCCCAAAAATATGTTTGCCAAGGCCCCAAAATAATTAAGATGTCCCTGAAGGACAGGCAGGAAACAAAAAGAGAGTTCAGTAGCGACCTCTCTCAACAGTCACTATGGGCCATATGTATGAAGCTCAAATGGGTTCGCAAACACCAACATTTGCAGAATTTCAGTGTTTGCGAACTCATTTTCGCTAAATGGTATGTATGTAGCAAATTTGAGTGCAAAATAAGGAATTGCAAGTTTGCGATTCTTTATTTTGCGATTGCATTTAAGGAATCACAAATTTTGCGATTCCTTAAATGCAATGTAGGAAGCACCCAAGTTGTGCGATTTCTCATTAAGAAATCGCAAATTACCACCAACTTGAAGTTGGTGGTAATTTGCGATTTCTTTCACAAAAGCACTTTTTTGCATTTGTGAAGGTGCCATGTGGCGCACATACATGCCCTTAGGGCATGTATGTGCGCCATATGCCCACATATGTGACTTTCAGTGGTGCATCAGGGTGTCCTTATGACACCTTGCACCCTTGAAATTATTCTCAATTTGCGATTCTCACATTGAGAATCGCAAATTGAGAATAACTTCACATTCCTTCCTATGGGCCTCCTGGCCCATAGAAATGAATGGGAAATTATTCCTTAATTGCGATTCGCAATTTGCGAATCGCAATTAAGGAATTTTAAGAAATCACACACAAAATGTGATTTTCTACATACATACCAATTTGCAAATCTCAAATAGCGATTTCTAAAAAATCGCTATTTGAGATTCGCAAATCTTGATGTGGATACATCTGCCCCTTTTTCATGTATTTGCCAGTTCTGAACTAGACCACAACTTTGTTCTTTTAAGTAAGATGGACCAGGGTGTTCATGAGGTTATTGTAGAAACCCTTGTATTACTTGTGGTCACAATTTACAATTCTGTTAAAATAATTGAAGAAGTATTGTGGCTGCTTCAAATAACTCCTTGTAGACTACAAAGCGTTTGTTTTAACATTGGGGCTTTTAACTCAATCTTCTGCTATTTCAAGATAGATAAAAAATTAATTCCCTGGGGTAGTATTTGGCACTTATTAAATATAAAAGAAATTAAGCGTGTGTTGTGTGCTGTATAGGTCACCATTCACACAGATAGGCAAACGCAACTGACATTCTCACAGGTCCTCATATCTTACAAATGTCCTGAGGCAGAGAAAAGTTTGTTAAGAACTTTTAGAAGTCATGGCCTGTGTTATCAACCCGTGACCTACTCTTAGGTTCCCCTGCAGTGCTTAATTTGAGCCTGGGGTTTCAGGTGCTTGGCACTGGCACTTAATTGCCAACATCTGCACTTATAATAGTCATGGTGGCACTGTTTGTGTAATTTAAAGATGAGCAGAACAACAGTTGATTATTATTTCAATATGCATTTAAAACTAGATCTCACTCTTTTCCAATACTGGTGGCCTACTCTCACCTCACAGTCAGACCACCCTCTCCTTAGATGCACTACTCTGCACTTTCATCTCAGCATCAGACCTCTCCTTCCCTCTCAGGTACACCTCTCTCCGCTCTCATCCCAGCATCACACCTCTCCCCCCTTGTGCTTGCACCATTCTGCGATCTCATCCCAGCATCACACCTCTCTCCTATGTTAGCTACACCACCTTCATCTCAGAATCCAACCTTTCTCCCCTTATAGATTCACATCCAATCTTTCACTATCATCTCACAGCCAGAGGCCAACCCCTTGGGGAACATCTACTTTTTGCATGAATGGTGGTGAAAGGAATGGAGACGGAGACACGATTCATGTTCTCTCAGTGAGGTAGGACAGTATTCATTGTAGGGCTCTGCCCTCAAGTGTCACCCCTTGATTGGAGTAGAAGTTGGTAGCTGGCTGTAACAAAGTCTGCTGCTGGGTCAAGCAGGAGGGATGCATCAGCTCCAACGCAATCAACAGGCTTCTTGAGGTTATCCCCATAATTAATGCTAACTCAGAGTTTCTTCTGTGTTGTAAGCCCGTCTGTTGGTCAGAGAGAAGGTCGCTTCTCCTGAGGAAGTCTGAGATATGACTGAATGCTGCTCTTTCTACCTGTCACCCAGAAGTGGTCCATTTGAAATAGGTCTGGGTTTAATTAATCAATCATTCAGTAGATTTGTAGAGCGCTACTTGTCATCCGTGAGGGACTCCAGGTGCTGTTCAGGTCTTTTGTGGTCAGGTCCATGGTTCTTGAGGGTTGGCTTGATGTAGTGCTTAATTTGAGCGGGTCGTTTCCGGTGCTCAGCACCAGCACTTAATCATCAACAACCTTTTCATGAGCACCAGTTAAGAACACATTCATGGTAGGCACAGAATATTAAGTGATTTGCCCAGAATCACAGGACGTTGAGCAGATGCCGAGGCTCCCAAGTCAGAAGCTCTGGCCATTACACCACATCTCCTCCCCACTTTAATGGTTAGTAGTTGGTTCTGTTTTAAGCGTGCTGGGGGTTCTGCAAATCGGACAGAGGTGGCTTTAAGAATGTACTTGGACATACTTGGGGGTCAAGGGTCAGCAAGTGGTCCAGCCATGGAGAGTTTCATTATTTGTTCTGTTTTCCTTATGGAGAGAAGATTAAGGTGAAGAACCTGGGTTTAACCCAGCCGTGTCAGGGGCATGCCTAAGATCTTCGAGTTCACCTGTCTTGGTATTCAAAGACACGGAATACTTCTGGATGGCGTCAGAGACCAAGTTTATTAGCTGCAGCTAGTAACAGTGATCCTAGAAATACATGACGGTGTAAATTCTCAGGCGAATGCTAATTTTACTAAGGCGAGACGTCTCCTTTTATACCCAATATTCACATTATAAATGTACACCCACTGCACAAAATTCTAGCCAATAAGATACATTTTCAAACAAAGTATCACATAGCAAAAACTCAATTTACAGTATCCCAACCCAAAAGTTAATTATTAGGAATGTCCCAAATTCAATCTCCACAAGCCGGACAAACCTATAATTGAAAGTATAACCCATGTAATGAAGAAACATAAAAATAGAAACAGTAACAGATGCTGAACAAGATAAGGCATGTGCAAGGAAACTAAAAAGTTAACGATGTCCTGAACATTGATTGGCAATCTCAGACAAAGATTGATCAGGGAAATTGGCTTTGCGAGGTCAGTTTCAGGTGAAGAGGTCAGTTTCTTACAGTTCATTTCAGAGTCAAAAAGAAACCTAGTTAATGTATACATGAACTAAGAAGGCCAGGCCACTTTGTTCTCCAGGCTACCTTTACAGGCCTACGTGAGGGCAACACAAAATGGTGGCACAAAACAAAATGGAGTCAGACTCGAAAATTACAGAACCTCAAAGGAATAATTCCACCTGATTGGCAGGCAGATTTCGCTCCTGACTCTCTCTTTGAGGAAGTGGGTATTCAGTTATTTTGCCTTTTTTTTCAAAGTCTACTGTGAAATGGTTGCAGAATTCTTGCAAGTAATGGGCACAGTCTAGGCTGCAATCCGGTTTTTGAAATTTGTCAGTAATTTTGAATAGTCCTTTTGCTAGTTGGTGGCAACTGAGATACTTAGGGAGTAAATAGAATTCTTCACCTTCTTAATTGTTGCCTTCTAGTTTTTGTATTGCTTCTGATCCAGGGTGTCTCTTCCAGATCATGTTTTTCTCCACTATTTTTCTGAGATTCTAATTTTCATTTTTTTCTAGGGTTCTGTTTGAATTGAGCCAGTCCACTTTCTTTTCTATTGTAGTTCCCTCTGTAGAGAAGCATGAAGAAACCACTTTATTGAAAACATCAATGGGCCAGAGGTAAAATTGGTTAACAAACCTCAATGGGTTCAGTACTCTTGTTGCAGAGAATTCTAACTAGAATGCGTCAACGTTCAAACTCATCTATGATTTATTTTTTTGTGGAGTTTTATATAGCGCAAACTTGACCTGAAGGTATCAGAGCGCTTTACATGAGCACCAGTTGCGTTACAGACGGACGCATTCATTTTGTTAGGCACAGGGAGATTAAGTGATTTGCCCAAAATCACAGGATGATGAGCGTCCCTGCCGAGACCCGAACCCCGTTCCCCAGCTTCGAGGTTGACCGCTCTAGCGTTAGGCCACATCTTTTGATCTGTTAAAAGAGACGGCGCTGGATGGGCAGGCCGGTTATGCAGATGGGAGGCTTACGTTGAGGTGATATGGTGACCATTCCCGATAACCAGCTGTATCCATTGACCACAAAGATGTCCTTTGCAGTGAATATGCCATGAGGATATGAACTGCTCTGTTGATTGGGATGGCTCATTTGGGCGTGCCACACTTGAGCAGAGATTGACATAGGACCGCTTTGGTGGTAGTTCTAGTGGTTGCTCTGAAGGGTTCTCTGTGTTTTGCTCTGAGAGTTGCTGTGATTAGTATGGCTTAAATGATGGTGTCCGGGATGGCCTTTTGTTTATATGATTTTCATGCCTGAGAGTAAAGACCTGGGCTGTGTCTTCCCTGTTGGGCGAGATGTTGGGTGATTTGTGGGAATGTATGACGTTACAACGCATACATTCACAACGCATACCATTACAACAAAACTTTTACAACGCGAGATCCATTACAACGCATGCTATTATAACGCATGCCATTACAACGCAGATGCTATTACAACGCATGCCATTACAACGTAAGTATGGGTAAGTATTTTTTTATTTTACTTAATGGTAATGTAATATTAGTGTAAGTGTTGGATAGTGTAGGGGTTAAAATTACTATTCTAACTCCAGGGGGGTGTAATAGTAGGGTAAGTGTTGAATAGTGTAGGGGTTAAAATTACTATTCGAACTCCAGGGGGGTGTAATAGTAGGGTAAGTGTTGGATAGTGTAGGGGTTAAAATTACTATTCGAACTCCAGGGGGGTGTAATAGTAGGGTAAGTGTTGGATAGTGTAGGGTTTCAAATTACTATTCTAACTCCAGGGGGGTGTAATAGTAGGGTAAGTGTTGGATAGTGTAGGGGTTAAAATTACTATTCGAACTCCAGGGGGGTGTAATAGTAGGGTAAGTGTTGGATAGTGTAGGGGTTCAAATTACTATTCTTACTTAAGGGGGTGTAATAGTAGGGTAAGTGTTGGATAGTGTAGGGGTTAAAATTACTATTCTAACTCCAGGGGGGTGTAATAGTAGGTAAAGTGTTGATAGTGTAGGGGTTAAAATTACTATTCTAACTCCAGAGGGGTGTAATGGTAGGGTAAGTGTTGGATAGTGTAGGGGTTCGGGGAACATCCTTTACAACGCAACTTTTACCACGCAGTGCCTTTACGACGCAACTTTTACAACGCAAACTATTACAATGCATTGCGCTGGGGGGCGCTCTAGGATAGGGAATAGGTTTAATTTACTGTCTAACACCTTCCCTACTATCCACGGGGACTGGAGATGGAATAGTAAATTAAACTATTCACTATCCAGCGCCCCAAAGCACTATGCGTTGTAAAGGCATGCGTTGTAAAAACAGCGTTGTAAAGGCATGCGATGTAAAAGCATGCGTTGTAATGTCATACATCCAGGGGTTCAAATTACTATTCTTACTTAAGGGGGGTGTAATAGTAGGGTAAGTGTTGGATAGTGTAGGGATTACAATTACTATTCTAACTCCAGGGGGTGTAATAGTAGGGTAAATGTTGGATAGTGTAGGGGTTACAATTACTATTCTAACTCCAAGGGGGTGTAATAGTAGGGTAAGTGTTGGATAGTGTAGGGGTTTGATTAAAATAAATACAATTAAAATTAAATGAAATAAAATTAAAATATATTTAATTAAATTAAAATTACATTGAATTAAATTAATAAAAATTTGGGTAAGTAAATTAAATTTAAATTAAATTAATATTAATTACATTAAATACTTACCAATACGTACGTTGTAATAGCATGCGTTGTCATAGCATCTGCGGTGTAATGGCATGCGTTGTAATAGCATGCGTTGTAATGGATCTTGCGTTGTAAAAGTTTTGTTGTAATGGTAGTGCGTTGTTGTGCCGGCGTTGTGATGGCTGTTTCCTGATTTGTGGTATGATGGTTGTACCATTGCCTGCTAGGACCAGTTTGTTGGCAGAGTTTCTAAGTATGGTGTTGAGTCCTGTTCATCAGACTCATCCAAGGGATGAACTAAGGATTTTGAAAGGTTAGGGGTGGGGAAGAGATAAGTAGCAAGATAGTTAGTAGAGTTAATAATGTTAAGACTAGCAGGGTATATGATGAATTGCCATTAGACAGGCCTGGACTAAGAACCTGAAGCAGCCTGGATTTTGTTTTAATAACAGCCACAAACTTCAGCACACAAACATAGCAACAGAAAATCTCCAGTGTGAAAAATGGGGAGGAACAATGTTTTGAAAAAAATAGATCAAACGGTGCACTATGCAGCAAAATCTTTAAAAAATAATGTTAAAAAGCAATAGATTTTACTTGAAGTTCTGAAGGATAACTAATGAGGTATGCTAGTATTTCAGAACCACCCACAGGACCCAAGAGACATATTTTGTCCTTACAATAAATCACCCGACTCCATAATCAGGCATATGTTTGTGGTTTCTAAATCATATGCACATAGAAGTGGCCCTAGTTTCAAATACTGTAGCTGGCAATAACACATCACTGTTTCTATGCAAATTAACATCCAATGTATGTGCGTAAATACAAAGTACCAATAGGAGTTATGCTGCTTCGTGTCGGTGACTCACCATGCCCCCCGGTTCCTCAACAATGGTAATAAATAGCATATTATACTCTGTGCATCTGCATATATGGTTTATTGCCATGGAGTTTTTTCATATATATTTGCTCTAAGAAATGAATGTAACAAAAACCAGGATGCAGGGATCCAATTTGTGCAAAATGATAAAATCACACGCAAGAGATATTGAGACTATTAGGAGCGTTGTTTGCAGGTGTAAAGTATTTGATACATGCTTCTGTGAGGCAGTATATCGCAGTAAGTAAAACACCACTACAAGCAGGGCCGGACTGGGAACCACAACCGGCCCTGGCAAAGTGCTCGGCCGGCCTACCCTATCCACTTGGGGTGGCGGGATTGGAGGTGCCGCCGAGCTCTTTGCCGGGGCTGGTTTTTGGCCGATTTTGGTACAGGGACGATTTTACAGCTATGCTGCAAAAATGGCCCTGTACCAAAATCGGCCCCCAGGGGCCCAAACCCGGCCCCCACCCATGCGACACACCGGGGGATTGCCCGGTACCCGCTATGGCCAGTCCGGCCCTGACTACAAGCTGATTTCCATTCCATGGGAGATGGACATACGAGGCGCCTTTCCCTCTTAGTGACTGGAAGCCATGGTTTGGGGCCGATTCACAAATGTAACTATAGAAGTGTAGATTAAGCCATGTAAATTATTTCTACTACATCTAGGTTAAAGGCGAAACCTTTTTTTGCTGTTCACCATTTCCGAGTGTAGATTTATATCTATGTCTCCACCCCGGTGAAGCCTCCCCCAAAGGGATTTATGAGTGTAAAGTTACTACTAGAAACTTATCACATGCAAGTGGAGATCTACACGACTGTTGCAAGTTGCTTTTTTGACTTCACCTGATGGCGCTAGCCATAGCCTCATGCAGTGGCTTCTACTTTCCACCAAAAGGCCCAAAAGTGAGAGTTCTCCTATTAAAATGTCCTGCTATAGAAAGGAGGAGATAGGGTTCCATTAACTCACCTAAAGATTTTGCTACTCTGCACTAGTTCTGTAAGCAATTACTGTTAAGTCTCTGTAAATATGGATGATTTTGTTTTAGGTGAATTGTCAACTTTTAATCCGTATTAAGTGCATTTCAGTGCACACTTAGGATTGTTTGCACATTAGCAGTAGACCTGTGTCGAAGAATTCACCCTGCCCTAAGTGGGGAGTGATGGCCACAGACCATGGAGCTTTCTGACACCCACGAGAAATCCAATATATGTCAGTGCGATCAATACATGTGCAGAGTGGAAATCGATGTCTCATCAGAGGTCAAAGTTCACAAGCACATCTGCATTCAGATGAGATGAGGTTGGAGGGAGTTGAGAGTTAATTGTTTTTCTTAACACTAAACTGGACTCAGGGGGCAATTTCTGCAAAGTGCTGCACTCAGTCAAGGACCCTATTGTTATTGTAATTTATTGTGAGTAGTTCGAATCTCAGGCAGCCTTTGTGCTGATTTCCATACCTCGTTGAGGATCTCAGATTCTTACATAAAGATTATCATATTTTTTTAAATCACTTGCAGTGATTCTTTACCTTCTGGTATTCATAAAATTCCAGTGCAGAAGACAGAAAAATCAGGAAAGAATGAGGGCTGGCTGGAGCCAGGAAGAAAGGGAAATAATGGCGCCTAACAACAAAGACTAGCGTGATCTCCCAAAAAATACTTTCTAGACTCTTCCCTCTTCTATCCCTCCATTATCCTATTCAGTTCAAATAACAGACTAAAGGGTTAAAAAAGAAAGGGAATTTACTGCAGAGGATTTAACAGCAGTAGATATGCACAAGGTTGATACTGAAATTTGCATATTTTCACATAAGGCGCATTGATTTATCTTCTTCGGATGTGGGTAACACTGAAACCTGGCAGGCTTTCAAGCATGAGTTCATATTTATCTGTAAATAAAAGTGGAAATATACCAGTTTCAGCCTCATTTGTTTCACAAAACCCAAAATAAATATGGATAAATACAGACAGAAATGTCACAAAAAAAATACCATAAATCCGGGAGCTCTAATCTTAATTAACGAGGGCCACATGGCTCACTTGCAGGTGTATGCATTCTGACTCACAGCGCTGGGAAACCTCAGGGTACCTATGCGCTCTATTAGTCAATATAAGATAAGATGACAGCTAAGATGAGCTGTAGACCGCCCAGCCTCACAGCGAGTCTGTGCAACCTCATAGGGAGTCAGCACAGCCGCACAGGGGGTCTGTGCAGCCTCACTGTGAGTCTGTGCAGCTTCACAGGGAGTCTGTGCAGCCTCACTGTGAGTCTGTGAAGCCTCATATGGACTCTGTGCAGCCTCACAGGGAGTCTGTGCAGCCTCACAGGGAGTCAGCACAGCCTCAAAGGGGTTCTGCGCAGCCTCACAGGGAGTCTGTAGATCCTCACAGGGAGTCTGTGCAGCCTCACATGGAGTCTGTGCAGCCTCACAGGGGGTGTGCGCAGCCTCACAGGGAGTCTGGGCAGCCTCACAGGAAGTCTGCCCAACCTCACAGGGAGTCTGCGCAGCCTCAAAGGGGTTCTGCGCAGCCTCACAGGGAGTCTGTAGATCCTCACAGGGAGTCTGTGCAGCCTCACAGGGAGTCTGTGCAGCCTCACAGGGGGTCTGTACAGCCTCAAAGGGAGTCTGCCCAGCCTCACAGGGAGTCTGTGCAGCCTCAAAGGAAGGCTGCCCAGCCTCACAGGGAGTCTGTGCAGCCTCACAGGGAGTCTCTGCACAGCCTCACAGGGAGTCTGCACAACCTCAATGGGAGTCTGCACAGCCTCATGGGGAGTCTGTGCAGCCTCACGGGGAGTCTGTGCAGCCTCACGGGGAGTCTGTGCAGCCTCACAGGGAGTCTGCACAGCCTCACAGGGAGTCAGCACAGCCTCTCATGGAGTCTGCAGCCTCACAGGGAGTCTGTGCAGCCTCACAGGGAGTCTGCACAGCCTCACAGGGAGTCAGCACAGCCTCTCAGGGAGTCTGCAGCCTCACAGGGAGTCTGCAGCCTCACAGGGAGTCTGCACAGACTCACAAGAAGTCAGCACAGACTCACAGGGAGTCTGCACAGACTCACAGGGAGTCAGCACAGACTCACAGGGAGTCTGCAGACTCACAGGGGATCTGCACAGCCTCACAGGGGGTCTGCACAGACTCACAGGGAGTCTGCAGCCTCACAGGGAGTCTGCACAGCCTCACAGGGAGTCAGCACAGCCTCTCAGGGAGTCTGCAGCCTCACAGGGAGTCTGCACAGACTCACAAGAAGTCAGCCAGACTCAAAGGGAGTCTGCACAGACTCACAGGGAGTCTGCAGCCTCACAGGGAGTCTGCACAGCCTCACAGGGGGTCTGCACAGCCTCACAGGGGGTCTGCACAGACTCACAGGGAGTCAGCACAGCCTCACAGGGAGTCTGCAGCCTCACAGGGAGTCTGCACAGCACAGCAAGCAAGAGCGAGCTATATAGGATGTGTGTGAGGGGAGCTGAGGCCATGGATTGAGGACAATGGGCTCTCAAGAAAGGTGGCAGTAAAAAGGGCAGACACCAAGGGTTGAGGATACAGGGATGCTGCGCACACGACACGGGTCAGAGGGCGTGCCACCAAGGATGCTGGTTCACTAGACATCCAGGGGTGCCAGAAGGGACTTCTTTAACCCTTTAATCCCCTCCCACCATAGACCTCAATTTATCAAGGTACTCATAGTCAAGGACTTAGTTTCTATTATGCAGTTAGAGGTGGTCTTCGTAGTGTCTGACATACATGTTGATAAGGGGCCCACTTTGTTACTGCCCTACACTTCCCAGATTACTGTCCTAGTTTTTCTTGAGTTTGGTTTTCTGGTCAGACCCCTAAAGTAACAGATTTAAGAGGCTGTTTTGTATCAAAATTGAATGTTCTTGGATTTCATTTTTTTAATCTCTATTTATAATAGTCAACCAGCCCAAAAGCTCAGTCAATTTGTCTACTGTCCAAATGTTGTGACCACAAAGGAAAGTTTCATATGCATCCCACGGTACAGGGGGCAATTCCTGAGATGTTCTTCAACTAGAAGAATTGGTCGATTATGCAGATCATCAGATCCATGTCATCACCATTAAAGAGGACGTATTATTAACTGCGGTCCATTCAGTTAAGCGACTCTTGCCGTGGTACTGATGCTGAGCATCACACATGCGTGGCCAGGATGACCCTTGTAGTCAAGTGGGAAGCAATGACCACTTTTATTGGATTGATGGAAATGTGGTGTTCAGTCCAAGATTGAAACTGGTTTGTGGCAGAAGTATTCATCACCACTTGGCTAAGGCAAGTGCAGTAGGTCTTAGTGAGTGCAGACCACTAACGGGTATCAAAGCCTGGCTGGGTCAGTTTAGAGACATCAGGCGCTCTGTGACTCTACTGGACTTGAGGCTGAAAACGGGGAGTGTGTCTACTGAGTTCACACAATTCACTCTTCATCATTTCAGTATGAAAATCTCAAGCTGTAGTTGACATTCCACAATGTACAATTATTGCATCCACAGACCAGTGCAGTAAAGCTGGATCCAGTTTTTTTTATGGTTCCAGTGTATGTAGTGGCTCAGAAAACAGTTTCCAAAGGCATAAAAAACATTAGCGATTTCCAGACGGACGGGCAGGTACAGGGCATCAGAGGGAATGAGTGACTATACTCTCCTACTTAGCCGCTGTGAATGCCAACCTCCACTTCCAAATCGGGGGTTGGGCAAAGGAACTTGAAGTACATGTTCCTACTAGCGCTGAAGCGCATCAACACCTGATTATAGGTATCACAGGTATACAGGGGTCTCTTTTGTCCCTGATCCCTGGTCACTTTCCTTTTCAAAATTATTATTTTCACCTTTTTCGGTCCTGACGAAGCGCCCATGGATACCTTAGGGACCTTCACGATGCGCGAAACATGTTGACACTAATCTTTTTTATACACCCTTACGGATATTGAGAGCGACGGGATTACATCCACATTTATCCCCCTCTACATTGTTTTCCAAGAGGAGCTCCATATCCATTGTAATAATTATTTTAACCTTACCATCCAGACCCCCGAATAAAACTAGGTTTTTCGTACCGGCTGGTCATTTTAACTCACTTTTTCACTCATTGTTCTAGGCCCACACACCCGCATGCACAATAGTGGCATCTCCTAAAAAGATCTCCGATAAAGAGCCCTCTCGCGGGGCCTGTGGGGGACAGCAGCGCCACCCACATTAGGAGCAATGCCCGATGATGAAGCATGACACTCGCAAGGATGTGTGAGGGCACTACATACTAAAGGAGAATTTCACCCTTTTTCTAAAATATCCCAACTGATTTGAGACATGCAACTCCTACACTTATGTGCAAACCAGAATAGGTTGCCACTCTATTTTCTTCTTTAGGAACTGCTACCCCTCAGTGTATACCACGTTAGTCCTTGGGAGCAATGGTACTGGACCGTCCCCCGCATCCGAAGAGCCACCACAGGAGGAAGGTCCTTCTCCTACCTAGCCGCCAAGACGTGGAACTCCCTCCCGACCCACCTCCGCCTGACCCAAGACCACCTAGCCTTCAGGAAGCAGCTCAAGACCTGGCTGTTCGAGCAGTAGCGGACCTCCCCTCCCCTAGCGCCTTGAGACCTTTCGGGTGAGTAGCGCGCTTTATAAATGCTTTGATTGATTGATTGATTGATTGATTGATTGATTGATTGATTGAGTTTCTTTCTAATAGCTCCCCGTCCCCCCTCTCTACAGTGTGTTGTAATAATAAACATTAGCCTGTTGTTTCCGTGTATTGTGATATAGTGTAAGGGTCCCTCGTGTGGGTTTCTGTGCTGTGTTGGGATGGTGCTCTAACTATGTTGACTCTATATGATCACAAGTGATATCTCTTCACCCTTTACCAGCTGGTCGATAGGGCTTGCCAAAGCTCTTTCCCCTACGGCGCGCATTCGATTAAGCTAGCAAATGCTGGCCCGTTGGGCAAATTAACTGGGGTGGGTAATACTGTAGCCGGCTCATCGACCCTGGGAAAAAGTGCTCTTGAATTGACTTAAACAGCATATTGCTCTGAACCTCAGGTCCAACCAGGACCTCCAGTATAGTGGCTAATATTGAAAACAAGGCTGAGATTGCTAGAGATTTTTCAAGTTGGGATTTGTGCTCAGTGTAAGTATTTTGAGTCCAAGCAAGCAAAGGCATGATCAGCAAACAAGGGGGCTATGGAATTCTAAAGTAGAACTAAGAACAAACATTGTGCATTTTTCAGCTCGACAGAGAAGATAACTGAGAGTAAATACACAAAAACGAGTTAAAGGCACCAGCCTAATGCATCCTCCAAATATACGTATAAATCCAACAAAAAACAGAAGGCGGAGCAATGGATTAGAAAAATCTCAATTTTAACATCCTGTTGGAGTATTTTCAAAGTCAATATCCTTAGATAGGTGTATGAAATTAGCTTTTTCTGCCTCGTCACACTGTATTTCTAGCCTTCTACTGGACCCTTTATTTTTGCTAGTGTTAGACCTTTGTGCACTTTAACCACTTAACCGCGGCAGCAATTCCACCACGGTGCGGCAGTTTAGCCGAGTGGGTGGGGCCGCGTCGGCCAACGAACATGTGCAGCACTACAGAGGTAGTGCTTGCGACGGCCGTTGGCCGGCGAACGCATGGAAGGGGTTAGCCCTGAAAATCAGTGATAACGTGCCTTGGTTCCTCCTTTAAATCTGGTGAAATTAACATATTCCTAATTGGTATGTCTAAATTGTATATATAAGTCCTTAGTATGTGGTACAAAATTCCGCCAGGGCCTGTATTTTAAATGTCACTAGTGGCCTACAGCACCTACTGTGCCATCCTCTACAGTGGCAGTGCAAACATGACTGCAGGCCTGCCAGTCTAGCCTTACAGTAACAGTGTTAAACTGCAGTTCGAAATGTCAAAAGAAACCTTTTTGAAAGGTCAATACCACCCTTTAAAAACATTTTAAACCACCTTTATGTAGGCGTTGTCCCCCACAAGGCAGAGTGCATGGTATTGAAAAGTAAGACATGAAGAAATGTAATGTTAACATGTCCCGACAGTACATAAGTGTACGGTAATTGCACACAATAAAATAACTGTCCAAACTTATAACTTCTATTTACATGTAAGGAAGGACAGATAGAATAAGCCCAACCACAAAATAACAAAAGACCTAGCAGTTTCTATACCCAAAATATGACTGTGCATGCCATTCTAGCATTTAAAATGTAACTTTGAACTCTAGATTTAACAGGAGAGTGGTGGCAAGTAATTGTGAACAGAGCCAGTCTTTAGAAGTACCAACAAGCAGAAAAGTCTCCTGAAGGGGCACCTTCCATACAATTCAAATTTAATAAGGGTCGTTGGAATTACATGAATCCAATCACTGAAAATAATGAAAAATATCAGAAAAGAGAAAGCAATGGAAAATGCTGAGGTGTACTCTGAATAAGTTAAGAGACATTGAGGGGCATATTTTCGTCTTCTGGCGCATCTCTGCAAATCAGCAGGGATGCGCCAGAACAGATGCGTCACGTAATCCCCCCCCTTGCGCCACCACAGATGCGTCGCATTTAGAATGCGGCGCACCATGGTGCAAGGAGGAGCAGATGCATGATGCATCTTGAGGCGCATGGGCGGCGCATTGCTGGAGTCGCGTCGCAAGAGTGACGCAACTCCTGTAATGCACAGGGGCTGCCCATACTCAACATGGTGCCTCACTCCTTACGCCTGCTTCAAGCAGGCGTAAGGTTTTGACGCAGCAGCGACGTACAACTGACTCAGTGAAATATTGTAGATTTCACTGCGTCAGTTTTACGGGGCTTTCCTGCGAGGGAACACCCACCCTGCGACAGAACGCCCACATGAAACCTGATGCAGGTTTCATGTGGAGCAGGGCTTTACAACGTGACGCATCTGCCTAGATGCGTCACGTTGTAAATACGTTGCAACGTGGCGCATAGTTTACGCCGCCGCTGCGTCACAAAAGTGACGCAACGGCGATGTAAAAGTGTCGCAAGGGGCTTGTAAATCTGCCCCATAATATTTTAATAATGATGTTCGATTGATTTTACTTTAGGGTCACAAATATAAATTGTATACCATGTGCACAGTAGTCATAAAGTATTGCAATCAAAATTAATCAGGAGGTAACTAATGGCAACTGGTCAATTGACCCAACCTATTTATATCCATAAGAAAAACAGTCCAATAGCAAACGTCCATTGGCTGTTAAGTGTTGTTGAGTGATTGTTGAAGTGAATATGTTGTCAACGTTTCGGTCTCTCACGTCAAATGGGTATGCAAGACCATCCTCAGGACAAGGTGTCGATAATACGAAATTGCCCAACCCTTGCAATAGCCAGGTTTTCTTGAAAGGTATTGAATTCAGAGGAGCTAACGGTAACAAATAACTATAGCATCGCTGAATCTGGGAATCAGCAATCAATCCATAACTCCACATTGGGAGCCCATCGAGACAAGATGGTCTTGTGCACTCATTTGACGCGAGAGACCGCAATATCAACGATAAGGGATAAATAGATGGGTAGCTATTCCGACTAATAGATAGACATCACTAGACCCAAGACAGACTGTCACTAAAACCCCAAAGGCACTGCCCTTCTCAGCTAATCCATTTGCTAAGAATGTTACATAAGGCCATTTTCTCTCCTGCCCAGGCGCACATCACAATTGACTTCATGTTTGTCCTGGCTCAAAGAGCTGTGTGTTTCCCTCTAATCCTCTTAGCTGCAGGCCTCTGCATTGTTCTCCTCTCAGAGAAGAGCTGCTGCTGGCGCTCATTTCATCTTAATGCCATTATTTCTGGTTATCCTGACCTCCAGGGGGAGATTCCACTCCATGTTGCCCTTGACTGCACACTCCAAAGGATGCGCGAGGCCTGATGCACGTGACGTTTGGCGCTGTCCTTCCGTGTGATTGCACCCACAGAAAGCCTTCACAGGGTGGTACCTGAGAGGGGGACTGGAAAAGAAAGAGATGGGGAGAAGAGAGAGGTGGAGGGGTGCACAGTGAGAGAGACAGAGGGGAATGGATGTGTGACGGTACAACGCGTACCGTTACAACGAGTACCTTTACGATGCAGGTTTAACAACGCAAGTCGTTGAAACGACTTGCGTTGGGGGGTGCTGGATAGTGAATAGTTTAATTTACTATTCCAACTCCAGTCCCCGTGGATAGTAGGGAAGGTGTTGGATAGTAAATTAAACTATCCCCTATCCTAGAGCACCCTCCAGCGAAAGTCGTTGTAACGACTTTCGTTGTAAATCCTGCGTTGTAACGGTATTGCGTTGTAACGGTTCCGTTGTAAAGGATATTTCCCGAGGGGAATGGAGCTGTGGCATAGGAAGTGGGTCATGGGCCCTAGTGAATTAAGGAAATGGCCCCCCGGACGCTGTTCGAACTGTGAAATACAGCACTGATCGGGATTCAGTTGGTCCCTCGGGCCCCGGTGCACTGCACCTCCTGCACCAGTGGCAGCTACGCCCATGGAATGAAGGTGACCTTGCGTGGCTTCATAAATCGCATTTTAGGTTTGCGTCACACTTGCACCATATTGCATGTGCAAGAGCTACATAACTCCCCTCATAATTATGCCATTTACTTTGGTGGTTTGTGCAACTTATGCCATAAGCAGGGGGTGCCTGTAGTAGATCACATGGGTAGATGGCGTCTACCCTGCTGAGAAGTTGGGTCCCACAGAAATATGCTAAACTTGTCCTAGTGTAATTTTCAGACACATTCAGCAGCACCTGTACATTGTCTGCTTTCCTTCCGAGCAGCAACGTCCAGGGGGTAGGGGCATATAAGATTCCAGCTGGGCCCATTACAAATGATCAAAACAACTAGAGAGTGAGGGAAAATAGCACTCTTAGTCCCCCAGATAAATCTACAAACAACAACGAAGTGGCAAACCGTGAGTTTTGCCATCACTTAAGAACAGAGGTTAGGATACGCCTTAGCGCGCGTATACCGCCATGGTCTTTCCTTTGTTGGTCCTGATGAAAGCTTTGCAGAAAGTGCATGTATAAGCAGAAACATGTTGACCGTTTTTCACGTTAATCTATAGGATCCCCCTGGCTACACTTATTAGCTAGTACAGATCCGTCACCAAGTTTTTTAACAGTAACCAAATCACCTGGAATAAATGATTTTATAGGTAGTATTTGGCGACTTTTTAAATTCACACTGACCCTCCACACAAAACAACCAGCTCCGCTGCAGTTGCAGGCGTTGTAGCACACCAGGGAGGCACTCGGCTTCCATGGTGGGGACCCCATTATGAAGCATGTCACCACCAGGTTGGTGAGTGAGGGTCCTTAAAACAAACTTTTGTGTGTCCCTTCTTTATTAGCTGTTTCAAGTAGCTACTCTTCCGTTGTTGTTTGCCCATTACAAATGACACAGTTAAGGGGGCCATCAGGCCTCCTTCTGTTAGAGTATCCTGGTTGGGAGCTACCCGGAGCCTCACACCTAAATGTAATGGAGGGGAAACAAAGGCACACAACTCATCACTTCACAGGTACTCAAGAGAGGCATGGTTTTTAATTTGTTCAGTTCTTGTGCATAAGAGATATGCATCCAGTATTTACACAAATAAAAATTTTAATACTATTATTTTGTTTTATTTCTATTATAGCGCTACTCATCCCAATGCAGGGCATCCAAACACTTTACATCACACATACACATTAAACATTGACAATGAATCATATGTGTGTTAATCATTGTGTGAGGATGTGATACATTAGACAGTGAGGGTTACAAGGTGTGGGAGCCCCATGCCCTTCACAGCTCTCTGTGCTATATTAGAAGAACTGCAATTTATGAACTGCAGGCAACAAAAGGATCTCAGTGTTAAAAGCAGTAACCCACTTACCTATTTACATAAAATAAGAATCTGTCATCTGCGTGTTACAAAATGTGCTTTGCAGGAGACATATTAACCCTCTGATTCAAAACTGGGACTAGACAAAACACAGATCTCTCCAGCAAATACATAAATCTCCCGAGTTATTTTACCATTATTATAATCCCCTAAGATTTAGTTGGCACACAAAGATCTCAACAGCAGATGCCTTAACCCCCATAAGATATTTCAAAATGCAGACTTTGCAACCAATTGAGCAGAACATGTTTACTGCCACCTTCTCTTTGTTGCCAATTTCTTTGTGACAGGAATTTAAAACACAAATGTATAAATTGAGGTCCAGATTTTGTGTCTGGGTTGCTTCGCTTTTTTTGGCACAACCCTGACACAAAATCTAATTTCTTAAATATTGTTATGCGCTCAACTGTGCTCATGATAGACCTGGTAAACATATGTGTGAGCTCTTAAGATATGATCATTCTTGTGATGTCACTTCCAGTGATGTCATGCGTTGTGATGCCACTTCCTGTTAGGCCACGTGCAATGTCACACACTGTGATGTCACGCACTGTGATGTCATGTGCCATGATGTCACTTGCATACTGCCTAACTTGGTTAGTCCCCCTACTTTATTTTTTAGGACTGAGCCCTGCCACACCCCCTAAGCAAACACAAGCAATCCTAGACTGACTTAAGTCTTCCGGTACCTCTCCAGTAAGGAGGAGCTTGATGCCTACCACACGGCAAGCTACAGGTCCTATGTCTTGGAATACCTGATCCACTTAGGGCCAGATTACGAGTCTGGTAGTCCTCGGACCACCAGACTCGTGGTGGCTCAGCGGCGCACCTGTGGTCCGACCGCCCGATTACAACTTGGGCACTCAGACCATACCAGGACAACCGGTACCGCCAGGGAAATGTCATTCCCTGGTGCAAGAGTGGCGGTCAGAGACCGCAAAATGCTTGGTGAGACCGCTACTGTCCTGCCAAGCATATTACGAGTTTCCTCTCTGCCAGGCTTTTCATGGCAGTTCCATCGCCATGAAAAGCCTGACAGAGAAAACAAAGGGGGCCCTACAAGGCCCCCTGTGCCTCAGACATATATGGATGTACACAGGGGGGCGTAACATGTGCCCCTATGTGTGCATGCACACAGGTTCCTGCACAGCATGGACTCACAAGTCCATGCCGTGCAGGAACCTTGTGAGGCGTCCCCATTGCGGTGTCTTGTTAAAAGGCACAGCCACCTTTTAACCCCTTAGCTGCGGCGTCTATTCCACCGCAGCGCTAAGGGGGAGGCGGGGCCACGTGGCGCTCCCGTACTCATGACGGAACAGCTCCATCACGGCCCTCGGGTGAGCTGTGCTTGTGACGGAACGGTTCCGTCACGGCCCCGCCCGCTCTTTAGAACATCAGCGCAGGCGCGGAATTTGCGCCGCGCAGGCGCGGCGAGCGGGCCGTGACGGAACCGTTCCGTCACCAGCACAGCCCACCCGAGGCTCGTAACGGAACCGTTCCATCACGAGCACGCAAAGGGTTAAAGGCACCGCAATGGGAACCGCCACGCCGCCCGCCAGCCAGACTAAAAATACATTGCACTCTGGCGGGCAATGCGAGCTTTGGCGGAGCAGTGGTGCGCCGGCGCCACTGCTCCGCCAAATTTCCATAATTTGGCCCCTGGTATGTTTCATTGAGAAAAACAAAGGGGAAACGCCTGGCCACAGATCATCCCCTGCATCTCAACATTACTCCTTAATTTAAAAATTCCTGTTGCTCTTCGTGTGTCCCGAATGGTCCTTGTGCTTTCAACAGTAAAGCACCCCAACATTGCACGCGTTCCACTCTGAGAAACACAATGTGTCCATTTTCATCTGCTTCACACTTTTCCCTTCTTCTCCCTCTGCCTCCCTGAATCCTGGCTTGCCCCAAATGTCCCAACATTCTCATTGCTCTCCCTTTACTCCCAACTTTCCCAGTGAACTTCCTTAGCAGGTCACCTTTCTATGCATCCAGATTGTGCTGTTACTATCCCCTAGCATTCGGAATGTCCCCTGGCTTGCAAGTGCACTACAACATGAATGTTACTCTCAAAAGCCATTCTAACAATCACCCTACCCTGCCTTTGAATCCAGACATTCCTCTTGCTTCTCCTACCCATCCCAACATCCCCTTTCCTCTCCATTTAATTGCAACACTTGTGCTACTCTCTCTCTTTGCCATCCAACTTTCCCCTTCTATTCTCTTTGCATCCCAACATTTCAGTTTCTCTCCCTGGGCCTTTCTTGCTCTACATTTGGATCTCAACCTTCCAGTTGCTCTCTCCTAGCTGTCCAACTTTCCCCTTTTATTCCCTTTGCATCCCAACATTTCAGTTTCTCTCCCTGGGCCTTTCTTGCTCTACATTTGGATCTCAACCTTCCAGTGGCTCTCCCTTTTTCCAGTCCAAATTGCCCCTTATATTCCCTTTGTATCTCAACATTTCAGTTTCTCTCCCAGGGCCTCTTTTGCGCTACATTTGGATCTCAACATCGCATTACACGTAAGGGATCCTCACGGTGGGATCCCTTTTTATACATTAATCTAATATGACTGGTGCTTCCTATATCACAGTTGGGATGTAATCTATATCCACTCAGTATGTCTGATTAGGTACATTAGGCACTATCTCATTATCCTGATGAATGGCCATTGACGCCTTCCTGAGCAGTTTCAGGCACGAAACATGTAGACATTTCCATGAACCCAGGATTCATTGGCGTCTCTCTGGGTTTGTCGCTTTTTTTTTATAGCTTGGCATGATTTCTCAGTTGTTTTCATTAAAGGTTTCCGTCATCTTGAACCCATTGCCAATTTTAAACCACTGATATTCCCAATAAACCACTTCATCCCTCTCTCCAACTTGGTGGTAGAAGCAATACCTGGATTTTTGGGTAATAAAAGATCTCTGGCAAAGAGCCTCCTCGTAGGGGCCCGCTGGGCATTGCAGCGCCTGCCCAACGAGGAGCACAGCCCTATGATGAAGCATGACACTTCGGGGTGAGGGATTGTGTATCCGACAAGGGATGCTTCCCCATTAACGACCTGTAAAAAAATGTAAAAAAGCATAAAATAAAAGCCTATTTTGGTTCTCTGTGAAAAATTTTCACATGGCAAAAAAACTTCACCTTCAGGGATTTTTTTACGCAAAATTTTTCTTGGAACAGCACACCATTTTGTGGTTTTTTTCTATATTGAATGAGGGACGTGTGCGGAACCAGATTAATCCCTGAGCCCCCCCCCCCAACCCCTTGTTTAGATTCCAAAACATGACATTTTTTACCTCGACCTGCACTTACATTGACTGCACATTATCAATTGCCAATATATCAGTGGAAAGGGTGGGTGTTTGTGTTTCTGTGAAGTAGTGTGTATTTGCACAAACTGGTGTGCTTGTGTAGCTATGCTTGTTAATAGGTGTTTGTGAACTTCTGTTGACAAATGTGGCTGGTAGAGTTGGGTGTTCATGTGTTTGTGTGTGTTATGTGGTGGAATTCTGTGGTGATATGTAGATAATTTTATGTATTCTTAGTTGGGTACTTTTCTGTGGCTGTGTGAAGCAGTTTGTATGCACATACAATGGTTTATTGGGTATATTTGTGTAGGTACTGTAGGGAAATCTGCAAATGTGTGTTTCTGAGTAATGTGTGACTGGTATGGTGGGGTTCTTGCGTGTGTGTGTGTCTTCCTCTGTGTGTTAAGTTGTGCTCTGTGTGCATGATAAGATATGAGTGAGCACAGTGGTATTTATTTTATATATTTCTTTTTTTTATCAGCCCCCACTTGACGAATCCCCCCCAAACTTTCAGGATAGGAGCTGACATGGATAGACTTGTTTTTGAGATTTTCACGAAGATTCGTCAAATGATGCCTAAGTTATTAGCAAATCAAAAAATGTTTTTCCTATGGAAACTAGGTTATAACTACCTGGGAAAGCATAGGTACACTAACATGACACAGTACCCTGTCCTCGAAACACTAAGTATGCCCACCTCCTTTAGAGTCGGGAGAACCATCAGCGGTCCAACGGCAGAGACCCTGTTGGCTCTGTCGATGGAATGCTTCCTCCAATTGCCTGACGGAGTAGGGGCCATCTGAGTTAGAGCATTACATCAAAACCCTTGGCGGCTTTCCACCAACCAGCTCGGGCGAGTGGTTGTAGACGCTGTTGTGACCAGTGTTCTTCTCCTAATGTTCTTTTTTTTTTTTAGAGTGCATAAGTTTGAAGGTGTGGTTTGACATCTCAGCTATCTGCAAGACCAGTTGTTAGCAATTCTTTAAAATATGCAGAACATACTTTGATGCCAACCAGGAGTATTTTACCTCTTGCTATTGGCTGCATAGTGCATCATTCCACCTTGTATGCAGTAAATTCCTTATTGCATAGATGCATTGCAAACAGAAAAGTCTTTTTTTTTTCCACTGCAGGGGAATGTTTTTAAATTTATGACCAGGATGAAACGCAAGCCAGACCTACTGGCTCTGCACATTTTTATTTTTATTTTTTATCTTTTTTTTTTAATTTTTATGCAGCTTTCAGAATTTTCATAGTATACAAGGTTTTTGGCTTAACTCCTGGGTCCTCCCCCCACTCCTCAATGCATTTGCTGCGGGCGGCAAATGGAGAAAACTCACCTGCAAACCCCCGCTCTTCACGGCGGCAAACGCAGGGACGCCATGGGTGGCCAGAGGGCTAGCCACGCCACTGTCACCACCAGCACAAATTAGTGCATCATTCCACCTCGTATGCAGTAAATTTCTTATTGCATAGATGCATTCCTAACAGAAAACAATCTTTTTTTTTGTTTTTTCCACTGCAGCGAGTTGTTTTTAAATTTATGACCAGGATGAAACGCAAGCCACACCTATTGGCCTTGCAAATTTTTATTTTTATTTTTTATCTGTTTTTAAATTTTAAGCAGCTTTCAGAATTCTCATAGTATACAAGGTTTTTCGCTTCACTCCTGCCCCCCCCCCCACTACTCAATGCATTTGCTGCGGGTGGCAAATGGAGAAAACTCACCAGCAACCCCCCGCTCTTCACGGCGGCAAACCCAGGGACCGCCATAGGCGGCCAGAGGGCTAGCTACGCCACTGTCACCACCGGCACAAATTAAGCACTGTCCACATGATGAAAATCATGGCTTTTATTACACAGCCTCATGTAATGATTTAAAACAAACATGTCTATAGAAATATACTCTGTAGACAACAGTTTTTTTCCATCTGAAAAGTCATTGTGCATAGAAAAGCTGTGAATGATGTAAGTTTGTTGTTCTATTTATTATTATATTATATTTGTGTCTTCTTTGTTACTGTGGCATTTTCCCTGCTTATGTTTGAATACTGGGCCCGATTCACAGAACTAACTTAAGACAAAATCCTAAACTTACTACTTTTGGTATTCACAGAAGTTAGGATTTTGTCTTAAGTTTGTCTTAAGACAGACAAGACAAAATCCTAACTTAAGTCTGTCTTAAGTCTGTCTTAAGACAAATTTAAGACAAAATCCTAACTTCTGTGAATACCAAAAGTAGTAAGTTTAGGATTTTGTCTTAAGTTAGTTCTGTGAATCGGGCCCACTGTGTGTAAGCAGTTGCTACCCTGTAGGTTACATGCCCCATTGTAAGCAGGTGCTATGCTCTGAAGGATTTCCCCTGGGCAGTCTGCGTGTACTGTGCTGTATCCATTAAAACTTCTTTATATATATCTTCGGTTTCCTGAACTTCCTGGAAATATGTCCCAAATATTCAGGTAGCATGCCTGCATGCAGCTGCTGCTGTGTGACGTGGTTCTATTGCTGAGAAAAAAAACTGCATGGGAGAAGGTGGAAAACTTTGCCTGCTTCATAAGGATGAACATGAGAAATTTAGCAAGATTAGGGCCGGAAAAAAACTTTGCGCAGCCCCATGTTTTTAAGGCAAACTAAGGGGCATGTTTACAAGGGCATTATCTACAGCTTTTTTGGCTTAAAAAGCCAAAAAAGCGGAGATAAAACAATCGCCCTATTTACAAGAGGGTGCTAACATGCATAATTGTATGTTAGTACCCTTTTTCCCAACGCCTCCCTTTGCATCTCTAATTAGATGAAACGTGGGCGACACTGGGTGTACCCCAGATGGACTACCTTGCAAATATCGCTGATATTCACATAGTGATATTTACAAGGCAGCCCACAGGATTTTAGCACATGTTAGATTTTGGTGAAAACTGCAGTTTTCGCCAAAATCTAACGTCTGCTAAATTCCTGACCTACTTATGCTTAACATAGGGGGTGGATTGTGCTGATAAGACCACAGGGTCGTATCAGCAATGTTATCGCCGTTTTGCAGGGAACATCGCTGGAAAACCAGCTATGTTCCGTGCAAAACAGCGATTTCCCCGCTATCGCTGGTAATTATATCGCCCTGGGGAAACGCGTTGTAAATAACGCGCTATCAGGGCGATATAATACAGCGATAGGCGGCAATAAATAAAAAAGCGCTAAACGCACTTTGCGTTTATTTATCGCCGTTCTTTAGGTATGCCACTTGGTGAATTGTTGAATACACTCATAGAGGTCATGGAGTGATTGGTGATTTGGCTGATCAGAGAAGAGGCTGCCTTTTTAGGTCTCGGCTAGACAGCGCATATGATGTCTCGACGTGACGTGTTGTGTTCTTATTCTATCTGTGGGCTTACAGGCCACCAATTTCCTACTATTAGTCAGGGGCGGCTCCTTCACTATCTCACAGGAGCGTCGCCCCACTGCTGCTACCTAGCAGAGGCAACCATGAAAAATAAAATGATAATAAAATAATTTTATAATCATTTTCTTTTTCACCACTGCCTCTGCTGAGTAGCCGAGTCACAGGGCGGGGCCAAGCCGGGCCATCCTGAGCTTCAGGAGCAGGAGTTGTGGCCACTACTAGCTCTTAGGAAGGGGTCCTAGACATGAAACAAATAGTTCAAACTTTTCAAATTTATGTTCAATAAATTCTAAGAGCAAAGCTATTGAATGCAAAAAAGTTTAATTCAGATTTGCATATACATCCTATTGAATGGTTGATTTTCATAATACACTAAATTAATACATTTTCATAAATGTACGTGCCCACAAACCTACTGACACACCTATTATCAACTTGTCATCACATGATTTCAATGAAGATGAGCTCAGGATCTTGAGTAAGGGCCTATCCTTTGTCCCTACAACTCCTCCAAATTGTTTCAACACATTAATGGAGCTTTCTAAATTTTTCCGTAAAATAAGACTGCGATTCTTCTTTAAGAACAGACCACCACCTAAGACTATATCTATAACCGGTTTTAAGGTACCTTCTACATTTGTACCCTCGTCCAATACAATGAGCCATCGAATACTGGCATATGAGAGTATCATCATGGAAGAGGTCAAGACAATCTTGAGTGAGAAGACCTATGTGAAGTACAATATTCGTAAGACGGAAAGAACAGCGCTTGACACCCTCAAATCCAATCACAATGTTGTGGTGAAGCCAGCTGATAAAGGTGGGGCCATCATAATACAAGATGTTTCTAAATACAAGGAATAAATCTGGCGTCAATTGAATGATGGTATTAGTTACAAAAGACTATCATCCGACCCCACGAGGGACCTGGCTGTAGAAATCAAGAGGGTGACACAAGAAGGTGTCCAACAAGGTTTCCTCACGGATCACGAATACCAGTACCTCAATCTGAGTCATCCTCGCATACCAACTATATATACCTTACCCAAGGTGCATAAAGATATACACAATCCCCCGGGACGACCTATCGTCTCCGGATGTGGTTCCATCCTTGAGCCTCTATGCCGATACGTGGATTTCTTTCTAAAACCATTAGCGGAAGCCACTCCCACATATCTAAGAGACACTACGCATACCATTACTTTGGTAGATGGGAAACCCTTCAATCCTGATGACGAACTTTTAGTAACTTGCGACATTGTGTCGCTATATACGAGCATCCCCCAAGAGGAGGCCCTAATGGTGGCTACTGCAGACCTTGACAGTCGGGAAGCACCTGTACAAGTACCTACTTCATTTATAATTCTTCTATTGAAGATCGCAATGATGAGAAACTTCTTCATGTTCCAGAATGTATTCTACCTGCAAACTAAGGGCGTGGCAATGGGGGCAGCCTTTGCCCCGGACTTGGCGATTCTGTTCATGGCCTTTTTTGAAAAAACTTTTGTCATTTGTGACCACAACCCTTTTCGGCACCAAATACAACTTTGGGTCCGTTATATTGACGATGTGCTGTTGATATGGAAGGGAAACGACATGGAACTTCAACAATTTCATTCCTGGCTGAATCTTAAATCATCTGATATCCAATTTACGATGCAATCTAGCAACAAGAAGATTGATTTCCTCGACATCACGCTAGTAGCAGAGGAGGGCACTCTGTATACTACGCTATTCAGAAAACCTGCTGAACGGAATTCTTTGTTGCAGTATTCTAGTCATCACCCACGAAGCCTTCGAGACAATTTGCCCTATGGTCAGTTCCTTCGGGTTCGTAGGAACTGTAGTAAAAAGGAAGATTATATGTTACAATCTGACATCATGATGGAACGTCTTATAGAGAGAGGCTATCCTAAACGTTTAATCAAACGCTCTAGGAAGAGAGCATGGTTTTGCCATCGCGAAACACTCTTGGAACCTTCCGCACGTAATCGCCAACCAGAAGAACGCTTGATTTGTGTAACAACTTTCTCAACGAAGAGCCATTCCATCAAAAAGGCGATAAACAAACATTGGGGTCTGATCGCAAATAATCAGAGATTAAGAATGTACCCTTGCACGCCTTTAAAAAGGCGAGGAATGTGAAAGACTATGTAGTTTCATCCTTCTTGGAGTGTCCACCAGAACCTACCTTGGCATCCTGCTGGAAACAACCACCTGTAGTCGGACATTTTCGATGCGGTAACTGTAAAGCTTGCCCTTCAACGATCCAATCCAAAGAATTTATTTTCAAAAATCACCGACATACTCATAAAAGCCATACTAATTGCAACACCAAGAATGTGATCTATGGCATACTCTGCCCATGTGATCTCATTTATGTAGGCCAAACACAGCAGCGTGTTAAAGCACAATTTCTTTCCCATTGCAGCCGAATCAGATGTAAGGTACCTGGGGCACCCCTGGTTGAACATTGCTCTAGACAAAACCATCAGCCTGAATCATTGAAATGGGTGGTTTTGGAACATGTCATACTAGGCCCAAGGGGTGGTGACCTAACCAGCATTCTAAATGTCAGAGAGCTAAAATGGATGCATATTTTCAACTCTGTAGCCGAAGGTTTAAATGAATCTGAGAACAGTTTTGTGCAACTAGCTAGTCTCTGATTTTCTTTCCCAGGGTCATGTGTTATAACATATGCAATCGTTAGAATCACATAAGAGTATATTTGACTGAATGTTTCGAGTAAGTCTCTGATTTTCTTTCCCAGGGTCATGTGTTATAACATATGCAATTGTTAGAATCACATAAGAGTATATTTGACTGAATGTTTCGAGTATGTTTCAAAACAAGACTATAAATGGATTGTCTGAGTTTTCACTATCCTATGAGATAAGTGCACTCTACTCTATAGATAGAATGTTTTTGATAACATATCGTAGAAATGTTTAGAAGTATAACTTATTAGGATGTAAAGTGCTCTGTATTTTGATTTATTATTATTATTTTTATTTTTTATCCCCCAAAATTTTTTTTTCTTGTGAACGGTAATTGTATGAGTCTACACTATCCTTTGAGATAAGTGCACTCTACACACATGAGTAAAATGTGTCCTGATAGATCATAACGCATGCATTTCATGGTGTAGAGCTGATCTGTGTAAAATACCATTTAATATGGCAAGGTGTGTTGAACTTAGCTCTTTCAGAGCAATGAAACCAGTATTCCATGAAGGGGTCGATCTGTAATCAAGTTCTGCATTGGTTCGACCGCCCGTTCTCATTTGTGTACTGTCATTGAACCACCCGTTTTTTTCTGAAATAATGTTACAATTTCGAGTAAAAGAGAGTCACCAACCCAAATAATCTCTAGAAGATTTTTAACTTTGTGAAGCAATGAATATCACGTTTATTACAAAAACACCAGATTGGGCTTGAGTGTTTTTTCGACATCCATGATCCCCAGTGAATGCCCCGCCCCTTTCCCACTAACCAGGAAGTCAATGCATACACGCAAGCTGTGGCTGAGCAAGTAGCGTCGGGAACAGGTCGGATTGATTTCAGAGGGTTTCTAAATTTCCAAGGTAATTAGTTCATCCCGTTTTCTTGGTTCTATTAATTTAAGAAACATAGTTAAATTACAACCCGGGTATGCCTTACTGTCTTACAGGAGGGTATACAAATCAATTCACATGCGGTCTACCTCCAGATGAGTCTCCACCTGTGGGGGTAAGGTTTACAACTTAGTCGCCCCGTTCCTTAATTATTTTAAAGTACGAATATCCTTAAAGGCGCTTTTCCTATGTTTCCAGGCTTAACTCAATCTAAATCAAATATCACTAACCGATGCTCCGAGAAACTACAGTCCATGTGAGGTAATCTCGGCAACCACTTATGTTTGTTTTTTCAACATGTGCCTAGACAGTGGTTTAATTAATTTACAATTTGGTTCTTTTCTATGTCCCCACGTAGGTGGCCTGTAATAAAATTCTGGTCTCAGTAATATATAGGCTCTGAACACTTTGAAGTGCACAGTCTCATAGAATCCATCTTTTTCGTTATCGAAATGGAATAGAGTGGTAAGCCATACTTAATGGACTATCCTGGATGTTCATAGTAATAGAAACATCTTGCCTCAATGAATAAAAACTTTGTCTTCCTAATTTAAGGTGATCCAATCCATAATTCCTGAAGAATCTTTACTGCATGGTCAAGACGTTCCAAGAACCCTCAGAAACTAGAGAGAAATTATAAGCCACGGTTAGTAGTTATTTACAATCCTGATATAGTTGGATAATTTATTTAATCATGAAATTGTACATGAATATTAGAGCAAGGCTTTTTTCAACTTGAGACGAGTAAGGCTGCTGATATCGGGTGCCTTTTTAGATATGGTTTATCATATATTGGACAAGATGTCGGTAATTTGAGATACCTTTTTACATTCAGGGTGTTACTGAATAGGTAGTACTGACCAGACAAGCATTTTCTGTAATTTGTATAGAGGTTTAACAACTGGTAATCCCTCTGCTTTCTCGTTATTCGCAGTTACACAATATCAATTTGACCAGGAGAATCCAAACCTCTGTCGATCCAGCCCCTCTCGCCCTCGCGATAGGTGAGCTATTAATTCAATCTATATAATCCTCAACGATATGTGTATTGTGTCTTCGACACAATTTGACAACACGTTTCTTTCAAAAGTGTTTTCCGAATGATCTGCCCTCCTTGTAACAATTAATAGGACAGGAGAGGTCTAACTGATTCTTTTTTAACCATTCCCCAGGAGGGTGCCCGCCCACAACTCCCTTTGTCCTGATGAAGACCCACTTTGTAAGTAACACTCTCCTACTTTGAATCTGGGTCGAAACGTAGACTACAGTACCAACAACCAACTCCAACCCCAAGCAAGACATTGACGGCTACAGCGGAGTTAGGCCTTTGTTCATCAGTTAATTTTTGGACTCTTTTTGAGCCTTATGATGTGGCCCTTGGTCTAAGGGACCACTCTTACATAGTCTTCAATATTGAGAATAAGACTTGTTGTCACTGAATGAATCAGAACACCCTACCTTATCCCTGACACTTCCCTCACTTCACCCCCTCCCGTTGTGAATGTGGGCACGTACATTTATGAAAATGTATTAATTTAGTGTATTATGAAAATCAACCATTCAATAGGATGTATATGCAAATCTGAATTAAACTTTTTTGCATTCAATAGCTTTGCTCTTGGAATTTATTGAACATAAGTTTGAAAAGTTTGAACTATTTGTTTCATGTCTAGGACCCCTTCCTTTCATACCGACAATCACCCAGGTCCTTTTAGACTTTTGTGGGTTTAACCCTGTTTTTCTAAACTACTAGCTCTTAGGCAGGCCAAACTGACATGCGCACTTAGCATTTCTCCACTCAGCTGTGTTGCACAGCCAGGTGGAGAACAGTCCCAGGCACTGTCTGAGCGCCTAACCAGGCTGCTCGGACCAATCCCAATAGTATTCCCAGCATGAGAGAAGCACTGGGATTGGCATCTGGGAGCCTGCGCAGTGTGCACCAGTTGAGGATTGGGAGAGGAGCAAGAGGAAGCGGACACAGCTTAAGGTTAGTCATAATTTATCTGTTTGTAAAGGTTATTCTTTGTTTCTATATTTATGTATCCTCCCCCTGCTGCCACCCTACCACGTCGCATCGGGATAAGCCGCCACCAACGTTGGTAAACTTCATCGTCGCTCCCATTTTCTTTGATACCATTCAACATGGCATGCAGGCGTAATTCGCTCTAATTGTGCTTGGGGCTCCCACAGCGCAATGACCACGTACATGTCTCCTTACACTGCTCCCGGTTTGAGGAGCTATTTTTTTCTTCAATTTTAAGCACTCCATAGGAGTGCTTGTGTTTTTCGGCCATCCCCTTTTAGATATACACACATACCACTAACAGGAATGCAGGTGTACATAAACAAGTGCATTTCTTACAAAGTTGTCAAAACCCAAACAGTACTTTTTTTTGTACCATCTGATGATATTGGGGGGCACACTCTGTTGTCCGTCTTGCCTTAGCGTGAACACAAGCCAAAGCTATTGGGGCCCTTTAACCGCATGCGTGCGGCGGCTTTTTTCGCCGTACGCGGCGGTTTTAGAAAGTGCACTTTACATGACGAGCTGGGCTCGTCATCAGCGTACCAGGAGGCTACCTCATGACGAGCCCAGCTCGTCGTCAGCGTGGAAGGGGTTAAGTGCTCACCAGTTACGTTACACAATGACAAATTCATTTTTGTCACTGTTCAATTAAGGTTTGTTTTTCCCATTGTTGCTTGCCCATCTCCCCATCCCCTCCTGCTTCCCTGCTTGGCGCGTCCCCCCACTACCTCCCTCGCCACTGCTGATTTTTTTTTTTTTTTTTGCACGATCCATTGGTATTGGAGCGCTTGTTCCGTCCTCCATCTGGCCTTAGGGCTAACACCAGCCGATGGTACTGGAGAGCTTTTAGTGCTCACCAGTTCCATTACACCATGACACATTCATTGTCGCAGGCAGGGGAAGTGTAAGTGATTCACCCAGAATCCCAAATTGTTCAGCCGACCCCGAGATTCGGACATGGTTCAATATTTCCCCTGTCAGCAGCTCTGGATGTTACACCCAGCCACGGCCCGTGTAGGGCGTGCCACCGGGCAGTGACGTGGGACGCAGGAGAGTGGGGGGTTTTAAAATGTGGGAAACAGACGATTTCAGGTAAGTACCGGAAAAAAAAAAAACTAATTTTGTTGCGCCCGCTGCATCACATTTGGCGATGCATCTCACGCAACGAAATTCATTTTATTTCTTTTTTCGGTACTTACCTGAAATTGTCCGTTTCCCGCATTTTAAAACCCTGCCCCTCCCCTGCCCCACGTCACCGCCCGGTGGCACGCCCTACACGGGCCGTGGCTGGTTACACCACATCCTCGCTTCACTTCAAAGCTCCTCAACTGTTTCACAAGATCACTTCCACATTTGTTCAGCAAGACCGTGTCAACACCGAACAAGCATTGGCAAAGCCAATAGATCTCCACAATGCCCGAACTCTTGGCGTTGTCCATGTGAATGTCTTTTAACCATGTTGTCTAGCAGCACGTCTGCTGTTCAGCATGGCTGAAAGTCACTGAAAAAGTGCTGTAATGCAGCCAGAGCAACCTCATAATAGTGCCTATTTCTGTTAGGAAGGGCAGGACAATAAACTCAACATGAGAGGGCGAAGAGACTCGGCGTCGGCTCAACTCGCTGTGATTCTGGGCTTTCAGTAACTTTCAGCCATGCTGAACAGCAGATGCGCTGCCAGACAGCATGGCTAAAAGACTTTCACATTGACAAGGCCAATAGCTCGGGCATTGCAGAGACCTATCGGCTTTGCCAATGCTTGTTTTTATATATAGCATGACCTTCGCCTGGAAGCAGGCGTAAGGTTTTGAAGCAGTGGCATCCTAAAAGTCACACCGGGAAATCTTGTAGATTTCACTGGGTCACTTTTACAAGGCTTTCCCGTGAGGGGCCGCCTACCCTGCATACATTATACCTGATGCAGGTATAACGTGACGCAGGGCTTTACAACGTGACACATCTCCCTAGATGCGTCACGTAATGCGCCATGTTGTAAATTGCCCGCATTGTTTGAGTTGCGTCACAAAAATGACGCAACAGCAACGCAAAAGTGTCGCAAGGGGCTTGTAAATCTGCCCCAGGGAGGTGAGCTGACTTGTCCAGAATCCCAGGACGTTAAACCAAGGCCAGGATTTTAGACTGGTCTTGAGGTTTCAAGGTTTGTAGCGCCAAGCGCTAGGATGCACTTTTCAGAGAGGGTGGATGAGGGTGCGAGTAGCATTGGATTGAGGGGGGCACTGGTACAGGGGAGGAAGGGTGAAGAGCCATGTTGTGAGCTGTTGGGTAGTTACGTCTTTTTCATTGGGAACTTAACCAGTGAATAACTTTTAAGCACCACAAAATGGAACCGTGGGTAATCTGGCTGTATCCGCCGTGGGCCTCGAGCTTAAAAGGCTGTTGCACTAACAGTGCTTAATTTGAGCCGGAGCTTTCTGGTGCTAAGCACCGGCACTTAATTTGTTTCCGGTGCTTGGCTCTGGCACCTAATTGTCAACACCATAATTAGAACAATCCAACACATGGTGTGCTGCTCATCTAATTTAGAGATGAGGAGAACAACCGTAGTTTAGAAATACAATATACATTAAAATAATGCTCATACCTGCCTCCCAAGCCATTCCTTTAGCTTTGGGGGCCTGGAATATTCTGAACTGTCGCATTTACATGCGAGAGAGATGGTTAGTAGCTGTTTTGGCAACGATGACAAGGGCAATGGGTGGTGCAAGCTGCAGTGGCCTCCCGGTCAGAGCCCTGGCATTTAATATTTTACAAATTAAGCACTACGTGTAGGGCTCTGATAGAGTCAGTTGTGAGCCAAGTTAGAAGGGTTATGGAAGACTGGGTAGCACGTTAAGTTAGTGGGAGGTTGGCGGGGCTGGGGCAGGCAGGCAGTCGCGCCCAGGCTAGTAGCCATGGAGTGAAGCATTTTGGGAACAGGATTTGGGAAGAGTCCGCTGCATGCGAGGTCTGCAGGGCTGGGACAAAGCCAGTTGCATGCCTGGTCAGAAGGACTGTGGTGGAGTCGGCCACGTGCCAGGATAGCAGGGCTGGGGCACAGTCAGTGCATGACTTGCCAGGATATTAGGGCTGGAGTACAGCCAGAGGCCTGTCAGGACAGCAGGGCTGGGGCACAGTCAGTGCATGACTTGCCAGGATATTAGGGCTGGCGTACAGCCAGAGACCTGTCAGGACAGCAGGGCTGGAGCAGAGTCAGTTGCATGACTTGCCAGGATATTAGGGCTGGCTAAAGCCAGAGGCCTGTCAGGACAGCAGGGCTGGAGCAGAGTCAGTTGCATGACTTGCCAGGAGGATGTTAGGGCTGGGGTAAAGCCAGAGGCCTGTCAGGACAGCAGGGCTGGGGCAGAGTCAGTTGCATGACTTGCCAGGATGTTAGAGCTGGCGTACAGCCAGAGGCCTGTCAGGACAGCAGGGCTGGGGCAGAGTCAGTTGCATGACTTGCCAGGATGTTAGGGCTGGCGTACAGCCAGAGGCCTGTCAGGACAGCAGGGCCGGGGCAGAGTCAGTTGCATGACTTGCCAGAATATTAGGGCTGGAGTACAGCCAGAGGCCTGTCAGGACAGCAGGGCTGGAGCAGAGTCAGTTGCATGACTTGCCAGGATATTAGGGCTGGTGTAAAGCCAGAGGCCTGTCAGGGCAGCAGGGCTGGGGAAGAGTCAGTTGCATGACTTGGCAGGATATTAGGGCTGGCGTACAGCCAGAGGCCGGTCAGGGCAGCAGGGCTGGGGCAGAGTCAGATGCATGACTTGGCAGGATATTAGGGCTGGCGTAAAGCCAGAGGCCTGTCAGGACCGCATGGTCGGGGCAGAGTCAGTTGCATGGCTTGCCAGGATATCAGGGCTGGCGTACAGCCAGAGGCCTGTCAGGGCAGCAGGGCTGGGGCAGAGTCAGTTGCATGACTTGCCAGGAGGATGTTAGGGCTGGCGTAAAGCCAGAGGCCTGTCAGGACAGCAGGGCTGGGGCAGAGTCAGTTGCATGACTTGCCAGGATGTTAGAGTTGGCGTACAGCCAGAGGTGACTTAATCTAGGACACCCCCGCGCCGCACGGCCACCAGCTGCTGCGTGTGCCTCCTCGCTGCCCCTGCTGCCGCCGTGTGACCACGCCCCCTGCCTCCGAGCGGCGTGGTCTCCTGCATGATAGCGCTGTGCTCCTGTACCCCGTTTTCCTGCTGTGTGCCCCCCTGACTGCTGAGTAATATTGTGTTCAATTTCTGTTCTTTTTTGTACTTTTGTATTGTGCCTGTATTTTCGCCTGTCCCCTGTTTCTCGGTCTCCTCCCTCCCCGCTCCCCGCTCCCCGCTTCCCGCCACCCCCGCTAACCACGGCCCTTTTTTTCTGTACCCTCCCCGCTCCCGCCTCCCAGCTGCTCCGCCCTCCCTCGCACTTCGCCATATATGGCGACCGTGCGAACGCGCAGCGGGCGCGCCGATTGTGCGCCGAAGGCGCACCAAAGGTAAGCCCGTCTGCGCCCGTCCGCGCCTGGACCGCGCCCAGGGCCCGGACCCCTGGCCCCCACCGACGGAAGACGACCCGACTGTCCTACAACGCCACCGAACTCCTCGCACTCAACACCGTCGGAACCCCTGGATGCTACCGAGCCACCCCGAAGCGCACCCACGGACCCTTCAGCTGCCACGCCTGCAAGTTCACCTGCATCCGGACCTGCCCCACTCCAGCACCCGCCAAGCCGAACACCAGCAGCAACCACCTCAAGTGCATCCTGCTCAACACCCGCTCCGTCCACAGACACGCCATCGAACTCTGGAACCTCCTCGACACCACAGCTCCTGATGTCGCCTTCCTCACGGAAACCTGGATGAACGACTCCTCAGCGCCCGACATCGCCATCGCCATCCCAGAGGGCTACAAGATCACCCGAAGAGACCGCATCAAACAGACTGGAGGAGGCATCGCCATCATCCACAGGGACACAATCCACATTACGACCAACACCGACGACACCCTGAAAACCGCCAAACACCTACACTTCCAGATCCGCACCGACCCGAAGACCACCCTCAGAGGCATCCTGATCTACCGACCCCCGGGACCACGCACACAATTCAGCGAGGACATCGCCGACTTCATCAGCCCGCATGCCCTCCCCTCCGCTGACTACATCCTCCTGGGGGACCTCAACTTCCACCTGGAGAACAACAACGACCACAACACCACCACCCTGCTCGACAGCCTCGCCAACCTCGGACTCAAGCAGCTGGTATCCACCCCCACCACCGCGCAGGACACACACTCGACGCCGTCTTCTCATCCAGCAAAGACATCGCCTTCAGCCACGCCACCGAACTCCATTGGACAGACCACAGCTGCATCCACTTCACCTTCACAAGAAGGACGATCCACAACCACCAGCAACCGGTTGCTCGAAGAAACTGGAACAAGATCACAGCTGACCAGCTCGCCGCTTCCCTGAGCCAGCACCCCCCCGCCAGCTCAACGAACCCCAGCCAGGCCGCCGACAACCTCACGAAGTGGATCAACTACTGCGCGGACGAACTCGCCCCGCTGAGGACCCCGCCTAGCAGACACGGCAGCAAGAAGGCCCCATGGTTCACCGACGAACTCAAGAGCTCCAAGAAGAACTGCAGAGCCCTCGAGAAAGCCTGGAGAAGGGAACCAACACCGGACAACATGACCGCCCTCAAGCTTGCCACCCGGAAGCACCACCAACTGATCCGCGCCACTAAGAAAACCGCATTCAAGGACCGGCTGGACAACAACGCACACAACTGCAAGGAACTCTTCAACATCGTCAAAGAGCTCTCCAACCCCAACGCCGGAAACAATGACATCACCCCTTCGCAAGACCTCTGCAACTCCCTCGCCTCCTACTTCCACAACAAGATCGCGGACATACACAACAGCTTCAGCACTCAACCGACGCACGTCACAACCGAACCACCGCCCCCCACCACCACCCTCCGCGCCTGGACTCCGATCAGCACCGAAGACACCATCCGCTTGATGAACTCCATCCATTCCGGATCTCCGACCGACCCCTGCCCTCACCACGTCTTCAACAGGGCCGACGCGATCATCGCACCCCACCTGCGGGACATCATCAACACCTCCTTTGACACCGCCACCTTCCCGGAGAGCTGGAAGCACGCCGAACTCAGCGCCCTACTCAAGAAACCTACAGCGGACCCCACCGAACTCAAGAATTACCGCCCCATCTCGCTCCTCCCGTTCCCGGCCAAAGTCATCGAGAAGACCGTCAACAAGCAGCTGGCCACCTTCCTCGAGACGAATGGATCCCTCGACCCCTCTCAGTCGGGCTTCCGGGCCAACCACAGCACCGAGACCGCCCTCATCGCCGCCACCGATGACATCCGAGCCCTGATGGACAACGGAGAAACAGCGGCCCTCATCCTCCTAGACCTCTCCGCGGCATTCGACACTGTCTGCCACCGCACCCTAGTGCAGCGCCTCAGCAACATCGGAATCCAGGAGAAGGCACTGGATTGGATCATCTCATTCCTCAACGGAAGAACACAGAGAGTCCGTCTACCACCGTACAAGTCAGAGGCCACCGAAGTCATCTGCGGCGTCCCTCAAGGATCCTCGCTGAGCCCCACACTCTTCAACGTCTACATGAGCCCCCTCGCGGCCATCGCACGCCAACACAACCTCAACATCATCTCCTACGCTGACGACACCCAGCTGATCCTCTCCCTGACCAACGACCCCGCCGCCGCCAGAGCCAACCTTCACGAAGGGATGAAAGACGTAGCCGAGTGGATGTCGAGCAGCCGCCTGAAACTGAACTCTGACAAGACGGAAGTCCTCATCCTTGGATCATCACCCTCTGCCTGGGACAACTCCTGGTGGCCCCCTGCCCTGGGCAGCGCACCCAAACCGACAGACCACGCACGCAACCTGGGCTTCATCTTGGACTCCTCCCTCACCATGACCAGACAAGTCAACGCCGTCTCCTCGTCATGCTTCAACATCCTGCGCATGCTACGGAAGATCTTCCGGTGGATCCCCACCGAGACCAGGAAGACGGTCACCCAGGCCCTCGTCACCAGCCGACTGGACTACGGCAACGCCCTCTACGCCGGAACCACCGCCAAGCTCCAGAAGAGACTCCAGCGGATCCAGAACGCCTCAGCCAGACTCATCCTCGACATCCCACGACACAGCCACATCTCCGGACATCTGAGAGACCTGCACTGGCTCCCCGTCAACAAAAGAATCACCTTCCGCCTCCTCACCCACGCACACAAAGCCCTACACGATCAAGGCCCCAGCTACCTCAACAACCGCATCAACTTCTACGCTCCCAAACGACACCTCCGATCAGCCAACCACGCCCTCGCCGCCGTCCCCCGCATCCGAAGAACGACAACGGGAGGAAGGTCCTTCTCCTACCTGGCCGCCAAGACCTGGAACTCCCTACCGACCGACCTGCGCCTGACCCAAGACCACCTCTCCTTCAGGAAGAAGCTCAAGACCTGGCTATTCGAGCAGTAGCAGCACCCCCCCCCTAGCGCCTTGAGACCCTCCGGGTAAGTAGTGCGCTATATAAATGCCTGTGATTGATTGATTGATTGATTGATTGAGGCCTGTCAGGACAGCAGGGCTGGGGCAGAGTCAGTTGCATGACTTGCCAGGATATTAGGGCTGGAGTACAGCCAGAGGCCTAGTGTCAGGACAGCAGGGCCGGGGCAGAGTCAGTTGCATGACTTGCCAGGATGTTAGGGCTGGCGTACAGCCAGAGGCCTGTCAGGACAGCAGGGCCGGGGCAGAGTCAGTTGCATGACTTGCCAGAATATTAGGGCTGGAGTACAGCCAGAGGCCTGTCAGGACAGCAGGGCCGGGGCAGAGTCAGTTGCATGACTTGCCAGGATATTAGGGCTGGAGTACAGCCAGAAGCCTGTCAAGACAGCAGGGCCGGGGCAGAGTCAGTTGCATGACTTGCCAGGATGTTAGGGCTGGCGTACAGCCAGAGGCCTGTCAGGACAGCAGGGCCGGGGCAGAGTCAGTTGCATGACTTGCCAGGATATTAGGGCTGGAGTACAGCCAGAGGCCTGTCAGGACAGCAGGGCTGGGGCAGAGTCAGTTGCATGACTTGCCAGGATATTAGGGCTGGAGTACAGCCAGAGGCCTGTCAGGACAGCAGGGCTGGAGCAGAGTCAGGTGCATGACTTGCCAGGATATTAGGGCTGGTGTAAAGCCAGAGGCCTGTCAGGACAGCAGGGCCGGGGCAGAGTCAGTTGCATGACTTGCCAGGATGTTAGAGCTGGCGTACAGCCAGAGGCCTGTCAGGACAGCAGGGCTGGGGCAGAGTCAGTTGTATGACTTGCCAGGATATCAGGGCTGGCGTAAAGCAAGAGGCCTGTCAGGACAGCAGGGCTGGAGCAGAGTCAGGTGCATGACTTGCCAGGATATTAGGGCTGGTGTAAAGCCAGAGGCCTGTCAGGACAGCAGGGCTGGGGCAGAGTCAGTTGTATGACTTGCCAGGATATTAGGGCTGGCGTACAGCCAGAGTCCTGTCAGGGCAGCAGGGCTGGGGCAGAGTACGTTGCTGGGCAGGAGATAGTTTGACATCCAGAATCAAGGCGCTATCATCAGATCTGAGGAGTCCCCAAGGCGCTATCATCAGATCCGCGGAGTCCCCTGCCGGCCGGTGCAGGCTTCAGACCCTCCTTCCGTCCTCCCATCATCCTCCAGGCCCCCGGGGAGCGCGCGCTTCCCCGGCCTTCCGGAGAATGTTTAAAATTCATCCCCATCGGCGCCTTTCTTCCTCTTGTTTTGTATCGGGCACAAAGTAGGTCAATTGGATTCTCTTCAGGGGCGGCTGGTGACATTTGAAAGTGGTGTGGCGTAAACTAATTTGCATATTGCACCGCAGCGAGCGAGCGCAGCGAGCGAGCGAGCCCGAACCACCTTGCATCCATCCACCCATCCATCCATCCATCCACCCACCCACCCATCCATCCATCCACATACCCACCCACCCACCCATCCACCAATTCTGCATCCATCCTGCATCCATCATTCATTCATGCATCCACCCATCCATCCAGCATCCATCATTCATTCATGCATTCACCCATCCTGCATCCATCATTCATTCATGCATCCACCCATCCATCCATCCATCCACCCATCCATCCATCCTGCATCCATCCATCATTCATTCATGCATCCACCCATCCATCCATCATCCATCCATCATTCATTCATGCATCCATCCATCCACCCATCCATCCACCCACTCATCCAACATCCATCCTGCATCCATTCATGTGTCCACCCATCCATCCACCCATCCTGCATCCATCATTCATTCATGCACCCATCCACCCATCCATCCTGTATCCATCATTCATTCATCCACCCATCCATCCATCCATCCATCCATCCATCATTCATTCATCCATCCATCCATCCATCCATCCACCCACCCATCCATCCACCCATCCATCATCCATTCCTGCATCCATTCCTGCATCCACCCATCCATCCATCCTGCATCCATCATTCATTCATGCACCCATCCATCCACCCTGCATCCATCCTGCATCCATCATTCATTCATCCACCCATCCTGCATCCATCATTCATTCATGCATCCACCCATCATTCATCCTGCATCCATTCATGTGTCCACCCATCCACCCATCCATCCACCCATCCTGCATCCATCATTCATTCATGCACCCATCATTCATTCATGCACCCATCCATCCATCCTGCATCCATCATCCATCATTCACCCATCCATCCATCCATCCACCCATCCTGCATCCATCATTCATTCATCCACCCATCCATCCACCCATCCAGCATCCATCATTCATTCATTCATGCATCCATCCATCCATCCATCCACCCACCCATCATCCATCCTGCATCCATTCCTGCATCCACCCATCCATCCATCATTCATTCATGCACCCATCCATCCACCCTGCATCCATCCTGCATCCATCATTCATTTATCCACCCATCCATCCACCCATCCAGCATCCATCATTCATTCATGCATGCATCCATCCATCCATCCACCCACCCACCCATCCATCATCCATCCTGCATCCATTCCTGCATCCACCCATCCATCCATCCATCCATCCATCATTCATTCATGCACCCATCCATCCACCCTGCATCCATCCTGCATCCATCATTCATTCATCCACCCATCCTGCATCCATCCTGCATCCATCATTCATTCATGCATCCACCCATCCATTCATCCACCCATCATTCATCCATCATCCATCCATCCACCCATCCTGCACCCATCATTCATTCATGCACCCATCCATCCACCCTGCATCCATCCTGCATCCATCATTCATTCATCTACCCATCCACCCATCCTGCATCCATCCTGCATCCATCATTCATTCATGCATCCACCCATCCATCCTGCATCCATCATTCATTCATCCACACATCCATCGACCCATCCAGCATCCATCATTCATTCATTCATGCATCCATCCATCCATCCACCCACCCATCCATCATCCATTCCTTCATCCACCCATCCATCCTTCATGCACCCATCCATCCACCCTGCATCCATCCTGCATCCATCATTCATTCATCCACCCATCCATCCAGCATCCATCATTCATTCATTCATGCATCCATCCATCCACCCACCCATCCATCATCCATTCCTGCATCCACCCATCCATCATTCATTCATGCACCCATCCATCCACCCTGCATCCATCCTGCATCCATCATTCATTCATCCACCCATCCATCCATCCACCCATCCAGCATCCATCATTCATTCATTCATGCATCCATCCATCCATCCATCCACCCACCCACCCATCATCCATTCCTGCATCCACCCATCCATCCATCCATCATTCATTCATGCACCCATCCATCCACCCTGCATCCATCCTGCATCCATCATTCATTCATCCACCCATCCTGCATCCATCATTCATTCATGCATCCACCCATCCATTCATCCACCCATCATTCATCCATCATCCATCCATCCACCCATCCTGCATCCATCATTCATTCATGCACCCATCCATCCACCCTGCATCCATCCTGCATCCATCATTCATTCATCTACCCATCCACCCATCCTGCATCCATCCTGCATCCATCATTCATTCATGCATCCACCCATCCATTCATCCACCCATCATTCATCCTGCATCCATTCATGCATCCACCCATCCTGCATCCATCATTCATGTATTTTTATGACCATATAACTTGCACACAGCTTGTCAGTGTTTAATACCAGTCTCGAACCTTGTACTCCAGCACCAATGATACATGATTAATATTAATTGTTTTTAAAAACATGTATTTATTCGACACCAATTTCACACCTTAGTCGGAACATCATTTTTATTTGTTTTTTAAAATATCTATTTATTTAACACCAAAGTAAGTCATGTATACATTTTTATGGTTCGATAAGAGGCTCGAACCTGGTTTCCCAGCACCAAAGTCGGCCGTGCTATCGGTCAGGGGTTATGTAACCGGGCTATGTAGTGACCAGCCAATCCTGCGCCAGGATTGGCTGGGGGGGCACCATGACTCCTCGCCCAGTCGCCCTGTGTAACCCCGGGGGCTGCGGCCCGCCCCCTGGTCCTCTCTCTAAGGGGGAATTCACAAGAAAACGATCAGCGCATGCGCGGGCATGTTTGTGCCCAAAAATACACTTGCGCAGCTGCAGCAGCCCGATCCTTCCCCCCCCCCCCCCACCCCCCCTTGCGCACTCCGGGAAGGTCGGGTGTCTCCCGGTTTCCCGGCCGGCAGATAGCGCGATTTTTAAAAATAATTGTGTTTGGCTTCTGGTGAGGACGTGGTGGGTCCATGGGGCTTAGTGGGGCTTCGCCCCTACGCCCCAATGGACGCACCGCGCCTGATTCTCTTGCAGCCCCCCGCCTTACGAGGTATGGGAGAATGAGGCGAACACAAAGGCGACCCCCAAAGAGTGCACGAGACTGCTGCAAGGGACTCTCGCAGTATGTACGGGGGGGGGGGGCTGCTGCTCGGGATAATGGACGCCCACAGCCTCCTTAGGGCTACAGCAGGGGCAATGGACGCCCACAGCCTCCTTAGGGCTACTGCAGGGGCAATGGACTCTCATAGCCTCCTTGGGGCTACTGCAGGGGCAATGGACTCTCATAGCCTCCTTAGGGCTACTGCAGGGGCATTGGACTCTCATAGCCTCCTTAGGGCTACTTCAGGGGCATTGGACTCTCATAGCCTCCTTAGGGCTACTTCAGGGGCATTGGACTCTCATAGCCTCCTTAGGGCTACTGCAGGGACAATGGACGCCCACAGCCTCCTTAGGGCTACAGCAGGGGCAATGGACTCTCATAGCCTCCTTAGGGCTACTGCAGGGGCAATGGACGCCCACAGCCTCCTTAGGGCTACTGCAGGGACAATGGACACCCACAGCCTCCTTAGGGCTACAGCAGGGGCAATGGACTCTCATAGCCTCCTTAGGGCTACTTCAGGGGCAATGGACTCTCATAGCCTCCTTAGGGCTACTGCAACGGCAATGGACTCTCATAGCCTCCGTGGGGGTACTGCAGGGGCAATGGGCTCTCACAGCCTCCTTAGGGCTACTGCAGGGGCAATGGACTCTCATAGCCTCCTTAGGGCTACTTCAGGAGCAATGGACTCTCATAGCCTCCTTAGGGCTACTGCAGGGACAATGGACGCCCACAGCCTCCTTAGGGCTACAGCAGGGGCAATGGACTCTCATAGCCTCCTTAGGGCTACTGCAGGGACAATGGACGCCCACAGCCTCCTTAGGGCTACAGCAGGGGCAATGGACTCTCATAGCCTCCTTAGGGCTACTGCAGGGACAATGGACTCTCATAGCCTCCTTAGGGCTACTGCAACGGCAATGGACTCTCATAGCCTCCGTGGGGGTACTGCAGGGGCAATGGGCTCTCACAGCCTCCTTAGGGCTACTGCAGGGGCAATGGACTCTCATAGCCTCCTTAGGGCTACTTCAGGAGCAATGGACTCTCATAGCCTCCTTAGGGCTACTGCATGGGCAATGGACTCTCATAGCCTCCTTAGGGCTACTGCAGGGGCAATGGGCTCTCACGGTATGTACAGGGATTGCTGCTGGGGGCAATCGACTCTCAGCCTCCTTAGGGCTACTTCTGGGGCAATGGACTCTCATAGCCTACTTAGGGCTACTGCAGGGGCAATGGGCTCTCACAGCCTCCCTAGGGCTACTGCAGGGGCAATGGGCTCTCATATCCTCCCTAGAGCTACTGCAGGGGCAATGGACTCTCATAGCCTCCCTAGGGCTACTGTAGGGGCAACAGACTCTCATAGCCTCCCTAGGGCTACTGCAGGGGCAATGGGCGCTCACAGCTTCCCTAGGGCTACTGCAGGGGCAATGGACTCTCATAGCCTCCTTAGGGCTACTGCAGGGGCAATGGGCTCTCATAGCCTCCTTGGGGCTACTGCAGGGGCAATGGGCTCTCACAGCCTCCTTAGGGCTACTGCAGGGGCAATGGACTCTCATAGCCTCCTTAGGGCTACTGCAGGGACAATGGACTCTCATAGTCTCCTTAGGGCTACTGCAGGGACAATGGACGCCCACAGCCTCCTTAGGGCTACAGCAGGGGCAATGGACTCTCATAGCCTCCTTAGGGCTATTTCAGGGGCAATGGACTCTCATAGCCTCCTTAGGGCTACTGCAGGGGCAATGGACTCTCATAGCCTCCTTGGGGCTACTGCAGGGGCAATGGGCTCTCACAGCCTCCTTAGGGCTACTGCAGGGGCAATGGACTCTCATAGCCTCCTTAGGGCTACTTCAGGGGCAATGGACTCTCATAGCTTCCTTAGGGCTACTGCAGGGGCAATGGACTCTCATAGCCTCCTTAGGGCTACTGCAGGGGCAATGGGCTCTCACGGTATGTACAGGGATTGCTGCTGGGGGCAATCGACTCTCAGCCTCCTTAGGGCTACTGCTGGGGCAATGGACTCTCATAGCCTCCTTAGGGCTACTGTAGGGGCAATGGACTCTCATAGCCTCCCTAGGGCTACTGCAGGGGCAATGGGCGCTCACAGCTTCCCTAGGGCTACTGCAGGGGCAATGGACTCTCATAGCCTCCTTAGGGCTACTGCAGGGGCAATGGGCTTTCATAGCCTCCTTTTAGGGGTACTGCAGGGGCAATGGACTCACAGTCTGCTTAGGGCTGCTGATAGCTACTTCTGGGGGCAATATGCTCTCACAGCCTCCTGGGGCTACTGCAGGGGCAGTAAGCTCTCGCAGTTTGTATGGGGATTGCAGCTGGGGGCAATCGGCGCTCACAGCCTCCTTAGGGCTTTTGCAGGCAATGGACTCACAGTCTGCTGAGGGCTGCTGACTGTTGCTTCTGGGGGCAATGTGCTCTCACAGCCTCCTTAGGGCTTTTGCAGGGGCAATGGGCTCTCGCAGTCTGCTGGGGGCTACTGGAGGGGGCAATGAGCTCTCACAATCTCCCGAGGGCTGCCGGTGGGGGCAATGGGCTCTCACAGTCTGCTAAGGACTGCTGTAGGGGCAATGGGCTCTCGCAGTCTGCTGGGGGCTGCTGGAGGGGGCAATGAGCTCTCACAGTCTGCTGAGGGCTGCCGGTGGGGGCAATGGGCTCTCACAGTGTTCAGAGGACTGCTGCAGGGGCAATGTGCTCTCACAGTCTTCAGAGGACTGCTGCAGGGGCAATGTGCACTCACTTGTTCAGAGGACTGCTGCAGGGGCAATGTGCTCTCACAATATTCTGAGGACTGCTGCAGGAGCAATGTGCACTCACAGTCTTCAGAGGACTGCTGCAGGGGCAATGTGCTCTCACAGTCTTGAGAGGACTGCTGCAGGGGCAATGTGCACTCACAGTCTTCAGGGGACTGCTGCTGGAGCAATATGCTCTCCATCTTCAGAGCACTGCTGCAGGGGCAATGTGCTCTCACAGTCTTCATAGGACTGCTGCAGCAGCAATGTGCACTCACAATGTTCATAGGACCGCTGCAGGGGCAGTGTGCTCTCACAGTCTTCAGAGGACTGCTGCAGGGGCAATGTGCTTTCACAGTCTTCAGAGGACTGCTGCAGGAGCAATATGCTCTCATAGTCTTCAGAGGACTGCTGCATGGGCAATGTGCTCTCACTGTCTTCAGAGGACTGCTGCAGGGCAATGTGCTCTCACTGTCTTCAGAGGACTGCTGCAGGGGCAATGTGCTCTCACAATATTCCGAGGACTGCTGCAGGGGCAATGTGCCCTCACAATATTCTGAGGACTGCTGCAGCAGCAATGTGCACTCACAATGATCAAAATACCGCTTCAGGGGCAATGTACTCTCAAAGTCTTCAGGGGAATGCTGCAGGAGCAATGTGCACTCACAGTCTTCAGAGCATTACTGCAGGGGCAATGTGCTCTCACAGTCGTCAGGGGACTTCTGCAGGGGCAATGTACTCCCAAAGTCTGCAGAAGACTGCTGCAGGGGCAATGTGCACTCAAGGTTTGCAGAAGACTGCTGCAGCAGCAATGTACTCTCAAAGTTTGCAGAAGACTGCTGCAGGGGCAATGTGCTCTCAGTCTTCAGAGGACTACTGCAGGATAAATGTGCACTCAAAGTCTTCAGAGCATTACTGCAGGGGCAATGGGCGCTCACAGCTTCCCTAGGGCTACTGCAGGGGCAATGGACTCTCATAGCCTCCTTAGGGCTACTGCAGGGGCAATGGGCTCTCATAGCCTCCTTGGGGCTACTGCAGGGGCAATGGGCTCTCACAGCCTCCTTAGGGCTACTGCAGGGGCAATGGACTCTCATAGCCTCCTTAGGGCTACTGCAGGGACAATGGACTCTCATAGTCTCCTTAGGGCTACTGCAGGGACAATGGACGCCCACAGCCTCCTTAGGGCTACAGCAGGGGCAATGGACTCTCATAGCCTCCTTAGGGCTATTTCAGGGGCAATGGACTCTCATAGCCTCCTTAGGGCTACTGCAGGGGCAATGGACTCTCATAGCCTCCTTGGGGCTACTGCAGGGGCAATGGGCTCTCACAGCCTCCTTAGGGCTACTGCAGGGGCAATGGACTCTCATAGCCTCCTTAGGGCTACTTCAGGGGCAATGGACTCTCATAGCTTCCTTAGGGCTACTGCAGGGGCAATGGACTCTCATAGCCTCCTTAGGGCTACTGCAGGGGCAATGGGCTCTCACGGTATGTACAGGGATTGCTGCTGGGGGCAATCGACTCTCAGCCTCCTTAGGGCTACTGCTGGGGCAATGGACTCTCATAGCCTCCTTAGGGCTACTGTAGGGGCAATGGACTCTCATAGCCTCCCTAGGGCTACTGCAGGGGCAATGGGCGCTCACAGCTTCCCTAGGGCTACTGCAGGGGCAATGGACTCTCATAGCCTCCTTAGGGCTACTGCAGGGGCAATGGGCTTTCATAGCCTCCTTTTAGGGGTACTGCAGGGGCAATGGACTCACAGTCTGCTTAGGGCTGCTGATAGCTACTTCTGGGGGCAATATGCTCTCACAGCCTCCTGGGGCTACTGCAGGGGCAGTAAGCTCTCGCAGTTTGTATGGGGATTGCAGCTGGGGGCAATCGGCGCTCACAGCCTCCTTAGGGCTTTTGCAGGCAATGGACTCACAGTCTGCTGAGGGCTGCTGACTGTTGCTTCTGGGGGCAATGTGCTCTCACAGCCTCCTTAGGGCTTTTGCAGGGGCAATGGGCTCTCGCAGTCTGCTGGGGGCTACTGGAGGGGGCAATGAGCTCTCACAATCTCCCGAGGGCTGCCGGTGGGGGCAATGGGCTCTCACAGTCTGCTAAGGACTGCTGTAGGGGCAATGGGCTCTCGCAGTCTGCTGGGGGCTGCTGGAGGGGGCAATGAGCTCTCACAGTCTGCTGAGGGCTGCCGGTGGGGGCAATGGGCTCTCACAGTGTTCAGAGGACTGCTGCAGGGGCAATGTGCTCTCACAGTCTTCAGAGGACTGCTGCAGGGGCAATGTGCACTCACTTGTTCAGAGGACTGCTGCAGGGGCAATGTGCTCTCACAATATTCTGAGGACTGCTGCAGGAGCAATGTGCACTCACAGTCTTCAGAGGACTGCTGCAGGGGCAATGTGCTCTCACAGTCTTGAGAGGACTGCTGCAGGGGCAATGTGCACTCACAGTCTTCAGGGGACTGCTGCTGGAGCAATATGCTCTCCATCTTCAGAGCACTGCTGCAGGGGCAATGTGCTCTCACAGTCTTCATAGGACTGCTGCAGCAGCAATGTGCACTCACAATGTTCATAGGACCGCTGCAGGGGCAGTGTGCTCTCACAGTCTTCAGAGGACTGCTGCAGGGGCAATGTGCTTTCACAGTCTTCAGAGGACTGCTGCAGGAGCAATATGCTCTCATAGTCTTCAGAGGACTGCTGCATGGGCAATGTGCTCTCACTGTCTTCAGAGGACTGCTGCAGGGCAATGTGCTCTCACTGTCTTCAGAGGACTGCTGCAGGGGCAATGTGCTCTCACAATATTCCGAGGACTGCTGCAGGGGCAATGTGCCCTCACAATATTCTGAGGACTGCTGCAGCAGCAATGTGCACTCACAATGATCAAAATACCGCTTCAGGGGCAATGTACTCTCAAAGTCTTCAGGGGAATGCTGCAGGAGCAATGTGCACTCACAGTCTTCAGAGCATTACTGCAGGGGCAATGTGCTCTCACAGTCGTCAGGGGACTTCTGCAGGGGCAATGTACTCCCAAAGTCTGCAGAAGACTGCTGCAGGGGCAATGTGCACTCAAGGTTTGCAGAAGACTGCTGCAGCAGCAATGTACTCTCAAAGTTTGCAGAAGACTGCTGCAGGGGCAATGTGCTCTCAGTCTTCAGAGGACTACTGCAGGGACAATGTGCTCTCACAGTCTGCAGAGGACTGCTGCAGGATAAATGTGCACTCAAAGTCTTCAGAGCATTACTGCAGGAGCAATGTGCTCTCACAGTCTTCAGAGGACTGCTGCAGGGGCAATGTACTCTCAAAGTTTGCAGAAGACTGCTGCAGGGGCAATGTGCTCTCAGTCTTCAGAGGACTGCTGCAGGGGCAATGTGCTCTCAGTCTTCAGAGGACTGCTGCAGGGGCAATGTGCTCTCAGTCTTCAGAGGACTGCTGCAGGGGCAATGTGCTCTCAGTCTTCAGAGCATTACTGCAGGGGCAATGTGCTCTCAGTCTTCAGAGGACTGCTGCAGGGGTAATGTGCTCTCAGTCCTCAGGAGACTGCTGCAGGGGCAATGTACTCTCAAAGTTTGCAGAAGACTGCTGCAGGGGCAATGTTCTCTTAGTCTTCAGAGGACTGCTGCAGGGGCAATGTGCTCTCAGTCTTCAGAGGACTGCTGCAGGGGCAATGTGCTCTCAGTCTTCAGAGGACTGCTGCAGGGGCAAGGTGCTCTCAAAGTCTTCAGGAGACTGCTGCAGGGGCAATGTGCTCTCAGTCTGCAGGAGACTGCTGCAGGGGCAATGTGCTCTCAAAGTTTGCAGAAGACTGCTGCAGGGGCAATGTGCACTCAGTCTTCAGGGGACTGCTGCAGGGGCAGTGTGCTCTCACAGTCTTCAGGGGACTGCTGCAGGGGCAATGTGCTCTCACAGTCTTCAGGGGACTGCTGCAGGGGCAATGTGCTCTCACGGTCTTCAGAGGACTGATGCAGGGGCAATGTGCACCCACTGTGTTCAGAGGACTACTGCAGGAGCAATGTGCTCTCAGTCTTCAGAGACGATTCAGAAAAGGGGGGTGGTGATGAACAGAGTGTCTGAATTAAGCAGACCACTCTTACCCAGTCCAAAGATCAGGGCTTGATCCATCACCGTTATTTAGCTCACTGCCCCATCCCAGCTCAGAACCTGGCTATATGCAAATAAGTCTGTCCCTGGCCCAGTGCATCATGGGAACAGGGCAGACCAAACTACCAAGCCAATTCTTCCCCAGAAAGGATACAAGCTACCGGGGACCGGTTTCTGGCATTTCAGCCTCGTCGGCCCGGCTTGCTTGAATCCTGATGGAGCAGTGAGCAAGGGACTCATGTCTGAGTATACCCTGCCACACCTATAGTGGCCAAAAACGATTCAGAAAAGGGGGGTGGTGATGAACAGAGTGTCTGAATTAAGCAGACCACTCTTACCCAGTCCAAAGATCAGGGCTTGATCCATCACCGTTATTTAGCTCACTGCCCCATCCCAGCTCAGAACCTGGCTATATGCAAATAAGTCTGTCCCTGGCCCAGTGCATCATGGGAACAGGGCAGACCAAACTACCAAGCCAATTCTTCACCAGAAAGGATACAAGCTACCGGGGACCGGTTTCTGGCATTTCAGCCTCGTCGGCCCGGCTTGCTTGAATCCTGATGGAGCAGTGAGCAAGGGACTCCTGTCTGAGTATACCCTGCCACACCTATAGTGGCCAAAAGCGATTCAGTCTTCAGAGGACTGCTGCAGGGGCAATGTGCTCTCACAGTGTTCAGAGGACTGCTGCAGGGGCAATGTGCTCTCACAGTCTTCAGAGGACTGCTGCAGGGGCAATGTACTCTCAAAGTCTGCAGAAGACTGCTGCAGGGGCAATGTGCTCCTAGTCTTCAGAGGACTGCTGCAGGGGCAATGTGCTCTCAGTCTTCAGAGGACTGCTGCAGGGGCAATGTGCTCTCAGTCTTCAGAGGACTTCTGCAGGGGCAATGTGCTCTCAGTCTGCAGGAGACTGCTGCAGGGGCAATGTGCTCTCAAAATTTGCAGAAGACTGCTGCAGGGGCAATGTGCACTCAGTCTTCAGGGGACTGCGGCAGGGGCAGTGTGCTCTCACAGTCTTCAGGGGACTGCTGCAGGGGCAATGTGCTCTAAGTCTTCAGAGGACTGCTGCAGGGGCAATGTGCTCTCAGTCTTCAGAGGACTGCTGCAGGGGCAATGTGCTCTCAGTCTTCAGAGGACCGCTGCAGGGGCAATGTGCTCTCAGTCTTCAGAGCATTACTGCAGGGGCAATGTGCTCTCAGTCTTCAGAGGACTGCTGCAGGGGTAATGTGCTCTCAGTCTTCAGGAGACTGCTGCAGGGGCAATGTACTCTCAAAGTTTGCAGAAGACTGCTGCAGGGGCAATGTGCTCTCAGTCTTCAGAGGACTGCTGCAGGGGCAATGTGCTCTCAGTCTTCAGAGGACTGTTGCAGGGGCAATGTGCTCTCAAAGTCTTCAGGAGACTGCTGCAGGGGCAATGTGCTCTCAGTCTGCAGGAGACTGCTGCAGGGGCAATGTGCACTCAGTCTTCAGGGGACTGCTGCAGGGGCAGTGTGCTCTCACAGTCTTCAGGGGACTGCTGCAGGGGCAATGTGCTCTCACAGTCTTCAGGGGACTGCTGCAGGGGCAATGTGCTCTCACAGTCTTGAGAGGACTGCTGCAGGGGCAATGTGCACTCACTGTGTTCAGAGGACTGCTGCAGGAGCAATGTGCTCTCAGTCTTCAGAGGACTGCTGCAGGGGCAATGTGCTCTCACAGTGTTCAGAGGACTGCTGCAGGGGCAATGTGCTCTCACAGTCTTCAGAGGACTGCTGCAGGGGCAATGTACTCTCAGAGTTTGCAGAAGACTGCTGCAGGGGCAATGTGCTCCAAGTCTTCAGAGGACTGCTGCAGGGGCAATGTGCTCTCAGTCTTCAGAGGACTGCTGCAGGGGCATTGTGCTCTCAGTCTTCAGAGGACTGCTGCAGGGGCAATGTGCTCTCAAAGTCTTCAGGAGACTGCTGCAGGGGCAATGTGCTTTCAGTCTGCAGGAGACTGCTGCAGGGGCAATGTGCTTTCAAAGTTTGCAGAAGACTGCTGCAGGGGCAATGTGCACTCAGTCTTCAGGGGACTGCGGCAGGGGCAGTATGCTCTCACAGTCTTCAGGGGACTGCTGCAGGGGCAATGTGCTCTCACAGTCTTCAGGGGATTGCTGCAGGGGCAATGTGCTCTCACAGTCTTCAGAGGACTGCTGCAGGGGCAATGTGCTCTCACAGTCTTCAGAGGACTACTGCAGGGGCAATGTGCACTCACTGTGTTCAGAGGACTGCTGCAGGGGCAATGTGCTCTCAATCTTCAGAGGACTGCTGCAGGGGCAATGTGCTCTCACAGTGTTCAGAGGACTGCTGCAGGGGCAATGTGCTCTCACAGTCTTCAGAGGACTGCTGCAGGGGCAATGTGCACTCACTTGTTCAGAGGACTGCTGCAGGGGCAATGTGCTCTCACAATATTCCGAGGACTGCTGCAGGAGCAATGTGTACTCACAGTCTTCAGGGGACTGCTGCAGGGGCAATGTGCTCTCACAGTCTTCAGAGGACTGCTGCAGGGGCAATGTGCTCTCACAGTCTTCAGGGGACCGCTGCAGGAGCAATATGCTCTCCATATTCAGAGCACTGCTGCAGGGGCAATGTGCTCTCACAGTCTTCATAGGACTGCTGCAGCAGCAATGTGCACTCACAATGGTTATAGGACCGCTGCAGGGGCAGTGTGCTCTCACCGTCTTCAGAGGACTGCTGCAGGGGCAATGTGCTTTCACGGTCTTCAGAGGACTGCTGCAGGAGCAATATGCTCTTAGTCTTCAGAGGACTGCTGCAGGGGCAATGTCCTCTCACTGTCTTCAGAGGACTGCTGTAGGGGCAATGTGCTCTCACTGTCTTCAGAGGACTGCTGCAGGGGCAATGTGCTCTCACAATATTCCGAGGACTGCTGCAGCAGCAATGTGCACTCACAATGATCAAAGTACCGCTTCAGGGGCAATGTACTCTCAAAGTCTTCAGGGGAATGCTGCAGGAGCAATGTGCACTCACAGTCTTCAGAGCATTACTGCAGGGGCAATGTGCTCTCACAGTCTTCAGGGGACTTCTGCAGGGGCAATGTACTCCCAAAGTCTGCAGAAGACTGCTGCAGGGGCAATTTGCACTCAAAGTTTGCAGAAGACTGCTGCAGGGGCAATGTACTCTCAAAGTTTGCAGAAGACTGCTGCAGGGGCAATGTGCTCTCAGTCTTCAGAGGACTACTGCAGGGACAATGTGCTCTCACAGTCTGCAGAGGACTGCTGCAGGATAAATGTGCACTCACAGTCTTCAGAGCATTACTGCAGGAGCAATGTGCTCTCGCAGTCTTCAGAGGACTGCTGCAGGGGCAATGTACTCTCAAAGTTTGCAGAAGACTGCTGCAGGGGTAATGTGCTCTCAGTCTTCAGAGGACTGCTGCAGGGGCAATGTGCTCTCAGTCTTCAGAGGACTGCTGCAGGGGCAATGTGCTCTCAGTCTTCAGAGGACTGCTGCAGGGGGAATGTGCTCTCAGTCTTCAGAGCATTACTGCAGGGGCAATGTGCTCTCAGTCTTCAGAGGACTGCTGCAGGGGAAATGTGCTCTCAGTCTTCAGGAGACTGCTGCAGGGGTAATGTACTCTCAAAGTTTGCAGAAGACTGCTGCAGGGGCAATGTGCTCTCAGTCTTCAGAGGACTGCTGCAGGGGCAATGTGCTCTCAGTCTTCAGAGGACTGCTGCAGGTGCAATGTGCTCTCAGTCTTCAGAGGACTGCTGCAGGGGCAATGTGCTCTCAGTCTGCAGGAGAATGCTGCAGGGGCAATGTGCTCTCAAAGTTTGCAGAAGACTGCTGCAGGGGCAATGTGCACTCAGTCTTCAGGGGACTGCTGCAGGGGCAGTGTGCTCTCACAGTCTTCAGGGGACTGCTGCAGGGGCAATGTGCTCTCACAGTCTTCAGGGGACTGCTGCAGAGGCAATGTGCTCTCACAGTCTTCAGAGGACTGCTGCAGGAGCAATGTGCACTCACAGTCTTCAGAGGACTGCTGCAGGGGCAATGTGCTCTCACAGTCTTCAGAGGACTGCTGCAGGGGCAATGTGCTCTCACAGTATTCAGGGGACTGCTGCAGGAGCAATATGCTCTCCATCTTCAGAGCACTGCTGCAGGGGCAATGTGCTCTCACAGTCTTCATAGGACTGCTGCAGCAGCAATGTGCACTCACAATGTTCACAGGACCGCTGCACGGGCAATGTGCTCTCACAGTCTTCAGAGGACTGCTGCAGGGGCAATGTGCTCTCACAGTCTTCAGAGGACTGCTGCGGGAGCAATGTGCTCTCACAGTCTTCAGAGGACTGCTGCAGGGGCAATGTGCTCTCACAATCTTCCGAGGACTGCTGCAGCAGCAATGTGCACTCACAATGATCAGAGTACCGCTGCAGGGGCAACGTACTCTCAAAGTCTTCAGGGGAATGCTGCAGGGGCAATGTGCACTCACAGTCTTCAGAGCATTACTGCAGGGGCAATGTGCTCTCACAGTCTTCAGGGGACTTCTGCAGGGGCAATGTACTTCCAAAGTCTGCAGAAGACTGCTGCAGGGGCAATGTGCACTCACAGTCTTCAGAGCATTACTGCAGGGGCAATGTGCACTCACAGTCTTCAGAGCATACTGCAGGGGCAATGTGCTCTCACAGTCTTCAGGGGACTGCTGCAGGGGCAATGTGCTCTCACAGTCTTCAGGGGACTGCTGCAGGGGCAATGTACTCTCAAAGTTAGCAGAAGACTGCTGCAGGGGCAATGTGCACTCAGTGTTCAGAGGACTGCTGCAGGGGCAATGTGCACTCACAGTGTTCAAAGGACTGCTGCAGGGGCAATATGCTCTCACTGTCTTCAGAGGACTGTGCAGGGGCAATGTGCTCTCACTGTCTTCAGAGGACTGCTGCAGGGGCAATGTGCACTCACCGTCTTCAGAGGCCTGCTGCAGGGGCAATGTGCACTCACTGTGTTCAGAGGACTGCTGCAGGGGCAATGTGCTCTCAGTCTTCAGAGGACTGCTGCAGTGGCAATGTGCTCTCACAGTGTTCAGAGGACTGCTGCAGGGGCAATGTGCTCTCACAGTCTTCAGAGGACTGCTGCAGGGGAAATGTGCACTCACTGTGTTCAGAGGACTGCTGCAGGGGCAATGTGCTCTCAGTCTACAGAGGACTGCTGCAGGGGCAATGTGCACTCACTGTGTTCAGAGGACTGCTGCAGGGGCAATGTGCTGTCAGTCTTCAGAGGACTGCTGCAGGGGCAATGTGCTCTCACAGTGTTCAGAGGACTGTTGCAGGAGCAATGAGCACTCACAGTCTTTGGAGCACTGCTGCATGGGACAATGTGCACTCACAATGTTCAGAGGACTGCTGCAGGGGCAATGTACTCTCAAAGTCTTCAGGGGAATGCTGCAGGGGCAATGTACTCCCAAAGTCTGCAGCAGACTGCTGCAGGGGCAATGTACGCTCACAGTCTTCAGGAGACTGCTGCAGGGGCAATGTGCTCTCACAGTCTTCATAGGACTGCTGCAGCAGCAATGTGCACTCACAATGTTCACAGGACCGCTGCACGGGCAATGTGCTCTCACAGTCTTCAGAGGACTGCTGCAGGGGCAATGTGCTCTCACAGTCTTCAGAGGACTGCTGCGGGAGCAATGTGCTCTCACAGTCTTCAGAGGACTGCTGCAGGGGCAATGTGCTCTCACAATCTTCCGAGGACTGCTGCAGCAGCAATGTGCACTCACAATGATCAGAGTACCGCTGCAGGGGCAACGTACTCTCAAAGTCTTCAGGGGAATGCTGCAGGGGCAATGTGCACTCACAGTCTTCAGGGGACTTCTGCGGGGGCAATGTACTCCCAAAGTCTGCAGAAGACTGCTGCAGGGGCAATGTGCACTCACAGTCTTCAGAGCATTACTGCAGGGGCAATGTGCTCTCAGTCTTCAGAGGACTGCTGCAGGGGCAATGTGCTCTCACAGTGTTCAGAGGACTGTTGCAGGGGCAATGAGCACTCACAGTCTTTGGACCACTGCTGCATGGGACAATGTGCACTCACAATGTTCAGAGGACTGCTGCAGGGGCAATGTACTCTCAAAGTCTTCAGGGGAATTCTGCAGGGGCAATGTACTCCCAAAGTCTGCAGCAGACTGCTGCAGGGGCAATGTACACTCACAGTCTTCAGGAGACTGCTGCAGGGGCAATGTGCTCTCAGTCTTCAGAGGGCTGCTGCAGGGCAATGTGCACTCACAGTCTATAGAGGACTGCTGCAGGGGCAAGGTGCTCTCAGTCTTCAGAGGACTGCTGCAGGGGCAATGTGCTCTCACAGTGTTCAGAGGACTGTTGCAGGGGCAATGAGCACTCACAGTCTTCAGAGCACTGCTGCATGGGACAATGTGCACTCACAATGTTCAGAGGACTGCTGCAGGGGCAATGTACTCTCAAAGTCTTCAGGGGAATGCTGCAGGGGCAATGTACTCCCAAAGTCTGCAGCAGACTGCTGCAGGGGCAATGTACACTCACAGTCTTCAGGAGACTGCTGCAGGGGCAATGTGCTCTCAGTCTTCAGAGGGCTGCTGCAGGGGCAATGTGCACTCACAGTCTTCAGAGGACTGCTGCAGGGGCAATGTACTCTCAAAGTTTTCAGGGGAATGCTGCAGGGGCAATGTACTCCCAAAGTCTGCAGCAGACTGCTGCAGGGGCAATGTACACTCACAGTCTTCAGGAGACTGCTGCAGGGGCAATGTGCTCTCAGTCTTCAGAGGGCTGCTGCAGGGGCAATGTGCACTCACAGTGTTCAAAGGATTGCTGCAGGTTCAATGTGCTCTCACTGTCTTCAGAGGATCGCTGCAGGGGCAATGTGCTCTCACTGTCTTCAGAGGACTGCTGCAGGGGCAATGTGCTCTCACTGTCTTCAGAGGACTGCTGCAGGGGCAATGCGCACTCACTGTGTTCAGAGGACTGCTGCAGGGGCAATGTGCTCTCAGTGTTCAGAGGACTGCTGCAGGGGCAATGTGCACTCACCGTCTTCAGAGGACTGCTGCAGGGGCAATGTGCACTCACTGTGTTCAGAGGACTGCTGCAGGGGCAATGTGCACTCACTGTGTTCAAAGGACTGCTGCAGGGGCAATGTGGCTTCAGTCTGCACGAGACTGCTGCGGGGGCAATGTACTCCCAAAGTCTGCAGCAGACTGCTGCAGTGGCAATGTACACTCACAGTCTTCAGGAGACTGCTGCAAGGGCAATGTGCTCTCAGTCTTCAGAGGACTGTTGCAGGGGCATTGTACTCTCAAAGTCTGCAGAACGACTGCTGCGGGGGCAATGTGCTCTCATGGTCTACTGACGATTGCTACAGGGGCTGTAGGTGGTCACTGTTTTCAGAGCACTGCTAGTGTACCGTGCTCTAACTAGCCTGTATAGGGCTGTCACGGGGAGCACAACCGTTCTCACAGTCTACAGAAACTGCCGCATGGGCAAATGTGCACTTACAGCTCATAGAGACTGATGCGGGGGTAATTAAGCTCTCACGGTCTGGAATGAGCTTTTACAGACTGCAACATTCTGGTACTGGGATAATGCAGTGTGGACTTTCTTATCAGTCAGTCAGAAGGACAAAGTATGTTCTTCATCGAAACCCTCAACTTTAAAATCAGAAGAAATAAATTCCATTCTCCCATTTCTTAACTTCTCTCACTTTCTTTTGTTTTTATTTCATTCTTTCTTCCTATGTGTTAACTTTTCTTTTTTTGTTCTCTTGTGAAACACTTTTTTCATCCTTTCTTTTGCTCCCTGACACCATTCTTAGTCCAGTCCTTTCCTCCGCCATTCCTTCTCTTCCCTTTACGGCCAATCCACCTTTCTATCACTTCCACCCTCAAGTATCAACTTCCACTCAATTATTTTCCTCTTTATTCTTTACTTTCCTTCCCAATGTCCATACTTTCCTTTTTTGGCGTTTCTTTAATTTCTTCCTTAGTTTATCCATTGCTTTTCACCTTTCCCTCTTTCTCTTTATTTCTGTCTCCTCCTCCACCCTTGTCCTTCTTTTCATGATTGTCTTTCCTTCCCCTCTTCCGCTTGCTTGACCCATCCTCCCTACATTCCACCTGCCATGTTCTCCCTTTCTTCTTCCCTTCTGTCAATCTCCTCCCCTTTCTTCATCCCTTCCTTTTCACCTGTCTCTCCTTCCTTAGCTCTCTCTCACTTTAATTCCTTCCTTCTGCCAGCCCCACTTTCTTCTTTTGATCACTTCCTAACACCTTTCCTTCTTTCTCACTTTTTCTTTTTCCTTTCATCACTCCCTTCCATCACTCCATTCCTTCTTTTTGCAGTATATTTTTCAAACTTTTTCTCTTTTACAAGTTATTGTGTTTTCCGCATCCTTCCAGCATTTCAGACACATTTGACCAGAGGCGCCAGGTCTGGATTTTACCGCTATATTTTATTATTTTTATTGATTCACCAAATACAGTGAAAATGGTGTGTCAAATGTACAATGGGTCATTCTTAGAATGTCATGATACATTTTTTGCTTCGTTGTATTCATAAAATGACATTGTATTATTGAAAATATTCAGGTTTTCCATGCACATCAGACCATAGTAAGCGTTTTTTAAAAATAAAAAAAAATACAAAATTAAAAACACAGCTATTAACATCCCAAGAAAGGGGACTCAAATAACCAACACGTTATTTGGCGACATTCGTAAACAGTGCAATAGAATTCTTGGACGTTTCCGGGTTACAGTCTCAAATTCCATCAACAAAGCGGAAATCACAGTTTCAGATTTCGGAAATACCACCAGGGCACGCGACATCTTCTGCCAAATATACAGTCCTTTTTTTTTTTTTTAAATAAAAAGCTCCTTTTTTTTTGCTCTGTGTCGTTTTCAATGCAGGTGTTGCTTGTTGGTGTTGAGCTTCCACTGCTGCAGACTGCATCGCGTGCCCAATCGATACTTGCATCGACATTGTTGTGCACCAAAAAAATAAATAAAACCCGAAGAATGTCCAACAAGTTCTTCCCGCGCCTTTCTTCCCTCCCGCCCCAAAAATACTGATATATGTATATTTATATATATATATATATGTAGAACAGAGATCAGCCACAGGTTTTAACAGCCTTATGTTCAGAAAATCTCGCTCCGTTGACTGTCATGAAAAATAAATCTAGGGTCGACCCCCTTAGATGCAAATATGAGACATCAGACGAGCATATATCATTTATAACAAAGATTTGGGTATAAAAATACAAATATGAGGAGTTCTGTTAAAAAGGAGCGTGCCAAGGTGAGGATGACCATTTGGCACCAAGACCGGAAGCTCATGCAAAAAAGATGGAGCAAATAATGTCTTTTATTATTATTTTTTAAATTTTTTTGCGGTTTTTGTAGGTTTTTTTGGGTGACAGCAAAAGGAACCACTGTCTTGAAAGTCCGCCTTCGCCTTCCCATCGTCGCTGCTGGCTTTCGTCTTTAAATGTTTTCCCTCCTTTTTTTTGTTTTTGCTTCCGATCTGCTGGTTTGTTGCAAAGTGACGGCAGTGTGAGGGTTGAAAATGACGGTGAAGTTTAGGGTTGGTAGGTCTTGTCCAATGTCAAGCGGATGGAGCGTAGATAAACCTTCGATCACGGACAATTGTGTATCTATATACATACATATATAGATAGAGCTATAAGTACATTCCACGACTATATACTAGTACTGGACTAGATTAATATAGATGAGACGATAAAGTGCAATGCTAAACAATACTGCCCCCTATTGGGGGCGCTAATGGTTCTATTAATTTGGAGTGAAAAGTCTTCAGCTCACACATGAACAGCACCTTTACATATGGGTTTCGGCCACCTGAGGTGGGGATTGTGTGGCCTCTGGAGCCCTCCCCCCGTCGAGGTGCAAGGTGCGGGGGGTGGGTGCCTACATTCTACCACCAAAAAAACCCTACATATTGGGTTCAACATGAAGAAAAACAAGAGGCCTCAGAAATGGGAGGGTGATGGCACAACAGGGGTGGTAATTAATGTTATTATTATGGTTGGTGCGAGGAAGGAGCAATAGCAGAGCAGGGTGTGGTGTGTTCTGAAACAGCAGTTGCCAAACAGCTGGGTAGGTTCTGAAATGGACAGACTGTAAAGAGCTGGGAATGTCCTGAAGTGGACAATGCGCAAACGGCTGAGTTTGCGTGGGAATGGAACGTTTGCAAAGTGCTGAGTATGCTCTGAAATGGGCAGTTTGCAAAGACCTAGGCGTGTGGTGAAATGGGCAGTTTGTAAAGAGCTGGTTATGTTCTGAAATGGACAGTTTGTTCTGAAACGGACAGTTCGTAAAGCGCTGTATATGTTCTGAAATGGACAGTTTGTAAAACACTGGCTATGTACTGAAATGGACAGTTTGTAAAGTGCTGGGTATGTACTGAAATGGACAGTTTGTAAAGTGCTGGGTATGTTCTGAAATGGACAGTTTGTAAAGTGCTGGCTATGTACTGAAATGGACAGTTTGTAAAGTGCTGGCTATGTTCTGAAATGAATGGTTTGTAAAGTGCTGGGTATGTTCTGAAATGGAGAGTTCACAAAGAGCTGAGTATACGTTTAAATGGACAGTTCCTAGAGAGGTGTGGATGTTCTGCAATAGACCGCTCCTATAGAGCTGGGTATGGTCTGAAATGGACAGTTTGTTAAGTGCTGGGCATGTTTGGAAATGGACAGTTCGTAAGGAGCCGAGTAGGGGTTGAAATGGACAGTTCTTAAGAGCGGTGTGTTCTGCGATGGACAGCTCCTGCAGAGCTGTGTATGTTCAACAATGGACTGCACCTATAGAGCTGGCCATGGTGCTGAACCGGGAGTACCTATTGAGAAAGACATGGTGCTGAGATAGACGGCTCCTAAAAACGAGGTATTGCGTTGAAAAGGACAGCTCCTGTACAACTAATGAAGTGCTGAAATGGAAGTCCTTTAAAAGAAAAACGTGGGCTCCTATGTGGAGGCCTTGTAGAGAAGGTGTCTACTGAATACCGGCTGCTATGGAGCTGGACAACGTGCTGGGATGGGCAGGTGACATGATGATAAAAGGTATAGTTCACATAGGTGGTGTTGTGTTAAATGAATTTGAAAGCTCTTCCCCATAAAGCTTCTATGACGTTACATTGTGTCCTCGCCATAAAGACCATGCTGAAAACCTACAGAACTCAGTTTTTTGTGATTGACAAGGTACTGTAGACTGAGGGGTGTCCTAATATCATTTTGCAACCAACTGAGTTTACCCAAATTGACAGCCCATGTGTAGTGGCTCTAAAGAGTAAAGTGCCCGTAAAGTGGAGATTGGCCGAAAGGTCTATCTTCTACAGACACAGGTGATGCAGCAGTAAGCACATCATCTGGAGCTGAGGATATGCAGAAATGACTGCCTCTAGGGAATGGGTAGACAAAATGTCGACAACATTTGTATAGTCAGTGCATCAAAGCTACCACCCGAGGTAGGAACAATAGGACCTATGCTAATAGGACAGAGCTGTTTTTTCCAAGCAGAGAAACGATCCAATGGGTTTAGTGCTGAAACGAACAGCTACCTTGCTGCTTGTCCTGCACCTATAGAGCTCCCCTGGTCCCAGTGCTGAAGACGGCAACTACTATCTCTTAAGGAGCAAGTATTAAAATGAACTGCTCTCCAGCGGCTGATCCTGCAGAGGATACCTCCTTGTGTGCTGGTGCTTAAGTATGCAGCTGCAATGCGGCTGAGTGTTGACACGGACAGCTACTGAGACCCTTATGCTGAAGTGAACAGCTCCCAAACGGCGGCTTCTGCACATAATTGCTCCAATGGTTCTCGTGGTTAAGTGCAAGGCTACTTTATGGCTAGAAAGCTTTCACAGGGATCGTGCTGAGAAGGAAAGCTGCTAAGAATCAGGTACTAAAGCTGATAGGTCTCCAGGAAGCTCATACAGCTGCAGAAGGACAGCACCCACTCTGCCAGTGCTAAAGTGGCCAGTCCACACGCAGCTGCTTCTTAACCAGATACTTTGAGTGAAGATGTTGGTGATGTGGGCAGCTCAGGGTTGGTGCTGAAATAGATAGCACTCCAGAAGCAGGTACTAACGTGAATAGGTCCCTTGCTGCTGGTGCTGCTCAGGATAGTACCAAATTGTTCTAGTGCTGAAGGGGATAGCTTCTGTGCAGCTAGTTTTGACTCGTGCTAAAGTGGCCGCTGCTAAGGAGCATGTGCTAAAGAGGACAACGCCCATGCAGTTGGTCTGGAGTATGGCAGCCACCCAGAACCTGGTACTACAGGTGATGCAGCCCTGGGCCTGGTTCTAAAGGTGACCGCCCTCTTGAGCCTGATAGTAAAGATGACAGCTGCCTTGCACCTGGTCCCCTTGGGCCTGGCACTAAAGGTGAAAGTCCCCTGGGGCCTGGCACTAAAGTTGAGAGTCCCCTGGGGCCTGGTACTAAAGGTGTCAGCTCCACTGGGCCAGGTACTAAAGGTCTCGGCTCCACTGGGCATGGTACTAAAGGTGTCGGCTCCACTGGGCATGGTACTAAAGGTGTCGGCTCCACTGGGCATGGTACTAAAGGTGAGAGACCCCTTGGGTGGTACTAAAGGTGTCGGCTCCACTGGGCATGGTACTAAAGGTGTCGGCAACAAAGGTGTCAGCTCCACTGAGCATGGTACTAAAGGTGTCGGCTCAACTGGGCCTGGTACTAAAGGTGTCGGCTCCACTGGGCATGGTACTAAAGGTCTCGGCTCCACTGGGCATGGTACTAAAGGTCTCAGCTCCACTGGGCATGGTACTATAGGCGTCGGCTCCACTGGGCATGGTACTAAAGGCGTCGGCTCCACTGGGCATGGTACTAAAGGTGTCGGTTCCACTGGGCATGGTACTAAAGTTGTTGACGCTACTGGGCCTGTTACTAAAGTTGTCGACTCCACTGGGCCTGGTACTAAAGGTAAGAGACCCCTTGGGTGGTGCTAAAGGTGAGAGACCGCTTGGGTGGTGCTAAAGGCAAGAGACCCCTTGGGTGGTGCTAAAGGTGAGAGACCCCTTGGGTGGTACTAAAGGTGAGGGATCCCTTGGGTGGTGCTAAAGGTGAGAGTCACCTTGGGTGGTGCTAAAGGTGAGAGTCACCTTGGGTGGTACTAAAGGTGAGGGATCCCTTGGGTGGTGCTAAAGGTGAGAGTCACCTTGGGTGGTGCTAAAGGTGAGAGTCACCTTGAGTGGTGCTAAAGGTGAGAGACCCCTTGGGTGGTACTGAAGGTGAGAGACCCCTTGGACAGGTGGTAAAATAGATGCTTCTTGGTGAAGGTGGGGGTGGGTCCAGCAGCTGGGGCTGGTGCTGAAATGAACAGCTCAAATGAAGCAGGTTGTGACGTAGCGCGCGTTCCCTGGGCTCCTCCTAAAGTGAAGCGCCCCAGGGGCTGCTGCAGAAATGAATGTTTCCCCGCGCAGAGGGGGGGTGCACACAGCCCCCACAAGGCCGGAGGTGGGTGCTGAAATGGACAGCTCGGCAAGGACGTGCATTGGCAGCGCGGAGGCGCCCGGGGGGCCCGCGGCCCTGCTGGCCCGGGCACCGGGCACCATCAACGAAAACCGTCCATTGGCTTGCCTTCTACTCCCGGAGAGTCGCCAGCAGCCTCAACGTCGTCCCCGCCTCTCATCGCGGTGTCCACAATCCACAAACATGCACAGCCAAAAGTGCTTGAAAAATCAGAGAAAACAGTCTGCAGATCTCGCGAGTGCAGCCTTCGGCTCGCCGCCTTACACCCCAGACGAGGACTTGTCCGCCATTCCTTTCAGCACCTCGTCTATCCTGTCATCCTCGATGACCACTGTGGGGGGGAGGGGGTTGGGGAGGAGAGAAGAGAGAGCGAGGGTCAGAATGTGCAAAGATGCAACAGCGTCAAATAGACCACCCAGGCGGAGCCCCGCACCCCCCCTCCCGTGCACATCTGTCCGTCAATCCATCCATACGTATAACTGTCTATCCATCTATACATTTATGTCCGTCCATCCATGCAACTGTGGATCCTTTCAACCATCCGGTTGTCTGTCTGTCCATCCATCCATCCATCCATCCATCCATCCATCCATCCATGCATTTGTGTATCCTTTCAACTATCCAGTTGTCTGTCCATCCAGCCAGCCAGCCGTTCGTCCGTCCATCCATCCATCCATCCATCCATCCATCCATCCATGCATCCCTCTCCTTGTCTGTCCATCCATCTATCTGGCTGCTTGTCTGTCCTTCTGCCCCCATCCAATTATCTGTCTGTCCATCTACTTGTCCGTCAGTCCATTCAACATTCCTTCCGTCCATGCATCTGTCCATTCCCCAGTCATCACTCATCCCATCCCACCAGTCATGCGTCTAAACCTTCATCAGTTCATCCATCCATTTACCCATCTGTTATTAATTCATCCATCCATTCATCCATCCGTTTGTCCATCCATCTGTCATTCTTTCCATTCATCTACCCATTCACTCACTCACCCACCCATCCATTTGGCCACACATCTGTCTGTCTGTCCGATCATCCCTCGATCCACCCACATACTGAGTAGCCCATCGCCTGCGAGAAGCACCCACAGGCATAAATGTACAACCGATGAACACAAAGATGTGTGTGTACATATACAACAGTTGTACTAGAGTGCTGCGTGTTGTGCATAGGAGAGAATTATTGACACGTAGTATCATTTTAAGAAGAATTCAAGAGCAGCCTGATGTGCCAACCATTGTTTAAGGCATAATGCAGAAGCAAATCAGCAAAATAACAATGTTCACAAGGAACTCACTTATGAAGGTGATATAATCTCTGCGAGAAAGTGTAACTTGATTGAATAAATCAGAAAAGACAGTTATATGATAAAACCTTCATTCAATCAAGTCAAACAAATCTTGTATAGATTAGATTTCACAAAGCCCACACGACAAGGTCTCAAAGTCGAGCTCCCCTTCTCTTACTACCAACAACCAAATTCCCCCTTCTTTCACGTATTTTGTATAGCACTGTTAGGTTATGGTCACTTCACCGGGGTTCACTGAGTCAGGTATAAACTGCTTATAGTGTTAATAATTTAGTATACGTCTTTGAAAATTGTCTTTGATACTTATGTTTACTGCAATTGCAAAATAAACTATACACATTTCGGCTGAAGTGAGTATGACTTTGAGACATAACCTCCTCTACCTATCGAGGCACTTTGAATCTTCCATATAGCGCCCTGAAGAAGTCCTGCACTAGGACGAAACGCGTCGGATGTACTGTGTCTTTTTCTAAATAATGGAATAAAGCGTATAAACTGTGGTACCTTTCCCTTGTTGTCTACTGCTTTCTGAAATCTAATCTACACAAAATTTGCTTGACTGAAATGAATTAAGGTCTTATCATACAGTTGTCCTTTCAGATTTATTCAAGCAAGTTACACTTTCTTGCAGAGATTATATCACCTTCGTAAAGGAGTTCCTTGTGAACATTGTTATTTTGCTGATTAGCAACACCCAGTTCGCAAGGCCATATGGGTTGCTCTCGTCTGTTGTAAATATAATGCAGAAGCCATCAGTCGTGACGGGCAGCGTGCTGAGGTCTCATGACGCCTCTTGTGCTCCCTCTGGTGCACACATTGTGCTCGTTGTGGTCCCTGTTGTGATCTGTTTTACTAAATGTTCTCTATTTCTGCTTCAGGCCTGTCCCATTGGAGCCTGGACTGTACATTGTGTGCGATATATTGTGTCCATACTTCAACAGGATGCTATCACGATAGGCATATATCGCGATAGATACATTTTGCAGGACATTATGCAAAACATGAACAGCTCAATGGGCAGATCTTACAATAGCTGCATAGTGTGAAATGGAACAGGGTGGTATCTAACTGTGTCCTTATCACAAAAGACAGAATTGGACAACAAATTTAGGAAATGTGTCACTATCACAAAAGACAGAATTGGACAAGACATTTAGGAAATTCTCCTTGTGATAACACAATGGCACAGAGCACAATGCATGATGTACTATTTTTTATCGAAGTGGAGAAACCGTCATATCCTACCCTTTTTAAAAACACAACAATCTACACAAAGCCACCTGCTTATCTCTCCCTACAATCACAGCCAGAGATTGGCTGGGGAATGTCATGCTTTTTGTGGGCTGTTTTTTTACGCAAGAAATACAATTGTTCAGCCTTTCTGATTGTTTCTGTGTAATACTTTATCCAGATTAATTAAGTACCTCACGATGCACCATTAACTTGTTTTTTAAAACATTTTTTAATATAAAATGTATATATTCAGCAATGGTTTAACGGTTGTTACAAGAAAGTATAGAAGAATAAATTCATTTAACAAGTAGTTTGGTAGGATTGCATAGTGAATCCTTAAATGAGGTTTCAGTTTTTCCTCCCTTCCTACTTTCCCTCAGTTCTCATTAGAGTATGTAACAAGTAGAGTATGTACAAACAAATTATTTCCGAAGCTGCTAATAATAATTTTGACAGATTTTTTATGTACCTTTTATTGTACTTTAATGGTCTAATTTATTTAGATTGAATAAAGTTGGAATTTAAATGACAGGGCACAATAATATTGTAACAAACAAATATCACAATAGTTTACAATCTTAATATTGTGATGTCAAAGCAAAGGGACAATGCTTCAACAACAGATTGTTATCACGATAGGCAGATACCTCAACATGGAGATGTCACACACAACTGATATCGCAATATTATCACGATAGGTAGATACCTCCACATGGAGATATCACACACGTTTGATATTGCAATATTATCACGATAGGCAGATACCTCAACATGGAAATATCACACACGACTGATATCGCAATATTATCACGATAGGTAGATACCTCCACATGGAGATATCACACACGTTTGATATTGCAATATTATCACGATAGGCAGATACCTCAACATGGAGATATCACACACGACTGATATCGCAATATTATCACGATAGGTAGATACCTCCACATGGAGATATCACATACGTTTGATATTGCAATATTATCACGATAGGCAGATACCTCAACATGGAGATATCACACACGACTGATATCGCAATATTATCACGATAGGTAGATACCTCCACATGGAGATATCACACACGTTTGATATTGCAATATTATCACGATAGGCAGATACCTCAACATGGAGATATCACACACGACGGATATCGCAATATTATCCAACGAGGCAGATACGTCTACATGGAGATATCACACACGACTGATATCGCAATATTTTCATGCTAGGCAGATACCTCAACATGGCAATATCACACACGACTGATATCGCAATATTATCCCGCTAGGCAGATACGTCAACATGGAGATATCACACACAACTGATATCGCAATATTATCATGCTAGGCAGATACCTCAACATGGCGATATCACACGCGACTGATATTGCAATATTATCCCGCTAGGCAGATACCTCAACATGGCGATATCACACACAACTGATATCGCAATATTATCATGATAGACATATCTCAATAAGGAGATATCACACATGACCCATATCGCAATAAGTGGATATCACGAGTGCTTCTTATCAGAGTAGTTCCACAGTTTAAGGACACCTTCCACAACCCCCACACCCACACCCGCAGCAGTAGGGTCCCCCTCCCCCAGCCGGTCTGTAGCCGGGTCACTGACAGGTCTCGGCTGGTGTGCGTCTTTGACGGACTGTAGCTCACCACTGATCCTCTGCACGGCTTCTAAGCGCCTTATGCGGTATTATACTACGATACCCTTTACCACGCTCTCCCTTGATTAATCGACTTGGTGACTTAATCACCAGCTTTAATCCATCCGTAGAAAAGAACCGCTGCCCCCCCCCCCCCACACACACACACAGGACCCCCGGCCCCTCCCACCACCGTTTCTGTGCACGACTGACAATTAGTGATAATTTATGGTGCACGTTATTTCCTGCACCTGCCCCTGTGTCATTTTCCTTCTTGGCTCATGTGTATGTGTGTGTTTTCGTCTGCAGTGTTTACTGAGGTGTGTGTTTGGGTGCGTCTGTAAGTATCCGCATGTTTTGCATAGCTGTGTAATTGTACAAGGGACTCGCTGTGTGTGGTGTGTGTGGATATATATATATATATATATATATATATATATATATATATATATATATATATATATATATATATATATATATGGTCCAGTGGAAGGCTAGTAGTAGCCGAAATGCGTAGGCCGTCCATATCTATGCACGCATATTTGCACATGGTGTGTGAATAAAAAAGAAAAATTTGTTTAAACTTTACCTGTCTGCTGTGCCGTGACTTCGCCGTGTGAGGAGTAGTGTGGAGAATCCAAGGAGAATATATATATATATATATATATATATATATATATATAATATATATATATATATATGCAAATCTTTATTTGTGGCTGTATGTATGTTGACGTGAGAGTGTGTCTGGGCACAAGTGCAGGCACTGCTGTGTGTCTACCACAGCATGACCGTGTGGATATTACAATGTGAGGGTGTGTCTCTGCAAGCATGGGTGTGCGTCTTTGTGAGGGTGTGTCTCTGCAAGCATGGGTGTGCGCCTTTGTGAGGGTGTGTCTCTGCAAGCATCGGTGTGCCTTTGTGAGGGTGTGTCTCTGCAAGCATGGGTGTGCGTCTTTGTGAGGGTGTGTCTCTGCAAACATCGGTGTGCGCCTTTGTGAGGGTGTGTCTCTGCAAGCAGGTGTCTGCCTTTGTGAGGGTGGGTCTCTGCAAGCATGGGTGTGCGCCTTTGTGAGGGTGTGTCTCTGCAAACATCGGTGTGCGCCTTTGTGAGGGTGTGTCTCTGCAAGCATCGGTGTGCGCCTTTGTGAGGGTGTGTCTCTGCAAGCATGGGTGTGCGCCTTTGTGAGGGTGTGTCTCTGCAAGCATGGGTCTGCGCCTTTGTGAGGGTGTGTCTCTGCAAGCAGGTGTCTGCCTTTGTGAGGGTGGGTCTCTGCAAGCATGGGTGTGCGCCTTTGTGAGGGTGTGTCTCTGCAAACATCGGTGTGCGCCTTTGTGAGGGTGGGTCTCTGCAAGCATCGGTGTGCGCCTTTGTGAGGGTGTGTCTCTGCAAGCATGGGTGTGCGCCTTTGTGAGGGTGTGTCTCTGCAAGCATGGGTCTGCGCCTTTGTGAGGGTGTGTCTCTACAAGCATGGGCGTGCCTTTGTGAGGGTGTGTCTCTGCAAGCATGGGCGTGCCTTTGTGAGGGTGTGTCTCTGCAAGCATGGGCGTGTCTTTGTGATGGTGTGTCTCTACAAGCATGGGTGTGCCTTTGTGAGGGTGTGTCTGTGCAAACATGGGTGTGCCTTTGTGAGGGTGTGTCTGTGCAAGCATGGGTGTGTCTTTGTGAGGGTGTGTCTCTGCAAGCATGGGCGTGTCTTTGTGAGGGTGTGTCTCTGCAAGCATGGGTGTGCGCCTTTGTGAGGGTGTGTCTCTGCAAGCATCGGTGTGCGCCTTTGTGAGGGTGTGTCTCTGCAAGCATCGGTGTGCCTTTGTGAGGGTGTGTCTCTGCAAGCATGGGTGTGCGCCTTTGTGAGGGTGTGTCTCTGCAAGCATCGGTGTGCGCCTTTGTGAGGGTGTGTCTCTACAAGCATGGGCGTGCCTTTGTGAGGGTGTGTCTCTGCAAGCATGGGCGTGTCTTTGTGATGGTGTGTCTCTACAAGCATGGGTGTGCCTTTGTGAGGGTGTGTCTCTGCAAGCATGGGTGTGCGCCTTTGTGAGGGTGTGTCTCTGCAAGCATCAGTGTGCGCCTTTGTGAGGGTGTGTCTCTACAAGCATGGGCGTGCCTTTGTGAGGGTGTGTCTCTGCAAGCATGGGCGTGTCTTTGTGATGGTGTGTCTCTACAAGCATGGGTGTGCCTTTGTGAGGGGGTGTCTCTGCAAGCATGGGTGTGCCTTTGTGAGGGTGTGTCTCTGCAAGCATGGGTGTGCCTTTGTAAGGGTGTGTCTCTACAAGCATGGGTGTGCGCCTTTGTGAGGGTGTGTCTCTGCAAGCATGGGTGTGCGCGTTTGTGAGGGTGTGTCTCTGCAAGCATCAGTGTGCGCCTTTGTGAGGGTGTGTCTCTGCAAGCATGGGTGTGCGCGTTTGTGAGGGTGTGTCTCTACAAGCATGGGCGTGCCTTTGTGAGGGTGTGTCTCTGCAAGCATGGGCGTGCCTTTGTGAGGGTGTGTCTCTACAAGCATGGGCGTGCCTTTGTGAGGGTGTGTCTCTGCAAGCATGGGTGTGCGCGTTTGTGAGGGTGTGTCTCTACAAGCATGGGCGTGCCTTAGTGAGGGTGTGTCTCTGCAAGCATGGGTGTGCCGTTGTGAGGGTGTGTCACTACAAGCATGGGCGTGCCTTTGTGAGGGTGTGTCTCTGCAAGCATGGGCATGCCTTTGTGAGTGTGTGTCTCTACAAGCATCGGTGTGCGCCTTTGTGAGGGTGTGTCTCTGCAAGCATGGGTGTGCGTCTTTGTGAGGGTGTGTCTCTGCATGGGTGTGCCTTTGTGAGGGTGTGTCTCTACAAGCATCGGTGTGCGCCTTTGTGAGGGTGTGTTTCTACAAGCAGGGTGTGCCTTTGTGAAGGTGTGTCTCTGCAAGCTTGGGCGTATCTTTGTGAGGGTGTGTCTCTGCAAACATGGGTGTGCCATTGTGAGGGTGTGTCTCTACAAGCATGGGTGTGTATTTGTGAGGGTGTCTCTCTACAAGCACAGATGTGCATTTGTGAGGGTGTCTCTCTACAAGCACGGGAGTGTGCCTTTGTAAGGGTGTGTCTCAGCAAGCATGGGTGTGCGCCTTTGTGAGGGTGTGTCTCAGCAAGCATCGGTGTGCGCCTTTGTAAGGGTGAGGGTGTGTCTCTGCAAGCATGGGTGTGCATTTGTGAGAGTGTGTCTCTACAAGCATGGGTGTGCGCCTTTGTGAGAGTGTGTCTCAGCAAGCATCGGTGTGCGCCTTTGTGAGGGTGAGGGTGTGTCTCTGCAAGCATCGGTGTGCGCCTTTGTGAGGGTGTGTCTCTACAAGCATGGGTGTGCCTTTATGAGGGTGTGTCTCTGCAAGCATGGGTGTGCGCCTCTGTGAGGGTGTGTCTCTGCAAGCATCGGTGTGCGCCTTTGTGAGGGTGAGGGTGTGTCTCTGCAAGCATCGGTGTGCGCCTTTGTGAGGGGGTGTCTCTGCAAGCATGGGTGTGCGCCTATGTGAGGGGGTGTCTCTGCAAGCATGGGTGTGCCTTTGTGAGGGGGTGTCTCTGCAAGCATCGGTGTGCGCGTTTGTGAGGGGGTGTCTCTGCAAGCATGGGCGTGCGCCTTTGTGAGGGTGTGTCTCTGCAAGCATGGGTGTGCCGTTGTGAGGGTGTGTCACTACAAGCATGGGCGTGCCTTTGTGAGGGTGTGTCTCTGCAAGCATGGGCGTGCCTTTGTGAGGGTGTGTCTCTGCAAGCATGGGCGTGTCTTTGTGAGGGTGTGTCTCTACAAGCATGGGCGTGCCTTTGTGAGGGTGTGTCTCTGCAAGCATGGGCGTGCCTTTGTGAGGGTGCGTCTCTGCAAGCATGGGTGTGCCGTTGTGAGGGTGTGTCACTACAAGCATGGGCGTGCCTTTGTGAGGGTATGTCTCTGCAAGCATGGGTGTGCCTTTGTGAGGGGGTGTCTCTGCAAGCATGGGCGTGCGCCTTTGTGAGGGTGTGTCTCTGCAAGCATGGGTGTGCCGTTGTGAGGGTGTGTCACTACAAGCATGGGCGTGCCTTTGTGAGGGTGTGTCTCTGCAAGCATGGGCGTGCCTTTGTGAGGGTGTGTCTCTGCAAGCATGGGTGTGCGCCTTTGTGAGGGTGTGTCTCTGCAAGCATGGGTGTGCGCCTTTGTGAGGGTGTGTCTCTGCAAGCATCAGTGTGCGCCTTTGTGAGGGTGTGTCTCTGCAAGCATGGGTGTGCGCGTTTGTGAGGGTGTGTCTCTACAAGCATGGGCGTGCCTTTGTGAGGGTGTGTCTCTGCAAGCATGGGCGTGCCTTTGTGAGGGTATGTCTCTACAAGCATCGGTGTGCGTCTTTGTGAGTGTGTGTCTCTGCAAGCATGGGCGTGCCTTTGTGAGGGTGTGTCTCTGCAAGCATGGGTGTGCCTTTGTGAGGGTGTGTCTCTACAGGCATCGGTGTGCGCCTTTGTGAGGGTGTGTCTCTACAAGCATGGGTGTGCCTTTGTGAAGGTGTGTCTCTGCATGGGTGCGCCTTTATGAGGGTGTGTCTCTGCAAACATGGGTGTGCCATTGTGAGGGTGTGTCTCTACAAGCATGGGTGTGTATTTGTGAGGGTGTCTCTCTACAAGCACGGGAGTGTGCCTTTGTAAGGGTGTGTCTCAGCAAGCATGGGCGTGCGCCTTTGTGAGGGTGTGTCTCAGCAAGCATGGGTGTGCGCCTTTGTGAGGGTGTGTCTCAGCAAGCATGGGTGTGCGCGTTTGTGAGGGTGTGTCTCTACAAGCATGGGCGTGCCTTTGTAAGGGTGTGTCTCAGCAAGCATGGGTGTGCGCCTTTGTGAGGGTGTGTCTCAGCAAGCATCGGTGTGCGCCTTTGTGAGGGTGAGGGTGTGTCTCTGCAAGCATGGGTGTGCCTTTGTGAGGGTGTGTCTCTACAAGCATGGGTGTGCGCCTTTGTGAGAGTGTGTCTCAGCAAGCATCGGTGTGCGCCTTTGTGAGGGTGAGGGTGTGTCTCTGCAAGCATCGGTGTGCGCCTTTGTGAGGGTGTGTCTCTGCAAGCATCGGTGTGCGCCTTTGTGAGGGTGTGTCTCTACAAGCATGGGTGTGCCTTTATGAGGGTGTGTCTCTGCAAGCATGGGTGTGCGCCTCTGTGAGGGTGTGTCTCTGCAAGCATCGGTGTGCGCCTTTGTGAGGGTGAGGGTGTGTCTCTGCAAGCATCGGTGTGCGCCTTTGTGAGGGGGTGTCTCTGCAAGCATGGGTGTGCGCCTATGTGAGGGGGTGTCTCTACAAGCATGGGCGTGCGCCTTTGTGAGGGTGTGTCTCTACAAGCATGGGTGTGCGCCTTTGTGAGGGTGTGTCTCTACAAGCATGGGTGTGCGCCTTTGTGAGGGTGTGTCTCTGCAAGCATTGGTGTGCCTTTGTGAGGGTGTGTCTCTGCAAGCATGGGTGTGCGCGTTTGTGAGGGTGTGTCTCTGCAAGCATCAGCGTGCGCCTTTGTGAGGGTGTGTCTCTGCAAGCATGGGCGTGCCTTTGTGAGGGGGTGTCTCTGCAAGCATCGGTGTGCGCGTTTGTGAGGGGGTGTCTCTGCAAGCATGGGCATGCGCCTTTGTGAGGGTGTGTCTCTGCAAGCATGGGTGGGCCGTTGTGAGGGTGTGTCACTACAAGCATGGGCGTGCCTTTGTGAGGGTGTGTCTCTGCAAGCATGGGCGTGCCTTTGTGAGGGTGTGTCTCTGCAAGCATGGGCGTGTCTTTGTGAGGGTGTGTCTCTACAAGCATGGGCGTGCCTTTGTGAGGGTGTGTCTCTGCAAGCATGAGCGTGCCTTTGTGAGGGTGTGTCTCTGCAAGCATGGGTGTGCCTTTGTGAGGGTGTGTCTCTGCAAGCATGGGTGTGCCTGTGTGAGGGTGTGTCTCTGCAAGCATGGGTGTGCGTCTTTGTGAGGGAGTGTCTGTGCAAGCATGGGTGTGTCTTTGTGAGGGTGTGTCTCTACAAGCATGGGTGTGCCTTTGTGAGGGTGTGGCTCTACGAGCATGGGTGTGCCTTTGTGAGGGTGTGTCTCTACAAGCATGGGTGTGCCTTTGTGAGGGAGTATCTCTGAAAGCATGGGGGTGCGTCTTTGTGAGGGTGTGTCTCTGCAAGCATGGGTGTGTCTTTGTGAGGGTGTGTCTCTGCAAGCATGGGTGTGCCTTTGTGAGGGTGTGTCTCTGCAAGCATGGGTGTGCCTTTGTGAGGGTGTGTCTTTGCAAGCATGGGTGTTTCTTTGTGAGGGTGTGTCTGTGCAAACATGGGTGTGTCTTTGTGAGGGTGTGTCTGTGCAAGCATGGGTGTGTCTTTGTGAGGGTGTGTCTGTGCAAGCATGGGTGTGTCTTTGTGAGGGTGTGTCTGTGCAAGCATGGATGTGCCGTTGTGAGGGTGTGTCTCTGCAAGCATGGGTGTGCCTTTGTGAGGGTGTGTCTCTGCAAGCATGGGTGTGCCTTTGTGAGGGTGTGTCTTTTCAAGCATGGTTGTGTCTTTGTGAGGGTGTGTTTGTGCAAGCATGGGTGTGTCTTTGTGAGGGTGTGTCTGTGCAAGCATGGGTGTGTCTTTGTGAGGGTGTGTCTGTGCAAGCATGGGTGTGTCTTTGTGAGGGTGTGTCTGTGCAAGCATGGTGTGTCTTTGTGAAGGTGTGTCTCTGCAAGCATGGGTGTGTCTTTGTGAAGGTGTGTCTCTGCAAGCATGGGTGTGTCTTTGTGAAGGTGTGTCTCTGCAAGCATGGGTGTGTCTTTGTGAAGGTGTGTCTCTGCAAGCATGGGTGTGCCTGTGCGCGTGTGTGTCTGTGTGTGTGTAATATAAACACGGACTATGAGCAGAGTGCCAGGATCCAAGGAAGCGCTATAAAACACTTCCACTGGAGGAGCTGGAACCGGTTTAATGTATCATACTAAACCAGTTCGAATAAGCAACTGGGAAAGAAAGAAAGAAGCTATCAGCCCTTGGGGGGGGGGAAAGAAAGAAGCTATCTGCCCTCGGGGGAAAAAATAAAGAAGCTATCAGCCCTCAGCGAAAAAAGAAAGAAGCTATCAGCCCTTGGGGAGGAAAAGAAAGAAGCTATCAGCCCTTGGGGGGGGGGGGGCAAGAAAGAAGCGATCAGCCCTTGGGGGGGAGCAAGAAGCTATCAGCCCTTGGGGGGGGGGGAAGAAAGAAGCTATCAGCCCTTGGGGGTAAAAGATAGAAGCCTTTAGCCCTTGGGGGGAAAAGAAAGAAGCTATCAGCCCTTGGGGGGGGGGGGGGGGGAGAAAGAAGCTATCAGCCCTTGGGGGGGGGGGGAGCAAGAAGCTATCAGCCCTTGGGGGGAAAAGAAAGAAGCTATCAGCCCTTGGGGGGAAAAGATAGAAGCCTTTAGCCCTTGGGGGGAAAAGAAAGAAGCTATCAGCCCTTGGGGGGAAAAGAAAGAAGCTATCAGCCCTTGGGGGGAAAAGAAAGAAGCTATCAGCCCTTGGGGGGAAAAGAAAGAAGCTATCAGCCCTTGGGGGGGGGGGGGGGAGAAAGAAGCTATCAGCCCTTGGGGGGGGGCAAGAAAGAAGCTATCAGCCCTTGGGGGGGGGGAGAAAGAAGCTATCAGCCCTTGGGGGGGAGCAAGAAAGAAGCTATCAGCCCTGGTTTCCATGGTCGTATTTACCCAACTATCACAATATCCGAGCGTGTCAATAAATACGCGTTATCACCTGTTGAGGGTCATTTTTCTGTCCTCCCACCATACGTTTCACGTTGATGACGCAGGGAGGTCATGAGAGACAGCGGTCCCTATCAAGGAAAATGCATCATAATTTCTGTCAATTCATCAATTTCCTGGATCTCTGGAACCCTCTGTCGAGTCACTCGTCCATCCATCGCGCCAACTAATCAACCCCTTCCCCCAGGCAACCACCGCGGCATTCATCCATCGACCCCGCTCTCCGTCCTTCCAGAAGTCTCTATGCCACTAGGGTTTCTTAGCGCCTCTCTTTCTTGTTACTCAATGCGCTACACCGCCACCGCCGAGTGCCCGCACCAATACAGTGACCAACTAGCATGTGCCTTACTCACACTACATAAAATCACAAGCGCCTGGATCCCCTATCGGGTGATTAGTGCGCTATATAAATCAATAGAACATACCAGATGAGATGGGTCTACGAGAAACGCAGGCTCGAGGCGCCTGACACTGCAGGAGGGATGAGGGTGACCTCGAGAGGGGCCCCTGGATTCCTGGGGTGAGACAGGTCGGTGCTCGCTCTCTGCTCTCCTCAGCAGGCTCAGCTGCACCGCACACACTCCGCAGAGGGGCAGGATTTATGGCCCTAAAGAAGCTTCCAGCAACTTCTAGCCTCGGGCGGCTGCTAGGAAGCAGGGACAACAGCATCTTCCATCCTAGGACGACTGCTAGGAAGCAGGGACGTCAGCATCTTCCAGCCTAGGACAGCTGCTAGGAAGCAGGGACTTCAGCATCTTCCAGTCTAGGACAGCTGCTAGGATGCAGGGATGTCAGCATCTTCCAGCCTAGGACGGCTGCTAGGATGCAGGGACTTCAGCATCTTCCAGCCTAGGACGGCTGCTAGGAAGCGGAGACGTCAGCACCTTCCAGCCTAGGACGGCTGCTAGGAAGCAGGGACGTCAGCATCTTCCAGCCTAGGACAGCTGCTAGGAAGCGGAGACGTCAGCACCTTCCAGCCTAGGACGGCTGCTAGGAAGCAGGGACGTCAGCATCTTCCAGTCTAGGACAGCTACTAGGATGCAGGGATGTCAGCATCTTCCAGCCTAGGACGGCTGCTAGGATGCAGGGACTTCAGCATCTTCCAGCCTAGGACGGCTGCTAGGAAGCGGAGACGTCAGCACCTTCCAGCCTAGGACGGCTGCTAGGAAGCAGGGACGTCAGCATCTTCCAGCCTAGGACAGCTGCTAGGAAGCAGGGATGTCAGCATCTTCCAGCCTAGGACGGCTGCTAGGATGCAGGGACTTCAGCATCTTCCAGCCTAGGACGGCTGCTAGGAAGCGGAGACGTCAGCACCTTCCAGCCTAGGACGGCTGCTAGGAAGCAGGGACGTCAGCATCTTCCATCCTAGGACGACTGCTAGGAAGCAAGAACTTCAGCATCCTCTAACCCAGGACGGCTGCTAGGATGCAGGGACAGCAGCATCTTCTAACCCAGGACGGCTGCTAGGAAGCAGGGACGTCACCATCTTCCGACCTAGGACGACTGCTAGGATGCAAGAACTTCAGCATTTTCTAATCCAGGAGGGCTGCTAGGATGCAGGGATGCAGCATCTTCTAACCCACGACGGTTGCTAAGGTGCAGGGACGTCAGCACCTTCCAGCCTAGGACAGCTACTAGGAATTAGGGACTTCAGCAACTTCCAGTCTAGGACGGCTGCTAAGATGCAGGGACATCAGCATCTTCTAGCCTCGGGCTGCTGCTAGGATGCAGGCACATCAGCATCTTCTAGCCCGGAAGGGCTGCTAGGATACAGGGGCACAAGCATCTTCCAGCCTCAGATGGCTGCAGGGACATCAGCACCTTCCAGCCTAGGACAGCTGCTAGGATGCAGGGACTTCAGCATCTTCCAGCCTAGGACGGCTGCTAGGATGCAGGGGCTTCAGCATCTTCCAGCCTAGGACGGCTGCTAGGATGCAGGGGCTTCAGCATCTTCCAGCCTAGGACGGCTGCTAGGATGCAGGAGCTTCAGCATCTTCCAGCCTAGGACGGCTGCTAGGAAGCAAGGACTTCAGCATCTTCTAACCCAGGACGGCTGCTAGGATGCAGGGGCTTCAGCATCTTCCAGCCTAGGACGGCTGCTAGGATGCAGGGGCTTCAGCATCTTCCAGCCTAGGACGGCTGCTAGGAAGCAAGGACTTCAGCATCTTCTAACCCAGGACGGCTGCTAGGATGCAGGGACTTCAGCATCTTCTAGCCTCGGACGGCTGCTAGGGAGCAAGGACTTCAGCATCTTCTAACCCAGGACAGCTGCTAGGAAGCAAGGACTTCAGCATCTTCTAGCCTAAGACGGCTGCTAGGATGCAGAGACAGCAGCATCTAGTCCAAGACAGCTGCTAGGATGCAGGAACAGCAGCATCTAGTCCAAGACGGCTGCTAGGATGCAGGGACAGCAGCATCTAGTCCAAGACGGCTGCTGGGATGCAGGGACAGCAGCATCTAGTCCAAGACGGCTGCTGGGATGCAGGGACAGCAGCATCTAGTCCAAGACGGCTGCTGGGATGCAGGGACAGCAGCATCTAGTCCAAGACGGCTGCTGGGATGCAGGGACAGCAGCATCTTCTAGCCTAAGACGGCTGCTAGGATGCAGGGACAGCAGCATCTAGTCCAAGACGGCTGCTAGGATGCAGGGACAGCAGCATCTAGTCCAAGACGGCTGCTGGGATGCAGGGACAGCAGCATCTTCTAGCCTAAGATGGCTGCTAGGGTGCAGGGACAGCAGCATCTAGTCCAAGACAGCTGCTAGGATGCAGGGACAGCAGCATCTAGTCCAAGACGGCTGCTAGGATGCAGGGACAGCAGCATTTAGTCCAAGATGGCTGCTGGGATGCAGGGACAGCAGCATCTAGTCCAAGACGGCTGCTAGGATGCAGGGACAGCAGCATCTTCCAGTCTAGGATGGCTGCTAGGATGCAGAAACTGCAGCATCTTCTAACCCAGGAGGGCTTCTAGGATGCAGGGACAGCAAGATCTAGCTAAAGATGGCTGCTAGGATGCGGGAACTACAGCATCTTCTGACCCAGGAGGGCTGCTAGGATGCAGGGACTTCAGCATCTTCTGACCCAGGAGGGCTGCTAGGAAGCGGGGACAGCAGCACCTTCCAGCCTAGGAAGGCTGCTAGGAAGCAGGGATGTCAGCATCTTCCAGCCTAGGACAGCTGCTAGGATGCAGGGATGTCAGCATCTTCCAGCCTAGGACGGCTGCTAGGATGCAGGGACTTCAGCATCTTCCAGCCTAGGACGGCTGCTAGGAAGCGGAGACGTCAGCACCTTCCAGCCTAGGACGCCTGCTAGGAAGCAGGGACGTCAGCATCTTCCATCCTAGGACAGCTGCTAGGATGCAGGGATGTCAGCATCTTCCAGCCTTGGACGGCTGCTAGGATGCAGGGATGTCAGCATCTTCCAGCCTTGGACGGCTGCTAGGATGCAAGGACGTCAGCGTCTTCTAACCCAGGAGGGATACTAGGATGCAGAGACACCAGCATCTTCCAGTCCAGGACAGCTGCTAGGATGTAGGGACGTGATCAGAGACAGCGGTCCATATCAAGGAAAATATGCAATCCTAACCACAAACTACAATCAGACTTGTGTATGTTACTATCCAAATGGAAGAGATTGTATTCATTTACACATTCAATAAACACGAAACAGCATACAGTATCATGCAGCGAGCAGGAAGCGACGGGGTTATGGAAATCAACAGATTTCCTGCCTGCAGGCATTTAACTGCAGGGTGACTTTTTTGTGATATATAATTTACAGTAGTCACAATGAGACAAACATCTTAAGCTCCACATTAATCATGAGTAAGAGATTGGAGTCAAGATGTGTTTGTCGACGACGTTTCGGTCCTCAACGGCGGTTACGGGATCATCATCAGGACAGGAGAATCAGAATGCCCGAGAGATTGCTGTTGGTCCAGGTGGAGGACCGCGGTGTAGGGTGTGTGTAAGGGAACAGTGTAGCCCGTAGCAGCACGGGAACTCAGTCCGCGGTGGGGCAGAATTACCAAAGTAGGACAAGGGGAGAACAATGTCTCGTCCGTAGCGTTCTTTACGCGTCGCTCAGAATCGAGCGAAGGTAAGGGGAAATCCTGAAATAAAGAGCACGGTGAGACGCTGGTGCTAGGATGCAGGGACACCAGTATCCTCTAGCCCACGACGGCTGCTAGGATGCAGGGACACCAGTATCCTCTAGCCCAGGACGGCTGCTAGGATGCAGGGACATCAGTATCCTCTAGCCCACAACGGCTGCTAGGATGCAGGGACACCAGTATCCTCTAGCCCACAATGGCTGCTAGGATGCAGGGACACCAGTATCCTCTAGCCCACAATGGCTGCTAGGATGCAGGGACACCAGTATCCTCTAGCCCAGGACGGCTGCTAGGATGCGGGGACATCAGTATCCTCTAGCCCAGGACTGCTGCTAGGGTGCAGGGACACCAGTATCCTCTAGCCCAGGACGGCTGCTAGGGTGCGGGGACACCAGTATCCTCTAGCCTAGGATGGCTGCTAGGATGCAGGGACATCAGTATCCTTTAGCCCACGACGGCTGCTAGGATGCAGGGACATCAGTATCCTCTAGCCCACGACGGCTGCTAGGATGCAGGGACACCAGTATCCTCTAGCCCAGGACGGCTGCTAGGATGCAGGGACATCAGTATCCTCTAGCCCAGGACGGCTGCTAGGATGCAGGGACACCAGTATCCTCTAGCCCAGGACGGCTGCTAGGATGCAGGGACATCAGTATCCTCTAGCCCAGGACGGCTGCTAGGATGCAGGGACACCAGTATCCTCTAGCCCAGGACGGCTGCTAGGATGCAGGGACATCAGTATCCTCTAGCCCAGGACGGCTGCTAGGATACAGGGACATCAGTATCCTCTAGCCCAGGACGGCTGCTAGGATGCAGGGACATCAGTATCCTATAGCCCAGGACGGCTGCTAGGATGCAGGGACATCAGTATCCTCTAGCCCAGGACGGCTGCTAGGATGCAGGGACACCAGTAGCATCTAGCCCAGGGCGGCTGCTAGGATGCAGGGACACCAGTATCCTCTAGCCCAGGACGGCTGCTAGGATGCAGGGACACCAGTATCCTCTAGCCCAGGACGGCTGCTTGGATGCGGTGCGCCAGCATCTTCTAGCCCAGGACGGCTGCTAGGATGCAGGGACACCAGTATCCTCTAGCCCAGGACGGCTGCTAGGATGCAGGGACTTCAGCATCTTCTAGCTCAGGACGGCTGCTAGGATGCAGGGACAGCAGCATCTTCTAGCCCAGGACGGCTGCTAGGATGCAGGGACACCTGTATCCTCTAGCCTAGGATGGCTGCTAGGATGCAGGGACACCAGCATCTAGCCCAAGACGGCTGCTGGGATGCAGGGACACCAGTATCCTCTAGCCCAGGACGGCTTCTAGGATGCAGGGACTTCAGCATCTTCTAGCTCAGGACGGCTGCTAGGATGCAGGGACAGCAGCATCTTCTAGCCCACGACGGCTGCTAGGATGCAGGGACTTCAGCATCTTCTAGCCCAGGACGGCTGCTAGGATGCAGGGACACCTGTATCCTCTAGCCTAGGATGGCTGCTAGGATGCAGGGACACCAGCATCTAGCCCAAGATGGCTGCTGGGATGCAGGGACACCTGTATCCTCTAGCCCAGGACGGCTGCTAGGATGCAGGGACAGCAGTATCCTCTAGCCCAGGACGGCTGCTAGGGTGCAGGGACACCAGTATCCTCTAGCCTAGGATGGCTGCTAGGATGCAGGGACACCAGTATCCTTTAGCCCAGGAGGGCTGCTAGGATGCAGGGACACCAGTATCCTCTAGCCCAGGACGGCTGCTTGGATGCGGTGCGCCAGCATCTTCTAGCCCAGGACGGCGGCTAGGATGCAGGGACACCTGTATCCTCTAGCCTAGGATGGCTGCTAGGATGCAGGGACACCAGTATCCTCTAGCCCAGGACGGCTGCTAGGATGCAGGGACACCAGTATCCTCTAGCCCAGAACGGCTGCTAGGACACAGGGACACCTGTATCCTCTAGCCTAGGATGGCTGCTAGGATGCAGGGACACCAGTATCCTCTAGCCTAGGATGGCTGCTAGGATGCAGGGACGTCAGCATCTTCTAACCCAGGAGGGCTGCTAGGATGCAGGGACAGCAGTATCTTCTAGCCCACGACGGCTGCTGGGATGCAGGGACACCTGCATCTTCTAGCCCAGGGCGGATGCTAGGATGCAGGGACGGCTGCTAGGATGCAGGGACACCTGCATCTTCTAGCTCAGGGCGGATGCTGGGATGCAGGGTCTTCAGCATCTTCTAACCCAGGACGGCTGCTAGGATGCAGGGACACCAGTATCTTCTAACCCAGGACGGCTGCTAGGATGCAGGGACGGCTGCTAGGATGCAGGGACACCTGCATCTTCTAGCTCAGGGCGGATGCTGGGATGCAGGGTCTTCAGCATCTTCTAACCCAGGACGGCTGCTAGGATGCAGGGACTTCAGCATCTTTCAGCCCAGGATGGCAGCTAGGATGCGGGACACCTGCATCTCCTCCCCGCGGGCGGCTGCTGGGATGCTGCTCGTGGACGCGCACCGCCAGCTGGCCAGGATGCTGCACGGACACCTCTCCTCCACCCCCTCCGAGAAGCGGCTCGCCCCGGGTCCGTCAAAGCACCAATGCCCTGGGGCGACCCCCGCACACAGGGATGCTTTCGCTTTTTGTTTAAAGTGTAAAACCCACACACCCCAATTCTGGGGATTTTCTGTTGGAATTAAAATACAATCACAATATTGTAAAATGCATAAAAGCTTTAGCGCAGGTGCTGCGAGGCGAGCACCAGCCCTAGCGCCTCCCGCCCCCCCGCGCGCTTCGAGGCGCCCTCACCTCTCTTGGCCCGCCCGATCTGGCCCAGCTTGGGGGGCCGCTTCTGCTGGTTGCCCCCGAAGAAGGAGCTGGTGTCCTGCAGGCGGCAGCTGAAGGCCAGCTGCCCGTCGCCGTCGGAGCCGTAGCGCGCCATCTTCTCCTCGGAGTAGGGCAGGATCTCGGACATGGCGCCTGGATGGCGGGGTCAAGGCTCGGGGTCCGGGGAGGAGAGGCGTCCGGTCCTCCTGGCTGCGGGGATGGAGCCGTGCGCGCCCGTGCGTCCTCCTCCGGGGCTCCGCGCCGCCGCTGCTGGGGGATGGATGAGCGCAAAGGGTCCGCGTACCGTCCCTGGCAGCCTCTGGAGCAGTCTGGGAGACTCCAGCATCATAAAAGAAACCCCAGCAGGCGGGAGGAATGAAGTCATCCATCCGGGGGCCGGCCCGGGTCCTCCCCCTCCCGAGCCTGGCTCCGGGAGGCAGGTGCGGAATAGCAATGAAGCCAGCGCTGCTGCAGAGAGCGCGCACACGCGCACACGCACGGGTGGGGGAGGGGAGGCCCCCAGCGCCAAAACACTCCTTAGCTCCCTTTCTGTCCCCCCCCACCACCCCCAGCTCAGCCTCCCTTGCCGAAGGTGGCTCCCAATGCGCCCCCCACTTTATTTAACTTCATTTCCCGGGCTCATTTGTGTTAAAGGTAATTGATTCTGGCCTTCCAGCGCGCGCTCTCTCCCCCTCCCCCCCTCTCTGCAGAGAGCGAGGCGCCATTCACAAATCCAACCCCCCCCCCTCCTTCTCACCTTCCCTTCTCATTCACCTGTCGCTGTTGTATTATGGATCACCCCGGCCAGGCCTGGGCGCTTTCAGTGTCTGGTTCCCGCATTGCTGCAGACCCCCCCCCTTTGGTAGTGTCTTGCTGTGGAGGGTGGGCGACACTCCTGATTAATAGCCCCCCTGTGCCCCCCGAGACATTACATCCGTGATATATCCCATGCCCTCCCAGGGCACACACTGCCTTTGTTTGTAATGCACAATAAACAACAGAGTGACGTGGGGACGTGGCAAGTCTGTCAAATGCACGTGCCTGTGGCGTGTTTTTACATGTAGGGTACCTCCGTGCGCATGGATGCGTATTTTGTGTGCCTGTGTGTTAGTGGTGTCTGCGTGTGCTTTTGCAATTGTGGATATGTCCATATATGTTTACGCATGGGGCTTGGTCAGGGCACAAGTCCTATAAAAAGAAGTGGGGGACCTGACCAAGTAAGACAATATGCAAATGACCTCATGATGTCACGACGTAGCGCTATAAAAGAAATAACATAGTGCTATTTAAATTATTTGTGTAAATACTGGGATAGACCAACCCATCTGACAGTGTTACAGTGTCTGCATTTATATACAGGGAAAGAACAAAGGCAAAAGCATGCCTCTCTTAACCCGTTGCGTGCTTCTGTTCGGCCAACGGCCGTCGCGAGCACTACCTCCGTAGTGCTGCGCTCGTCCGTTAGCCGACGCAACCCGAGCACTCATCAAAGCTGCTGCACCGCGGCGGAATTGCCGCTGCGGTAAACGGGTTAAGTACCTGTGAAGAGAAGGCACGCTGTGGGCCTTTGTTCCCCTCTGTGGAATTTACATTAACCCCTCCCATGCTCATGACGAGCTCAGCTCGTCATGAGCCACGGTGACCGTGTGCGTCATCACCATTGCGCTGCGCCCACGCGGGGATAATTCCCCTGCTGTGCTGGGCGTTCCATTGGAACGGGCGTGGTCGTGACGAGCTCAGCTCGTCATGAGCTCCCGGCCACCATGGCTCATGGCGAGCTGAGCTCCTCATGAGCACCGGGGCACTGCGCGCGCCCCCCCCTATCCCTAGCACAGCGGGGGAATTAGACCCGCAGGCAAGGGGTTAAAATGTAAGGTTCCAGGCGGTCCCCAGTCAGCATATACAAACAAAAGGAGTCCGGAAAGCCTCTTAACTTCGGCCCAGCTGGAGGTCAAAAAGGCTCCCTCGTCGCCTGCACATTGCTGCTGGGAATGGAAAGCAGGCAACGTACCTCTGAACGTGCCCCGGTGTCTGAAAATTACACCGGGCAAGTTCAGCATATGTCTGTGGGGCCCAACTTCTTGGCTGGGGGGACAGCGTCCATCCTGTGTGTACCCCCGACTCGAGTCCTGGGTAGGGTGTTTGCATGTAGTGTTTGTGTATATGGGGTTTGCGCGTGGTCTTCATGTGCGTGTGAGAAATAGTTTGTGGGCCACTGGGCAATCAGGGGGTCCCGGTCCCCAGTTTTGACAAAAGAAGCCTTTTACTCTTGCTATCTGGGATTCCCCGACTGTTGGAACTGAAACGGAGCGCCAAGTACACCCCTTTAGCACTTGACCCTAAGGGTAGTGGAGCAGCACGGCCTTAGAGGCGCTCAGATAGGTGGGGCGGACACTGAATAATGCGAATAACATTAACAAACACGGTCCAAGCAGTACATGGTCTTCTAAAGAGAAGTACTTTATTTTACAGACTGCTGAACCACTAGACATGGAAGATGGAGGTACGTCTGAAAACTGGTAAAACAGGAGGTAAGATGACCGTGATGCTGTACGAAGGGGCAGTTACATCTCTGATCAGGGGAGTAGCCAGAAAATTAAAATACCCCCCACTTGATCCATATTTCTTATACCTAGGGGTGAGGTAAGCAAGTAGGCCTTAATCACAATATATTTGGTCCCCTCATCCTGCCTTCAGTCCATCTATCATGCTTCCTTCCTCTATCATTCTGTCTATCCACCCTCTCCTGATCACTCGTCCACCCATCCCTCAATCCTTCCACTCACACGTTCAGCCATTCATTCATTTTCCCATCCATACACCCCTTCTTTTTCATCCATTCATCATGTCACTCTCCATTTATCAATTTACCCATCCACCCACACTTCCATTCATCCATCTACCCATTAATCCAGCCTTTCACAATGGCGTAGCAAGACCTTTCTTACAGCTTTTATTTTTATCTGAACGATTCCCAGAGTGCACCTTTCCACTTGTGGTATCAATTTGCTTCTGCTGGAATGCGGTACCAAACAACGACAGGTATCCGAACAGTAGTGCACAGGACCCTAATTTGTTGAAACGTGAAGTGAGGTGCAGTACTTACGGTCCACCGTTGTTACTTATTTCGTGTGACTTGCCACATCCTAGTTCATCGTTATTTTGCACATCACGCCACCTCAGTTTGGAATCACCCATATGCAGATCAGTCTTGACCCTACTCCAATAGGAACAGTCTAGTCCGAAATACAAGGCCAGGTTCTCCCTGAACCGGAACACAAGCAACCCAACACAGGGTTATCTCTAATTTGGGGTTCATCATTCGGGTATAGTTTGGTTACAATGGCACACTGCAGGGTACCCGCATCTGGACAAAACCATACCACAAAGGATATCGCACAGAAGTATACAACAAAGTGATGGATGGAATGCTTGAGTTAATCTGAGTCACTCGTAACTACTTTGGCCACATCCCAGTCCATTGTTACTTTACCCATACGGCTCCCGGTCTTATGGTGTTTATTTTTTTGACAATTCCATCTGTATTTATCCATATTTATTTTTGCTGCTTTTATCTGTGTTTATCCATATTTATTTAGGGTTTTGTGAAAAAATGAAGCTGAAATTAATGCATTTCCACATTTATTGAACTGATAAATATGCAGTCATGCTTGGATGTCTGTCAGATTTCAGTGTTATGAACACCCACAGAAGATAAATCAATGCACTTATATGAAAATATGCAAATTTCAGTATCAACCTTGTGTGTATCCACTGCTGTTTAAGCCTCTTTACAAAACAAAGTTCTGTTTTCTAGCCCCTTACTTATCAATCTACACAGCTATTGGCCTGGCAGTCGTGGCAGACATTATTTAGAAATGATTTTCAACTGGAGAAGCACTCCATTTTTGTGTTGCTTGTCAACACTTTAACATTTAAACAATTTAAACAATTTTTTGATAAAGCGTGCAGTAGAGGTAGCACGTTTGTCCCAAACCGTGCCTCAGCTAAACCATCCTATCTTGAGTGAAACACGACACTCAACCTCTCTGCACTGTTGCTAATGTTTTTTGTGTTGCTTGTCAACACTTTAACATTTAAACAATTTAAACAATTTTTTGATAAAGCGTGCAGTAGAGGTAGCACGTTTGTCCCAAACCGTGCCTCAGCTAAACCATCCTATCTTGAGTGAAACACGACACTCAACCTCTCTGCACGGTTGCTAATGTTTTTTTGTGTTGCTTGTCAACACTTTAACATTTAAACAATTTAAACAATTTTTTGATAAAGCGTGCAGTAGAGGTAGCACGTTTGCCCCAAACCGTGCCTCAGCTAAACCACCACATTATTTAGAATCACTCAAAAAACAACCCATTTTCCGTTTTTATCCACATTAAAAAAAAAAATACAGACAAGAAAAGAAATGTTTGTCTCTCTGTATTTATCTGTAAAAATCAGTAAAAACGGAAAACAGGGAGCATTATTTACACACCACACCATCACAGTTTGGACCCAGCAATATGCAAATCAATCTTGACCCTGCTCCATTAGGCACAGTCCAGCCGGAACTGCCAGGCGAGTCCTCCCTGAACTGGGCCACATGCAACCCAAGACTGGTTTCTCCCTTATTTGGGCTCATTTGTCTGGTATGCCTCGGTCCAGTGACAAAGTCAGCAAGTGATCCACGTCTGGGCAAACTCATCCCACTTAGGTCATTGCACTGAAATATACAAAAGAGTAATGGCTAGAATGCTTTAATTAAATGGCATGCCACCTTGGTTTGAACCCGACTAAACGCCACTGGAACCAAACTCTACCTCGCTAATGAGCAGTGGCGGTTCCTCCTTTAGGGCAGAGGAGCGTTGCCCCACCTGCTGCAAGCACAGCACCAAACGTACAATAATAAAATGGTCATTACCATTTCATTATAAAGTCCTGATGTTAAGGCTCAAGTATGAGGGCAGCGGCAAGGCCGTTCCTGTTGATTGGCGGCAGGAATGACTTGCCTAAAGCTTAAAGTGCACATGTCGGATTGGCCGACTGTCCTTTGATGACCAGCCGAACATGTGCACTTCAGACTGTACACATCTGAGCTGTTTTAAACAGCTGACCAGATTGCAAACACAGGCACAAAGTCTCTAAAGGAGCGCTGGGTTAGCCTGCTCCAACGAATCCTGGCGCTTCTCTCATGCTGAAAACAGCATGAGAACAGCTCCAGGATTGGTTAGGTTCGTTGGCTGTTGTAAAGAAAGTCAACCACCTTCCCTCCCTTTGGAACTGGATCAGGTTCTTGGCTGCTCTCAGTCAGAACACACACTCACACTCACAATGAGACACAGGATCGATGGCCTTATCTGTAAGTCTCGCCATTTCCACTAGAAACTTGTGATTCTGTTCAAATCGCCTCATGCATAAAAACAAAAAATGAATGTGGCCTTGTGTGTGTAATGTTACTGGTGCTCATGTGAAGCGCTTCAACACCTTCCGGGCAGGTTTGCATTATAAGTATAAAAAAGTGATGGAAAAAAAAGTGATGCAACACAAGTATCCCAGGCTGAAACTCGTTAGAGCAGTTTTTCAATCTCGATCACTCATACTTGGAACCGAGTCGCACCAGTACAAAGTGTTTATACCGCAATTAAGAGCTCTGGAACTGGCGCAACTTTCGGGGCAGACTCTGCCCATATGCCTCGTACTTACGGCCACATGCATCATTGTTGCCGTTTGCGATTCCTTAATTGCGAAAATTAAGAAATCTCAATTAAGGAATCGCAAACGGCAATGCATCAAAAAATCGCAATTTTTTTTGCGATTCCTTATTTTTCCTTAATTGCGATTCACAATTTGCGAATCGCAATTAAGGAAACCCTTTACATTGATTCCTATGGGCCTAGAGGCCCATAGGAATGAATGTGAAGGCATTCTCATTTTGCGATTCGCAATTAAGGAATCGCAAAATGAGAATGCAATTTCAAGGGTGCAGGGGGGGTCCAAAGGACCCCCCTGCACCCCTGAAATGTACCTTTAAGTGCTTTTTTCACACACACATGCCCAAAGGGCATGTGTGTGTTTAAAATGAAACTTTCAAAAATGCACTTTTGTGCATTTTTGAAAGTTTTCTAAAATTACCATGAAGGTTAACTTCATGGTAATTTACCACTTCTAATTTGCGAATTCGCAATTTTTTAAAAACCATGCATTGCATTTAAGACATCGCAAAATTGCGATTTCTTAAATGCAATCGCAATTTAAGAAATCGCAAAAAAATTGCGATTTCTTAAATTGCGAAAATAGCAAAATGCTTCATGCATCCCAAAAAAGGGATTTGCATTCGCAAACGGCCGAATTTTGCGATTCGCACCGTTTGCGAATGCAAAAACCCTTGATGCATGTGGGCAATAGTCTCTGCTGTTTGTTTGTTGATTGTCTTCCATCTTGCTGCTGGTGTCCCGGTTGACGTCTGGCTTTGTCATCATTTCACCCATGCTGAAAAGTGTTACACTAGTGCTTGAACGTATAATACCAACCTGGTCGTACGTACCAGTCCAGACCAGGTCTCCTCTAGAACACCAAGTGCTCATATGTTTTGTTTCCTTTCCCTATTTCCCCTTCTGTCTTTGACCAGTCGAGGGATTTGTTAAGGCTTATGAGTGGTTAAGGCAAGCGTGGTTCGGCTTGCTGGGGAATGGCACATATGGCTGAGCCCGCGTTGTTAAGGCCGTTTCCCATCCGCAACACTACTGTTAATAAGCTCTAATTAGGGCAAAACCGGTGCTGGGTTGCTTGTGTTCTGGTACAGGGAGGACCTGGTTCAGCAGTTCAGACTGGACTGTCCCTTTTGGAGCAGAGTCAGGACTGATTTGCATTTGTGCTCTCCTGGAGTTCCTGCACCAGAGGTAGGAGGGCTTGAAGGGGAGGTGAAAAACCAACAGATGTTGGGTGGGATGGACATCCCCATTCATACAACTTTACTCAGGTGGATGCAATTACTAGTTAGATTAGAGCTCAGCCCTGCACATCAATGGGCACGCAGGGCTTAGGTGCTGTTGCTGAGCAGACTAGGTTGAGCACAATGTATATCTCAACCTCATTCTTAGACATCTGTAGGATCTCTGAGGTACAGGCATCTCTGTCTTGAGGTTTTTTAATTTTGACTCCATCTTACATTTGTCGTCGTTTTGTGTTGCCTTTACACAGGCTGCTCTATTCATGAAGTGTCTCTGCCCTTTGGCCTGCAACGTGTTGAAAACCCCCTCTGTCCTTGTTTTGAAAACCAATCTCAGACACCAGCTGGCCTAACTGCATACAGACATGTCCTGCCATTACTGATTGACCTATAGGTGCTGTAGTTGATTGACTTATGGGTTGGGCAGAAACACGACGTAAGGGGGACGTTCTGGTTATATGATGCCTTGTTTTGAATGTTTTCCTATTGGCTAATATTTTGCAGATCTTGTATGTCCATATTAGGTATTTTGCATGCTTGCAAAAGCTAGGACTGCCCCTTACTTTTGTGCTGAGTTTGTAACCCTAAGCATATAAAAGGCCTCTGTGTTCTGTACTCTTTAGACTGCCTCATTCAGTTGCTAAGGCTCCTGTGTGACGTAGACTCACTTAATTAAGTTTAATAAAGATGTCTTTTCATAATTCAGCTTCAGTGCCAAGTTCTTTGTATTAGTGAGACCCCTGAGATTGAAGATTACAGTTCTTCAGTCTGCCGTGAGAATGATGGAAACAGTGCTGGACGCCTCTCTCAGGTAAGGACCCACCAATCTTCAGATTTATCACACCTCAGATGAACACCTGAACAGTTCTCCAAGTTGGCCTTCTTTGCAAGTTGGCTGTGCCTAGGAATGCCTTGCACCGCCTGCGGAGATGGTGGTCTTCTCGGCAACTCTTTGCCATTCGCTCCCTCCATTCCTACTCTAAGTCACAGCTTCAGCACAAGCAAGCGTGCAGTGGCGACTTTACCTCCAGACAAACCTCGACCTTGGGTAATTCCCCATTTGGAGAAGCTGCAAGGATATGAAAATGGGATGTTCTTCTTGTTCCTCTGTGTTGTCTTCTCCAAACCATACAAGAAACAGTTTCCGACTAGGAGTTACTATATTAATTTACCAATCCAAGATGGATGTTAATTACTTGAGGATGATGCCTTGCTTCCAAATCCAAGATGGCGCACAAAGTATCTCTCTGAGGTCATTTCCATCTTTGAGGCTGCTGAACCCAGGAAAGGATGTGCCAAGATGCAGCTAAATTAATTTTCTCTGTGTTAAATGCACTAATGCTCCTATTTTCTCTTTTTTTACTTCTGAAATTTCTGGATTTATGCATTGCAGGTACTTGTCTGCTCTGGTTCAGAGTGGGTAATGTTTGCACGAGGGCTATAGGAAGGAGTTGTCTTTAACAGAGCAAAGAATCTCTGGTTTGGCCATTTGAAAGATTGTTGGGTTCCTCTTTGGACCTCTTTAATTTCATTTTAAATAATTAAGGCTGAATTGTGAGTCAGACATTTGTTAATGTTCTACACTAGAGAGTGCCAGGAATTAGATTAAACATCAAATGTAGCCAAAAACCTTTCTGAAATGCATCCTTAATGTGTTTACTGTATTCATTTACCTCACTCATGTGCTTAGTGAAGTGAATTAAATATGGGAGCTGGCTGCATCTGTATTGATGAAAGCATATTGTTAAACATACAGTAGTAGAAAAATTAAATTACCATGCAAATTGTATTTTAGTATACCAAAAGTAAAACGGTAGTTAAGGATTCATGTTCAGATTTGGTGTCTGTAGGAGAGTAGGATCTGCTTACTATGGGTGCCCCCACTTTTTGCTGTGTTTTACTGGTTTATCGACTTTAGTCTGGCTGTGGCCTTGCTAATTAGGACCCCAGCCTAGCTGTTATCTCTTTAAATTGATTGCATGTATATTAGGTACACTCCAGATTGTTTACTGGGTTACCCTTGTGAGTCCCCCTAGTATATGGTACCTCAGGTACCAAGGGTATAGGTACCCCAGAGGTCTACCAGAGGCTGAAGCATGTATTATGCCACCCCTGGGAAGCCTTCCAAAATGGCCTCACAGGTCTGCACTTGCATCCTGGATTACTTATAGTATACCTATATCTACACATACAGACACATATTAACCTATAAGTCACTCCTATTGCAGGCCTTGACAATCCTGAAGGCAGAGTGCTTGGTTTTGTGTGAGAGGGTGCCCTAGCATGAGCTGAGCCCCTCTGCAGCTTTCGGAATACCTTTGTGGAATTTTAGTTTGTGTACTGAACATCATCTACGCCATCTTGCAGACTCACGTATGAGCATACACGACAGCCATTTTAGGTACCATGGTCTCCCTGTTCACGATCACCCGTCAGCACACTTCCCTGAACCTTGCAAGCCTTCCCCCCGCCTCCTGGCTGCCCCCGCGCTCACATGCACAAGCCATGAAACCCCCCCCATGACTCTGTCTCAGGGAATCACACCCCGCGCCTGACCAACACCTCCTTTCCGCCCATGAATACCCCTCCTTTGATGACCCCTTCCTCTGAGCCCGACTGCCTGTGCGAACCGCTGGTCATCCCTTAGCCCGAGGATACAGTTTATTGCCCACTACTGCATGCACTCGCCTCTCCTGAAAGAGACCACTATTGATCATGACGTCCCCACCCCCTGAGATTCGATCAGGCACACACATTCCAAAGGAATCGGCAGAACACTCAGCTGCGTAATGGCCCCTCCCAATCATATGAGGGGAAAGGGCCTCTACTGTTGTCATGTGTTGGAATGGGCCGGAACTGGGGGGGTGCCGGGGATGTCGTTCTCATACTTCACAATGTCCTTGCTGTAATAAAGAACGTTCACATGTCTTAGACCAGTGTATAAAAGACCAGGTCTCAGAGAGGTTGAGAGAGCACCTCGAGACGATACCTTGTTGTCTGATCTGATGTGTTCTACTCCGACGGAATAAACTTGTTTACTGTCTTCCTGTCTCCAGCGCCTGCCTCTTTATTGAATAACTTCGTATGGTATTAGAGGCGTTTTACGCCGGGCAAATTTAACTTAGGATACATCTACTGAAATCGCCTGACCATTTTGAATTGATCTTTATCAATTGGCGTCCCAAACGCGGGGCCCATCAGTGACACGTGGATCCAGTGGGAGAGGTCCCGACGACAGAGTGAACAACTGCAACGATCGGAAAGAGCTCCTGTCCGATAGACCCTCGTCTGACAGCCGATCATCTGAACTTCACTGATTCCGAGCTGACCTCTCCCGAGTGATCTACGGTCCTGACTGGGAACCACCAGGAGTGCCGCGATAGCAACAAGAGAATAGAGGACGATCGGGCGCTGGAAGCGGAAGACGAGAAACTGTCCATGCGGTCCGGGTAAGGTCGTGACACACGACAAATTGCGAAATTGATTGATTGATTGTTTGAAAATACTAGTATTACTTATTGACTGTTTCTGAGGAATTCTCTATTTGCAAACAAGCACAGAATCGCCATACTCTGTTTAGTCTTTGCAGATAGTGAAGGGTAGGCAACGCAAGCCTTTAACACGTCGTGCCTATTTTTCTCCTCATTGATTGATTGATTGAATCGAGCATTGAATTGTTCGAAGTTGGTTCTCTTAAGGATCTTCTCTGCCTACAAACGGGGAAGAATAGGAATATTCTCCCTCCCTTTGCAGATAGTGAAGGGTAGGCAACGCAAGCCTTTAACACGTCGTGCCTATTTCATTCCTCATTGATTGATTGTTTGTCCAAACATTGACTGTTTGGAATTGGTTCTTTCTGGAGGTATTCTCTGTTTGCAAATAGCGTAGAATAGAATATTCTGTCCAGTCTTTGCAAATAGTGAAAAGATAGGTAGTGCAGGCTTTTGCCCCCCCATTGTAATCCGTCATGCCTATCTTCTCCCCATTGGTTCATAGTTGGGTCAACCCGGACCGCTTATTAGAGATGAACCATCCAGCTCCACTGGAAGGCACCCCTAATAAGGACATGTTTACTAAGCAAGGACTAGTCGCTATAGCTTATAGTAAGTTATGGCATAAATATACAAAACGGGATCCTAAAAATCAGTGGCACTGATAGGTTCTTTTGATAAAAATAAAATAAAAACACTAGAAGCAGCTGTAAAAATAAACAAGGCAACGCCCACTATGCTTGATAGTATTGGCATGTGGCGCAAAGAAGCAGAACATCGCAGGAAAAGAGAGGAAGCGAAAATAGTGAAAGAGTTACGAAAAACCGCCCATCTGGCCGCAAAAGAACTAGATGAAGAAATAATAAGAAGAGAGGAAGTTAAACAAACGCAAGAATCAGGACTGGCAGGCCAATGCCCTGTCAGGACCACCTCTGCGCTCTACCCGGAGATGCCCTCCAAACAGCGGGCAAATGACGAGCTACTACTCGGTCCTCCAATTATCTACATGCCTCCTCCTTATGCTCCCAGCCAGCCTCTAGCACAACACTCACCAGTTCAAAGTGCAGGCGTGGGTGACTCTAGCGCTAGTGCCCCGGCTCTTACGGTCTTCGCACCAGCCGCATTGGTAACAACAGCAGATGAACATGAGACTAGCAGGCACCTAACAGCCAGACCAAATAGGTTGAGCAAAGATGAGCGGGATGGAATCGACAAGATAGCAAAAACATTGGTAGAACGGAAGGAGAGCGAAGAATATACGATGAATATGCATAATTCACATGCCGGTAGTCACAGACGGCATTTCATCTTACGGTTCAGCTACCACACCCTGAACGCGTATGAGGATAGGTACCAGAATAAAGGTCCTGCTAAATTGACGGCTCTATATAGAAGGGTCGATGTTGGAGATGGAACTGAGAGCGATGCGACGGATCTCTTCATGCAAACGCTTGAGGTCTTCCGCCACCTCGCGGAACAGAAACCAGAGGTCAAGATCACAGTCCCTGAGACGATTGAGCCCTCATTAGAAGCAGCCAACACGATGATGCCTATCAGAGAAGCCGCCCCCTATTGGGTTCCCCCAAGAGGTCAGGGAACAAACGATGATATCAACCACGCAGATGCAAAAGGGAGGGTTGTGTACAACTGGGTTTACCAACCATGGGATCGGCAAGATATTTTAACCTTTAGGCAAACCCTGCCCGATTTACGAAAGAACCCTACAGCATTTTATGCAGAACTAGGCACAGCCTTGGGCTCAACCATATGACTCTAGCGGACATTGATTTGTTTTTCGGGTTGTGTCTGCCGGCTGATGTATGGAAGCAAATCCGGAAAGCCGACCACACAGACCTGTTCGGACACACCTGGAAACAACTCGATGACCTAGATAGGCAGCGAGAGCCCGGAAAGAAACCTGTAAAAGACATACTGGAACTCCCCGACAAAATAGTGCAGAAGCTAAAGACGTTGATCCCAGAAAAGAAGGTAGACTGGTCAGTAGTCACGGCTTGTCGCCAGAAACCTCAGGAAGATGTATCAGAATACTTCTCACGATTTGAAACAGTGTTCTCCGACTACAGTGGCCAAGATATGACCACCGCAACCGGACAACACCTATTCGTGCAAAACTACGTAAAGGGGCTATCGCAAGAGGTCTCCCAAAAGTTACAGACTAGCGAGAGTAGTTGGGGAGCCTCTAAACCTGCAGCTATCCTTCAGATGGCTCAGTACTACGAACACCAAAAGAACGAGAACGAAAGGGCAACTGAGAAAAAGAAAAAGGACTTAAAGGAACGAGTAATGATTGCTCAATTGCAGGGAGTGACTACAGGAAGGGAACGGTATAGGGGAAACTACCAGTCGAATGTTCCTAGGAATTCGGCACCTAGAGACCGCAACCCCACATCTGGCGCTCCACGAACCGACCTCGATGAGAACCAGTGTGCATTTTGCAAAGAATTTGGGCATTGGAAGTCTCAATGCCTGGCCCTTCGGGAAATGATTAAAAATAAAGAAACAAGGAACATGACAAATGGCTCCAAAACTGGAGGGCAAGGACGAGGGCAGACCCGCGACACCACCAATGACCGATCTGACAGACCAAACACATTTGACCGCCCCCGACAGAATCAGTGCCAACAGTCCGACTGCAACAATGCTCACGACTTTGCATAGGACTGCCAGGGGCAAGGGAGGGATCCAGTCGAGCTCTGTGTTGACCAGCAAGGTCCTTACGTCACTGCTAAGGTCCTGGGTACAAAGTCTCCATTTTTGGTAGACACTGGAGCGACACGTAGTGTATTATCAAAACGACTGATTCCAAGGGCACCCTTGTCTGGCTCACACATTACCTCGATAGGTTTCGATGGAACGCCCTCCACTAATCCCCTGTCTGTACCTATCTCCTTTGACCTAGGAAACAATCCCACTGACACAACATTTCTGCTCTCCTCCAACTCCCCTGACGCCATTATGGGTATTGATTTACTGAAACATTTCCGAGCTACTATTAGGTGTTCCCCGGATGGAGTCCGAGTCATCCTGTACGACAACCCGAGCATGTCCAGACCCCACCCCGCACGACATATGTACGCCATAACAGATGCTGACCTATCCTTGCTCGATACCCTACCCCTGTACCTATGGGCCAGAAACGACTCGGATGTAGGACGAATGATGATCGATCTTGTACACATAACTGTTCGACCAGATGCAATACTCCCGAAACTCCCACAGTACCGGATATCGCCCGAAGGCGAGAAGGCATTGGTAGCAATTATTCAGTCCTTGGTAGATGCAGGAGTGGTAGAGGAAGTGGTTAGTAATGTCTGCAATAGCCCTATCCTACCCATTGTTAAGAAGCAAGGTGAGGGAGATGAGAAAGCGTACCGCTTCATCATCGACCTGCGAGAAGTCAACAAAGTGGTGGTGCCACAGTACCCCGTAGTCTCAGACATCGCCACCATTCTGACTCTCATCCCGTCCACTGCCACCACCTTCACCGTTATTGATCTTAAAAATGCATTCTTCTCTATCCCCATCCATCCAGACAGCCGTTATCTCTTCGGCTTCACTTTAAAAAACCGTTCGTACCGATTTTGTAGAGCTCCCCAGGGCTACACTGCAAGTCCCAGCATCTACAGCCAGGCCCTCAAAAGACAGCTGGACGCCGTCCAGCTACCAGATGGAGTGGTGTTGATCCAATATGTTGATGATATCCTTCTGGCGGCCGACACCACTCCACTTGCAATCACAGCCACTATCCAACTCTTGCACTTTCTTGCGGAGAATGGCCACAAAGTCTCCAAAAAGAAACTGCAGTTCTGCCAGTCCCAAGTAACATACCTAGGCCATCTCCTGTCCAAAGAAGGGAGGAAACTTACACCCGACCAAATCCAAACCATCCTAGACACCCCCATTCCAAAAACACAGAAGCAAGTCCGTTCATTAGTGGGCCTTACTTCTTTCTGCCGACAATGGTTACCAAATTTCAGTCTCATTATAAAACCCCTACTCTCCCTGTTGGCCAAAGATGTTCCGTTCCCACTCCCTTGGACTCCCGAATGCCAAGCATCCTTTAAGGAGTTGCGGGATGCCCTTTGCTCGGCACCCGTTCTAGGAACACCAGATTACTCCAAGCCCTTCTCCCTCTTCACTCACGAAAGGGAGGGATGCGCATTGTCTGTTCTAACTCAGCCCATCGGCGCCAAACAACGCCCTTGTGCCTACTTCTCTGCCACTCTTGATCCAGTCGCCAGAGCTCTACCTGCCTGCCTTCGAGCAGTAGCCGCTGCTGCTGTCTCTATCCGCCAGAGTGAGGGAATTGTGCTTTCAAACTCCCTCACGGTATTAGTGCCCCATGCAGTTGACACCCTTTTGAACCAGACTAAGACTCAACATCTGACTAGCGCACGACTAACAGGGTACGAATTGACTCTACTTGCACCCCACATCACCCTGAAGAGATGCACGACATTGAACCCTGCTACACTGTTACCCTTGCCCGAAAATGACCCCGATGTGCCCCCTATACACGACTGTGTGACCCTCACGGACGAACAGACTAGGAGTAGAGTTGACCTCCGAGACATTGCTCTTACAGATCCTGATGGAGAACTATGGGTAGATGGCTCTTGTATCAAACTCCCAGACGGCACCACTTCTGCTGCCTATGCGGTGACGACAGCTCGAACAGTAGTTGAAACCGCTCGCATCACACAACGATCCGCACAGGCAGCAGAACTAATTGCCCTCACACGAGCATGTATCATAGCAGCAGGAACCACGGCAAACATTTACACGGACAGCCAGTACGCCTTCGGGGTGGTTCATCATTTTGGGCTCCTGTGGAGGGAAAGGGGATTCCTGACGTCCCACGGTACACCCATCCTTCACGGAGATTTAGTCTCCGCCCTGATTGAAGCAGTTCTTCTCCCCGGACAATTAGCAGTGATCAAATGCCAGGCACACAAGAAGGTGACAGATTTAGTCGGACAGGGAAACGCACTGGCCGACACCACTGCCCGAACCACAGCTGAGAATAGGACAACGACACGCATGTATGTGACCAGGTCACAAGCAGAAAAATGGACCGACGCTAGGGAAACGATCAGGGACATCCAATCGGCCAGCACACCACACGAATTGACTGAGTGGGCGCGGGTGGGTCTAAGGGACGATGAAGGCTGCTGGCGGACAAAAGACACGAACAAATGGTTGCTGCCTGATGCATATTTGATCCCCATACTGACAATGGCACACTCCCCTGCACACATAGGCTCTGCCCCCATGATTGAACTCATTTCCAAAGTTTGGCACAACAACAAGATCCCCGACTCGGCCAAACGCCTAGTCCAGCAGTGCCTTATCTGCTTACAACACAACCCCGGGAAAGGAACTGTGGTACCCCGGGGAGGGTTTGGGATCCCCGACCACCCCTTTGAGGTCCTTCAGATGGATTACATCCAGCTAGAGAGGTGCCAAGGCTTGAAGTACGTATTGGTCATTGTATGTGCCTTCAGCAAATGGGTGGAAGCCTATCCGACCCGTGATAACACTGCCATGACTACTGCCAAAGTACTACTGAAAGAGTTTTTCCCTCGCTACGGCCTTTGTCGAATTTTATGGAGCGACAATGGCCCCCACTTCATAGCTGAAGTTATCCAACTAATCCTGAAGGGGTTGGGGGTAAAACAAAGGTTCCATGCGGTCTTCCACCCCCAATCCGCTGGCCTGGTTGAACGACACAACGCTACACTGAAACTGAAACTGTCAAAAATAGTGGCCACCACAGGACTTAAGTGGCCAGATGCCCTTCCACTGGCATTACTATCGATGCGCTCCACTCCCACTAAGCACCACTGACCCCCTACGAAGTTGTGTTTGGGCGGCCTATGAACCTCTGGACTGCCCCCAAACCGACCTCCATTCACGACGTCCCCGACGTCCTGCTGTCAGATTATTTATACAAGTTAACTAAAACATTGTCTGTCATTCATCAACAGGTGCAGCAGGCCATCCCCGATGCTTCCAGGGGTCCCGGTCACGATATCCAACCGGGTGACTACATCCTAATCCGGAACTTTCAACGAGCGAAGAGTCTGGAACCCCGGTGGACGGGCCCCTGTCAAGTACTGATCACCACTCGGACGGCTCTTCGAGTGGAGGGGAAGAAGCACTGGCTGCACGCCCCCCACTGCAAAAAGGTTTCCTCGACCCTGGCCACGACAGACAACGTCAGCACCCAAGAAGAGCTCCTGAACAAAGACCGACCATCACTGAACTGCTATCCTGATACCGAGGCACTTGAACTTGCAAAACACTCTGATCCCACTGTGCCATCCCGAGAAGGGTATTTCCTGCGTCGAAAGGAGGGAGCATCGGCTAAGTAGGCCACTGACTAAGTTAAAAATCTCAGAACGGTGACCCAAAGCAACCAAGGGTTACCCGGAGAGAAGCTAAACAAAGTCTGTGGTTCTGCCCACTACCGAGCACCTTGAAGATGAAGATGATGGAAGCGCCAGATAAGAAGATGATGGAAGCGCCAGATAAGAAGACGTCGGAAGCAACAGGAAATACCCACTACAGGAACCCAAAGACTGACAATTTGCACAAATCAAAGACAATCGCTCTCTTCATTGTCTTCCTCTTTTGCCTCCTCCTCATGACTTCCTTCTGGATCTTGGAGGAAAGCACACCCGCTCACCAGATGTTGCCAACCACTGTCCAGCCAACCACCATGAAAGAGCACCACCTGATCACCCTTTCACCTCAGCTCCGAGAAAGGCGTAGGGAGTTCTGGAACAATTCCTTCGTACAACTGTTGCACCAGCACAACCTTGCTGCAAATGCCACGAACTGCTGGATCTGTGGGTTGCTCCCACATGCTACCGGACACTCCATCCCCTTCATCCCTTCTCCTTTCTCAGTTCACGGCTCCTGCCTCGCCTGGTTGATCCTCATGCAGGAAAGCCACAAGGACAACGCCACTTCTGGTCAAACCGTGTCACACTTCTACTATGGGTTCTGGCTGAACAAGACAGGAAAGCCCTTTTGTCCTGCAATTTCAGGTTCAACCTTCCTTACGAACATCCCTGCCAAAGAAAGGGTCGAAATGCAAGTGCTCCACAATCCAGCCAGACCCACCTTCTCCCACCTGCGGAAACAAACGGCTGCCACCCTGACCGTGGCCCTGTCTGTCATCAATGTCACAGGACTCGTATGCCTCGAAGGACAAGGAACGCAGCTGGTGGGTCACAGTTCTTGTCGCATCACCAAAACATTGTTCTCAGCTGACCCCCCCACCTTTGTTGCTTCCCCGAATATGTACTTTGTTTGTGGCACCAAAGCTTACACTTGGCTCCCAAGAAGCTGGAGGGGTACGTGCTACATCGCCTTCATTCTTCCTCCCACGTATGTGGCGTCAGCCAACCATCACCGGCAAAAGCGCGCCGGAGATGTTGAACAAGCCGACTCCACCGGAGCACAGTTCCTGGATGCAGCAAAGGGACTTGTTCCTCTGTGGGGACCAATGGCAAATAGCCGCGCTATCCGACACCTGACTCAGGCATTAGAAACAACCATTAACATCACCGCTGGCATCCTCGCCAACAACACGGCTGAGCTTCAGGCCGTCCGCCTGGTGGCTCTTCAAAACCGTCTTGTTCTAGATGTGGTTCTGGCCGACCGCGGAGGAGCATGCCGCATCATCGGCTCCAGCTGTTGCACCTACGTGCCAGATAACTCACCTTCAGTCTACAAAGCAATCGAACACCTCCACAGACTGTCCTCAGAGGTTCACCAGGAGCAGGAAGGATGGTCGCTTGGAGGCTGGTTCTGGGACACTTTGAAGAACTGGGGATGGAGATTGTTCACATTTTTATTGATACCAATCATGATACTGTGTGGGTGTTGCCTAGGTATTCAATGTTTACCACCTTTATGTGCACTCATTTCCAACTGTATGTGCCCAAAGACTTTGAACTTTAAACCTGAGCACATGAGTCCCCTATACGAGATAAAGGTGCGTGGTCTCATGGGGATTGATCCGAACTGACAAGCTGGCGAGACATGTTAAAGGGAGGACTGTGGAATTTTAGTTCGTGTACTGAACATCATCTACGCCATCTTGCAGACTCACGTATGAGCATACACGACAGCCATTTTAGGTACCATGGTCTCCCTGTTCACGATCACCCGTCAGCACACTTCCCTGAACCTTGCAAGCCTTCCCTGCGCCTCCTGGCTGCCCCCGCGCTCACATGCACAAGCCATGAAACCCCCCCCATGACTCTGTCTCAGGGAACCACACCCCGCGCCTGACCAACACCTCCTTTCCGCCCATGAATACCCCTCCTTTGATGACCCCTTCCTCTGAGCCCGACTGCCTGTGCGAACCGCTGGTCATCCCTCAGCCCGAGGATACAGTTTATTGCCCACTACTGCATGCACTCGCCTCTCCTGAAAGAGACCACTATTGATCATGACGTCCCCACCCCCTGAGATTCGATCAGGCGCACACATTCCAAAGGAATCGGCAGAACACTCAGCTGCGTGATGGCCCCTCCCAATCATATGAGGGGAAAGGGCCTCTACTGTTGTCATGTGTTGGAATGGGCCGGAACTGGGGGGGTGCCGGGGATGTCGTTCTCATACTTCACAATGTCCTTGCTGTAATAAAGAACGTTCACATGTCTTAGACCAGTGTATAAAAGACCAGGTCTCAGAGAGGTTGAGAGAGCACCTCGAGACGATACCTTGTTGTCTGATCTGATGTGTTCTACTCCGACGGAATAAACTTGTTTCCTGTCTTCCTGTCTCCAGCGCCTGCCTCTTTATTGAATAACTTTGTATGGTATTAGAGGCGTTTTACGCCGGGCAAATTTAACTTAGGATACATCTACTGAAATCGCCTGACCATTTTGAATTGATCTTTATCACCTTCCTTATAGCTGTTCTGTGATATGGCCATACCATATACTCTTAAGTGCATTATAATCCTCGCGGTTAATGCTAACTTTGGAATGGCTTTATCAAAACATGTCGTGTTTGGTGTCAAACACTTTGGAATACTACCCGCTCGCCAGTTCTGGCGGTGGGGTAGCATTCCACCCCTCTAGAGGGAGAAGACATGTACACACTGGTAAACCCGGTAGAAGTTAAACAGAGCCCCAGCATCACAAAATGGATGCTGCTGCCACAGACACGAGTCTGGCCTCCTGCTGCTGGACGAAACTCCAGCAGGGGAGGCCTGGACAGTAGGTTTCCTGTCCACGGAGGTGCCAACACCTGCCCAGACAGGCTTTAGTGTATTGGGGCAGGGTGAGTTGCATTCAGTGAATGCTTTTCAGACACTGCCTGGGGCACACAAGGTGTCCCATGCATTTCCCAGTTCAAACCGGTTGCTGGGGCACTCGGCCCCAGCTCTGGTGCGAAACTGGACAAAGGGGAAGGAGTGTAACCACCTCTCCCCAGGTCCTCCCATAGGTGGGACCCTAGAGTTAGTCCAACCCCTAAACTTAGTATAAGTATAGGAACCCAGTCCCTAGGACTTTAGATTACCCTGGACGAAACTCTGATACAGAAATCTTGGACCTTCGACATTCCATATCGACTGGAAGACGTGAGAAATCTCCCTTGGGGTCAAGGAGTGACTCCTCTGTTCAAACAGGCACCAAAGAAGCATCTTGCCGGTCTGCATTGCCGAGGCTCCCGCCGGATCCCAAAGAATCTGCGACACAGGACACAGATTTCCAGACATCTCCGAGGCTGATACGAGTCCCCAGTGAAGCTGAGATATGTAGCTATCACGAGAGACGTGGAACTGGAACTGGAACTCCTGGACATCCTGCACATTTGCTAGTGCATCAACTTCCCGAGCTTTCCTGAAGTTGTACATTGGGCTACTTGTAGTCCACGTCCTGAGCACCTTTTGCATTGAATATTGGGGGCCTACACTCCACGAGTGTTCCGTTAGCTCGCTTTCAGCATTTCAGCTAGCGGCGCCTTCGCAATCCCTAGTCCGTTGGCTAGTGGGTCCCCACGAAGGAATCTACTTTGTTTCTTGGGCTTTCCTGGTTGCGCCAGACGTGCCCTGACTCCACTCCAAAGGGTGAGGCCCTTAGACCTTGCTGGTCTGTACCAAAGCCAATCTTGTCATCTTGCGTGGGTTGCTGTTGCCAAGGCTTGTTGGGTCCAATCCGGATATCAATGCTGCAGCACTCGACATCCAACTTGGGACAGCTCAAATCCAGCTCCTGGTTGTCGTTGACGCCTCCTGGTTCTCGTGGCTGAGGTGTCAAGCTTCACCTACTTCACTTGAAAGCACCCGACATCGGCTGGCATCTTCTTGTCGCCATCCTGGTCACTGGCTAGTGACCCAGACTCTGTCCCCTCTGCTTTCAGGTTCTTCAGATCTCCGATCCACCCTTGGATCCATCTGGACACTTTTATCCTGGACGCCTGCAGCACTTCTTTGCAGTTCGCCATTGAAAACGACAACGAAACCCTACACGAAAAGACACCTATGCACCCAGCTTCCCTGGGTGAGGTAACATGAGTACTTCGGTGCTCCCATGGGTCGTGACTCTCGAAGTGTCCAGTACTGAAGGAGTTCCACCGTAGTCCACTCCTCAGTGTCCCTAATCTTTAACTTTGTAACTTAAACTTTCTCCGTAGAAGTCAATGGTGATTTGCGGCTGTGATTAGACACTCACGCGTCCCCCGTGGGTCTCCTGCGTCGCTACCTTGGGTAGTTCCTGGTTGCCCCAGCGGTTCTACAGGCTCTAGGCCTTGTCTCTGTGTTGAGAGCAGTACTTATACCACTTTCTTAGTATGTGGTTTCTGAGGCCCCTAGAGCAAAACGTATACTGTGCTAAATTACTGTGTGCTATTTAAGTCCTTGTATTGCCCTTTTGCCTGTAGCCTCATAAAGAGACTAGAGGGGTGTGTTTAGAATAAATACATATATTTTATATTAATACCTGGTGTGGTTCTCCTTTCATTTGATTATTCAAGAGATTATAGACTGGTAAAACAAGCTGCTTTACATTTCTTCAAGACTTAGCGTGAAGGCTGCTCTCCACCGCAATCACTAGGATAGCTTTCTATAAAGGTTGTCTTAAACCTACCATCAATAAGGGTTGTTTGGACTGGTGCAAGGTGCCCACTAGAATAGTGGACAGCATATGCCAGCCCAACTTCTCACAGACAGAATGCAGAACAATGTGATACATTCACCCCAGTGCAGAAATCTAGGCCTAAATCCATGGTGACAGTTAGGCATTCAAAGGTGTTGTAGTTGAAGGAGTCTGCTTCAGACATGGAGATATTGTCTCTGTGGATGATTTCTATGCCTTCTCCTCTTTGGTCTTTTCTGTCTTTGCGAGTGATTAAGAAGCCTGGGGGGACGAGTGTCCAGGAGAGGTAGGGAGGAATCCTTGAGCCAGGTTTTAGTGACGAATGCTATGTCAATGTCATGGGTGAGGATGGATTCTGCTAGATCGGTGACATATTTGATGGCTGATCTGCAGTTAATGAGCAAGCAGTTTTTGGGAGTCGTCTCTGTTATGGGAGTCTTTTTAAAAGGGGCCCTAGGGATGATCGTTCGGGTGGTCGGCGGTCTAGGTGATTTTGGCGAGTCTTGGTCTCTTCCTAGTCCAGTGATCACCTGTATTGTAGATTGTATGGTGATAGTCCTGTGCTTGTCGTACAAGTAGGCGAGGACAGCCGCCTCACTCTCGGACAAACCCTCACTAGTTCTTTTGGGCCTCTGAGAAGTCCTGGGTATGGGGATTGTAACCCATCTCTGAGGGGGGACTATGGGTGCTCTCTGTTGTGAGCTGGTGGTGTAGGAGTGGGTGCGTTGATGTTGTTTGTGGGCCGCGAGGTTGGCTATTATTTCTCTTAAACCCTGGGTTATGGTTGTTATCTGGGTTTCCAGCAGGGAGAGTCTCTGCTCCGTCTCAGATTCGTTGGGACATTGGGATTGGTCCTGAGCGGATGTGTTGGCCCTGAGGGGGGTGAGTGTCGGGGTGTTGGACAGCATAGTGGTGGCTGTGTTGCCCGAGTAGGGTCTTGGTGGAGGGAGTCTCAGAGAGTTTGAACGCCTTGGTTTGGTTATGTTGACCGCGTTGGGTCCAGGCGAGGCCTTGAATTCAGTTTGGCTGGTGTTTTTTGGTGCGTTGGTGCGTTGGTGCTTTGATTCCTGTGTGTTTAGTGTGCTGGTTTTTCGGGTTGTTCCGAGTGGGCTGGGGCGAGTGGGCGGATGGTGACTGTTGGGGGAGGGAGCCGGCAGTTGACTGATGGGGATGAGAGGTGTGCAGTGTGGGGGACCTGTACTCTCTGGGGGTGTTGGGGGGAAGTCACATGGCGGGGGTAAGTGGGCTTGCTAGAGAGTGTTGGCCCGTTGTGTGTCTGGAGGTGGGGAGAGCTGGCGGTGGGAGGAGGGGGGTCCTACTCTCCTTGGTGGAGGTGGGGAGGGTGTCACACAGGGGTGTGCATTTGAGGTTGTTGGGGAGTACCGTCGAGGTAGGAGTGGGTGGGGTGTGGGAGCCGGCAGAGGTTAGTGGAGGGGCCGTGCTCTTCCAGAAGGCAGTGTGTGGGGTGTCACGTAGCGAGAGGAATGAGTGGTGTCTAGAGGGTACCAGAGCGGTAGGTGAGTTCAGAGGGCGGGTACGGTTCTTCTGGTGAGGGCAAAGGGGCGGTCGGGGAAGGGGGTGCGCGAGAGGGTGCATTCCGGAGAGCGGGGAAGAGGGCGTCAAAGGACTCTAGATTGTCATTGTTGGCTTGTATTAGGACCGTGCCATTGTAGTATATGGTCACCGTGGTGTTACTAGTATGCATTGCGCGGTCTGGGAGTGAAATTGACAGTTTGCAGCTATGTGAAGTGTTGGTGGTTTTGGAGATGTTGAGTTGCGATCGTAAGATGGATTTCTAAGCTTCTTGTCTATCAGTGTGGAAGACAAGGCCCATTTTTATCATTCCTTTGGGGGAGCAATGATAGATGTCTGCAAAAAGTGATTCTGGATGTTGCCTGATCAATTTCTGTTTGAAGTTCTTCTTCGCTGTGGAAGAGAGGTGGGGGGGGAAATTGATCGAGAAGGAGTTCAAACCGTGAGGGATTACATGGTTCGAAGAGGATGGGTCGATGTGGGTTGCCATGGCGGGAGGCATTGTGTGAGAGGGGACGGGGGACAGGCTCCGTGGTTTGGTGGGCGGGAAGGGTGCTCCCGGAGGGACTTCAGCGAGTAGTGGGCGAGTGGTGTAGAGATTCAAGTTTCTCTTTAGTGGGTCAGATGAATGAGCACCGATCGCTTCCGAGGAGCGGTGGATTAGGTGCGGACGGAATGAGTTGTGGGGTCACCACTATCAGGAGTTTCCGTCCTGAGCAATGCTCTGGGGGATTGGGTGCATATTAGTGACCCAAGTGTGCCCGTTCTCTTAGCCCTCTACCTGTTCGGGGGGAAGGGTTCTCATCCGTGTTGCGCTCTGTCCATGCCGGAGGTAATGCTTCACCGTGGGCAAAATTGACTGGGTGAGGAAAGATATAGACAAGGTCAAGCCCTGCACAGCGTGTCGATGGTGCCCGGAACAGAGGCAATCATTGAGCCATGGTGAGGGAGTCAGGGACAGGGACTCTCTGCCCTCTTCCTGAGTTTGGAGGGGATCTCATCCACGGTTGGGCACTGACTGCAATGGAAGTGTGTTGTGTGTGCCAGGGTCAGGGTCAGACTGAGCACTGGTGTAGAAGTCAGAGGATAAATTAGGGTTAAAGAGTGATTGTGTCCTGATTGATTCCTATTTTAACAATGCTCGTGCACTGGAGGGAGCATCATGTTGTGAGTACTATGATCAGGATCAGACTGAGCCCTGGTGGAGAAGTCAGGGTTAGGGAGTGATTGTGTACTGGTAGATCATGTTTTGCCAATGCTCGTGCATTGGAGGGAGGGTGCCGATTGGGATGGGGGGGGGTTGGCGAGTGGGGCTCAGTGTCCTAGGGGGCCATCTTGTGGTTGGCACTGGAGGGCTCTGCACCTCGGGCGGGAGGCAGTAAGTAGCAGGAGGGGGGGCAGGGGGGGTGGTTGCGCTGCCTCAGGGGCCCGTGTTTTTGCTGCTGTCTATGGTGTGGATGGACTGTGTTCTGTTTGAGCAGCTAACTGTGGCGAGGAAGGGATCTGCTTTTCAGCAGTTGTCCTCTTTCTATCTCTGTCCTTCCTACTGCCGATATATGGGTATGGCGGCCATTACCGGGTCAGGCACCGGTGAGTGGTGGACGGAGTTGCCAGCTCGGGACTTTGTTGGGGGGAGGAGCGCGCCTTGCTTAGGAGCTGGAGACTGTTGCCCTGGCGTTCTGAGTACCTTGCTCCTGGTACTCACTTGCTGGCACGTTTTTCCGGTTTCGCGTTGTTGGCCGGGGCGGCCATATTGGCGTCAGGCAACCGGGGGCAGTTTGGAATAGAGTTGCGACTCGGATGCATCTGCGCCAATATATTTATGGGATTGCTGGCACAGGGCAGCGCAGTAGGTTCCCTTATTGCGCTGCCCTGCGCCACAGGAAATGTACAGTATTTATCCAATATGTTGCATTCCTTTCCTTTTCCCATGTGCTACCACCATTGTGGCAGCCTAGTACCAACATAGGCATCCTTACACTACGGTGCAAGCGTGCCTGTGTTGTCAGCAGGATTGTTTTTATGCAGGAAGGGGCACCTTCCTGCACAAAAGCAATCCATAGAGGTGTTTTCCTCTTTCTACATGTGCTGCAGAGTGCAGAATGCAGCACAAATAGAAAGAGGAAAAAACAAGGAGAAATAAAGCAATTTTGCCTCGTTATGCCTCACCTCGAGAGGCGTAAGATTTTGATGCATTTCCATGTTTACAAGCCCTTGTGAATCTTGGAATACGTCACAATCCATGGGTGTTGCGTACCCACCGCAATTCCCATGGAATGCCGTCTATGCGCAATGCAGCGATTTGTGCTGCCTTGACTTACTCCATATATATGAGGCTATTCAAAGGCAGGCAGAGTAGCTATGCGTGTCCTCATAGATTTAATTATGTCATTTGCGCTGTCGGATCATCACAAAAAGTGATGCTACACAGGGCCACACTGGGAACACAAACCAGCCCAGGCAAATCAGCTGGGCTGGCCTGGGTGGGGGGGGAGGGTTGCTAGTGTGAAGCACTTCTGCCGCTTTTTTCTTACAGGGGGCCGATATTGTAGCACTGCTGTAAAAATGGCCCCCACCGTTCCAAAACCAGCCCCCGCCCTTCCAGCCCACCGGTAAAACTCCCGGAGCCTGCTACGGCCAGTCTGGGGCTGATGCTACGGTGGCACAAGGGGTTCGTAAATATGCCCCTTGGTATCTCTGCTCTTAACTGAACCGAGCACAATGAAGCCAACGCTCCCCGACAACGTGGGTGGAAGCTTGGGCCAAGTTCATTATTCTCGCTTCAATGACCTCGCCGACTCTGCTGGAGGCTTCAATCCTCTCAGGATCACGTCCTGCAAAATATAAAATAACAAAAATATAAAATAACAAGTGCACCATCTAGTCCAGCAGTAATCCCCGAAGAGCAAAGCAAGAGCGATTTTATGGGGGCGCTAGTAAGGTTTCTGGAGATGGCCTGACGGCAAGCTTCGGGGTGGGGGGGTCGGGCTTCACTGACCTTAATTAATGCCTCAGAATTGGCACCATGAAAGTGTGCTGAATTTAGTGAAAAGACTTGAAGTATTTATCCGCATTTACACAAATGCGGTGATGCCCAAGGACAGCTGTGGCCAGGATGTTGCCAGGCACCCTGGGTGCAGACCTAGACAAGATACTCAGTGTGAGGAAACTATGTCGGACTAGGGTAACAGGACGGGCTCGATTCTCGAAACACAGTGCGGCATACTTATGAGAACTTCATGTCATGCTTTTACCATGGAATGCGGTACATGCGTGACGCAAACCTTTAAGTCAGATTTATAAAGCCACGCAACACGGTGCGGCATATTTATGAGAACTTTGTGTCATGCTTGTACCACGGAATGCGGTACATGCGTGATGAAAATTTCTAAGTCAGATTTATGAAGCCACGCAACAAGGTGCAGCATATTTATGAGAACTTTGTGTCATGCTTGTACCATGGGATGCGGTACACGCGCGACACAAATTTCTAAGTCAGATTTATGAAGCCACGCAAAGCCACTTTGCATTCCTATGAATAGCTTTAAAAATCTGGAGCACGGCAACACAGCGCAAATTGCTGTGTTGCCTTACTCTGTACAAGGGAAACGTTCCATGGGCATTGCCGCGGGTGTTCCCATGCCACTCCCATGGTTTTTGAAGCATTCTCAGATTTTCAAAGACTTGTAAACCTAGGAATGCCAAAAAGATACACCTCCCCAGGAGAGGCGTAACGAGGAGAAATATCTTTATTTCTCTTCTTTTTTCCTCTTTCCATGTGTGCTGCATTATGCATCACACATAGAAAGAAGAACAAGCATTGGAAATGCAATAGGTCTCGCACCATTAGAGTTAGTGCTTTTAGAATTGTTTATGGGTTTTTTTGTAAATGTTTAGCATTTTTGTTTCCTGTAGCCAATGCTAAAGAATTACAAATAAAAAAAGCCATAAACATTTCTTAAAGCTCTAACTGAAATGGTCTGAGACCTATTGCACTGTGTGAGGGTGAGGGGTTGAGGATGAGTGAGGGTGAGGGTGAGAGTGGGTGAGGGTGAGTGAGGGTGAGGGGTTGAGGGTGAGTGAGGGTGAGGGGTTGAGGGTGAGTGAGAGTGAGGGTGAGTGAGGGTGAGTGAGGGTGAGTGAGGGTGAGGGGTTGAGGGTGAGTGAGAGTGAGGGTGAGTGAGGGTGAGGGGTTGAGGTTGAGGGTGAGGTGTTGAGGGTGAGTGAGGGTGAGGGTGAGTGAGGGTGAGGGTGAGTGAGGTGTTGAGGGTGAGTGAGGGTGAGGGTGAGTTAGGGTGAGGGGTTGAGGGTGAGTGAGAGTAGTTGAGGCTGAGTGAGGGTGAGTGAGAGTGAGGGTGAGTGAGGGGTTGAGGGTGAAGGTTTGAGGGTGAGGGTGAGCACACAAGCTTAGGAGTATGTCTTAGCACAACTTGCCCTCACCAATCACCTTTCACTTCTCAGGGCCTATGGACTTTCAAGGCTACAGATAGCATCTGCCATGTGCCTTAGAGGAACATTTATGTTTTAAAAATGTATTTGACAAATAATTATCGATCCATAGTTCAGCGCCGGCGAGATTATGCATTTTTGATATTTTTTGTTGCTGCACAGGCACTCGTGAGCATCATCTTTACCAGACTATACTATGGGTGGGCCGAGAGTTAGGCAGTCCAGGATCTGGGTGTTGCCATTTTAGAATGGCCCCTTACTTGCCAACTGATGGAGAATTGTTGGGTGGTCTCACTACTACTCGCTGATGTTGTAATTCATGCTCTAATACAAATGAACACTAAATAGCTTTTTATTCACCATCTCAGCAAGAGGCCAACAATTGAATAAGCAGAGTGTGAACCCTTCAGTGAACAGCACCAGTGTAAGTTGTGGATGACTTGAGGATTGTCGCTCATATTTTAACAGATTCGTAACTATTTCACATACATCTTTTTAGTACGAAAGATTCGCTGTTTTTTATTTTCTCATCTCTGATGCATTTTACTTGTTTCTTTTCATTCCTGCATAAACCATAGAGCCAACTCGGCACAAACGTGTTATAATGTGGTCAGAGGGAGGGGCACTAGATGACGAGATGTGGACTACCGCCACATTATGCAAGCTTGCCAGAGCCTCTGTGCCTTGTGGTAAACTACAGCTGTTCTTGAAGTGCTCAGAGCTGCTTCTTCATTCAACGTAAGCCATCGCTTCACTCCAATGAGAGCATCTGAGCATCCTGAAATTGACGTCCTTTGCATAATAAAAGTGTTTACATACCTCAAGCTTCTTTCTCTAGGATTCTTTCTGTAGGATTTCCTTCTGTTTCCTGCTCAATGGTTTCTTCAATGAAATGTTCTTAATTGCTTGTTTCTTTGCTGATTTTTTGGAGAGCAGAACTAGAGCACAGCTTGTAGCTACTCCTTTCAGTCTTTCGTCATATTTCAGTTACTGGTGCGTGTACTGCATCATTGAGGCACACGGCCCTGGTGCTGGGTGTGCAGGGTCGATTTTTACATTGACACAAACATGGGAAATAAGTGGTGCAAATTGAAATTATACTGTTTTCGTGCATGCTATTTAAAAAACAAAAATACGCTATTCCCTCAAAGTTATTACCAGCAAAATAACGAGAGTGTAGTTTGCACAAAGCTCTAAAATAGCACTGGAAACAAAGACAACAAGTGAAAGCAAGTTGCGGTAAAGCGGGTTTGGGCTTTCATTTAATGTTATTCCCGAAATGTGCTCCAGGCAACACGTTAATCTCTTTGTACGTAGTGTTTGTGCTGCATATTTGGAGGCTTGACAATAACATGCTAGTTGGGGCTGAGCAACACCAAAATGGTTAAAGGGACTGTAAGAAGGGACGGTGCAAGGAAAACAAACTGCGAGGGGCGGAAAGAAGGAGACAATGTAAAAAAAATTCAAATGAAAAGAAGCGAGACGGGTCAATTACATGTTCCCTCCAAGCGCAATGCCGCTGCCAGCAGCGGCAGAGCAAGAAAGTCAGCACAAACAAACGGTGCGAAGAGGTGGCTCAACATATAACGATGCCGACTTTGGAGAAGGAGAACAGGGTTCGAGCCTCAGCGTGGGCGGCATCATTAATTATAAATTAAATAAACTGAGATCTCCTGCATATTAAATATAAATAAATAAACAGCGTGCGTGGGGTGAGGGCAGGAAGCTGCCAGCTATTTAAAAAACAAAAATACGCTATTCCCTCAAAGTTATTACCAGCAAAATAACGAGAGTGTAGTTTGCACAAAGCTCTAAAATAGCACTGGAAACAAAGACAACAAGTGAAAGCAAGTTGCGGTAAAGCGGGTTTGGGCTTTCATTTAATGTTATTCCCGAAATGTGCTCCAGGCAACACGTTAATCTCTTTGTACGTCGTGTTTGTGCTGCATATTTGGAGGCTTGACAATAACATGCTAGTTGGGGCTGAGCAACACCAAAATGGTTAAAGGGACTGTAAGAAGGGACGGTGCAAGGAAAACAAACTGCGAGGGGCGGAAGGAAGGAGACAATGTAAAAAAAATTCAAATGAAAAGAAGCGAGACGGGTCAATTACATGTTCCCTCCAAGCGCAATGCCGCTGCCAGCAGCGGCAGAGCAAGAAAGTCAGCACAAACAAACGGTGCGAAGAGGTGGCTCAACATATAACGATGCCGACTTTGGAGAAGGAGAACAGGGTTCGAGCCTCAGCGTGGGCGGCATCATTAATTATAAATTAAATAAACTGGGGTGAGGGCAGGAAGCTGCCAGATATGGAAATACCAGCATCAAAGAAAACAAGACGGAGGGAAGAGAGGGGAGAGGGGAGGGGGGAGGAGAAATGCGACACGGCGGGAAGGGGCAGGCAGGATGACTCAGGGGAGGGGGCGGAGCGGGGCAGAGCGGCATGTGGGTGTGAAGAAGCCGGGCCTTTGAAGTGAAGCTAAGCTTCACTTCAAAGGTGTCGGAGGAATGCGGGCGGCTGTGCACGCGCTTTTAAGCTCAATGCACATGCGCATTGAGCTTAAAAGTCACGGGCACTGCAAGGAATCGCCACGATTCCTTGCAAGTTAGATAAAGAGTAGATGAGCCCCTATAGTCTCGCTTGCTCGATGCGCATGCGCATCGACAGGCGAGACCTAAAAAGGCTCCCAGGCTGGTTGTTGTGCAGGATGGTGGCATTCCTGCACAAAAATAATCCTGCCTACAACACAGGCACCCTTGCACCATGGTGCAAAGGTGCCTGCGTTGGCACTAGGCTGCCAAAACCCGCCAGTGCAGGGGGAAGGACAGGAATGCACCATATTGGATAAATATGTTCCACTTGTGCCCTTAACCTGGGACTCGGGGCAGTGCGGCAAGGTGAACTGTTGCACTGCCCTGCACAAAAATTTCGGATATGGCCATGTATGTTTATTCCTGCGGATTTACACTTCTATTTAGAGTAAGTTCAGAGTTTTTGGGAATTCTCACAAAAACTCTTAGGAGTAGTTTTTGGAATCTGACACAGTCACATCTTTCCAGGAGTACTCACCTTCGTCAGCACTCACACACAACTGAATGTGCCTGGTTCACATTTATGCACAAGTAAAGTGTTGAAAAAATTGTGTTTGCGCCTTCTATCTTAATTTTTTTCCTTTTCTCCAGAGGAATCAAGGTTTTTCCTCTTTGGGGAATCCCTTCTGCCATTCCCCATCAGTGGTGGGAGGGTTCCCTCGCCTTTCCCAAAATGGATTTACTCCTGCACTTGAAAAGAGGAACAGGGTCTCCTCGATCCCTCGCAGTCGGGGTTCCAGGCCGCCCACGGGACCGAGACTGCAGTGATGGACAATATTCGCCTCACTCTCGATAGAGGTGAGTCTGCTGTTCTTATCCTGTTGGATTGATCGGCTGCCTTTGACACCGTCTCCCACAGTATTCTCCATCAACGACTGTGGGAGATTGGTGTCAGAGGCAAAGCCCGTGCCTGGTTTGAAAGTTATCTGACAGGGCGACACACCTATGTAAAGGTTGACACTCTGGAATCCAACAAGATCCCCCTTTCCGTAGGAGTCCCTCGGGGATCAATTCTAAGCCCCCTGCTTTTTAATCTCTATCTTACCCCTCTGGCCAACATAATAAAATCCTTTGGCTTCTCTACAGTGTCATATGCAGATGACACGCAGGTGTTGATCACAGGTAACAGGAAACTCATGGATATCGCTTTACTATTGGCTAAACGAAAAATTGCATGCAGATGGGGAGAGCACCTAAGTTCAAGGAATGGTTACGGGATATGACACATTGTCAGGAACAGGTTGGAATATATGCTGAAACACAGCCAGTGACCTCGAGGCCCAAAGACATACGGGGACCACTACAGGCCTACATTTTCCAACAGGGACACGTTGACGAAACGGGAGTGGAGGGGGAAGGTGAGGCTGGGGATGCCAATGGTTTACACTGCAGAATACCTGATTATCGTTCTGATTGTTAAAGTCAGGGAAGAGCGCTAGTGCTGGTGCCTAAAGATCTTTTCTGTTGGAGAGGAATGAGACAATACCCTGTGCACAATGTGATACTAATTGTAACACGCCTCTGATTCAAGGACCCTGCAAGAACTGATTACGATATAAGTATGTTAATGCCATGTAGGACGAATTACCACTCTGCACACGGTCAGCTGAGAAAGTACCAGATACTGTGCTGAGATCTCTATGTGATGATTGCGCTGTCATTCTGTAATGTAACTGACAAAACTCGGAAATAAAGTTTAAAAAAAAAAAAGAGTTGTGCAGAGTGGGAGTACCACCTTGAATTGGCAGCTCTCCCACTTGACAAACTTGCAGTTCATTTAGAAGCTGGGAACCACCAGGTTTTCAATACAGGAGCCCCAGCTGGCCCTGCCGCAAGAAACATTTCAATGGCCGCCCATCGTAGTCTCAGATGGCCCGTTCTCTTTAGAGTGGACCAGGGCACAAGTCCTAACAAAAGAAGTGGGGGGACGCTGACGTCACGACAGGAAGTGACATCACGAAAGGTGGCTTGCATCATCAGACTCATTGCCTCCCCTTGCTCACCCCGTAGATGCGATTGCATCAGAGAAGTCAGCGCGTGAGCAGCGTTCTGAATGAGCTCCGATCTTGCCCCAGAGAGGCCAAAGAGTGAATGGGTGGCTCCATTTGCTCCAGTAATCGAGCTCCTGGTAAAATAAGTGGGGGGGTGCCGTACCATGACTCAAACCCTGGAGTGGACCCTCGGACCTATTTTCTCTACCACGGGCCCCTGGACAAGTCTTGGGGACCACACATCCAACCCGCCTGCACATGAGGGCCATATCATGTGTATTTTAGAAGCAAGCCTCTGCTTTGATAGTTTGCTTCTGAACTTTATAACAATCCCTGCTCATCTGTGGTGACCTCCAAATTCAGTGGGTGGTCCTCTTTTGAGGACTTTCTCAAGGATTACAAGTTCTGACCCCTGCAATGGGGAATAACCGGGTGTATCGCTATTAGAACACAGAATCACCCTTCTTTTACCCCTACCCGGCTTTCCCTCCCTCATGGATATTTCAGCGGGCGTGTCAGCTAAAAAGTGCACAGGAAAAAATAAAGGGTGCTGCTGTTTAAATGCACAACTAGCAATTGCAATGCAAGCGGAAACTTTTATTTCCACCTGCATTCACCTGATAAGACAGGCCTCTGAAAATCATAAACATTTTACCAGACCTGCAGGTCTAGTGGCTTTGATAATCTCCTCGATCTAACTGTAATGCACCTGACCCATGAACTGGTCTTAAATTGTGTGATCCTAGGCACATTTTTTATTTCAAAGATATGCCTTTTTCTTGATTATCAAACGAGGGCACCTTTAAAAATGTGACTTCAGCATGTCTGCTGTACAAAAACTCTTTTGTTTGATTTAATACACTAAACGTTTGCTCCATAAATAATAATAATTCATCCCACATATAGGATACACATGACGCAGACTTGTCTCTTAATTCACAGACAACATTGTCATCAGGGTGCAGGCCGGAATGTTTCTCAGTTCATGTTTAAAAAATCACTTTTAATACATATATTACTAAAGCATAATGTGGCAGCTCACTGTCAATTACAATAACACAGCAAAAAGTGTTCCTAAAGGAATCACTTCAGGTTATTTGCATTTTCAGATATGGACAATATTTACAAATTTGCCATATATACATTATTCGACATTTACATACATGATTCCAATACAATGATTGATGTCCATGTACTTTGTGAAAAAGTGTCAGAAACTACTGCACATGTTAAAAACTGGGTAGCAGTATATATTTAAGTTGCCGTACATGAATGGACAAATGGATTTATACCTATGCAAATGAAATAGGATATGTTTATATATCTTATAAAAAAACTATAAAAAGACATTGTTGTTTTTGATAATAGTCTCTTGAGTGCGGTGGAATTTTGTTCACTGCTGTGACAAATCTGAAAATTTAAATAACGTGAAGTGATTCCTTTAGGAACAATTTTTGCTGTGTTATTGATTATACCCAGTTCCTTGGGAATATTGGGTTGCCCTATTAGTGTTCTTCACTGTCAATTACAGCTTGCACATTTCTATTAAAATGGTCAAAAAGTTTCCCACTGACATTGTTTTTCTGAAAAAACTATATAGCATACGAATGATAATGCGTGGAAATCAGATTTCAGCAAATATTTATCATTTGCATTTCACCAAGTAAAGTGGCCTGATTTGTTTAGATCCTATTAATCTTTCTTTCCATCACACTTCAGAATTTAAACATTGCTTTCCTCTCTGAAATATATTAATTTACAAGCTATTTAAATACTGTGTGGTAGAAAAAAACTGACTTCATACAGCCTTTCATTTCATCTCCCTGTACCCCAGGTGGATTGATGGAAAGTTTGTGTTACTTTACTTTATCTGACTGGAAAGTTAGAGGATTTTGTAAACACCAATCTCTAGGAAAAAAAATAAGCTGTGGTTTGTAGAAAGACAAACTGACATTCGAGCCCTGTCTTTGAACACACAGCAAATGTGACAAGATAAAAAGATTTAAAGGCACCTTTATTTCTCATTCACTTTCTGAATGAACAGAACACCCTTCATTGCCAGCTTGAGCTCTGACTCCAGACCGAGCCAGAAGGCCCTAAAAAATAGCTCACCCTATTTTTTGAGGCCAGTAAGGCAACACATAATGCAATCAATAAGGAGGGCCTTATTGTGGTGTTACTGCCCTATGCAGTGGCGGTTGACATGGAAGGAGGGTGGTGAGGCAGGGGGAACAAAAATTAAAAATAAATTAAAAAATCATTCCACTTACCATCTTCCTGGCACGATGTTCTCCTCCTCCTTGCTTGGATCTTCTCGCCGGGCGGGCAGGCAGGCTCCAGGAACCTGCAGGAACCAATCCTGGCACTGCTCTCATGCTGCATGAGAGCAGTGCTAGGATTGGAGGGAGCAGGCCTTCTTGCTGCCCCGAGGCCACTGGAGCCCTATGCTGTCTCTAATCCAGCTGGCTTAGAGAGGTGTAAACTGCGCATGTCTGGCTAGCCATCACAAGATGGTCCGACAAATAGACATGCGCACTTTAAACCTAAGAGCCCTGCCTATCACTGCTTTGTGCTGCTGCCTGATTGGCTGCAGCAGAAATCAGAAAGCCCCGTCCTGACACCCGGCTCGGGCTTGAAAAATAAGATGGTTATAAATTAACTTTATTACCTTTTTAGGTCTCGCTGGCGTTGCAGCGCGAAGCACTGCCGCCAACGAGACCTATAGCCGCCTTCCTCCCTGCCAAGGGAGTCAGAGCTGTGAGCGAGCCGATACAGACCTGGGCACGAGCCGACCCAGGTCTGTGAACGCGCTTCACAGTGAACAGCTTGTGCGCGTTAATTAGGTCTCACTAGAGACCGTGGACACGCACCTACAGGCACACACAGGCACACACGCACACAGGCACACACGCACACAGGCACCCCCCCACACACGCACACACACACACACACACACACACATCCCCTCCCTCTTACACTCCCCCACACTCACCGGGCTCTTTGCGTGTCCTCACAGCAGGCAGACTCGGAGGTCGGCGTGTCTTCTCCGGCAATCTTCAGCGTGCGCCGATGTGCACGCTCACGGCACTGCATCTCGTGCACTCTCACCGCGCTGTTTCACGCCCGGCGTTCCTCACTCAGCTTGTTGACAGTTATTTTTGGAAACTTCAGAACTGGCGCAGCTATATCCGGATGTAAAACAGCGCAGTGTGAGTACCTCCGACACACCAGTACAAGGAAGCAAGGTGAGGACGAGATGGGTGTAAGAGAAGTGGCAGGAGATGTTTGGGAAACAATTCCCACTCGGTGGGAGAGCAGGCCGATGTCGATGCTTGTTTTGTGTGGCGCCTCAGGCCTGGGCCTCCTAACGCTCTGGAGTGCTGCAGTTTGCTGTTCTGCATTCTAGAGGGTGGGTCCGTCGGACGGTTGTTATTGGCATTCCAGGACATGCACTGCCCGTAGAGAGCTGGAGGTCACGGCTGCAAAGTTTAGTTTCATTTTCCATGTTAAACTTCGGCAAAAGAAAACACAATGCAATCAAAGCAATTCTCAGGCCCAAAAATATGAAACAACCCATATTTAGCATCTGTCTTGTATGAGGAAGTCAGTTGCTTATCTGGAACCAAAGATTCACGTGCAAAGACTCACAGAGAACCTTAAGGAAAGAAAAGCAGTCTTGTGAATGCTACATGGCAGTCCTGCCAACCTTGGCCTCATTAGGTAGGAACCCAATTAATTCACACATACAGACCTCTGAAATTATGCTCACAGTTTACGACTACAGCATTTAACTCACTCCTCCTTTCATCATCAACCTGCTTCATAAACGTCACCTCAAAATGACATATACTTCATCTCACTGGTCCACGCTCTACGTCCCAGGGGTCTCTGAGCGTCATCTTACAGCTCCCTGGGCATTATCAGAAAATTCCATAGACCTCATCTGAGTGCTATGAAGACTCACTCTCATAGCCCCCAGACTTCATCTGTGGCTATATAGAATTCATCCTACAGTCCACAACATTATCCTAGGCTTTCTCTGATGGTTCCTGTGAGTCGGTGCAACACACAGATGCGTCGACTCACAGCTCAAACACTGCCGCAAAGTGATGCAAAGCAGCGCAAAGTTTAGATAAAGTATTTACTTTCCAGCTTAAACTTTTTTATGGTGGAAAATTACCCTTAAAGTAGCACAAACAGCACATTGTCCACTTTGCTTCAAGGGGGTGTTGCATGGGTGGTACTTGGGCTTTCCAAAGCAGACGACAACAAAATAGAAGGGGGTTCCCAGTCGTTTGTTTTTTAATTAGGGGCAGGTCGAAGGGGTAAAGTAACAAAAAGAGAATCAGACACAGAACCCTGCCCGTAAAATATATCAAGGTCCTACAGGAGGATCCTAGAATTCACAAAGGGGTGACAACCAGGAGTATTAGAGCCAAATGCACATAGAGACTTTTTAAATTTCTTTATGTATCAGCCATTTGATCAGCGACGTTTTTTTCTTAGAGATTTCATAATTTTTTTTATATAAGTTTAGATAAAAAAGACATTACATAGGAGTTTACATATATAAAATATGTACAGTTTTCAATAAATACAGGGGTCCCACACACACCACACAAATCAAAACTCAATCCACATTCGCGTCCTTTCCACTATCTCTCATTCAGGATTCCTTTCACACATCACATACAAAAAGGTACATCAAGGTCTTATGTGTCTGATTCTCATTCCAACGCAGACGCCCATGTTGTTCGACACAAAGCCATATCTGCAATGATTTCCAGACCTGGCTTTGCATCGAAAAATAACGCCACATTGAGACTCATGTTAAGTAGGAGTCCATACATTTCTATCATGGTACAGTACAGCATACATCCAAATTACAAAGAGTGAAAAGTTTTAAAGTTAGTCTAAGCATGGTATTTTGTATTTTATGGTAGACGTCAAGCACACCTCTTTGCACTATGGTGCATAGGTGTGTGTGTGGCAATAGGCAGCATGTTTGTGCCCTGGGTCAAGCAAAGAGAGCCGCAGCAGGCCACACTTCGTAAATATAGCCCTTGCGCTGTTTTCGTCTCCAAGCATAACGCAGAAACTTTGGTTGCTGTGCAGCATTGTGCTATCATTTAATAAATGCTCCCACTTAATCTCACAGCTTGAGTAACTTCATCTCACAGGTCAATAGACTTCATCTCAGAGCTCAGAAACACCATCTCACAAAGTCATAAACTTAATCTCACAACTTCATAGATTTAGGACCTTGTTTAGTCGCTGACGGACAGTCTGCTGGCCTGCCAGGGGGAGAGGCCTGTGTGCTATGCTTAGTGATGCCCAGTGGCCTAGCAGGCCTCTACGGCATGAAGGAAGCCCTCTCAGTGGGTGAGGGTCGCTCCTGGTCACTCCTGGTGCCTATGTCACTTTCCTAGCTCCCAGAGGCAGCAGGCACACACAGGCCTAAGAAAGAGGGAGAAGGAGGAGGAAGGTGGCAAGAAAGCAATCAGAGAGGGAGAAGAGAGATGAGTGAAGGAGAGAAAGAGAGAATGGGTGAATGGAAAGAGAGAGACAGTGAGAGGGTGTGAAGGGAGTGGGACTGGCTTAAACAATTTTACCAGAGCTGCTTTTGGTGCCCTAGTCCAGACTAGTGCAGAGTGGGCACCATGTTGAAAACACCCACTCTGTTAACTTTTTTGTTTCGAGAAAACAAACTCCCAAAGTGGGAGCCTATATTCTCCAAACAAAAAACGAATGGCCTCCACATACTGGGAGTTTTCTCCCTGCACATGGGGGCCATTCTGCACAATCTATGTGATACATGGCATAGGAAACATTCTTTATTAACCCCTTCGGTGCTCCAGATCGTCATGAGCCACGGCGCTCCGGTGCTCATGACGAGCTGAGCTCGCCATGACCGCGCCCGTTTTGTGGAACGCTCGCACGCTGGGCTGATTCCCCTGCTGTGCTGAGCGTTCCATTAAAACGGGCATGGTCATGAGCACCGGAGCGCCGTGGCTCATGACGAGATGAGCTCGTCATGAGCACTGGGGCGCTGTGCGCGCCCCCCAGCACAGCGGGGTGAAACAGCCCCGCACGGAAGGGGTTAAGAAGCTGGAATCACGATGTGCCTTTACAACGCCGGCAATAGAACGAATTTGTTATTACCAAGCATTTGTTTATCACGCAAGTTGTTACAGCGACTTGCTGTAGCGGGCGCATTGGTGGAGTGGTGTTGGATATTAAGTCCAACACCTTCCCCTCTGTTGTGCACACTGGAGTTGGAATGGTAAATGGCACTATTCTAAAGTCCAGCGTCCCCCTCAGGCAAAATGTTGGAACGACTTGCGTGCTAAAGGAACGAGTCGTACAGATGCGTTCGTTCTAACGCCGGTGTTGTAAAGGCATGCGTGCTAAACGCATGCAGGATTCCGTTATACAACCACATGGCAGACATGGGCAGGGAACAATTAGTGCTCTCAATAGGTTGAGGTGACCATCATTGTGGTCTGGCGGCCTCTTGGCTGGCAGGCCACCAGACGAGAGGTTTACACTGGTGGTGCCAGTTGGCTCTGCTGCATTAAACCTTGTGTTTTCCTCATCTTTAAATAGATGGTGGGGACCACAAGTTTGTCATGGTGGGAGTACCGCCGGATTACGATGGTGCTCCTGCACCACCAAACTCTAAAAAAGGCCCATAACCTCACAAAAACTTCATCTTATACATCACAAACTTCATCTCACAACTACACAGATTTTTTTCTCACAGCACCTTGTACCTGATCTCACATTTGCGTATTATTATTCTCGCAGCTGTTAAGGAATGGATGCAGAGAAGAAGCTGTGAGTATTTCTCTCGATTGCCCGAGGATTAGGTTGACTACCACCCTCCACAGAATATACGTGAATATGTTAAGTGTCATATTATGAGGCTCACATTTGGAATGAAAACAACACAATGGGTAAAAACACATCCTTGGGCAGTTTACTAGTTCTTGAATGAAGATGGAGAGAACACTGGTGTAATCAGCCAGCCAGCAAACTCCTAACCTCAGGAAGAAGAAAAAAAGCCAAGTAAAACCAGGGGTAAAATCCGGAAGAGCGCCCCTCCAAAACTCACCATGGAAACCCCCCCTCAGACATATGTGGGATAGTCTTGACATATACTTTGAATCACACAAGCCGCCTGTGAGAAGTTGGCCTGGTATATGATGCTCACTAGTTCTAGTGATCACCTTGTACCATGCCAAGCAACCCTTATGGTGGAGGTTGTAAAGTCAACCTTATAGACAAGCTATCCTAGGGGTAGCATGGACTAAGCAGTCTTAGGCTAAACTCTGTAAAGGCATGTGAAGCAAGCTGTTTTACCATACACAATCCCCTTGAATTCCAAATGAAAGGACACCACACAGATATATATTGAAAATATATATAGATTTATTTCTACAAATATCCCCTATACTCTTTATGAGCACAGAAGCAAATGCGTTAAAACAAAACACAGTTTAAATACACAAAAGTTGCACGAATATGGATGAGCCCTAGGGGCCACCTAAACCATATACTAAAATAGTGGTATAAGGACCACTATGGGGAAAGGACAGAGGCCTAGGGCCTGGGGAATCGCTGGAGCTGTTCGGGACTAGCAGTGAAGAAGCCGGGAAAGGCCCGCGGGACTCGGGTGCAGCGCTTAAAGCGCACGCATGCACCAATGCAATGTCAATGGTGCGTAAAAGTTACAAAGTTAGTGTTTAAGGAACCTTCCGATGGACCTACAAGGATAAAACTTTAGACACAGGCACTAGAGGTGTACACCAGTGTGGGAACACCGGCGTTGCTGAGTTACCTCACCCACAGGAAGTGGGTGCACAGGTGCGAAGTAGTGTCGGGTTTCGTCACGCAGGTCGATGGTGCTTGGAGCTGAAGATGCTGCAGGCGGGTCGTCGAGGAGAGTTCCGGTGGATCCAAGGGTGGATCTGAAGAGGTGAAGACCTGAAAGCAGAGGGGACAATGTTCAAAGTCACTAGCCAGTGACTACTGTGGGACCAGGATGGAACCAGGCGATGTCGGGTGCAAACAGGTGATGACGTGAAGATTGTCTCTGCAGCCACGTGGACACGAAGAGGTCAGGGACGTCCAGGAGTCAATCACGAGCTGTCCCACGAAGGCTCTCGCTGATGGCGGTGTCGGCAACTTGATTGGAGCAAACAGGCCTTGGCTAAAGCAAGCCATGCAGGAATCGATGCAAGCTTCTCACTCGGACCAGCAAGGTCAGAGCGGGGGCTCCTTTTCAGGGGACAAGTGCCAATCTGGAGCAACCAGACCAGCGGTGTAAGTCGTAGTTTTCGTCGCCAAGATGGCCGCTAGCCGCGTGGCAAGTGGCCGGGATGGCGCGTCGAGTGGCAAAGTGCAAAAGAGCCCCACGCAGATCGTGGAGATGCTGGGGGGCTGATCTTCGGTGCAAATGCTGCTCGGTGTTGGGGCTTCTCAAACCCCAAAGCACATCATCGAGGGTGCCTCGGGTGCTGCGCAGTCAGCTGCTCGGGGGTCTTCCAAGATGTCCGGTCCCACGTCTCTCGGTGCCTCCACGGGTCTCTTCTTTTCAGGGACTGTGGATCGGGCTCTGAGATGTCTGGGAGTCTGGGTCTTGTCAGGCTCTGGGCTCGGGCTCTAGCGGGAGGCGGCGGCAAAGCAGACGTCGAGTTGCTGGTTGGTGCCTGTATTCACAGGGTGGTCACTCCTTGGCCACAAGGGAGATTCTCTTCAGTCTTCTGTGCAGCAGAATGTCGAAGTCCAGTTTTCTTCTTAGTTTCAAGTCGAGTTCAGGATGATCTGAAGTCTCAGGACACAGCTCCTACTCTTATTCCAAATCTGGGGGCCGGATCACCTACTAGGTCCCTCCTCTGGGTGGGACCAGGAAGGGGGTGGTTACACCCCCTTTCCTTTGTGCAGCTTCGCGTCAAGACTGGGGCTGGAGAGCCCCAGTACCGGTTTGAACTGGCAAATGCACAGGGACACCTTGTGTGCCCCAGGCATGTCTGATTCTATTCAGCCCTGTCCTACCCAATACACAAAATCCTGTCTGGGGTGGTGCTAGTACCTCCCAAGGCAGGAAACCCTTTGTCCAAGCCCCCCTCGCTGGAAGGACTCCCAGCAGCAGGAGGTCAGACTTGTGTCTGTGGTGGCAGCATCCATTTTGTGATGCTGAGGCTCTGTTTAACTTTAACCGGGGTTCAGGTTATGTACATGTCGTGTCCCTCTAGAAGGGTGGAATGCTACCCCCGTCGCCAGAACTGGCGAGGGGGTAGTATTCCAATTCGTATGACACCTTACTCGACATGTTTTGATAAAGCCAAACCAAAGATAGCATTTAACCGCGAGGTTCATAATGCACTTAAGAGTATATGGTATGGCAGTATCTTGGAACAGCTAAAGGACGTGGTTCCGAAAGCTGCAGACAGGCTCAGCTCATGCTAGAGCACCATCTCACATATTTCCAAGCACTCTGCCTCCAGGATTGAAGAGGCCTTCCATAGGAGTGGCTGATAGGAACATATGTGTCCATTTTAAGTTAGATATAGGCATACTATACCTAAGCAAGAGGTGTTTGCACCAACTTGCCCCAGCTGAGTGATCAGCCAGTTGTGTCAAATATGGAGGCCAGGCCAGGGGTGGCACAATACGTGCTGCAGCCCCTGGTAGGCCTTGGAAGCACCTATGCCCTGGGTACTTGGGTACACTGTTACAGGGACCAATAAGGTGAACCAATTCCAATTGTGTATGTACCTAAGGTACATGGAGTCCATTTTAAGGAGAGAGCAATTAGCCTGGGGCCCTGAATAGCAAGATCCCAGACCAACTAAAGTCAAAAACCAGCTAAACACCAGACAAAAAGTTTGGGGGTAACCATAGTCAGATATCCACCTTCCTACACCGCCATGAAATGTACTCTTATAGTGATGTAAATTTCCGTCTGCTCAAGCTTGATTTGTACCGATTCTCTGCCTAACGTCTCCTACGTGTAACCACCTGTACTTTGTCGCTACAGTATACAAATAGATGCCGATTGTCTGTATTTGATTTTCATTTTACTTCCTTTTTCTTGATTTAGCATGTTTTGTAGTATTGTATGTATTTATTTCTTTGTTCAAGAAAGCAACCAATAAAAACTTTTGAACACAAAAAAAAAAAAATTCCGGAAGTGAGCAATCCAAACTGCCAGAGGCAATATCGGAGACAAAATTTGTTATTAAACTTTGTCTCACAGATTTGGAGCTCCTTCTCACCGGACACTGGGTCTGATAAAGCAGCTCCGTAGATGACTTCTTCTCGCTGCCGCATGGAGTCAATCTCACAGTTCCATGATCTTCCCCTCGAAGACTGTTCTGCCTCATCTTAGTGTGCCATAGACTTCACCTCACCTCTGTGGACCCTCTGTCTCATGCAGTGCTTCAAATGGAAAAATAGAAGTGCAGGTACTCTGTGCCAGAGTCCCTGTTTGTTTCTGAGAAGTGCCGGTACTCTCTAATTAAACGTATTATATTGCTCTTGAGAAGTGCTGGTACGCTCCCCTTCAAAAGAAAGAAGTGCCGGTACTCAGTACTGGACATTACCGGCCCATTTAAAGCACTGGTCTCATGGCTCCCTAGGGTTAATCCCCCAGCTCCCATGGCTGCATTCTTACAACTTGATAGACTTCATTTCAAGGATCCATACTCTTTGATACTGTGCTCCATGGACTTATCTCATCATTACAACTCTGTCTCATTGCTCCATTGGATTCATCTCATTGCTCCGTATGCTGCATCTCATTACACAATAGACTTTACCTCACACCTCCTGTGAGTTCATCGCATAGCTCCATAGAATTAATCTCATGGATCCATAGTCTATGTCTCATTGCTCTAGTGGTCTCATCTCATTGTTCCATAGACTACATCTCAACGCTATATAGGCTTTATCTCATTGCTCCATAGGCATCATCTCATTGCCCCATAGGCTTCATCTCATCACTCCATAGGCTCCATCTAATGGTTGTGTAGACTTTATCCCATAGGCCTTCATCACATAGCTCCATAGAATTCATCTCAGGGCCCCAAGGTCTGTGTCTCATTGCTCTATAGGTGTCACCTCATTGCCCCATAGACACCATCTCATTGCTCCATAGACTTCATCTCATCACTCCGTAGGCTCCCTCTAATCGTTGTGTATACTTTATCCATTAGGACTGCATCACATAGCTCCACAGAATTCATCTCATGGCCCCATGGTCTGTGTCTCATTGCTCCATAGATATTGTCTCATTGCCCCATAGACACCATCTCATTGCTCCATAGACTTCATCTCATCACTCCATAGGCTCCCTCTTATCGTTGTGTAGACTTTATCCATTAGGACTTCATCACATAGCTCCATAGAATTCATCGCATGGCCCCATGGTCTGTGTCTCAATGCTCTATAAGTGTCATCGCATTGTCCCATAGACACCATCTCATTGTTCCATAGACTTCATCTCATCACTCCATAGGCTCCATCTAATGGTTGTTTAGACTTTATCCCATAGGCCTTCATCACATAGCTCCATAGAATGCATCTCATGGCCCCATGGTCTGTGTCTCATTGGTGCATAAATGTTAACCCATTGGCTTTTGCTATTGGACTTTTGCTCTCAACCCCTGACCTCCGCAGACACATCCTTGGACTACAATATTGGTGATGCTGTTGACATTTTGCAGAGGAAAGGATCTTTGCACGGGCAACAGGCGTGCATCCACCATGGTGAATGTCCCATTACCTACTGGTAATCTTCATTACCCCGATTAAAGTCCTCCTTATCCCAGTCATGTCAATATGAAGCGGTCCCGCCTCCCGACAGCAGTTGCCGGGACCGCCTCTTATGGTAATGGCTGGGAGGAACAGGACCTATGAGGGGGTAACGGTAAGGAATATGGGGATTTGGGCAGAAATCAAATCAGTGCGACTCCTGTGTCTCCATGGCCCACATATCACTCCAGGTGGTGGCAACTTATTTTAACATATATTACCTTGCAGCTTTAAGCCCCCACATGATGTCTCACCGAGCAAAGCGCTGAGGAGAGAGAGGTAAAAAAAGAAAAGCTGGTGTGATAATTACAACCTTCCCTTAACTATTGAGAATAGCAGATTTATTTTGGCATGTGTCTCTCTCCTCATTGTTTCAAAAATAGAAAAACTGACAACTGGCATTTCATTGTTTTGCGATCACTCGCTCCAAACAGCGCAGCTAATTTCTGCCACGACCTGCCGTGTTGACAGGCTCCGCACTTGACTGCAGAGCCTTAAAAGTGTAATTCTTAACAAGAAACCAAGCGGCATATTTACATGAAAATGGTGCAGCTCTGCAAGGAATTTTGCTGCGCAGAGCTGCGTCATTCTCAAAACGCAGAGAAGCGCCTTATTAACAAGAATACGGTACATCCCTGTGCTCACGCCGGGGTTAAAAATGTTGCCTAGCGCTAATGCAGGCACCCTTGCTTGCCTGCGTTCCAGATATACTTGTGTTTGTGCTGGAAGGTGTCCCTTCCTGCACAAAAACAATCTATAATGGTGTTTTGTTCCATCTATGTGTGCTGCAGAATGCAGTCTAAAGAAATAAAGCCTTTAGCCAAAAAGAGAGAGACATGTGGAACAACTCTATGGAATTTAAGAGGTGCAGGACACACAATTAAAGTGTTTGAGGTGGAGGCCTATTAGGCGACACAGGCTGAATTACAAAACACAGCAGGAGACATGATGATTCATTTTGAAATTTAAAAAATATAATTGATATCGTGTGAAGACTACAACTGACTGATGCACAGCTTCAAATGCCCTGACGAAGTTCACGTATGGTGAGCGAAACGCGTTGGCTGTTTTTTCCATAACAACAATTAAAATATAAAGACGCATTCGAATACACACAATTTGGATTGGACTCAGATGTAAATGGACTCTAGCTTTGTAGTGTATCACCATTTGTGTATTTGGTTTGTGTTTGACCATCTGGTTGCACCTTGGCAGCAGCAGGTGCTTGGTTTGGTGCACGCAGTAAAATTCTAAATTTTGATAAATCGGGATGTGGGGGAGGTGCAATACCCAGAGTGGTGCACTCATTTGTTGTGTGTATTATCCCAAACATTCCCAAATGGTCAGAACCTGTCAGGGCAGAGAGGTGTGAGGTGGCCTGGCTGGACCAGGTCTCCCTCCCTCTGTCCCTTGTGAGATGAGACAAGAGTGAAACAGAGACCCTGACGCGGGTAAAGCCAAGACCTTGGAGGGCAAGGCATAAAGGAAGAGGCCACTGATAAGAAGAAACATTGGTAATAGCTGGGCAGGCCACATTGATCAGCCAATCAAACGAGAGGACCCTATCAAATCAAAACACGCTGATAAAATGACTAGTTATAATTAGGGCTCCCTGTTTTCCGTTTTTACTGATTTTTACAGATAAATATAGACAGAAAGCATATATTTTTAAATGTGGATAAAAACAGAAATTGGTTAGCTTTTTGAGTAATTTTAAATACTGTCTGCCATGACTGCCAGGCCAAAAGCTGTGTTGCCAGGACTGCCAGGCCAAAAGCTGTGTTGATAGGTAAGGAGGTTAAAAAAGGGAGTAATTTTAGAAAATAGGCTTGTACAGCAGTAGATATGCACAAGGTTGATACTGAAATTTGCATATTGGGTGCGGGAGGACAAATGGCGTTCAGGCTATGCAACCTTCTCAATTCTAGCCAAATGGGAGGGGAGAGGACGGCCCTCGGGGGGCCTTTGCATTTGGGTGGCATCTCATCTGGGATGTAAGGCCAGGGCCCTTAAAACCAACTCACTGGATGTTCAGTGTGTTCTGCTGGAATGGTCGAATCATATACAACTGGCCCTGATAAACGTATATTCCAGACCAGTGGGTATAACAAGGCCATCACCCACCTTTGAGGAGCTCTCTGTATTTCTGCCCAAACTACCCATGGGTGTTAGAATCTTGGTGGGGGGGATTTTAATTGCCAGTTTGAGCCGTTAACTCTGATTATGGAGGGAGCACTTCTGGAGGAGGATGATCAGTGGGGAATACCGCAGTTGATTGGTCCCCCTGCTAAGCCATGGACTCCCCTAGCAACACAAATGTTGGCACTTACTCTTAGTAACTCTCTGAGGGCTTGTAACGGTAGATCTAGGAGAGATATTCCTCCAAAACCTACTTTTAACAAACCCGGGCAGGAGTCTCATTTGGATTACATCCTGGTTCAGACCTCGGACTGGAATAAGGTTCTGGACTTTGAAGTAGTCCAAAGAAGTGACAGTGACCACAATGCGTTGATTCTCTCGCTGGTTTCGCCTAGTGGTTTCACGGATGACCAGCTGGTGGAGGCATCCCCAGACCAAAACTTAATTTTAACTAACGATAGGCGCAGAGTCCGGTGGACTAAACTCCTGGATAACCCCGCCCACATCTCTGAGCTTTATGCGCGGATACTCCCCACATTAGAACGCGTAGGGACAATTATTAATCAATCCTCCTCAGAAGACCTTTTTCCTAAATTGGGCACCCTCCATATGGATCTGGTGGATACCCTTGTGGAACTTTTGAATCCAGTTGCGAGGAAAGGGCTCCGCAGGGCGCAAAGACCTTCATGGTTCAATCCAGCTTGTAGGAAGGCAAAGGCCAAACTGCTCGCTGCATTGAAGCACCCCAGGGATACAGAGGTAATTAAGAGTAGGAGGGCAGAGCTGAAGCAAGCCATCCACCTTGCAAAGGTGGATTGGGATTATTCCAACTGGGAAAACATGTTGGCCTCTCTCCAGGCTAGAGACGCTCGCAAATTTTGGCAGATAGTGAGAACAGGATCTGCCGAGCCGACTCAAGCTGTTGAGGCCAACATAGCGGCTTCGGTCTGGGAAGATCACTTCCGCTGTCTTTATGAAGAGGTCGGCCCGGGCCTACACAAGCCCCAAGCCGGTTCTTTATTTGAACATCTTTTTTCCCCCGGTGGGTCAACTGCGCAATTTTTACTCTTGGAAGGCGTCGAGCCTTTGCAACTTTCTCTAGGGGAAGTCTCTAATGCAATATCTAAATTGCCATCAGGAAAACCCCCCGGATTAGATAAGATCCCGGGTGACCTATTTAAGCACCAACCTCGGGTCTGGGCTCCTTATTTGCTAGTAGTTTATAATGCAATCCTTGCGGGAATGGCGGTCCCTAGTACTTGGCTGGGAGCAGAGATTGTACCTATCTTCAAGAAGGGCTCTCCTCTGCTCCCAGCCAACTATAGGCCAATCAGCCTCATCGACGTTTCGCAAAAACTTTTTGCGAGGCTGATTCTCGACCGCCTTCAAGAATGGATGACGGACCATTCAAACTTAAGTACATTCCAGGCGGGGTTTAGGAGTAAGGTCTCAACCACGGACCAACTTTTTCGGTTGGCCCTTCTCTTTTGGAAGACGGTGCGACTGGAGGGGGGTACACTATATACCGTCTTTGTCGACCTCCGCGCGGCATTTGATTTGGTTCCGCGGAGCAAACTCTGGTCGGTACTTGCTAAACTCGGCATCCCCCCTGCTCTCCTAGACATCATCATTCGCCTGCATACACATAACTATGCACAGGTAAGGTGCGGGAGGATGGGTCACCTTTCCAAAAGATTTCCCGTTGGCAGAGGGGTAAGGCAGGGCTGTGTTCTTGCACCGACCCTGTTTTGCCTCTTTGTCAACGGGGTAATCGATTTTTTAAACCATGTCACCAACTCTGATGCACCAAGGCTCGGCGGCAACAGGGTGCCCGCAATTATGTTTGCGGATGACACCCTGCTGCTGTCGAAATCTCTTCAGCGTATCCTGGAGGGGTTCGAGGCATTCTGTGGAGAGCATGGTCTCGAAATAAATGCCATGAAGACTAAGTTTATGATTTTCAATCCCCCCAAAAAAACACGACCTAATCCATCTATAGGCCTGAATAGACTAGAAAGAGTCTTTACGTTTGAGTACCTGGGCGTGACCATTAATGACAAAATGGAATGGGGTGATCACCAGGCAAAGTCTCAGCTCAGATTGGCGCAATTAACAGGGGGAATAATTAGGCTAGTAAATTCCAATAGATCATCTGTTAGGCCGCTAGCCCCCTCGCTGGAGATTTATAGACTCTAGGCCAGAGGAGCAATCCTCTATGGTAGTGAACTTTGGGGACATGCTTGCAGAAAAGAGTTGGTCATTCAAGAAAACAAGTTTCTTAGGCAACTCCTAAAGTTACCGGTAAGCACACCACTTCTGCCTCTTAGGCTGGACCTGGGTCTAAAGCCTTTGGACGAAGTGGTGGGTGTGAAACCTCTAACTTTTTGGAGAAGACTATGGTCCACTCCTGAGTTAGCCAATTATAGGCAGGAATTGCAGGAAATTCTTGCTCTTCCTGCTATATTGAACATCCCGTGGTTTAAATATATAAAATCTGAATTTGCCCGGCTGGGCCTTTCGTCCCTGTGAAGCGATCCTGAAGTGGCATGCCAGGGTTTGTCCCGTAAACATCTGGTGGCAACCTTTTATGCATGTAACCTGGCATCCCATACACAGGGTACACGTCCAGGTTCTCTGGCTAACATCTTTTGTGGGGTGAAAGACTTTTATAAGTTTGAGTCAGTTTTTGATGACATCTTTCCAAATCTGGCCAGGAAGCTATACCTCCAATGGCGGTACAGTACTCTTCCGTTAAGAGCATTTACAAGTAAATGGAAGCAGCAGTCTTTGGAAAACTGCCCCGGCTGCAACTGTAGGCTCGAAGATGAATTGCATCTAGTTTTCTTTTGTCCTGCCTACACTGCGGCCAGAAGGTTTTGGGTAATTCCTTTATGTAAAAATCTAGGCTTTCGTAAATGCTCTGAGGCCTTCAGAATCCTTAAAACTGACTTATCCAAAGCAACTGTGTTTGCAATGGCCAAATTTTTAGAAGCAGCATGGCACAAGAGATTGCTTTTAATTCCTAGGGTATAGCATTTCTGAGTCCTTGTTCGTGCTATTTTGCCTAGAAAATGTTGTATTATGTCACTATATGTAAGATTTTAGTTTTATCTGATACCCTGTTTTTATTTGTAAAATTAGTAATATTTTAGTTGTTTTAAGGAATCAGTAGTGGCTCATTGGAATGTAAAACAGAATAGGTGACCCATTCTTTCTCTGTATTATGTGTTATTTCGATTTTGATGTAATATGGATGTTTGTTTTTGTCTGTATTATTTTTATGTTATCTTTTATGGCAAATTGCCGAAATAAAGATTAATGATGATGATGGCATATTTTCATATAAGTGCATTGATTTATCTTCTGTGGGTGTTCACAGCATTGAAACCTGGCAGGCATTTAAGCACAAGTGCATATTTATTGGTTAAATAAATGCGGAAATATACTAATTTCAGCCTCATTTTTTCACGAAACCCCAAATCAATATGGATAAATACAGACAAAATTAGCAAAAAAATAAATGTGGATAAATACAGACGGAAATGTCCAAAAAATAAATACCATAAAACCGGTAGCCCAAGTTATAATCACCTCCACGGAAAGTGCTGCACGCAAAAATCACGCACTGCACCCACCCACACACCCCAGAGGTTCCCTCAGGTGCGCACACGGAGAGCCGCAGGCACGGTGCGGAAGCCCCACCCCCCATGCTGAGCCCCAGTATTGTGTTCCCACTGGGACACCGTCCAGCCAGAGGAAAGGCATCACCATGGCAACCTGCACATGCCCCGGCTGATGCTCCACAAGAAACTCATTAGAAATGCTTGTGTCTGTTTACTGTTGTGACAGCTCGGCGTGGCGAGATTACAGAGTGACTCACCGGGCTCCACTCACCAGGGGGCCACATGGCACGGGAGCTGGAGTGATGTATGTGGGGCCCTCATTACACTGGGTTTGGGAAGGGTACATGCAGGGCATAAGGGGTGAGGAGTTGGCCTAACGGCTAGGGCGCTCGACCTCGGACCTGGGTTCGAGTCTCGGTAACGACGCCAAAAACCTCCTGTGATTCTGGGCAAATCACTTAATCTCCCCGTGCCTAAAATAAAAGTAACTGGAAAACGTAAAAAAATGTAACGTAACTGGAAAAATATGTAAAGCGCTCTGATACCTGATTCGGTTCGTGTCTAGTTCGCGCTATATAAAACTCTGCAAAAAAAATAAAAAATAAGTCCTAAAAAAATGAAGTGAGGGGACTAATCTAGTTAATCAGTATGCAAGTGGCATCGCAGCACGTGACACTGCGGCGCGTGGCATCACAAGATGTGACATCAGATCTTAAGCCCTCACATATATGTTTAGCAGGTGTGTCGGGAGTACATTTGAGCAGATTTCGAGTATACTTGTAAACCCTCCTTATTTAGGCAGAGGAATCACACTGTTGTAAGCTTCACATAAACCAATGTTACCTTTTGTCAGCGTAAAGCTTCCTCTAGCCATAGTGCTTTAACCTCTTCGACGCCGGGCGTCATGAGTCACGGTGGGCGTGTGCTGATGACGGCCGGGAGCCGTCATGACCACGCCCGCGATCGGAATGTTCAGCACTGCGGCGGAATCCGCGCCGCAGTGATGAGGTTAAAAGAAATAGTGATATTTTTAAATTATTACAACGCCTCCTCAGGGGAAGTATGCGCTATATAAATGCTATTTATTTTGTGCTAACACTGGGAAAGATCAACACATCTCCAGTTCTTACTGTGCGTGCATATCTCCTAAACAGAGCATGAACACAGTGAAAAGCTGCCACTCTTGTACGTGAGAAGTGCTACCAAGGTGTGAGCCTTTGTTTCCCCTCTGCTGCATTTGCATCAGGTGTGAGGCTCCTGACTGCTGACAGCCAGGAAACTCCAACAAAAGGAGGCCTGATGACCCCTGAGATGGCCTTTGTTATGGGCCCAGCCGGAGTCAGAAATAGGAGAGCCCCAAGTTGTTGCAGATGGAAAGCAGATAACAACCTGCAGGTGCTGCTGAAAGTGTCAAGTGTTTGGAAATTACACCAGGATGAATTCAGCATCTTTTTCACTGAGGCCCAACTTCTTGGCAGAGTTGACAGGGTCCACCCAGTGAAAAAAGTGGTGGGGAGGCCGTCCACCCGCGTGTACACCGACTCGTGCCCTGGGTACATGTGTATCTCGCTGTTAGACAGGGCCACTGGAATTGTGCGGCAGCAGAGGACCAAATTATGCGGCAGTACTGGCCAAATTATGTGACCGAATGAGCCATATTTTGTGATAGCATTCATAATTTTGTCCGTTTTTTCACGTGTTAACACTGTCTTGGCAAAGACCGCATCTCATTAGTATCAGTTTAACATCCAAATACAGTAACAAGCAACCGAAGGATGACCAGTCAACTTTTGCATACGGCCTTCCAATGTGCGGCAACACGGGTCGACGCAATTTAAGTAACTTTTGATCTCTTTGAGCTATAAATAATTTTTTTCTATTAAATCCGAAGATTATACAACAGATGATTGATTATGCAGCAAATGTGGCAAATCCATATTAATGTGTAAAACGCCTCAGATGATCGATTACATTCTTCCAGTGGCCCTGCTGTTAGGTCATCTTCCAAGGCCACTGAATGTCCTTACAAAAGGAAGGTGGTCACCCTGCCAGTCCAGGCTTAGGTCAAATGCGACTGTAGTGAGTATAGGGGTTGGAATTGGAGACCAAGGGGTTTCTGTGTAAAGCGTGTCGCTCTCAGTGGGAGAGTGATGCCTCCATGGGCGCTATCCTGTCCTCCGTATAGGCATCTGTCTTGATATTTTCCATGCACTAGAGCACTGATACTCAAAGTACAGCACGGGGGCTACTTGCGGCCCTCCTGACCTTTACATGCGGGCCCCTGGTCAGCAGTAACACTGGGCTACTGTTTACTCGTCTCAGCACAAAAATTAAAAAATGTTAAATGAACAGCAAGCATTTATCTAAAGGTTAATACAGTTAACCCCTTGCGTGCTGCAGTCGGCTGTTGGCCGACGGTAGCACTACTTCCCTAGTGCTGCCGTTGGCCAACGGCCGACCCAGCCCCGCCCACTCTTCAGAACGCCCGCACGGTGGCGGAAAAACTGCAGCGGTTAAGGCGTTAAAGAAAGAAAGTAACTAGGGTGTACTGCACCCCTTAACTTCAGGAACATCTGCATTTTTAAAGACAGCAAATGTGTAAAAATATGATAGTCTCTTCAAAATTCAAAAAGTGTATTTCATTAACCTGAAGAACTGTTTCACTTTAGTCAATCTGATTATACCAGTGCATTCAGAAGTATTTTTATTTTAAAGTAAAAGGTTTCAAACATGAATTTAGAAATGGTCTTGCTCCCCCCCCCCACCCACACCACCCTGACAGCAATGCCATTAGTTATTAAATCCAAACACAGGAGAAGGTTTTGTACAACACGCATCCTGAAAGCATGTCTTTTGAGGTTCTCTTATATGTAATAATGAAGAAAAAGGAGGGAAATTGAAATAAAACAAATGCCCGGGATCCCACAATTTGTTCAAGAGGGGAAGATCGGATTCACCCCAGGTCTTCTGGTTCCACTTTGTACAATTCAGTTAAGCCACTAACTGTACAGGCTTCGCTTCCCCTACACACACTTTACGCCCGCCATTCCCCCCTCCATACCAGTCATACCAAGGACCCAACTTTTTGGCCCTCCGGAAAATGTTTGCAAGTACCCGTGCACTAGAGTAACCCAGGGCCACATCTACAATTAGGCAAGACTAGGCAGCTGCCTAGAGCGGCAAAAGTGGGAGGGCGGCAAAAAACATGAGTTTGGGAATATCTACTGCATTAATTCTTCTAGCCCGGATGACAGGGGAGAGATTAATGGTTGTAAAAGGGAGGGGGCGGCATTTTTCAATTCTAGCCTAGGGCGGCAAAACACCTAGAAACGACCCTGGAGTAACCTATCAGCCATCTTCCTCTTAAACCAAATTTACACATGTTCTTGGACCATAAATATGTTGCACTGTGGTCCATTTTCACTAGTGGCTGATGATCCTTGAAAGGGGTGGGCCATAAATACACCCCCCCCCCTCGAATTGCACTAAGCGCGTCCCACTGCCTTAATAGGGTTTGTGGGAATCTCCCCCTCAGGTTTCTTTTGAAAAATGAACTCAAATTGGGAATTCTACAGTACTATTTTCAGGCATGTTTGCTGAAAAGCCAAAAATCTAAAGGGGTATCCATGAGGTTCCAAAATGTTACTTTTGTGCTAAGTGGAGAAGTGCGGCTCAATGGTTAGAGCGGCCGACCCTGATGCAGAGGTCTGGCCCAGGACCAGGGTTCAATTCCTACCTGAGCGGATCTTGGGCTTAATTTCCTCGGACCTGATAATTCTCGCCTCTGTGCCTGTTCTAATCATGGGTCCCACTCTGCAACTCTGGGCACTAGCTTGCTTAATCTCCACAACAGCGCTGGGATGCCTGGCTTCACCTTGGGGGTGCCCAGGAGTGGACGTTTCACAGGGAAAAGCCAGGAAGGGTTCCACAGCGGTATGTGTTACAGCGCCAGGACACCCCAGTTGGGGTATAAGTGCGCTTTACAAGTACAAATTTCATTTCAATTAAGGCTGGCCCTACTCAGTAGAGTGGGGGTTCACCCACCCCAATGAAAGCTTGAGAAAAAAGTGGCAAAAGCTGGTGTAAGATTTCAGTACAATTGGTGGTACAAACAATTATTTTTCATGGCCTCTTTATTCACTTAATTTTTATGTAATTTTATTCTTGGAAGGGGCATAAAAGTAGACAAGTCTCCCAGTCTCTGCAGTAGACGGCGGGGCTTGACCTGTTTTACACATTCGTCTGTGAGTACCACCATTCAGGTTAAAGAGTTGTACTAGGTTCGAAGAGGAGACATGGTAAACCAATCTTACTAGCTATGGTCTCAAACGGAAGTAGTGATTATTATCTAAAAATATACTTTTGGAAATTAAGTTTGCAAAAATATACACATTTTTCTATGAAATGCAAACTTTTCGTTTGGAAAAGTATAACATGTTCTTAAAAAAAAACAAAAAAAACATTCGCATTAAAAAAACATTTTTTCATCCTGAAGCACAAACGTTTTCTTTTCTCCAATATCGACTTGTCGTTTCTGTAAAGCATTTACATGTACTACTCTCACACATGCGTAGATGCTGCTTTGTATGTCCATGTATCACCATCTCATGCCAGTGGTGCCCTTTACATGATGAGAAATAAAATGTTTAGGCCAGGACCAACATTTTAAAGAGGTGATCAGCATCATGCCGTGGTTGACAACAATAATAAAGAATTACCCTTATCGTGCCGGGGGCAGCGTTACACCTGGGGGTAGTTGCCATTGTGCGATGGATATCAATAACATGCCAGTAATTACCACCATAAACATGCCAAAACCATTTTTACCACCACATCAGCATGTTGTAGTGAGACAGTAATTACCAATATTAGGCCAAAGCTTGCATTATACCATGGCTCATGGCAACATTGCCACTATGTGAAGAATGCAAGTCCAGAAAACTACGTTTCCCAGAGTGCCACAGGACTTGCACTGGTGGCGGCCATCTTAGATCCAAAGATCCAAAGAGCATATGTTCCTCATGTTTGAGCGTGTTCCTTGCTAAGCCAGATTGATACTTAGTTGCTGAAGCCGGACTCTTGTTGACACCTCAGGAACCTGTTGCCAGAAGATTGGAACTGATTGCACCTTTATTATACATTATTGCGTTTCTCCAAACCTCTGTCTATTGCATCTCGTAGCCTGAAACACTATCAGGTAAAATGAAAATGCCAGAATGGTTTAGTGAAAGCAGAGAAAGACATTGAAATTAGAAGTGTTTGGAGTTTAAGATGCCATAGTCTAAGGTTTGGAGAAATCTTGGGAAATCAACCAGGCCTGGGTGGAGTTCATGGCCATCCACTACGAGCAACTCCGCAAAGTGACCAAAAAACTCTGCCACGCTACACGGAGTTCCGCAAGTGGTAGAGTGCATTAAGTCGCCCCTTTCCCGCAGATTTTTAGTGCCGGGTGGAATAAGGAGACAGACCCAAGGAACCAGCAGGTAACTCTTCTAATGCACCATCTCTCGCCTAGAAATTCTATTAAAAAAAAGAAGCTAGTAGTGGCTATTGGCTTAGTAGTTGGTAGCTGCGCAGGACCATTGTCATCAGATAACCAGGACCTAAAAGTTTTCTATATTCTATAAGAGCATTCTATAATAAAAGTCTTACATTGTGACAATTCTGATTCAGAAACAGAATCTGGTGCTTTGTTCAAATAGACTTTCAGCATTTTTTGAGACATGTCTTTGGTGGTGTAGATGGTTTTACCACTCGTCCCTCCTTCGCCTTCCTTCTTAACCAATGAGGCTCCCTCGCCTCTGATAGACCAGTCCCCTCTTTAGATAAAATCGCTCCGCGACACACAAACACCGGATAGGGGAATCGAAAACAACCAATATATGTATTTTTTAGCCTAAGCACTCAAATAGGATCAACATAAATTGTTTGAAATATTTGTGGTTACTTTTATGAGGACAATTTGAGGTGGTTTCGCTATCATTCATTTAAGATTTTATCACTGGAGAGATTTTACACCGCAGTGCATACAATTAGGTACTTTTTTACGTTAATGGCAATGAATAAGGTTCTTGCAATATGCATAGTGGCAGAAACCAGTCTTCGCGTGTGTTGCTTTGGTAGTTCAGATGTATTCAATTCATTTGTGTATGACTTGATCTCCACTTCCTGGTATTGTTTATTATTTTATTTTATTTTATTTTATTTTAAGGTTTTATAGAGCGCGAACTTGACCCGTGAGGGTATCAGAGCGCTTTACATATTCAAAGGGTAGTATAGAGCGTAGTATATCACAGGACCTGTACATCATAGAGCTTACAGAGTTGAGGGGTCATAAGGTAGGCAGGAGATTCCAATAATACTATACATTTGGGGAAGGAGAGACTATACATCGGGGCATTTTACAGAGACAAGAGTCATACAATAGGCAGGAAATCACACGAGTACTGTACAAGGTCGCAGGATGAGGCAATAGTCACTTAGGTAGCTGAGGAGCAGGTTTATCCAAGGAATTTACCCATGAGGAAGGATTTGGCCTCTTTTTGAAGCGTGCAAGGGAGGGGATTGTTCTGATGTCAGGAGGGAGGGAGTTCCATATTCTTGGTGCAGATCCGGCGAAGGCTCGGTAGTAAGTTTTTGTTTTCCTAAAGCGTGCAGGCCGGAGGAGGAGGGTGTTAGCCGATCATGAGTTTCTGCTTCCTCCAGATAACACAAGCTTCTGTGCCAGATACGCAGGGGAGTTAGAGTGTAAGGCCTTGTGCGTGATGGATGCCATTTTGAGGTGGATCCTAGCCTCGACGGGAAGCCAGTTCAAAGCTTTCAAGTGAGGAGTGATGTGATCGAATTTTCTAGAGCCTGTAAGAAGTCTGGCGGCTGCATTGAGGCAGGTTTATAAGGGAGCCAGCGAGATCTTAGGTAAGCCGGAGAGGGTGGAGCAACCATATTCCAGTCGAGAAATAACTAATGATTGGACTGCTAGTTTTAGGTCAGGAGCGTCAAGAAAAGGTTTTAATTTCCATAGGTAGCTTGGTGGAATCTGGCAGATTTGGCCATTGCGTTGACATGGTCTTGCATGTTCAAATTGTGGTCCAAGGTAATTCCCAGAGATTTGGCCGAATCCACAATGGTTGGAGAACAGTTTAAGGCAGTGATGGCTTTAATCCATGTCTGGATCTCAGGGTTGTTCTTGGGTGGGGAGATTTAAAGGAACTCAGTTTTCTTAGCATTGAGTTTAAGTTGGTTTGAGGAGAGCCATCTGACGGTCAGCTTCAGGGCCTCATTCAAGGTGAGGATCTCCGCAAGGGAGGAGATTTTTATGTAAATCTGAGCGTCATCAGCGTATATATGGAAGGAGATATTTGCAGTGTTAAGGACTTCGGCAAGGGGTTCAAGATAGAGATTGAAGAGGGTGGGGGACAACGTTGATCCTTGCGGGACTCCCACCATGACCATGGAGGGGGCAGACAGTTCGCCGTTTATTAAGAATCTCTGAGATCGGTGTTGAAGGTAGGAGCTAAACCAGTCGAGGACTGTACCATCTAATCCCATTCTCAATTTAAGGCGTTCGAGTAGCATCTCGTGGTTGACGGTGTCGAAGGCGGAGGAAAGATCGAGGAGGATCAGGAGACAGGTTTTATCTTGGTCAAGGGCTAGAAGAGCATCATCGACAATGTGGAGCATGGTGGTTTCAGTACTGTGACCCGGTCTGAATCCAGATTGGCAGTCGTCGAGTAGATGGAAGTTGTTGATGTGGTGACTTAGCTGTGTTTGGACACACTTTTCCAGCACTTTGGCCAAGAGAGGAATGTTGGAAATTGGTCTAAAGTTGTCTGGGGAGGCTGGGTCCAATGACGGCTTTTTCAGAATGGGGAGGACTTGGCCAGCTTTCAGTGAGGCCGGTATTGATCCCTGTCGGAGAGAGGCATTGATTATCGCAGTCCAGCTGGGAATAATAGATTTGGCAACGGTCGCGAGACATTTCGAGGGGAGCGGGTCGTTGAAATGGTTGTTAGGGTTCAGGGTTGAGAGGATTTTAGCGACAGCGTGTTCATCATAGGGTGTGAATTCGGACCAGTGTGCTTGATTCTTCGGTGCGGACCATGGCGGCAAGGGAAGAGACGTTGGAAGGTCAAGGTTCGGAGGGGGGAGTGAGGCAGCCTTGAGTTCGATATCTAGGGCTTTAATTTTGTTTGCGAAAAATGAGGAGAAATCCTAGGAGGAGATGAGAGACTTGGGGGATTCTTTCGTTGTTTTGGACAGTTTGTTCAATTGAAGTTTGACCATCTCAAAGAGTTTGCGAGGTCTGTTCTGGGCATTTCCTAATTCCGCTCTGAAAAATTCCTTTTTTGAGTTGAATTGATGTTACCTTAGGAAGCCCATCTTGTGTCAAATAATAATTGTCATTCCCCAGAAAGCCTGGGGGCCCGATTCACAGGACTACCTTATGACAAAATCCTAAACTTACTACCATTTTGGTATTCACAGAAGGCATTTAGAAGTCCTAAAGTTAGGAGTCCTAACTTTACTACTCCTAAACTGAGAAAAATCCTAACTTTAAGACTTTCGGTATTCACAGAAGGCACTTACTCATTTTGGTATTAGTGCTTTTTGGGAATACCAAAATGAGTAAATGGTAGTAAGTTTAGGATTTTGTCTTAAGTTAGTTCTGTGAATCGGGCCCTGGAAGTGGAGCTGTTCATAGTGTAATGATTGTATTACTCAGTGTCTTTCCAGGTCGATTTTAGTTTGCATCAGTGTAACTGCTGCTACTTTGTACCATGGATGTTCACTTTGGTCAGAGGCAGAATTGTCTTACCAGTGGATTCTGCATGTGCAGTACATTCACCAATGGGAGGTGCCCTTACAACCAGCTAGCCACACCCAGACCTGCTCCTCTCTTATCATCTTCCCTCATAAGTCTTTGTAATCATCGAATTCCCAAGCATTAAATTCACATTGCACCTTTGTACTCAGGATGGTGGATCCGAAAAAAATCAATCTTCAGACTGAAGCATTTGTTTTTTTGTAGGGCCATAGTATTCAAATTTATTTTTCTGGAATCCACTCCCAGTTTTCGAGCTCTGCAGTTTTCGTTTCTTTAGAACTACATTCATTCTTAGATTTAGCTTCAATTTGTGGTTTATGAGGGTTTTGTTGCAAGGGTGTCTCTTTCCATAGAGATATGCTTGAATGAATGAATGAATGAATGAATGAGGACTTATAAAGCATGCAGCTACTCCAAGGAGTGTCCTGGTGCTAGCGGGCATAGCCCAGGTGCGCAACCCCACAGCAGAAGATTTACTCCCCCCTCCCCGTCCCTAGAGAAAAAACAAGATTCCATTTTTTCTCAAAAGATGAGCTCAGAAGCAGCCAAGCTCGGTTCTTGGGAGAGGTCAATCAAGCCTTAGCACCCAGAAAGGAGTAGGATTTGTCTTATATTTGTAAAATCATTTTCAGCAACTGAACTTTTTTTTAGTTTTGTGGAGTGGCAGGATATCTCTGCCAAGTAGCCAAAAGAGTAACATCACAGTTTATTTTACTTGCATCTATTTCAGTTGCGGCATCCATGTTGTGTAACAGTTTCATACCCAGGTGTACAGCAGGGGAGGCACCACGCTCTACCTGTATTTGCTTTTAGACCTGGTAGCACTGCAATTGGTTGCATTTCCTGCATAGTAATGTAAATAGTTGCTAGATTTATCATGACAGCCTTTGTTGTGGATTTTGTAAAAATCGAATTGGAAGGCTGTCTCAAACAATGCTATTTTTTTATTATTTTATTTTAATTTAATTAATTTTATTTTATTTTAACGCTATTTTTTTATTTTTTAATTATTTTATTTGGGAACAATAAAATAGTTAGAATAACTGAACCAATACATTTCTTTTGACTGCACTCTGAATATCGAAACCAGTATAGGGATGGGACACAGTATCGAGGACAAATATCGAACATAAAATATTGACAGGTAAGTAAGTTTAGATTTTCTATTGCGAACTCCACATGGATGGACCAATGCATTACATTGCATTACATATAATATGGCTGTACCGAGAGCTCATAGCCTGTGCGTCATTGACTCTACCACTTCCTTCATTCCTCCCTTTGTAACTGTGCCTCTGGAGTTATTGGTTTCCATTGCCAATATTGAAGGGTGCTAATGGCTGTTATTAACCCCTTGTGTGCTTTGGACAGCCACCGGCTGGCCGACGTCACGGTGGGCGTGTGCTGACGGCGGCCGGGGGCCGTCCGAATCCCGCCCACTCAATAAAACCCCCACACAGCGTGAAAATTTGTGCAGCGCGGAAGGGGTTAACCAACGTATATCCACATTTCGCATTGTGTTGTGTGGAGCGGATTTACCCCATGCTTTCTTGTGACAATTTTTCTCCTTCCAAGTACACATTTTTACCTGGACTAGTTTCCACCAGGATACACCTGGTGCTATCACTAACCCCATCTGGTCTTTTGCCCACCCGTTACTCCTGCCTCCAACACAATATCCGCTTATTTGTAGCCCACAGCATTCTATCTCTAATTGAATAATCCTAGGTGCTCTTACCACAAGTCTAATTTCTCTTAACCTGCTAGGCCAATCTTTTATTGATGCCATAAAAACACCATTTTATCATTACCGTGTACTTCCAATAGCCTTGATAAAATTCCACAAAAAGGGATGAAACACGTCAGTTGTTCTAATCTCAAGGAGAAGGACATATCTATGAAAGGTTATGTGTGGTTATTGTTTACGCCAAGCTACAAGGATGATTTAAAATATTTAAGACTTATACATCTCTTCAGGCCTAGTTTATACATATTAATTTGCTATAATTTAAGTTTGGGATATAATCCCACATTCCCTGTTGCATGTAGTGGACTCTGGAGAGCTTACCGTAGTCTCCAATCAATGAATGTTTTGCAAATATCTGTACTCGTGACCAGTGATTAATTTTTAGAAAAAATAAGTGTTGGGACTCTCGTCAGGAGGCAGCCTGCATCAGTCTATTTCTCCTGTTAGGGCACCTAAAACAGAACCAACTACTAACCATGAAAGGTGGGAGAGGGTGTAACGTAATGGCCAGAGCTGCCAACTTTGGGGCTGGGAACTAGGTTCGAGTCTTAATGTTGGCTTCCTTCCTGTGATTCTAGGCAAATCACTTAATCTTCACGTAAATTAATGTGTCCTTAGCTAGTGCTCATGAAAAGCGGCAGTGTTGATTATTAAGTGCCAGTGCTGAGCACCGGAAAGCACCGGCTCAAATTAAGCATTGCTCTAGACCAAGAGAGCTCATTGCTTATCCTTGTTGGTGGGCAGCAGGGTGATTGTCTGGTTGAAGCACCCACTTTGGGTAAAATGTATAATACTCCAACCTTTGCTGGCTTTGTAAAGGTTCCATAGGAGACTTGGAACACCTTATCTTCCGATACAAACATATTTGGTCCTTCTGGGATCAACTAGATTACACCATAAATTAATTCGCCTATACCATTAAAAATTCAAATTTGATGATGGTTGCTTTAGGCCCCTATACAATTGTCCCTTCCCCCTTTATCAGCAAATGGGATTTTCATCTCCTGGACTTAGAACCAAATCCATCTTCACAGGATGGAAGAGCCATCACAATATCTCACATCACACATGGTGAGCCTAGGTATGTTCCATTAGAAATGTGGACAATATAATGAATTATAACAACTTAAATGCTTCCTCTCTCAGGTCCCAATGGAATAGTTTAGATTTATATCTGCAAACAGTCAGGTCCCCCTGACTTATTTTGGACATCTTCAGACTACTGTTATATCTGTAAGAGCGCCTCTTCCTTCTTACTTACATCTTTCCTTTTCTCCTCTCCTTTTCCTTTCCTAATTACCTCTACTCTCTATAAATTCTGTATCTGTCCTTTATATATCAATAACATATAATATACGCCTGTAGTACGAGAATTGTGGCTCACTGGTTAGAGTGGCAGACTCTGAAGCAGAGATCAGGCCCGGGACCAGGGTTCAAGTCCCGACGCGGCAGGGTTTTGGGCTCAATGTCCGCGGACTCGATAATTCTCGCATCGGCGCCTACTCTAATCATGGGTCCCACGCTGCAACTCTGGGCAATAGCTTGCTTAATCTCCACAACGGCCCCAACAACACTGGGATGCCTGGCTTCACCTTGGGGGTGCCCAGGAGAGGCATCTCACAGGGAGAGCCAGGAAGGGTTATACAGCGCCGGGACGCCCCGTTGGGGCAGCTGTGCGCTTTACAAAATACACTACATTTACATTTACATATGTACAAAGTCAACCTTTCTACCTTGTTTTCTTCATGGTTTACTTGTTCTGTTTTGATTAACATCAATAAAGCATATTGAAATTTTTAAAAAATCTAAGCCTGGGTGAAATTTAAATCACACTGGGGTACTTTGCGCAATTTCTGGCATTTTTGCGTAAAGTTTGTTACACAAACTTCCTGAAATTATACCACTTTACATAATTCTGCACATTCACCGTAAAAATGTACCACAAACGCACCGGAACAACAGAACATGAGCGGCTGCTGTTCTTCGCTGTGCTTTTGTTTAAATGTGTCTTCTGCCAACAATTGGTGCGAAGATGCATTCTGCGCTAAAATATAACGCGAAATGACAGATTTGTATTTGCGCCATTACGTTGAATTTTGCTGTGATGATACAAAAGCAAGTTACACAAATTTCACACACCCCTATAATACTTCTTAACCTCATTGATGCTCATGACGGCTCCCGGCCGTCATGAGTCACAGTAGACGTGTGCTGATGACGGACGGGCGAATTAATTGGTGGGCGGAGTTCGGACGGCTCCCGGCCGTCATGAGCACACGCCCACCGTGATTTATGACGGCCGAGAGCCGTCCTCTGTAACTGAGCGCCACGCCCAGCCCCGCCCCCCCTCGCACCGCGGAATTTGCCGCGCGGCTTAGGGGTTAACAACAGCCATTGGAACTGTATCCTTTGCCATTTTGGTGTGAGACAACCAGCGTACAACTCCCGTAGCTGAGTAGAGGCAACACTCTGCACAACGACCCCTCATGCACTACATCAGCAGCCCTGAAAGGCATCCTTTATTGTACTGTATTGCAATTGCATTTATATAGCGCTTACTACCCCAACGAGACGGGGAAGTGCTTTATCGGCAAGTAGCATGCTACCCCGGGACCCATAAAGGATTAGTGGTGAATTAGTATAGTGAAATATAAAAGTAATTTGTTTGGCAGATGTTATGCTTCCACGTCACTAACAGTGGTGAACATCCATTACAACGCAACTGTTACAACGCAGTACCTTTACAACGAATCCTTTACAACGCAAGTGCCTTTACAACGCATGCTATGTCATGCGTTGTAAAAGTATGCGTTGTAGTGTCATTCATTCCTAGCAGTGGCCTGAAGAGGGTTGGCCACATCACCCCAGCACTGATGGAGGGAATGACGCCGGCTCCCCCTCCAGGGCTGCGTCATCGTCAACCCCAGATGCATCTGACGCAGAGGCTCCAGGACCAGCATCCCTGCATCCCTGGACCAGCTGAGCCTGACAACGCCAAGCCAGGAGCCAGGACAACGCCATAGAGATGGAGATGAAGAGATGCAGGATGGACAGTGTGTCTCCATTGGGGACACAGGAGGTGGAACACTGCTGGCGTCAGAAGAGCTCCAATCCCTCTACAATTCAGAAGGAAACTGAAGCGCCATTTCTTCAGAGAGCACCGTTGCCCAGAACAAGGCAGATCTGCTGGTCACAACCATCACCCATGCACCTAGGGCTCAGGATACAGGGCACAACCGTCCACGACCATTGGCCCACGCACCTAGGGCCCAGGATATGGGGTATAACTTTCCCTGGTGATTCACTCACGCACCAAGGGACCAGGATGCAGGGTATAACTGTCCCCTGCCATTCACCCATGCAGCTAGGGCCCAGGATGCAGGGTACAACTGTCCCCTGCCATTCACCCATGCAGCTAGGGCCCAGGATGCAGGGTACAACTGTCCCCTGCCATTCACCCATGCAGCTAGGGCCTAGGATGCAGGGTACAACTGTCCCCTGCATTCACCCATGCAGCTAGGGCCCAGGATGCAGGGTACAACTGTCCGCTGCCATTCACCCACGCACCAAGGGACCAGAATACAGGATTCAACCATCCCCAGTCATTCACCCATGCACCGAGGGCTCTGGACACAAGGTACAACCATTCCCGGTCGTTCACTCATGCACCTAGGGCCCAGGATGGAGGCTACAACCACCCCCGGCCATTCACCTGCGCACCTGTGACCCACGATACAGGGTATATTCATCACTTGCCATTCAGTCAGTCAGAATATCTTTATTCGACTTATTCAAAGTCATACAAAGAAGCAAAAGCGATAAAACATGACATAAAAAGCATAATTAAATTTCCTAATATCTAAAAAGCTTCATACTCGATGTACATTATAAATACTATTTACACAATTTAAAAGCATACATTTATATATAAGACAATACACATAATCTCATTACGAGAAATAATCTTTTAGGGCGGAGATTGGCCAACAGCTTTCGCCCTCGCAGCGGCGACTAAAAAATTTGCAAGACTAAACGCTGTGCGTGGGTTTGTCATAAGTTGTAAGTAGAGCAGCGCAGGGCGCACCTGTGTGAACCCTGCTTCTTTAAGTATGGGGAGCAAGTATTTTTTCCTCTGCTCATGATATAAACTACAAAACATGACAAAGTGCATTGTGTCCTGCACAGAAAAATTGTCGCAGCTGCAGGGGGCGGCTAATTCTGGCTTCTGCCATCCCTTAAAAGAGCCTAGGTGAAAATGAATAAGATTAAACCGAAATTTGGTTAATAAAAACCTATGGTAAGGGATTGTTACAAAGCGGAGATACGGTGCCAAATAAGGAACGCTTAGCAGTAGATAGTGGGCCCTAACTGCTGGTTTCTGAAGCTCAGCTGCCTCGCGACATGCTTCCTTCCCTTCTTTGAAGGCCTTTTTTATGTAGGCTATATCCTGAGCCCTAATTTTCTCTGGACAGAGGAAAAGTTCTGGGCGACCCAATTCTTTAAATGATTTACTTAAGTAGGCCAGCCATGGGATTTTACTGTAGTTATCCAATGATTGGACGTCCCTCAAAATTTTGTGATTCAGTGGAAGGTCGACGTTTAACCACATTTTCAACCACAAGATCAAGGGTGCTACACTTAGTAAATCCGACAAATATGGCAAACCCACCTCCTTATGGATGGAATAGGTTGGGGTTGACTGGGGCACAGAAAGGAGAGATCTTATGAATCTATTTTCTGCTCTCTGAATGGGGTCAAGATTTACATACCCCCACAGAGGAGATCCATATGAGGCGATGGCAACAGGTTTACTCTTATAGATCTTCAGCATAGCTTCCATGGTCCTGGCGCCCAGCTTGCCAGCAAAACCCAAGAGTGCAGAAGCAGATCTAGTAACTGCCAACCTCTTTGCGCTTATCTGTGGACCCCAGGTGCCTTTTTGATCGAACAACACTCCCAGATAAGGGAATGTGGTTACCTCGGAAACAGGGATCCCACTACAAAAGAATGGTTTATGTCTTCTCTTTGTGCACTCTCGTCCCATAACCATAGTGTGGGATTTGGACACGTTAACCTTAAGGTCCAGATTTTCCATAAAGGAACCAAAGGAATTAAGAAGAACCTGAAGTCCAGCACCCGTGCGGGCGATCAACACAGCGTCGTCCGCGTACAGGAGTGCCGGAATATGGGTATCTCCTGCACGTGGGACGTCCGTGCCCAGGCCTCGCAGGTGCGCCCCCAGGCCATTAATATAGATGGTGAAAAGCGTGGGGGCCAAGATGCAACCTTGCCGTACCCCTTTCAAGGATTTAAATAAAGGGGTACGCCTGCCATTGTTGGACACTCGGACGGCTGCAAAAAGCTCCTGGTGCAGTGTGGCCATAAACATAACCAGGGCTTCATCGATTCCCAAATCCAGCAGAGTTGACCATAGTTTGGACCTGTTAACGAGGTCGAAGGCCGAGGAGAGGTCCATAAATGCCAGATACACTGAACCCTCCTTAGCCAACGTGTACTTAGAGATGAGTAGGTACAAATTAATGCATTGCTCGATTGTACCTTTACTCTCTCTGAAACCATATTGCAGTTCACATAGCCCACCACACCCCTCAACATTCTCCCTCAATCTGGATAAAAGGACTCTCCCCAGAATTTTTACGGTTGAGTCCAAAAGGGATATAGGCCTATAGAATGCTGGATCGTCCCGCTGACCTTTATTTTTATAAATGGGGACGATGGTGGATATAGCCCATGATGCAGGAGCTGAATTGCCGTTAACTGCATTAAACACGTTAGACAACACTGTGGTATATAAATAAATAATACCGGATCTATTTTTGAATGAATGAATGAATAACAGATAGCTCAATAAATAAGAGTCAAAATTCGAGGTAGTAGGAGTTTTGCAGGTTTATTACAGCATAAGGACAGGAACAGGACAACCTGCACGGAATAGGATGGCAAGCCTGGCAGCGCTGCCGTGGTCAGGGTCTAGAATGGCTCACCAACAGGATCGGAACTGGGAACACTTTTTAATAACAATACATGAGCATATATACATAACGCCAACACATAGCATTACATTGCAATGGGCGTAGCAGTGGGTGGAGCAAGAGGCATGACGCGAAACAGTCGCGAAAGATAAGGGCTAAAGAGGGTGTAACTGGGTGTGCACATAGACATGTGATGCAAATGTAACAGAATATGTCATGAATGGGCGGAAACATTGGAGGGGGCTACCTAAGGAGCCGGGACCTCTAACCTGATGGTGCGCGCAAACTGGCAATGACGTGTTACTAGGAGAAGCTGGGGGCTATGAACTCTGTGCTAGGAGCAGAGACTAAAGTCTGGAGGGTCGGAGCGACATGTACCTAAACCCTATCTGGTATCTAATGTTTAGGGAACATGTTGATATAAACTAGAAGTCATGAGGGGAAAAGCTAACAGACTCTAAGACTGGACCATGCATTATTCTACATGTAGTGCGTGATGAAGAATATTAAATGACCATTAAATACAGTATTTCTCTTAACATGGGGCCGAATAGGCTAGACAATGACGGAAACTATTGATGCAGTTCAGTAGCTTAGGAATGCAGAGAAGGAGGACTGAACTGATAACTGGAACTATAACATATTCTTGGCAGACTCAGAGGCTGAGCCAAGCTGGGCCGGGCACTGCGAGGCAGGAAGTAAGTGAAGGGTCGAGGATACAGGTGGGGGCTGTATCCCTCCTCAGCGAGGCTTCAGGGGACAGGAGCTGAATCTGATGTCCAGGCCCTTTTGAGGCCTAGAAACGGGGACTTTAAAATGGAATAACGTGCACACTGAGAAACGTGGCAACATAACTTTACATAGGCCTGATATTCGTAGTATTCACGAGGACTGGAAACTGGCATACTAGAGGGGGACACAACTATAATTGCGTCTTGAATCGGACATGGGGAATAACATATGCATATTGGTCATGCACACATAACATATGATGGATGACACGTAGGGACATAGAACATGACAAAATTTACTTTTCCACATTCCCTCCTTGTCACTACGTTTCCATCAGGAAACATCAATATTCATGATGCCATCTATCATTTCATACAATACCATTTGTTCATCTCGAATTGTCTTGGAACGAGATTGAGAACGGGGCTTGGGACTAGGAATACAAGAGGTAGCACACATGCCGCAAATCGCAGGGCCACATTGTATACAGAGGCAGCAGCTGAATATGATCGCTACTGCAATACCTAGAAAGGACAATATTTTCCATCCCCAGGCGGAAATTATATTCCAGAACCAACCGGACCATGTCCAGGTGCCTGGATCTTGGTGTATCAGATGGGCAATTTTATGAAGTCTGGTTATAGCTGAATAAACAGACGGCGCGTTATTTGGAATGAAAATGCAGCAACTGGATCCGATGAGTCTACAGGCCCCGCCCCTATCGGCCAGTATGACGTCAAGGACGAGACGATTCTGGAGCACAACAATTCTCATAAAGGATTGCTCTTCGGTTAAGTTACCTAGAGCGGAGGCAGTCTCATCTACTACAGCTTCAAGGGTTCTTGTTAACCTACGGATTAGCTTACTATTTACAACTGTACCTAAATAAGGGAAAACACCTTTATCAATATCAATGAATTGCTCTGCAGCAGTTTCAGTATAGTCGACAATCGGGAGATTTCTCTTGTGTCTAGTATGTACTAGGTAGGAATTCCTATGGTAGTCAGGTGGGGCTAGAAAAACAGGTGGCAGTAGGAAGGCAATGTAACAGGTTCCCTCCCAATCGAGGGGCAGACGAACATATGCAGTTTGACCACAAACAAAATAAGAATGACGTGAAGCTTTAAAAATAGATTTCCCACTGTCACTATACTTGACAATAGTAGTACAATCACTATGTCCTACATGTACAGAACCATAATTACGAACACATAATTCGCCTTTGACTGGTAACACTGAAATAGCAGGTGAGTCTGGAGTAGTATCAGACTGAACATTCAGGACCATAAAATTCGACGAATAGTTACCTAAATTGTACACTTCATTTTCTAGATCTAAACCTGTTCGGTGAGGGAGACCTTGCTTGTCTGGGAAACATGTACTGTTAAGAAAAAACATATCTGTTGAGGATGACGTTAACGTGAACCATGCTCCACACGAACCATTATGTGAAAATGGATAAGGAAAAAGTGGCAGAACTCCCTTCGGTGTCTGAAAAGGGGGGAGTCGACCACACACCCAACAATTAGTGGCATTGCTGGTCTGGTGTGAGTAATGTAACATGCGGACAAAGGAATTATTACGCATAGCGAGGCGGTAGGACAGTTCATGAGGGGGCAGATCACTAAACGTGTGCTCTACTGTAGCATTAGCAGACTTATTTACATGTGAAACTGGGAAACATAGGTAAAATGCATAACTGGTGCAGGAAATCATAAGGCTGGAAAACAATATGAAACATAGAAAAACGATACATCGGATTGAGTTTTGACTAACTCTCTCACTATGGGGGTCTATTTTATACATGTCAGAAACAGTCTAACCGTTTCACCTAGGGGAGGACTTAGACAATCAAACTGGCTGACTTAATTTACTAGACCGTAGTTTTTGTTTATACTCCTGCTGCGGAGTTTTCTCTAACAGGGGAGGGGTTGTAGCAATGTCTTTTGCGGGACAGTCCTTGAAAACAATATTTTCCTTCAAATCCTGAGAAATGTTCTTTAAGGCGGGTTTTAGTCCATTAAAAAGTTTGATATGAGAAAGGTGCACCCAGCCCTTGCGTCCTTCCAACTTCACGGCTGTACGGGTGGTGAGGAGGACCTGTCGGGGCTCTTTCCATCGAGGCTCCAGCGGACTTGATCTGTCAAAGTTGCGGACCATCACCATGGATCCTGGAACGATTTCATGCGGTGCCACCTCGGTATTGTCTGGAAATGCGGCGGCAACCTGTGAACGACATGAGTTGAGGGCAGACATCAAGGAAGCTAGGTAATCTGTCAGCATATTACTTGAAACATCGGTAATACTTCGGGGTCTAGGAGTACCCCACATGTTTGGGGGGCGGCCGAAAACGACCTCATACGGGGACAGACCTGATCTGGAATGTGCGACCATGCGCATGTAAAATAGAGCAACTGGCAGAGCTACTAGCCAGTCCACACCTTTTTCTTGACAGACTTTGGCGATGCGGATTTTCAGGGTTTGATTATGTCTCTCAACGAGACCGGCTGCTTCAGGATGGCGTACACAATGAAACTTCCACTGGTACCCTAACAACAGGGAAACGTGCTTCATGAGTTCAGATGAGAATGGCTGACCGTTATCAGAATATACGACTCTAGGGAGTCCATATCGAGGGAAAAACTCACGAACCAACTGCTTGGCAGTGGTCGCGGCTGTGTAATCTGGGACTGGATATGCTTCTGTCCATCTGGACAAAGCGCATACAACTACAAGAACATACTTGAAACCTCGACATCGCTCCATCTGAATATAATCCATCTGGAGGACCTCAAAAGGGTGGTCAGGAGGCTGGAATCCCCCTTGTTCCACCGGGACACTTTTACCTGGATTAAACTGACAACATATCATACAGGTACGGACTTTCTGCTTGGCTGCAGCTCGTAAATGCTTGTTGAACCAAATGTTCTGGATACTGTCTAACATTGCTTTTTCTCCTAAATGTGCTGGACTATGTGCGGTATTAATGATAACTTGAACCATAGAGTCGGGGAGAAACCATGTGGTTCTTCCCTTCGTCACCCATCCTTGATCTGTCTGGACCCCTCCTTGTTCAGACCATTTCTTGATTTCATCGGGAGTAGCATGTAACTGGATATCTATGACATCCTGGGTGGGGTCCTTAACTGTCATACATGTAGTCAGATCTGGAGTTTGTGTCTGTGTCGGATTAACTTGAATGTCTGGAGTCTGTGCTGTAAGCTTGGCTGTGCGATCTGCCAGATCATTACCTTGGGAAATAATGTCAGTAACTTTCGTATGTGCTTTGCATTTCATAATAGCAATGGATGTCGGTAAATGTATTGCATCTAACAGAGCTTGGATAAGGAAACCATGCTGAATTTTGGTTCCATGAGAAGTCATGAAACCTCTCTCCTGCCAGAGCACTCCAAAGTCGTGAACGACTCCAAATGCGTAGCGTGAATCTGTGTAAATATTAACTTTCTTTTCCTTGGCGTGTATACAGGCTTGTGTCAGAGCAACTAGCTCTGCTGCTTGAGCGGACAGAGTGTCAATGCGGTGTGTCTCAATAACTTCAGTGTCAGTAGTCACTGCATACGCGGCAACTAAATCTCCTGTACTAGTTCTCATACATGACCCATCCACATAAAGTGTCAGGTCGGGATCTAGTAACGGAATGTCTGTCAGGTCTTGTCTTGGCTTTGTCGTAATGTTGACTACTTCCACACAATTGTGTGCGGCAGAATTTGAACTAGCTGATGGCAACAGTGTAGCAGGGTTCAGGACGTTGCAGCGTCTGATTTCTATGTGTGGCTGAAACAGTGTCAATTCATAACCCGTTAAACGTGCAATTGTCAAGTGCTGTGTTTGTGTTCGGTTCAGAAGAACTTCCACGGAATGTGGAACTTGTACTGTCAAGGAGTGTCCTAAAACTATGGAATCACTTTGTCTGATAGCTAGGGCTGTGGCTGCAACTGACTTAAGGCACGCAGGCAGAGCCTGGGCGACTGGATCTAATGTGCTCGAAAAATAAGCACAGGGCTTGTATTGTCCTGCTTGATCTTGTGTGAGAACAGATAATGCTGTACCTTCACGTTCAGTAACGAAAAGTGTAAAAGGCTTACTGTAGTTCGGTGTCGCTAGAACTGGAGCTTGGCATAAAGCTTTCTTTAACTCGTTGAAACTAAGTGTATGTTCAGAGTTCCAAGGGAGGACAGTCGATACGTCTGCCTCCTGTGTCGTTAACTGTATCAGTGGCTTGGCTAGAAATGCATACTGAGGAATCCATTGTCTACAATAAGAAGTAAGGCCAATAAAAGCTCGTACCTCCTTCTGGGTCTTGGGCTGAGGAAGACTCGCTATTAACTGGATACGGTCTGGTGTCAACTGCCTACCCCTCTTGGACAGTAAGTGTCCTAAGTAGACCACTTGCTGGACACAGAATTGAAGCTTAGAAGGGGACACCTTGTGCCCCATCTCGGCTAGGAAATACAAGACTGTAAGGGATGCCCGCTCGCAAGCACGTTCGGAACGGGCTGTGACCAGTAGATCATCGACATACTGGAGCAGGGCAGTGTCAGTTGGCATGTGAATGTTGTCAGGTTGTCTCTTAAGTGCTTGACTGTAAATACTAGGACTTTCTGTGAAACCTTGAGGAGCGCGTGTGAACATATAGCTCCTTCCATTTAAACAAAATCCGAAAAGAAACTGGCTGTCTGGATGAATTGGAACACTAAAAAATGCGTTCTTGAGGTCTATGACAGTGAAGAACGTGGCTTCGGAATCAATGGCTGTCAATAGGGAAGAGATGTCTGGGACAACTGGATACTGCGGAATAATACATTTATTAAGCTCTCGTAGGTCGATCACTAATCGATATACTGGGGGTGCATTTGGATCAGTACGTTTCATGACTGGAATGATCGGAGAATTGCATACGTTGGAGTCAGTTTCTACAACCACTCCTTGAGCGATGAGCTCGTCAATAATTTTGGATAAGGCTGCTACAGCCTCGGGTGGCAATCTGTACTGTCTGATTCGTGGTAACACTACACCTGGTTTGAGAGTCACACGATAAGGTGTGATTTGCATATAACCTACATCAGTTGGCCCTTGCGCCCATAAGTGCTGCGGTACATGAGACAATCTTGGATCAAAATCTCGTAATACATAGTGACCCTTAAAGTCACGTAGGAACAATCGTATTCCCTCTGGGGAACAGCATATGACTGCACCTAACTCTTTCAGTGTCTTAATGCCTAATAGGTTTTCTGGACATGACTTAGTAAGTAACAGATCAGTAATGCGGGACAATGGACCTACTTCTAGAGTAACTGGCTTTGAAATCTCATTTACGATAGGTTTTCCTGAAAATCCAAGGGAAACATTTCTTGAGCCTGAGAGCGGAGCCCCTGGAACTTCGGCGTGACTAATTGTGGTCCTACTTGCCCCTGTATCAATCAAAAACTTTCTGTCTTTCCCTAATACTTGACTGTGAACATAGGGACCCTCTTGATCTACAGGTATCTCGATGAGAGGCAAGCCTACCTCCCTCTCTAGGCCGTTTCATGAATACTGCTGATACTCTGGATACTCAGACTGTGCATACTGGTACATCTGCGATGTAACATGCTGTGTTGCAGCAATAGGCTGCGGTGCTGTAACTGTCTGTGGTGCATTCTGTGACTGAGGAGTCTGTGAAACTTGTTCTTGTCTAGGCGGACGTGGTCTTTCTTTAGTCTTACCAGTAGCTATGTTATGTTTCAGAACTGTACACTCGTTTATGAAATGACCTGGCTGTTTACAATAATTGCAGTTCCCTTTAACGGGTGCTGCAGGATGACTGCCTTGATTCGGACCCCTCTTCTGACTGTCTTGAGGAACAGATTGTGCAACTAGTACTTTCATTTTCGTGTCTTTCATACGTTTTCTCTCGTGTTCTTGCTCTTCCCTGATTCTATTCTGGTGGTACTGGAGCATCTGGAGCATCTGGGACGGAGTATTAGCTTGCCAGGTGCTATCGACTTTCAAAACTCGATTTTTAATTTGTGGACTTGAATTCTCGACTAATTTAGTAACAAAAAGGTGAGGGTATGACTCGCTACTTGTCTTGAGGCCACTGTTGATACTAAAACATTTTTCAAATCTAGAATAAAAATCACTAATATCCTCGTCTTGCTTCTGTTTACAGGCTGAGATTGCATCCCAGTCTTCTTTTCTAGTTGTCAATAATCTGGGTAGAACTTGTATTAATAATTCTGGTAATTCTTTACATTTCTCTCCTAGACCGGTACCTGGTACTCGTGTCTTGTCTTCAGCTTCTAGAACTGCCCAATCTATCTTTTTCTCTCCCACCTCCCATTCTTTCTCTTTGAGCTTTTCATACACCCCTGCGGGCAACAGAACCTTTAACATTTTAATTATATCCGGGTATGTGTATTCTCCCATACGGAGCATATCTTTTAATTCTCTATGGTACCCTGCTGGATCTTTGTCATGACAGGGAATTAATTTCTTCATCTCTAAAAGTTCCATCTTTGTGATTGGAGTGTATACAAACACTCGCTGCATTTCGCCACCCGCTCCTCTGACTGGGTGGACTTCTCGTAACGGATTCTGTCTGTCTATGTAGAATGGTTTACTTTCTGGGGGTGAGACATGAACAAAATGCGGGTTCAGAAACGTTCTATATTTGTGGCGCTGTTCTAGAATGACACTAATTAAATCGGTACCTAGACCTCTCCATCTATACTGGAGTAACTCGTTCAGGATATCATGTAACGGACCTGGATCAGAGTGCTGACCCTCATACAGAGTAATGAGGTGCTGAATCATATACATACCCACCAGTCGCTGCCCGGCTGGGGGCATTTTCAGAAACATTTGTGCCACTATTTCGTCTGGAAAAGTGGTAGAATCAGTAATCCATCGGACTGCTGACCGAACTATTTCTTGTTCATGCATAGTACTTAACTCACTATAACCGATTCGTGATTTCAGAATGTGATCGGTAGCTTGGAATACTTGTTCTAGGGAACCTTGTTCTGGTGCTGAATGATGGGAAATTGGCTTGTGTTCTAGACGTAAATGGCGATCTGGAAATCTAGGTTTTCCTACATACGCTATTCTGGCGGTATTCTCATCGTCTTCTTCTTCAGGATCAGAGGTACTTTCTTTCTCGCTTACTTGTGCTGCTTTACGCTGTTCGTGTATCTTTATTATCTCTCTACGGATTTTCTTGTACATACTTTCCATGGCACCAATGGTATTGTGCTTTCCTTCGGCTATATTATCACTCCACTTTGTTAGAGTTTTCATTTCTTCCGGGTCTTTAGACGGATGATCCTGTTCTCTTATTAGACAGTTAATTAAGAACTTTAATATCATGCGCTGAATCTCGGCTTTCCTTTGAGACATGGCATCACTAATACTTTGTGGGTCATCCCCTGTACGGATGAAACGATATATCCTGTCTAGATCTTCTTTCATATTCGGCAGGGTGACTAGATACTCGGTCACTCTCCTTACGCGTACGGAATATAAAACCATATTAAACTCGCCTGGAACTGGGTCATAGACACATTCGCCAAGGGTTTGCCTGATCTCTGCAACAGACTTATTACTCTTGGGAGTACGCTGTGATGCTTGAGCATGTAATTCGAGTGCTGATAAACGCTTGCGTGGCGGCGGGGTTTGAGGAGGACCTCCTCCTGCGGCCCCTAGACTAGAATCGTCGACTGATATTCTTCGTGGCGGAGCGGGAAATTGAAATGCTGGCTGGACCGGGGGTACCGTAGCAGGTACTCCGGTGTCTGGAGGAGCAGGATGTGCCTGATTTACAGGGACTGGCGGAGCGCGAACAGGATCTGCATATTCAGGGACTGTGTCGTCCAAATAGGACGAAATAAAAATATCAGCTGCGGTCGGTTTGTGACGTAGCTTGGTCGGAACTAGTGGTGGCGGGAAATTACTGGATGCCTCTGGGGTCGCTTTTGGCAAGCCCTCGGCAAGAAGAGGATACATACCCTTAATAAGGGCATGCCTCTGTCTGTCTGACTGTTCGGCTTTGACTTGTTCACCTATCTCGATTAATTCTTTTTCTTGGGCTCGCTCTAAGGATTCTCTACTTAATTCTGACTTTCTGATTTCTTTTTCAGTTCTTTTATGAGCTTCTTTACGCCATAACTCGATGGCATCTTTCTGTGACTGTCTGGCTTTCTTTTTCCATAATGCCTCTTCTACTCGCATGATGCATTCGGCATCCCATGTACCCGATACGGGCCATCTATATTTTTCTTCTAACTGTTTGGTATACTCTACCCATAAATCTAGATACAATATGGCGCTTATGCCATGTTTCTGATACATAAAGTGACCTGGACTGTCCCTGGGCGGGACGGGAACTGCTGCTTCCAGCAGACCCTTTCTAGTTTTTAACTGACGTAACTTGGAAAATATGGGCATGACTGAACTGTAATCTAGACACAATATAATACACAATGAACACGATACTTATACCCCATTCATACCACGACATTGAAATACATGAAAAACATTTAAAATAACAGTTCGAACAGAATACTACCTGGAATACGGAACACAGAATACATGAATTTTCTCGAGAACAGAACTGACTAGAACAGGAACTAGATGCACTGCTGAAACAGTACGAAACTTACCGGTCTCATAAAGAGACACGTCAGGACCCGCATCCACCGAAGTGGACACTTCGTTTGTGGGACTGTGTACCACCAACCCACAGACCAGAGTCAATTAAATTGACCCTGTCTAGATACCACCCCAGTAACGGTACTCACCGGGCAGCAAGAACGGAAAGCCTCAGACTGGACTGGACTGCTACGACGACGGACGACGAACTTCGGACTTCGGACTTCAGTTACGGGTGGACCTCCGGATACCTCGGACCTTGGACTCTTGGCTTGGGCTCTGGTCGGGACTCGCCGCGTTCCTCCACCGTCTCGTCTGGATGCTGGACCGCCTCCTCCGTCTCCTCCGTGGGCCTGAGGGATACTTGAGCAGAAATATCTGCCACTGCGCAGAAGAGTTCCGTCACGACTGCAGAGGGTCAGGGGGTCGGTGTGGCTTCACCGACGCGTGGGGAAAGGGCAAGTCCCTATTCGGGCGCCATTATGTGGTATATAAATAAATAATACCGGATCTATTTTTGAATGAATGAATGAATAACAGATAGCTCAATAAATAAGAGTCAAAATTCGAGGTAGTAGGAGTTTTGCAGGTTTATTACAGCATAAGGACAGGAACAGGACAACCTGCACGGAATAGGATGGCAAGCCTGGCAGCGCTGCCGTGGTCAGGGCCTAGAATGGCTCACCAACAGGATCGGAACTGGGAACACTTTTTAATAACAATACATGAGCATATATACATAACGCCAACACATAGCATTACATTGCAATGGGCGTAGCAGTGGGTGGAGCAAGAGGCATGACGCGAAACAGTCGCGAAAGATAAGGGCTAAAGAGGGTGTAACTGGGTGTGCACATAGACATGTGATGCAAATGTAACAGAATATGTCATGAATGGGCGGAAACATTGGAGGGGGCTACCTAAGGAGCCGGGACCTCTAACCTGATGGTGCGCGCAAACTGGCAATGACGTGTTACTAGGAGAAGCTGGGGGCTATGAACTCTGTGCTAGGAGCAGAGACTAAAGTCTGGAGGGTCGGAGCGACATGTACCTAAACCCTATCTGGTATCTAATGTTTAGGGAACATGTTGATATAAACTAGAAGTCATGAGGGGAAAAGCTAACAGACTCTAAGACTGGACCATGCATTATTCTACATGTAGTGCGTGATGAAGAATATTAAATGACCATTAAATACAGTATTTCTCTTAACATGGGGCCGAATAGGCTAGACAATGACGGAAACTATTGATGCAGTTCAGTAGCTTAGGAATGCAGAGAAGGAGGACTGAACTGATAACTGGAACTATAACATATTCTTGGCAGACTCAGAGGCTGAGCCAAGCTGGGCCGGGCACTGCGAGGCAGGAAGTAAGTGAAGGGTCGAGGATACAGGTGGGGGCTGTATCCCTCCTCAGCGAGGCTTCAGGGGACAGGAGCTGAATCTGATGTCCAGGCCCTTTTGAGGCCTAGAAACGGGGACTTTAAAATGGAATAACGTGCACACTGAGAAACGTGGCAACATAACTTTACATAGGCCTGATATTCGTAGTATTCACGAGGACTGGAAACTGGCATACTAGAGGGGGACACAACTATAATTGCGTCTTGAATCGGACATGGGGAATAACATATGCATATTGGTCATGCACACATAACATATGATGGATGACACGTAGGGACATAGAACATGACAAAATTTACTTTTCCACAACACCCTCGACCACATTTTAGGTGAAAACATAAAAAAGTCGGCCGGGACTCCGTCAGGGCCAGGTGCCTTGTGTTTAGTGGTTTCCGCGAGTGCCTTTTCTACTTCTTGGGGATTAAAGACAATAGGATGTACAGCCCCACTAGGCAATAAACCCCTGTTAATGTCCTCGTCAACTACATCACCCCCATATACATTTTTGAAGAAAGACAACCATTTTTCCTCAGTAATCACACAATCCATTGGTAAATTGTTATCCTCCGAAAAAAAGGGCTGCTTAATAATTTCCCAGAATCTCCTGCTGTCCTTCAACACCGCCGCCGAGAGGAGGTTATCCCATGTTTCACGTTTAATGGATTCTTTGCGGCTCTTTACGGCAGTCTTATAAATTTGCCTTAGCCTCGCAATTTCCTCTTTTACTCTCGGGACGATTTTTAGAGCCACCAACAAATCTCTGTGGGCCTTCGAGCATGCAGAATCAAACCATCGCTTGTGTCCCTGTGCTCCCTGAAGGGGTTTAGCTAAAAGTTCGTTAGAAACCTGAACACATAGTTCCTCATAGGCTGAAACCACGAGGCTCCCTTGGGTGTCAGGATTCTGACAAAGCTCAACCTGGGTTTTGATCTTAGGGAAGCATTTTTTGTAGAAGTTTTCCGGGATCACATTTGCCCATTTGACTCTTCTATCTTGGTCTGTAGTCCTCAAGGAATGGGCTGGTTTTACAATTGATGGTGATACGCCCATCTGGCTGCCCCACACCACTTCAAGTAGTACTGGATTATGGTCGCTGAAGTGGGTTGCTACCGTACTATATGCGGCAGTCAGAGTTAAGATGCCAAGAGAAACAAAGATATAATCTATCACAGACCCGTGGTGGCCGCCGGTGAAGGTTGGCGTTCTCAGACCGAAATTGGGTTCGTAAAGGTTGTAGTTTGCGAGTAGGTCTTCAAGCTCCTGGCCCTTTACTGAATGTTCGAAGTGAGGCACTACTGGGGCAGCGTCGTCATCTTCGCTGACTCCTCTTCCCTTACAGGCTAAATTGCATAAGTGTATATTAAAATCACCTAGTAAAATTAACTCAGATGCAAATGAGATATTCTGTAGGACTGAATTTAAAATACTATCCAAACTAGCGATGTTGCAACCGTCATAGACGCTGTTCCCAGAGTTATAGAAGTTAACATATAAGGTCCTACTAGTTATATTAATGACCCTTTCGACAATCAGTATGTTATCAGATTCGGACCTGATCTGCCTATAACTTCCTTTTAAGTCCAAGGCGAATAAAAGCGCCAAACCGCCTTTGGCCCTACCCGATCTACTAGGGACAGCAGGTCTTATAAAGCTAGTGTACCCATCCCACCAGATATTACTAGATGTGTCCCAAGTTTCTTGTAGGGCAACTGTCCCCTGCCATTCACCCATGCAGCTAGGGCCTAGGATGCAGGGTACAACTGTCCCCTGCATTCACCCATGCAGCTAGGGCCCAGGATGCAGGGTACAACTGTCCGCTGCCATTCACCCACGCACCAAGGGACCAGAATACAGGATTCAACCATCCCCAGTCATTCACCCATGCACCGAGGGCTCTGGACACAAGGTACAACCATTCCCGGTCGTTCACTCATGCACCTAGGGCCCAGGATGGAGGCTACAACCACCCCCGGCCATTCACCTGCGCACCTGTGACCCACGATACAGGGTATATTCATCACTTGCCATTCCGTCATGCGCCTAGGGCCCAGGATACAGGGTACAACCATCCCTGGCCATTCACTCATGCACCTAGGACCCAGGATACAGGGTACTACCATCCCCGGCCATTTACCCATGCACCTAGGGCCCAGGATACAGAGCACAACTATCCCCGGTCATTTACCTATACACCTAGGGCCGAGGATACAAGGTACATCCATCCCGGCCATTCACTCATGCAACTAGGGCCCAGGATACAGGGTACAATCATCCCCTGCCATTCACTCATGCACCTAGGGCCCAGGATACAGGGTACAACCATTCACTCATGCACCTAGCACCCAAGATACAAGGTACAACCATCCCGATCGTTCACTCATGCACCTAGGGCCCAGGATACAGGGTACTACCATCCCCGGCCATTTACCCATGCACCTAGGGCCCAGGATACAGAGCACAACTATCCCCGGTCATTTACCTATACACCTAGGGCCGAGGATACAAGGTACATCCATCCCTGGCCATTCACTCATGCAACTAGGGCCCAGGATACAGAGTACAACTATCCCCGGTCATTTACCTATACACCTAGGGCCCAGGATACAAGGTACAACCATCCCTGGCCATTCACTCATGCACCTAGGGCCCAGGATACGGAGTACAACTATCCCCGGTCATTTACCTATACACCTAGGGCCCAGGATACAAGGTACAACCATCCACGGCCGTTCACTCATGCAACTAGGGCCCAGGATGCATCCACCCCGGCCATTCACCTGCGCACCTGTAACCCACGATACAGGGTACAACCATCCCTTGCCATTCAGTCAAGCACCTAGGGCCCAGGATACAGGGTACAACCATTCACTCATGCACCTAGGACCCAGGATACAGGGTACCACCATCCCCGGCCATTCACCCATGCACCTAGGGCCCAGGATACAGAGAACAACCATCCTCGGCCGTTCACTCATGCACCTAGAGCCCAGGATACAGGGTGCAATCATCCCCGGCCATTCACTCATGCACCTAGGGCCCAGGATACAGGGTACAATCATCCCCTGCCATTCACTTGTGCACCTAGGTCCCAGGATACAGGGTACGACCACCCCCGGCCATTCACCTGCGCACCTGTGGCCCACGATACAGGGTATATTCATCCCTTGCCATTCAGTAATACACCTAGGGCCCAGGATACAGGGTACAACCATTCACTTATGCACCTAGGACCCAGGATACAAGGTACAACCATCCCCGGCCGTTCACTCATGCACCTAGGGCCCAGGATACAGAGTACAACTATCCCCGGTCATTTACCTATACACCTAGGGCCCCGGATACAAGGTACAACCATCCCGGCCATTCACTCATGCACCTAGGGCCCAGGATACAGGGTACAATCATCCCCTGCCATTCACTTGTGCACCTAGGTCCCAGGATACAGGGTACGATCACCCCCGGCCATTCACCTGCGCACCTGTGGCCCACGATACAGGGTATATTCATCCCTTGCCATTCAGTAATACACCTAGGGCCCAGGATACAGGGTACAACCATTCACTTATGCACCTAGGACCCAGGATACAAGGTACAACCATCCCCGGCCGTTCACTCATGCACCTAGGGCCCAGGATACAGAGTACAACTATCCCCGGTCATTTACCTATACACCTAGGGCCCCGGATACAAGGTACAACCATCCCGGCTGTTCACTCATGCAACTAGGGCCCAGGATGCAACCACCCCGGCCATTCACCTGCGCACCTGTAACCCACGATACAGGGTACAACCATCCCTTGCCATTCAGTCATGCACCTAGGGCCCAGGATACAGGGTACAACCATTCACTCATGTACCTAGGACCCAGGATACAGGGTACCACCATCCCCGGCCATTCACCCATGCACCTAGAGCCCAGGATACAGAGTACAACCATCCTCGGCCGTTCACTCATGCACCTAGGGCCCAGGATACAGGGTACAATCATCCCCTGCCATTCACTCATGCACCTAGGGCCCAGGATGCAGGGTACAACTGTCCGCTGCCATTCACTCATGCACCTAGGGCCCAGGATGCAGGGTACAACTGTCCGCTGCCATTCACTCATGCACCTAGGGCCCAGGATGCAGGGTACAACTGTCCGCTGCCATTCACTCATGCACCTAGGGCCCAGGATGCAGGGTACAATCATCCCCTGCCATTCACTCATGCACCTAGGGCCCAGGATGCAGGGTACAACTGTCCGCTGCCATTCACCCACGCACCTAGGGACCAGAATACAGGATTCAACCATCCCCAGTCATTCACCCATGCACCGAGGGCTCTGGACACAAGGTACAACCATCCCCGGCCGTTCACTCATGCAACTAGGGCCCAGGATACAGGGTACAACCATTCCCGGTCGTTCACTCATGCACCTAGGGCCCATGATGCAGGATACAACCACCCCCGGCCATTCGCGTGCGCACCTGTGGCCCACGATACAGGGTATATTCATCCCTTGCCATTCAGTCATGCACCTAGGACCCAGGATACAAGGTACAACCATTCACTCATGCACCTAGCACCCAAGATACAAGGTACAACCATCCCCTGGCATTCACTCATGCACCTAGGGCCCAGGATACAGGATACAGCCACCCCCGGCCATTCACCTGCGCACCTGTGGCCCACGATACAGGGTATATTCATCCCTTATCATTCAGTCATGCACCTAAGGCCCAGGATACAGGGTACAACCATTCACTCATGCACCTAGGACCCAGGATACGAGGTACAGCCCTCCCCGGTCGTTCACTCATGCACCTAGGGCCCAGGATACAGGATACAACCACCCATGGCAATTCACCCACGCCCCTAGGTCCCAGGATACAGGGTGTTGTGCAAGACACCAGGATCTGGGATACATCGGACCTTTCCTGTCTCACTCCTCAAAGCCCTCCCAAGGGAGGGAACCCTGACCCTTTCCATAGGTCCATGCTGCTGAGGGCTCTTCCTGTCTTCTGCCAGATCCCCAAACCACGCGCTCTCTCAACCCCAGTGCCCCTGATACCAATCCCACCCACCCCCGCCCCTGTTCTGCCGCAATCCCAGAGCCCCGGATGTAAAGGGCATCGGAAGCCATTTTTCCACTCATTCATAATTTTGGTTATTGAGGTGGTCCTTACTGCCCCCCCCCCTTTACTCACTCATGGGGCTCAGGAGACAGACGCCTTCGCTGAGCCCCACGTCACCCCAGCCAACCCCACCTTCCCCTCCCCCAGCCCATTCACACTGAAGGAGAGAGAGAGAGAGCTTCCATAGCCGGCTCCCCTCCCCCACTCTCTCCCTTCATTCACACTTCCTCGGCTCAGGAGACACAGGCCCCCGGCCCCCGCCCCCTCCTCCGTGTGAGTCTGTAGTGTTCGTGAATGACGCCCCCCTCTTGCTGTTTGATATGAGCCGAGGGCCTCCCTCCTGCGCCAACCCGGGGCTTTAATATTCAGCACCACGGACAGCGCCGGGAGGCTGCAGCAAGCGGGAAAACACACGCACACTCTCTCTCCCAGTCACTCTTGCTCTCTTTCTCCCTCCCTCCCCAATCCCTGCCTCTCTACTCTTCACCTTTCTCTTTTTTTCTCCCTCTCTTTCCCCTCTTACGTCTGTCGTCTCATCTCCCCCTTGTTTCGACCCTCACTCCCTCTCTCGCCGTCTCTTCTCCTCTTTCATATAAATTATCCCTCTCGCTGTATTTCGTTCCTTCAGCCCCTGCCATCATCCTGATTTTTTTATTTACAAGAATTGCTAAATTTGGTCAAATCTCAAAGTGTCGCACCGCGTCAGTCAGGCCTTACTTGTTTGAGTCACGTGCTGAACATGCATTTTTTTGTACTTTTGCCAGTTGTTGCATTTCCTGCAGCAGAACGTGTTTTGTGTGTTTTTTTTCAGTTCTGCGCACCCGGTGGCTCACCCGACGAAGCACGGCCGAGGCAGCTTCATGTTTAATGCCAAAGATCGGGGCTACTGGAATTGTGCGGTTTTTCGCCTGCTGCTTTTTTCCAAATAATTATGGATTTTCCGTATTTTCCACCCAATCCACTATCTGATGTATAATCTTCAAATTTTAAGAAAAATGTTTTTTCTTGCACAAACAGATCAAAAGTTACTAAAAGTCGAAAGCTGACTGCCCCCTTTTTTTTTGCTTATTGCAGTATTTGGGTGTTAAACTTGTACTAATGAGGAGAAAACTTTGCCCCGGTAGTGTTCGCATGTGCAATAATGACAAAATAATAAAGTCATACTTTCACAAAATTTGCTAATTAAGCACCATCATTTGCCTCATAATTTAGTCAACTCTGCTGCATAATTTGCGCATAATCTCTGCGGCCATATAATTCCAGTGGTCCTGATTAAGATATTTGTGTGTCTTAGGGGCCCGAAAGATGCTGGTTGTGGGCTGGAGACAAAGTTAACACTCTTTAACACTCTGAAAGGATGTATGACATTACAACGCATGCTTTTACCACGCATGCCTTTACAACGCTGTTTTTACAACGCATGCCTTTACAACGCATAGTGCTTTGGGGCGCTGGGTAGTGAATTGTTTAATTTACTATTCCAACTGCAGTCCCCGTGGATAGTAGGGAAGGTGTTGGATAGTAAATTAAACCTATTCCCTATCCTAGAGCGCCCCCCAGCGCAATGCGTTGTAATAACTTGCGTTGTAAAAGTTGCGTCGTAAAGGCACTGCGTGGTAAAAGTTGCGTTGTAAAGGATGTTTCCCCTCTGAAACACTAGGGTGGCCGGTCTAAGAAGAGAACGTTTTGTACCTTTGGTAATGTTGGTTCTAAATGATGTTGTCTCCCCTTGGTACCTTTTTGCACTGCGCCCATCACTCTAATACCAGAATACTTTACATCTCTTGGATTTTAGCAGATCCTATGCAAGAGTAGCATCCAAAAACAACCCCTAGCTCCTCCCTCATAGTGAGGGGGTAGTAGCCCTTGGCTACACCAGGTGGTGTAGCCAAGAGGAGAAATCCCAGATGGTGAAGCAAGCCACCTTGGTGGGTGATGGGATTCTGTCCTTATTTAACCTCTTCACTGTGGGGCAGATTCCCCCGCTGTGCTGGGGGGTTGGGGGGCGCGCGCAGCGCCCCATGCTCATGACGAGCTCAGTTCGTCATGAGCCACGGTTCTTGTGTGCTCAGAGCTCGTCATGACCACGCCCGTTCCTTAGAACGCCCAGCACAGCAGGGGATTTAGCCCCGCGTGTGAGCGTTCTAACGGTCATGACGAGCTCAGCTCGTCATGAGCACACGGGAACCACATGGTACCGCTGTTTGTCTAATTTAGAGACAAGCACATCAACAGTTGTTTATTAATTCAAAATACATTAAAAATGACTAAAACCTGTTGCCCAAGCCATTCTTATAGATTTAGGGGCCTGGAATAGACTGAATTGTCATGTCGTAGAAGTGTGATAGTTAGTAGTTATGTTGATACCGTCATTGGTAACATGACAGCGGCAATGAGCGGTGCAAGCTGCAGTGGCCTCCTGACGAAGGCCCTGGCACATATGTTTTTTTTAAAACAAATTAAGTACTGAGTCAATGTGATGTATCATGGTTGCTGTTGCGGGACACAGCGGTGCCCTGTCTTAAAAACATCTTTCTTTCTTTCTTTCTTTATCATCTTTATTTCGACAATATTGTCATAAAAGAGATCACATTACAATCAACAGTAAAATTAGCACAATTCATTTTATTTCAACATATTAAAAAGCTAAAATTACAGGTATACAACGGTAACCACGCATTTTTTACAACGCGGTACCGTTACCACGCTACTTTTACCACGCAAGTCGTTACCACGACTTGCGCTGGGGGGCGCTCCAGGATAGTAAATAGATTAATTTACTATCCAACTCCTTTCCCTAGAGTCCACGGGGACTGGAGTTGGAATAGTAAATAAAAAAATTTACTATCCAGCGCCCCTCCACGCAAGTCGTTGTAACGACTTGCGTGGTAAAAGTAGCGTTGTAACGGTACGCGTTGTAAAAGTACGCGTGGTACCGTCATATATCCAAAATTACATCATGTCCATTGGGCTATTTCATCACAGTAAAATACAAAAACACTAAAAACATCTTTCTAATGGTTCTGAATTTTCACAGGGGAAAAATAACTTGCAACAATGCAGTGGGCGTGATGGCACATAAGGCAAAAAGGGGGAAGATGAAGGGGTCCATTCATTTTTCTACGAGACCCCCAAACAAAAGACAAAAGGGGTAACTTGTGACTGAAATGAGAGCTTCAGCCTCCTGCCCATCACCAGAGGAGTTTACAAAGATATTTCAGAAGCCATTTTCATTAAAAAAAAATCTTTCAGAGTCAAAATAGGCACTGAGGAGAAAGGGAATAGAACTGATATGGCAGGAGGTCATGCCTTGCACTAGGCGCCTGCTGTGCTTGGATCAGAGGATGTGAACAGGGGGCTCAGGGGGAGATCAGGACTGGGTGCAGAGTGGCCACAGCACCCTGCACTCTGTTTCCACTGTTCTGGGCCTTCACCAGCATGTAGTGGGTTCAGGCGGTATGTTGACTAGGGCCAGGGTGTGGTCAAAGGCCATAGCCTTTGTGCACTGTACACTGTCATAAGGGTGGGGGATACAAAGGATAGAAGCAGGGCATGGGTAAAGTCCACATCCTCTACCAGGTGCCCCATGGTCTATACTTGGCTCAGAACTGTGCGTTGAGGTATATTTGTAATGGGCCTATGCCCTGGTGTCAAGTGCACTCTGCCCATGTCCAGGACCTACTGGCAATTGCAGCAGGTTTGGGGAATATGTAAATGTAAATGTAGTGTATTTTGTAAAGCGCACAGCTGCCCCAACGGGGCGTCCCGGCGCTGTATAACGCTGTGGAACCCTTCCTGGCTCTCCCTGTGAGATGCCCCTCCTGGGCACCCCCAAGGTGAAGCAAGTCATCCCAGCGCTGTTGGGGCCGTTGTTGAGATTAAGAAAGCCATTGCCCAGAGTTGCAGAGTGGGACCCATGATTAGAGTAGGCGTCGAAGCGAGAATTATCGAGTCCGTGGACGTTGAGCCCAAGACCCTGCAGCGTCAGGACTTGAACCCTGGTCCCGGGCCTGATCTCTGCTTTAGAGTCTCTCGCTCTAACCAGTGAGCCACACTTCTCCATATGCAATGGGGGAGAGCATGGCTAATAGACAGAGCCAACCTCCAGTTGCTGGTGCACTGGGCCAAAGATTGTGCTCAGTTCCTTTAAGGGAATAAAGTCTGAGCAGAGGATGTAGCCAAAGGTCGTATCCCGTGCCTAGTTCTCATTGCGCTTAGATGAAGGGTACGCAAAGTTTGTCAAAAGAAAGAGGGGATGCAGGGTGTGGCCAAAAGCCATGTCCTGTGTCCGTGCCACTGAAGCGAGGCCAGAGTAGGCAACCAATGGCAGTATGCAGAGTGTTCTGGGTACTGGGGCTGGGTGCAAAGGTTGGCTTACTGACAAGCCTTTCGCCAAGTGACTGGTGTAGAAAGCCAAAGGCTTTGTGCAGTGGGTTCAGTAGGAACCGTGATTGGCCGAAGGCCACAATATGTGTTTAGCCCCGTCTGTGCCTGGCCAAAAGTTGTGCGCAATGGGTTGGGGAGCCTGAAGAATGGACGCGGGACGTGGCCACAGGCCCTGTGGAAGGTGGCATTTTCATATCAACAAATACAAGGCTTCATTGAAGGACATGGCTGATGAGCAGTCTCTGTGCTGGTGCCCCGTGAGCATGATAGATACATCAGTGTACTCTCCACTCAAATTCTTAACCCAATCCATGCTGATGACGGCCCCCGGCCGTCATGCACCACGGTGGGCGTGTGCTGCTGACGGCTGGGGGCCGTCATGAACCCGCCCACTCAATAAAAGTGCCGCACAGGTGCAGAATCGCGGCAGCGCCCAAGGGGTTAAAATGTTTATTAACAAAATTAACAAGTTATCTTGGTTACAAGCCCTTGTGAGAGAGAGAGGATAGCTCCTGCAATTTATGCACCATGTCCTAGAATACATTCTCCAAATTGTAGCATCAGTGTATTAATGATTCCTCATTTAATTGCGGAAACACTGGATCAAAGACTATAAAGAATGAACTGTCGACACATGTTTCGCCCATCTGGTCAATCTGCCAAGGGCTTTCTCAAGGCATATATCTCACACAGTCACTTCTTCTAGGTCCTGTGAAAATCAGCATGTAACCGACAAAAGTCTCTGTGGTCCTAATGGATTCTCCCTAGTCCTCTGCGGAGTATGCAAGACCCTGTTTTGTGGCCGCTGAGCAGACAGTGGCTCCTGGGCCCCAACTGTGGGGGTGAAGGTCATTTTGTCCTACTATGGCTCTGCCAGGGACAATACTATCTCCAACACATTTTCTGGTACATGTTTCTAAGGGAAGTAGCATGGGGCAAGAGCTCAGAGTCCAAAAATCAACCAACAGATGCAAGAAGTTAATATCTTTATGAAAAAGTATTTATAGTTTCACAACAAAATAAAATACTGTACAATTTGTACAACATACAAGGTTGCAGAACGTTGCATTGTATCAGTGAGGTACAGAAACCGTTCCCGGTAATTACCCTCCTTCCTGCTCGGGCTAAGATTCCAGCTATTACTACCTCCACCTTTCTATGAGCTTTAGCAAGATTAGGTCCAGGTGCAGCTATCTCACATTTTCTCACTGTTTACATTTGCAGCTCAGTTCAACAGTTTATCACATCAATAAGGTGTGTCTCACATCCCCTGGCACAGGCTAGGCCCTGCCGTTTACATGCAGGTTGCTCTGGACAATCCCAGGTTTGTAGTTGTACAAAGTGATCAAACCCATGGTCAGCAGGCATTTGTGGCCCAAACCTGACACAACTAATTTCACAAACTGAGCTGAGGGGCTGGTGGGACCATACCCAAGCACAGATCTCCTGGCAAACTCTTGGGGTTCGCCTCACTGGAAGCACACAAGAAGCCTCTCCTCCTGGATAGCCTCTCCTTCTGCAGGGTTCGGAGTACACTCCTTCCCTCTTTCAGCAAGCTGGCACACTTCTAGGTTCTTTAGGCAGACCTCAGCTCCTCCAGCAGAAAGTGTTGACCTCAGGTGATGTCTCCTTACCTCTGGGAGGTGTTGACTTCAGATGATGTCCCCTCTCTTCTCGGAGACTGGGTGCAAGACAGAAACCCAGTCCTGGTTAAACAACAGCTCTTCAAGTACTCTGTGGAGCACTCCCATACTTCTGTCAACAATAACTTGGCACTAGAGCAAAGTGAGGTGGTTTGGTTCCCACTTCTGGGCTCATTTTCCAGACAGGGGAGGTGGAGCCACTGCCTCAAGCTTCAGAACTAATTTGGGGTGATTCTCTCAAGTGTCTTTCTCAAGCTGCTCTCCAGACACAACCTTTGTACAACGTGATTTTTCTCACAGCTGGCAGGATTGGGGCTTCCGAAGCACCACTTATGGGAGCAGTATGCTTATTTAATTTGCTGCCAGGTTGCCCACATGTGGTTACCCCGTGACTGGACTGGAATTTGTTAAATTGAGTATGTAGTGCCCACTATCAGACAAGCTGCTGCCAATCCCCTTCAGAGACTGTGGAGATGCTGTAAATTGTATGAACCAAACAGATTCTTCTCTATTCTATGTCCTAATTATGGTGTAGGATGGATGTATGACATCACAACGCATGCTTTTACTCCGCATGCCATTACAAAGCAGTTTTTACAATGCAAGTCGTTACAACGACTTGCATTGGGGGCGCTGGATAGTGAATAGTTTAATTTTCTATTCCAACTCCAGTCCCCGTGGATAGTAGGGAAGGTGTTGGATGGAAAATTAAACTATTCCCTATTCTGCAGCGCCCTCCAGCGCAAGTCGTAGTAATGACTTGCGTTGTAATAGCTGCGTCGTAATGGTAGTGCGGAGTAAAAGTTGCGTTGTAAAGGATGTTCCCCGTGTAGGATAGGGTATCTGAGAAACAAGAAATGCCAAGATCCTAGAGGAAATTGAAAATCCCTCAGCCATTTGTTTAGCCTCAACAGATGATCAGTCAAACAGCCTGAAAGCCTTGCAGAATAGAATGGACCTGGATTTGACCTTCATGGCCAAGGGAGGCGGCTGTGCATTGTTGGCTCCAAATGTTGTCTATGCATATCTGACACCTATCTCATCATTCATGAACAAATAAACAACATATCAAATAACAATCAAGAGTAGCATTAGGTTAACTACACAATTTTAGAAATAAATGGTTGTCACCGCCTGGTCTCAGCTATCTCGAATATTTTGGGATTGTGGAATGAAGCTTTGCAAAAAAGTGATATCAGTAATTCTCATCATGCTTACAGTATACCTTTTTATTAAACTAACCTAATGCATCATTCAATGTGGTTGCAGAAATAAAGTCCCGGCCCTGCTTATCTGCTTGAAATTTTTAATGATACCCGAATTTATGAAGAAAATGAAAAATGTAATGATGGTGATCTTCATACTGACATAATCAGATTAAATATGATTCAGTTGATGTGAATTTTCAACTCACAGTGAAAAAGGAGGGATTGGGAAATCACTTTTATGCCAGCTCACAGTACTACCAAAGCCTTTGCATTATGGCACATTAACGCGCATTTTGAATGCAGTGCCATCTTGCATTTGAGTGTTGTAAATTGCACATTTAGTCTGTCTGTTCAAGTATGTGTAGCCTTATTTTTATGTTGACATAGACAAGTGAGAAACTGCAGATTTAAAGAAGTCAGTTTTCTACTGTACCCCACTGTATCTCCTTCTAAAGGACTTTCACAATCTTCCCATGAGAAGAACTAGGCACCTGCTTGTTAGCAGCTATCATGAGCTTCTTGAAGCAGGCCTCTAAGCACACACAGATACGTACAAATACAACAGTGTCAATTATCCAGACGTCCATGTATTCGCAGGTTCTGTTTTTTTATGTATTCAATACCCTCTGCCAACCAACACGTTTCGTCACTGGGAAATTCACCCCACGACTTCCTCAGGGCTGTATCACATCAGTCAGCTCTCTGGTCGGTATTTAAAATGTATGCTCCAGGCTAATGGTCCAATCATAATGACGTAATACGCATCGGGGGTCTCTGTTTGATCACATGCTCAATCCTGCATGGTGAAGCACTGACTATTTGATATTACAAATTTGCACTTAGAATATTTGAGCTGCTACTAAATCCTACGTCATCCAGTAAACTCCCTGGGAAAGTTATGGGAGAGGTGAGTAGGATATGCTGGTGAGATTGGCTGGGATGAGGCAACAAGCTACCCAAGGAAGGTGGCCATCCTTTCAGGGCCTTGGCTAGTACAACACAGTCCATCTTCACACATATTATCCGACCGAACAGCTGTGTAAATTTGAATGGTGTGCAGATGATGGGTGCTTAAGGGGATGCTGAAAGTAAGCAGAGTCACTGGGATTGTGTGGCAGGAAAGGTCAAAATTATGTGGCAGGGTGATTAAATTATGCAGCAGGAAAATCCCAATTATGGAGCATATTGCAGCACATTTTGTGACAGTTTCAGCTCATTATCATTTTTACAGGTTAACACTATCTGAGCAAATGTTTCACCTCAGCAAAAGTGACCAATTACCCTTTGCGAAGGGCCTTCCACTGTGCAGCAACATGTGTTACATGCGTGTTTAGTAACTTTTGATCCGTTTGAGCTAGAAACAAATTCATTTTGTTATAATCTGCAGGTGGTGGATTTAATGACATGTGAAAAACAAAACACTGTGGCTGCAAAATCGCATCATTCCAGTGGTCCTGACAATGAGACTTTTTCCATACTACATGAAGGTGCCCCCAGATTAGTGCATTTTGAGACAAGATAGTAGAAAGTGTGGATACCGGCCAAAGAAAAGGAAATAGACATTGACATGAAAGTGGCGGTAAATGGGATATTTCGCGACAACACCACTCTCCCCCTACACAAAATGTAAGCAAATATTGTGGGGTTTGTGATTAGTGGTGGAAAGGGGAGACGTTCCCTGATAATGAGGCCGTTATCACCACCATTTCAGGAACTATGGCACAATAATACTGACAGGGATGTGCATGTGAAAAGGTAATTTCTATGAGTATTAGATTCCCTAAAAATTAAGAAGTGTGTGGGACATTAAAGAATTATTGCTGAATTGTGTAAGGGTGGCATCAATATTTTGGTTAAAGTCTGTATCCCTAATTATGTTTAATTAAATGTGAAGGTAAGACAAGAGAGGTGTGAGGAATGCATGCTCCTATGGTAATCCGTGGTGGCTGCTGCAGTATTAAAGTGGAGGGGCGGGATGGGGGAGTAGGGGGAATAATCTTTCTTTTTTAATTGCCTGACGACGCGGCCTCCTCGGTCCTTGTCTCTGGCTGTCCTCCCAGCATGCACTGGGGCACACGCTCCCCACCCAATCTCGGCGCTGGTCTCATGCTACACCTAGCATAAGAGCAAGACCAGGATCGGTCTGAGCAGCATGGTTTGCTGCTCAGACAGTGCCTAGGAGCCTGTGACGTTTCTCCAACCTGGCTATGCAACACAGCTGGGTTGAAGACACCTAAGTGTGCATATCTATTTGTCCAGCCTAAGACAGCCAGCCAAACAGACCTGTGCTCTTACAGATCACCTATCACTCATCCCTGCTATGCCAGTCCCCACCCCTCTTTACATTGCTGGCATCGGCTTAGTCAGTCAGCGGTCATTCTATTTTTCGCTTGACCGCTGACTGACTAACCAGTGGGGCAACGCTCCTCCGCCATTACTGAGGAGCCGCCCCTGATGGTAATGCTACGTTGTCCGATCTTTTTCTTTGATATGTGTATTCTCCTGAACTGTAATGTCATTTGACAAATGCATTAAACATACCATATTGCCTGTCCTAGTATTCTTTCTCAGTCAGTCAAAAGGCTTTATTTCGATAAGTCAAATCATAAAAGCATCACAATAGTACAAACAAATGACATTTAATACAAATATAAAATTGACTGTTGGGTTTAAGATTATTTACAAAGTCTTTACAAGGTTCTATCTTAAAATACATAATTATCAGAGAAAAAGTAAAAAGGATAAAAGGGTTAAAATTTAGGGATAATCCTTAATTAAAAAACAGTATTCTTTCTAATGTTTTTGTGAAAATATTAAGTTGTTTAAAAAAAAAAATCATAAGCACAAAATTATTTTGTAATCCGGTCCAACTCTCTCAGCTTCCTACATTAATATCCTTATCAGAAACCTCAACACATTCCTGGAAAAAACAACTTAAGTTCCATGCACCAATGAAAACAAGTGCAATGCAAAATCCTCAGGACCCAGGCACTCCAAAGTCCTCTCTGACCACTAGCTCACCATTCGCAAACATAAAAAATTGGAAGAAAAGCAAATTTTTCAGTGACTTCACACTAAATAAATAATTCCATCCAACATGGAGACGCTTCAGAACATCCTACAGCGACGTCATCAATGATGCGTACATAAAAGAGCCGCGATCACTTCAAAAGCTGCAAACCTGCTTTTCATCTACCCTCCACCCTACTGTGCACTCTGCTAACATGGTCATCCTTCAACCTCATCTCGCTCACAGATCGCATCGCCATATTCAGCACCTTCAAAGCCACTTCCTAGGAAGACGATGTCTTACATACCATCCTTTCCCCTTCATCTCCAACCTCCAAATGGAGGCCCCTGTAACCTTACTCACCAACAGCATCAAAATTCACTGGTAGGCTGATAACTCATAACTCTGAAAGAAAATTTCCACTGGCCTCGACATTCCATCCCAGATTTACTGCCATTTTGCATCGGAGTAGCGTCACTTTTTTAACGCCGCTCCGATGAATAATTTATTTCTGGATATACTAAGCCACGCAAAGCTCGATTTAAATGGCATTGTGTGGCTTAGTAAATAAAAGTAATACCTGCATAGTGCTACTGTGCCTTACAGTACGTCGGGGAGGCATTCCATGCACTGTCCTTCCCGTTATAGCAACTTTGCTTGTATTATTAGTGGTTTTGTGCTACGCAATGTTGTCCATAGTGTTGTGGTTGATTTCAGTGTCCATATGGTGAAGATGTCTGTACTGATGTGGTTGGTATCAATGTCTGTAAGGTGAAGATGTAATCTGTAGTTTTGTGGTTGGTATCAGTGTCTGTAAGGTGAAGATGTTGTCTGCACTATTATGTTTGGTTTCAGTGTCTGTGAGGTGAAGATGTTATCTGTACTGTTGTGGTTGGTATCAATGTCTGTAAGGTAAAGATGTTGTCTGTACTGTTGTGGTTGCTATCAGTGTCTGTAAGGTGAAGATGTTGTCTGTACTGTTGTGGTTGGTTTTTACTGTCTGTAAGGTGAAGATGTTGCCTGTACTGTTGTGGTTGGTATCAGTGTCTGTAAGGTGAAGATATTGTCTGTACTGTTGTGGTTGCTATCAGTGTCTGTAAGGTGAAGATGTTGTCTGTACTGTTGTAGTTGGTTTTTACTGTCTGTAGTGTGAAGATTTTGCCTGTACTGTTGTGGTTGGTATCGGTGTCTGTAAGGTGAAGATGTTATCTGTGCTGTTTTGGTTGGTATCAGTGTCTGTAAGGGGAAGATGTTGTCTGTACTGTTGTGGTAGGTATCAGTGTCTGTAAGGTGCAGAGGTTGTCTGTACTGTTGTGGTTGGTATCAGTGTCTGTAAAGTGAAGATGTTATCTGTACTGTTGTGGTTGGTATCAGTGTCTGTTAGGAGAAGATTTTGTCTTTACTGTTGTGGTTGGTATCAGTTTCTGTAGGTGAAGATGTTATCTGTATTGTTGTGGTTGGTATCACTGTCTGTTAGGAGAAGATTTTGCCTGTACTGTTGTGGTTGGTATCAGTGTCTGTTAGGAGAAGATTTTGCCAGTACTGTTGTGGTTGGTATCAGTTTCTGTAGGTGAAGATGTTATCTGTACTGTTGTGGTTGGTATCAGTGTCTGTTAGGTGAAGTTGTTGTCTATTCTTTGTGGTTGGTATCCGTGAATGTAAGGTGAAGATGTTTTCTGTGATGTTGTGGTTGGTATCAGTATCTTTAAGGTGGAGATGTTATCTGTACTGTTGTGGTTGGTATCAGTGTCTGTAAGGTGAACATGTTGTCTATTCTTTGTGATTGGTATCAGTGTCTGTTAGGTGAAGTTGTTGTCTATTATTTGTGGTTGGTATCAGTGAATGTAAGGTGGAGATGTTGCCTGTACTTTTGTGATTACTATCAGTGTATGTAAGGTGAAGATGTTGTCTATTCTTTGTGGTTGGTATCAGTGAATGTAAGGTGAAGAGGTTTTCTGTGCTGTTGTTGGTGGTATCAGTGTCTGTAAGTTGAAGGTGTCTATACTTTTGTGGTTGGTGTCAGTGTCTGTGAGGTGAACATGTTGTCTATGATGCTGTGGTTGGTTATGATGTACCCCACCTGCCTCTGGTATGAGCTGCTGTGTTATGTCAATTTGTATAGCACGCTAATCACTTGTGAGGGTATCCAGATGTGTTGCAGGTAGGTGGTGGTCTCCCTAATTTGACAGTTACTCAAAAAGCCAGGTCATCTGCTTCTTGCGGAACTCAAGAAGTGATGAGGAGGCTCTGGTTTGCTGTGAGAGATTGTTCCATGCTTTGTGGGATGTGTACAAGCAAGGGCAACCTCTGGCCATGTTTTTGTGTTTGCGGGGTGCATGTGCTAGTGAGAGTCCGGCTGAGTGGAGGTGTCTGGAAGGTTGGCAGAAATGTATGCACCTGTTGAGGTAAGCAGGATGTATGTTGTTTAGTGCTTTGTATGTGTTTGTAAGAAGTTTGAACTGAGTGTGTTTATATTTGGAGAGCCAGTGGTGTTCCTTGAGGTGTTGAGTGATGCGGGTGCGGTGAGGTAGGTTGAGGACGAGCCCTGCTGCAGCATTTTGGATGGGTTGGAGCCTGTTCAGGAGCAGTTTGGTGAATCCCACATAAATTGCCTTGCCGTGGTCAAGTCTGTTGATTACTGGGGCTTGCATTACTGTTTCCCTGGTGTTCTCTGGTAACCACTTGAAGAGTGTTTTGCAGAATCCTCAGGATGTGCAAACAGGTGGAGGTCATGGCTTTTACCTGGGCTGTCATGTCGAGCTTGTCGCCTAGGATGATTCCTCGGTTTCTGTTGTGGGCGGTGGGGGTTGGTGTGGAGCCGAGATCTGTTGCCACCAGGTCGAATCCCAAGCAGAGGTTTTCCAACTGAAGATCACCACTTCGATCTTGACTGAGTTCAGCTTGAGGCAGTTGGATCTCATCCAGGTGGCTACCATGGTCACGCAGGTGGCAAACTTGTTTTTTGTCACAGGAGTCTTTTCCATCAGGGAGAGGATCAGTTGGGCGTTGTCAGAATGCGAAAGAATGTTGATGCCATGTGATCTGATGAGGGCGGCCAGTGGAGTTATATAGATGTTAAACAAGGTCGGGCTGAGAGATGATTCTTGGGGGACTCCGCATATGAGTTTCTTGGCTTCCGGCATGTAAGGTGGCAGGCTGACTTTTTGTGTTCTGCCTGTGAAAAAGGAACAGATCCAGTTGAGGGCAGGTCCTTTGATGCCTGTTTAATGTTGTCTTCTGTCCATGTCGAAGGCCACTGAGAGGTCGATCAATATGAGGGATGCAGTTTCACCCTAGTCTAGGATCATCCTGATGTCAACAGTTGCTGCGTTGAGGGCTGTCTTGGTGCTGTAATAGGGCATGAAGCCTGGTTTGGTGGTGTCTAGAAGTTGGTGTATGTTGAGGTAGTGGGTGTGTTGCTTGTTGATGGCTTTCTCCAAGACCTGGAAGATTGGGCAGTAGTTTGCTAGCTGGGTGGGGTCTGCCAATTGTTTCTTTAGTAGTGTATTGACCGCTACATCTTTCAAGCACTTTGGGACACTGCATTGGTGATGGTGGTCTTCAGGATGCGGGTGAGTATTTCGCTCATCGGGGAGGCACCCATGGTGTATGTGTGGTGGGAACGCGGGACCATCGGGGACCCAGAGTAGATGGTTCCCATGATATTGTCTGTCTCTTCTGTGGTGATAGTTTTCTATGTAGTCAGAGTGGTTCTGAGGCTTTTTGTGAGTAGCTGGAGACGAGGCTCCTGGGGTTCGGTTGAGAGTCGAAGTTGTTGTGGATGGTTTTAAGATTGTTGCAAAAAATTCTAGCGGGTTGTCACATGGATCTTGCGAGAGACAGCTGCTGTTCGTGCTGGAAGCTGGTGTGGTGAAGTCATCGAAGTCTCTTTGCAGTTATTGGAGCTGTTACATATGCGCTCGGCCAAGGCCTTTTTCTTCAGTAAGAGGCGTTGATCCACACTGCTGCAAACTGGAGTCACTTAAATTAAGCATAAGTTCAGTGTGTCCTCTTCTGTGAATTGGCACAATTAATCCTGCAGGCTGTGCCTCATAATAGTTTAAAGACTTTATTGCCAAATTAAATGGCTGGAAGTGTGAAGCGCTGATTTTCGCTTTCTCTCTCTGTTTCTCTTTCTCTCTCTCTCTCTGACTCTCTATTTCTGTTTCTTCTATCTCTACTCCCTTCCTACTCTTAGGCCCTTTCTTCCTTCCTGCACCTTCTATTTCTGCCCCCTCCTGATCCTTTCGTTCCATCACATATGCTTGGTTCCTATTTCTTTGTTGTCTTCCTTAGTTCCAAAACCCCTCCACACTCGCCAGCTTCCTCTCTCTCCATTTGCGCTGCATCGTCTTCTCGTTCTCCACATCCATGTCACACTCATACTCTCTCTCCTAACCCTTTATGTCTTTGATTCTCTCTGCCTCTATCTCTCAATCACTATCTCTCCCTCCATCTCTCTGCCTCCCCTGTACCCCTCCCCTCCGCTCTCTGTCTTTATCTCATCATTTTTCTGACTCCTTTCCCCTTTCCATCTAACCCCCTCTCTCTTTTTCTCTTGCCTGCCTTCCTCGCTCTCTTGTTCCATTTTACAGGACTGCAGTTATCTTTACTATGCCCGGCCATCTCTTACACTCTTGTTCTCTCTCTCTCTCTCTCTCTCTCTCTCTTTGACACATGCCTTCTCTCTCTCTGCCTCCAGCTCTCCTCGTATCTTTCCCTCGCACATTTCCAACACCGTTTCTTCTCCTTCCCTCTCCCAGTTTCTCTATTTCTGTAACTCCTTCTTTGTCTCCCTCCTCCCTCTCTTGTTCTCACTCCCTATCCCCTTCTTCCTCTCTCCTTTCCTCAGTCCTGCATTAGTCTTGACAGTCCTCCTCTGTCAGTGCACTCTTTCTTCATTTGTCTCCCTCCTGTATCAGTGTCTCTCCCCTTCTCTGTCTGTCTGCATCATATCTCTCCTCTCTCTCTCTCTCTCTCTCTCCGTGTCCCTCCCTCCTCTCTCGCCTCCACTTTGCATCCCTCGCCTGTTAGCAGGACTCCTCGACCGTCCTCCTCCACCCTCTACCTCTCTCTTTCTTTCTTCTCTCTAATTTGCTCTCACCGCCTTGCCCTCTCCATTCCTCCCCACTCTCTCTCCCATCCTACACTTTCTACTCTATTCTTCAGAATTTATATTGTGCATTGTGTAGCATCCTTTAGTAAATAATATAGATACAAAATGGTGCGTGGGACAAAGTAGTTTATTCCAACGCCTGCCGAGCATCCTTTGTTGTCAGCATCCCAGCAGGTTTAACCCTAGTTACATTCTATTACAATGCGCAGTTCTAGAGAACAGAACAAAAGCACAGAATGGTTCTATATATAGCCCTATGTTTACATGAAAAACAGATCCACCTACCACAATACTACACATTGGGCCAGATGTACGACCTGCCAAATAGCGACTCGTAAATTGCGTCGCTTTTGCGACTCGCAATGTGCGACTCGCTATGTGGCATGTACAACAGTGTCTTGGACAATGTTTGATTCCCAAAGGGGTCGCAAAATGCAAGGCTCATGATTATTAATGAGCCCCTCGCATTTTGCAACCCCATTTGGAATGGCTGGCTCTCACAGGGATGGTGGCCTGCTGGGCTCGGCAGACCACCACGTCTGGGACTGCATGTAAATAAAGCAGCTTTTTTTTTAATGCAGCCTGTTTTCCTTCTAGAAAACGGGATGCATTAAAAAAAAATAAGAATGAAATGTTTTCGTTTAATTTTGTATGGGCAGGCAGTGGTCCCTGGCGATTGCGGTCGCAAAACATTCGTACATGGCTATGGAATCGCTATTTGAAAGGGAAAGCACCTTCCAAATACCGAGTCCGCGATTTATTTGCGGCTCGCAAATTACTGTTTGTACATGGGCCCATGATTTTTCGCGTGTGCAAATGGGAGACCAGTTTGTGCACGCTAAAAACTGTCGCACATCTGGCCCTCTGCTACCCGGCACTAGTAAAACCTCCCCTCTGTGATGTTGATTGCCTGCCTGTACCAGAATAGATAGGTATTCAGTTGCTTCCTAAAACTGTTTCCATATTTCTCACACTATCTCCTTTTTTCACTTTCTTTCTCTCTTCCTGCCTCTGGTTCTCTCCCTCCATTTTATCTCCTCTTTTCACTTTCTTTCTCTCTTCCTGCCTTTGGTTCTCTCCCTCCATTTTATCTCCTTTGTATCTCCTCTTTTCACTTTCTTTCTCTGTTCCTGCCTCTGGTTCTCTCCCTCCATTTTATCTCCTCTTTTCACTTTCTTTCTCTCTTCCTGCCTCTGGTTCTCTCCTCCATCTTGTCTCCCTCTCCCTGCCCCTCAGTTTTCTCCTTTTCGCAGGACTGCAGCGATGCTCATTAGCTCCCTCCGCTAGCCTCTTCACCGGCCCAGCTCCCTCCGCCATCCTCCTCACCGGCCTCCACCAGAGCATGAAAAAAAGAAATCCCCCGCGCGAGCGGCTTCATTTCCATTTGACACTTAAAGGCGCGCGCGGTAACTTTCCACCTGGCGGGGCGCGCGCCGCTTGTTGCTGCTGGACGCGCGCGCCCGGTGCTTCTTAATGACTTGGAAAAAAGTGTTTAACCTGCAGTGGTTCGGGCGGAAAAACACACGCAACAGGTAAAACGGCCCTTCCCGCCCTTTCTGCGGGCTGCGGAGGGAAGGAAACAAAGGAGGGGGAGGGGAGTGGGGGCTGCAGCAGAGGCTTCGATTCAGAAATTCTCCTCAATGGCCGGGGCCCGCCTCTGCCACTTGGTATGCCGGGGTTGTTGCAGGCAGGCCGGGGCCGTGGACGTGCCTGCGATGGAGCTGGCTGCCTGCAGCACGGAGAGGGGGGCTTTCAGCATCAGGACTCTGGAGAGGGAAACCCAGCCCTCGCTGACTGCAGACACCAAGACACCACACACACTGCAGACAACAACACCACGCACTGCAGACACCAACACACCACGCACTGCAGACACCAACACACCACACACTGCAGACACCAACACACCACACACTGCAGACACCAACACACACACTGCAGACACCAACACACAACACACACACTGCAGACACCAACACACAACACACACACTGCAGACACCAACACACCACACACACTGCAGACACCAACACACCACACACACACATGGCAGACACCAACACACCACACACACACACGGCAGACACCAACACACCACACACACACACACGGCAGACACCAACACACACACTGCAGACACCAACACACAACACACACACTGCAGACACCAACACACCACACACACACGGCAGACACCAACACACCACACACACACACGGCAGACACCAACACACCACACACACATACACACGGCAGACACCAACACACAACACACACACTGCAGACACCAACACACACACTGCAGACACCAACACACCACACACACACGGCAGACACCAACACACCATAGTAACCAGTGCACACAAGCAACACACTGCAGACAACAACCCATCACAGGAACCAGTGCACACAAGCATCCACCCACACCACACACTGCAGACACCAACACACCACGCACTGCAGACACCAACACACCACGCACTGCAGACACCAACACACCACACACTGCAGACACCAACACACCACACACTGCAGACACCAACACACAACACACACACTGCAGACACCAACACACAACACACACACTGCAGACACCAACACACAACACACACACTGCAGACACCAACACACCACACACACTGCAGACACCAACACACCACACACACACATGGCAGACACCAACACACCACACACACACACGGCAGACACCAACACACCACACACACACACACACGGCAGACACCAACACACAACACACACACTGCAGACACCAACACACACACTGCAGACACCAACACACCACACACACACGGCAGACACCAACACACCATAGTAACCAGTGCACACAAGCAACACACTGCAGACAACAACCCATCACAGGAACCAGTGCACACAAGCATCCACCCACACCACACACTGCAGACACCAACACACCACAGTAACCAGTCACACAAGCAGCCACCCACACCACACACACTCCAGACACCATCACACCACAGTAACCAGTGCACACAGGCAACACACTGAAGACAACAACCCACCACAGTAACCAGTCACACAAGCAGCCACCCACACTGCAGACACCAACCCACCACAGTCACCAGTTTACACAGGCAACACACTGCAGACACCAACACACCACAGTAACCAGTCACACAAGCAGCCACCCACACCACACACACTCCAAACACCAACACACCACAGTAACCAGTCACACAAGCAGCCACCCACACCACACACACTCCAGACACCAGCACACCACAGTAACCAGTCACACAAGCAGCCACCCACACCACACACACTCCAGACACCATCACACCACAGTAACCAGTCGCACAAGCAGCCACCCACACCACACCACACACACTCCAGACACCAACACACCACAGTAACCAGTTTACACAGGCAACACACTGCAGACAACAAACCACCACAGTAACCAGTCACACAAGCAGCCACCCACACCACACACACTGCAGACACCAACCCACCACAGTAACCAGTTTACACAGGCAACACACTTCAGACAACAACCCATCACAGGAACCAGTGCACACGAGCACCCACCAACACCACACACTGCAGACACCAACACACCCCAGTAACCAGTCACACAAGCAGCCACCCACACCACACACACTCCAAACACCAACACACCACAGTAACCAGTCACACAAGCAGCCACCCACACCACACACACTCCAGACACCAGCACAACACAGTAACCAGTCACACAAGCAGCCACCCACACCACACACACTCCAGACACCAACACACCACAGTAACCAGTCACACAAGCAGCCACCCACACCACACCACACACACTCCAGACACCAACACACCACAGTAACCAGTGCACACAGGCAACACACTGCAGACAACAACCCACCGCAGTAACCAGTCACACAAGCAGCCACCCACACCACACACACTGCAGACACCAATCCACCACAGTAACCAGTTTACACAGGCAACACACTGCAGACAACAAACCACCACAGTAACCAGTCACACAAGCAGCCACCCACACCACACACACTGCAGACACCAACCCACCACAGTAACCAGTTTACACAGGCAACACACTGCAGACAACAAACCACCACAGTACAGTCACACAAGCACCCACCCACACCACACATTGCAGACACCAACACACCTCTGCCGGGACTGTGGCGGCATGCGGATTGGCTAATGATATTTGTTATCTAAGGTTACAACGTATCAAGGTTGGACCACACTGATTGTGAAACAAGGAATATTTTGTTTGTGGTTTTCACTAAAGCATTATTATAAGCCTCGGATGGGACTTTATTGTAGTGACTCGCATGCAACAATAGAAGGACGGGTTGACAGAGTATGAGGTTAGAGCCCGTAGTGCATCAGGGACTTTAATAGGAATCCACGTATGAGGTGGACTCACCGGGGAATTTGGACTGTCTTATGTAGAGGTGCTCTAATGGAACATCACTAGACCTTGCAAAATAACTTATAAAGGCCCGGATGCGAAAGATTTTTTAGAGGCCAAATTATTGCTTACACCCAGCTCTGAAACTGTTTGGATTTCCCTGACCAATAGGACGGACATCAGGATTATGCCCGTGGGTCTGTGTGGAACACTTTGAGCTAAATTGTGCATATGAATACTGGGACTGAGAATTTCCGTATGCATACCACAAAGCAAAAATAAATGCGGTGGATTTTCGATTTTGGCCTGTTGACTCCTATGTTTATGCCTTGAAAAAGTCTAAGCAAAAGACGAAACACGTGTCGGCTAATCGTGTGCTGGGAATTTTAATACTTTTATAACATGAATAAAGACTGCTAAACAGCATGAAGAATGAACTCTCTGGATTTCGGTTTCTGTTCAATATTATTGTGCCTTCTCTGTTCACAGTTTAGGGTTATACATACCTAAGGGGTTGACTAACCCAACTAATGTAAAATAAGGACAAATGGTGTGCTGCAAGAGCCTCAATTTTTGTGTTTAAATTTGTTGCACATTGATTTGTGCTAGCAATCCCATTGCGTAGTAGGTGTTTGGGGCAACTTAGCACCCGTGTACAGAAATAAAGTAAAAGACGTTTAATTTTCACAGTAAATCATTGTTCTATGCTTAGTGAATGTGCAGACATTTCCCTGTAAGGGAACACTACTACCTGTTTATTTATGTCACACGCAACAGGTAAAATTGCCTTTCCCGTCCTTTCTGCTGGCTGCAGAGGGAAGGAACCGAAGGAGGGGGAGGGGAGGGCTGCAGCAGAGGCTTCGATTCAGAAATTCTCTTCAATGGCCTGGGCCCGCCTCTGCCACTTGGTATTCTGGGGTTGTTGCAGGCAGTCATGCCGTGGACGTGCCTGCGATGGAGCTGGCTGCCTGCAGCACGGAGAGGGGGGCTTTCAGCATCAGGACTCTGGGAAGGGAAACCCAGCCCTTGCTGACTGCAGACAGCAACACACCACACACTGCAGACACCAACACACCACTGTAACCAGTACACACAGGCAACACACTGCAGACAACAACGCAACGCAGTAACCAGTGCCCACATGCACCCACCCACACCACACACTGCAGACACCAACCCACCACCGTAACCAGTGCACACAGTCAACACACTGCAGACACCAACACACCACCATAACCAGTGCACACAGACAACACACTGCAGACAACATCCCACCACAGTAACCAGTCACACAAGCACCCACCCACACCACACACTGCAGACACCAACACACCACCGTAACCAGTACACACAGGCAACACACTGCAGACAACAATCCAACACAGTAACCAGTGCCCACATGCACCCACCCACACCACACACTGCAGACACCCACCCACCACAGTAACCAGTGCACACATGCACCCACCCACACCACACACTGCAGACACCAACACACCACACACTACAGACACCAACACACCACCATAACCAGTGCACACAGACAACACACTGCAGACACAAACACACCACCGTAACCAGTGCACACAGGCAACACACTGCAGACAACATCCCACCACAGTAACCAGTCACACAAGCAGCCACCCACACCACACATTGCAGACACCAACACACCACAGTAACCAGTTTACACAGGCAACACACTGCAGACAACAAACCACCACAGTAACCAGTCACACAATCACCCACCCACATCACACACTGCAGACACTAACACACTACTGTAACCAGTACACACAGGCAACACACTGCAGACAACAACCCAACACAGTAACCAGTCACACAAGCAACCTACACACCACACACTGCAGACACCAACACACCACCGTAACCAGTTTAAACAGGCAACACACTGCAGACAACAACCCAACACAGTAACCAGTGCACACATGCACCCTCCCACACCACACACTGCAGACACCAACACACCACCGTAACCAGTGCAACAACGCAACGCAGTAACCAGTGCCCACATGCACCCACCCACAACACACACTGCAGACACCAACCCACCACCGTAACCAGTGCACACAGTCAACACACTGCAGACACCAACACACCACCATAACCAGTGCACACAGACAACACACTGCAGACATCCCACCACAGTAACCAGTCACACAAGCACCCACCCACACCACACACTGCAGACACCAACACACCACCGTAACCAGTACACACAGGCAACACACTGCAGACAACAATCCAACACAGTAACCAGTGCCCACATGCACCCACCCACACCACATACTGCAGACACCCACCCACCACAGTAACCAGTGCACACATGCACCCACCCACACCATACACTGCAGACACCAACACACCACACACTACAGACACCAACACATCACCATAACCAGTGCACACAGTCAACACACTGCAGACACCAACACACCACCGTAACCAGTGCACACAGACAACACACTGCAGACAACATCCCACTAGAGTAACCAGTCACACAAGCAGCCACTCACACCACACACTGCAGACACCAACACACAACAGTAACCATTTTACACAGGCAACACACTGCAGACAACAGACCACCACAGTAACCAGTCACACAAGCCCCCACCCACACCACACACTGCAGACACCAACACACCACCGTAACCAGTACACACAGGCAACACACTGCAGACAACAACCCAACCCAGCAACCAGTCACACAAGCAGCCCACACACCACACACTGCAGACACCAACACACCACAGTAACCAGTGCACACATGCAACCACCCACACCACACACTGCAGACACCAACCCATCACAGTAACCAGTGCACACAGACAACGCACTGCAGACACTAACACACCACCATAACCAGTGCACTCAGACAACACACTGTAGACAAAAACGACCACAGTAACCAGTGCACACATGCACCCACCCACACCACACACTGCAGACACCAACACACCACCGTAACCAGTACACGCAGGCAACACACTGCAGAGAACAACCCAACCCAGTAACCAGTCACACAAGCAGCCCACACACCACACACTGCAGACACCAACACACCACAGTAACCAGTGCACACATGCAACCACCCACACCACACACTGCAGACACCAACCCATCACAGTAACCAGTGCACACAGACAACGCACTGCAGACACTAACACACCACCATAACCAGTGCACACAGACAACACACTGCAGACACAAACACACCACCGTAACCAGTGCACACAGACAACACACTGCAGACAGCATCCCACCACAGTAACCAGTCACACAAGCAGCCACCCACAACACACACTGCAGACACCAACACACCACAGTAACCATTTTACACAGGCACCACACTGCAGACAACATCCCAACACAGTAACCAGTCACACAAGCACCCACCCCACACACTGCAGACACCAACACACCCCCGCAACCTTTACACACAGGCAACACACTGCAGACAACAACCCAACACAGTAACCAGTGCACACATGCACCCACCCACACCACACACTGCAGACACCAACACACCACCGTAACCAGTGCACAGAGACAACACACTGCAGACACCAACACACCACCGTAACCAGTGCACACAGACAACACACTGGAGACAACATCCCACTACAGTAACCAGTCACACAAGCAGCCACTCAATCAAGGACATTTATAGAGCGCACTACTTACCCGGAGGGTCTCAAGGCGCTTGGGGGGGGGGGGGTGCTGCTACTGCTCGAACAGCCAGGTCTTGAGTTTCTTCCTGAAGGAGAGGTGGTCTTGGGTCAGGCGCAGGTCGGGAGGGAGGGAGTTCCAGGTCTTGGCGGCCAGGTGGGAGAAGGACCTTCCTCCTGTTGTCGTTCTTCGGATGCGGGGGACGGCGGCGAGGGCGTGACTGGCTGATCGGAGGTGGCGTTTGGGAGCGTAGAAGTTGATGCGGTTGTTGAGGTAGCTCCGGCCTTGATCGTGTAGGGCTTTGTGTGCGTGGGTGAGGAGACGGAAGGTGATTCTCTTGTTGACGGGGAGCCAGTGCAGGTCTCTCAGATGTCCGGAGATGTGGCTGCGTCGGGGGATGTCGAGGATGAGTCTGGCTGAGGCGTTCTGGATCCGCTGGAGTCTCTTCTGGAGCTTGGCGGTGGTTCCGGCGTAGAGGGCGTTGCCGTAGTCCAGTCGGCTGGTGACGAGGGCCTGGGTGACCGTCTTCCTGGTCTCGGTGGGGATCCACCGGAAGATCTTCCGTAGCATGCGCAGGATGTTGAAGCATGACGAGGAGACGGCGTTGACTTGTCTGGTCATGGAGAGGGAGGAGTCCAGGATGAAGCCCAGGTTGCGTGTGTGGTCTGTCGGTGTGGGTGCGGTGCCCAGGGCGGGGGGCCACCAGGAGTCGTCCCAGGCGGAGGGCGAGGAGCCCAGGATGAGGACTTCCGTCTTGTCTGAGTTCAGTTTCAGGCGGCTGGTCGTCATCCACTCGGCTACATCTTTCATCCCTTTGTGAAGGTTGGCTCTGGAAGCGGCGGGGTCGTTGGTCAGGGAGAGGATCAGCTGGGTGTCATCGGCGTAGGAGATGATGTTCAGGTTGTGTTGGCGTGCGATGGGCGCGAGGGGGCTCATGTAGACGTTGAAGAGGGTGGGCCTCAGCGAGGATCCTTGAGGGACGCCGCAGATGACTTCGGTGGCCTCTGACTTGTACGGTGGTAGACGGACTCTCTGTGTTCTTCCGTCGAGGAAGGAGACGATCCATTCCAGTGCCTTCTCCTGAATTCCGACGTTGCTGAGGCGCTGCACTAGGGTGCGGTGGCAGACAGTGTCGAATGCCGCGGAGAGGTCTAGGAGGATGAGGGCCGCTGTTTCTCCGTTGTCCATCAAGGCTCGGATGTCATCGGTGGCAGCGATGAGGGCGGTCTCGGTGCTGTGGTTGGCTCGGAAGCCAGACTGTGAGGGGTCGAGGGATCCATTCGTCTCGAGGAAGGCGGCCAGCTGTTTGACGGTCTTCTCGATGACTTTGGCTGGAAACGGGAGGAGCGAGATGGGGCGGTAGTTCTTGAGTTCGGTGGGGTCCGCTGTTGGTTTCTTTAGTAGAGCGCTGAGTTCGGCGTGCTTCCAGCTCTACGGGAAGGTAGCGGTGTCGAAGGAGGTGTTGACAATGTCCCGCAGGTGGGGTGCGATGACAGCATCGGCCTTGTTGAAGACGTGGTGAGGGCAGGGGTCGGTCGGAGATCCGGAGTGGATGGAGTTCATCATGCGGACTGTGTCATCGGTGCTGATCGGAGTCCAGGCGCGGAGGGTGGTGGTGGGCGGCGTTGCTGCGGTCGTTGTGTGCGATGGTTGAATGCTGAAGCTGTTGTGTATGTCCGCGATCTTGTTGTGGAAGTAGGAGGCGAGGGAGTTGCAGAGGTCTTGCGATGGGGTGATGTCGTTGTTTCCGGCGTTGGGGTTGGAGAGCTCTTTCACGATGTTGAAGAGTTCCTTGCAGTTGTGTGCGTTGTTGTCCAGTCGGTCCTTGAATGCAGTTTTCTTGGTGGCGCGGATCAGTTGGTGGTGCTTCCGGGGGGCAAGCTTGAGGGTGGTCATGTTGTCCGGTGTTGGTTCCCTTCTCCAGACTTTCTCGAGGGCTCGGCAGTTCTTCTTGGAGCTCTTGAGTTCGTCGGTGAACCATGGGGCTTTCTTGCTGCCGGGTCTGCTGGGCGGGGTCCTCAGAGGGGCGAGTTCGTCCGCGCAGTTGCTGATCCACTTCGTGAGGTTGTCGGCGGCCTGGCTGGGGTTCGCTGAGCTGGCGGGAGGGTGCTGACTCAGGGAAGCGGCGAGCTGGTCGGCTGTGAACTCACACCACACACTGCAGACACCAACACACAACAGTAACCATTTTACACATGCAACACACTGCAGACAACAGACCACCACAGTAACCAGTCACACAAGCACCCACCCACACCACACACTGCAGACACCAACACACCACCGTAACCAGTACACACTGGCAACACACTGCAGACAACAACCCAACCCAGTAACCAGTCACACAAGCAGCCCACACACCACACACTGCAGACACCAACACACCACAGTAACCAGTGCACACATGCAACCACCCACACCACACACTGCAGACACCAACCCATCACAGTAACCAGTGCACACAGATAACGCACTGCAGACACTAACACACCACCATAACCAGTGCACTCAGACAACACACTGTAGACAAAAACGACCACAGTAACCAGTGCACACATGCACCCACCCACACCACACACTGCAGACACCAACCCATCACAGTAACCAGTGCACACAGGCACCCACCCACACCACACACTGCAGACACGAGCCCACTACAGTAACAAGTGCACACAGGCACCTACCCACACACTGCAGACACCAACCCATTACAGTAACCAGTGCACACAAGCACCCACCCACACCACACACTGCACCTAGGCATCCACCCTCAATATATTGTGTGCGCAGGACCTCATCAGCAACTATAATACATATTGGCTAACAGGCACCCACACCACACACTGCAGACACCAACACACCACAGTAACCAGTGCACACAGGCTACACACAGCAGACAACAAACCACCACAGTAACCAGTCACACAAGCACCCACCCACACCACACACTGCAGACACCAACACACACCGTAACCAGTACACACAGGCAACACACTGCAGACAACAACCCAACGCAGTAACTAGTTACACAAGCAGCCCACACGCCACACACACCAATACACCACAGTAACCAGTTTACACAGGCAACACACTGCAGACAACAAACCACCACAGTAACCAGTCACACAAGCACCCACCCCACACCCTGCAGACACCAACACACAACAGTAACCATTTTACACAGGCAACACACTGCAGACAACAGACCACCACAGTAACCAGTCACACAAGCACCCACCCACACCACACACTGCAGACACCAACACACCACTGTAACCAGTACACACAGGCAACACACTGCAGACAACAACCCAACCCAGTAACCAGTCACACAAGCAGCCCACACACCACACACTGCAGACACCAACACACCACAGTAACCAGTGCACACATGCAACCACCCACACCACACACTGCAGACACCAACCCATCACAGTAACCAGTGCACACAGACAACGCACTGCAGACACTAACACACCACCATAACCAGTGCACTCAGACAACACACTGTAGACAAAAACGACCACAGTAACCAGTGCACACATGCACCCACCCACACCACACACTGCAGACACCAACCCACCACAGTAACCAGTGCACACAGGCACCCACCCACACCACACACTGCAGACACGAACCCACTACAGTAACAAGTGCACACATGCACCCACCCACACAGGCAACACACTGCAGACAACAATCCAACACAGTAACCAGTGCCCACATGCACCCACCCACACCACACACTGCAGACACCCACCCACCACAGTAACCAGTGCACACATGCACCCACCCACACCACACACTGCAGACACCAACACACCACACACTACAGACACCAACACACCACCATAACCAGTGCACACAGACAACGCACTGCAGACACAAACACACCACCGTAACCAGTGCACACAGACAACACACTGCAGACAGCATCCCACCACAGTAACCAGTCACACAAGCAGCCACCCACACCACACACTGCAGACACCAACACACCACAGTAACCATTTTACACAGGCAACACACTGCAGACAACATCCCAACACAGTAACCAGTCACACAAGCACCCACCCCACACACTGCAGACACCAACACACCCCCGCAACCAGTACACACAGGCAACACACTGCAGACAACAACCCAACACAGTAACCAGTGCACACATGCACCCACCCACACCACACACTGCAGACACCAACACACCACCGTAACCAGTGCACAGAGACAACACACTGCAGACACCAACACACCACCGTAACCAGTGCACACAGACAACACACTGGAGACAACATCCCACTACAGTAACCAGTCACACAAGCAGCCACTCACACCACACACTGCAGACACCAACACACAACAGTAACCATTTTACACAGGCAACACACGGCAGACAACAGACCACCACAGTAACCAGTCACACAAGCACCCACCCACACCACACACTGCAGACACCAACACACCACCGTAACCAGTACACACAGGCAACACACTGCAGACAACAACCCAACCCAGTAACCAGTCACACAAGCAGCCCACACACCACACACTGCAGACACCAACACACCACAGTAACCAGTGCACACATGCAACCACCCACACCACACACTGCAGACACCAACCCATCACAGTAACCAGTGCACACAGACAACGCACTGCAGACACTAACACACCACCATAACCAGTGCACTCAGACAACACACTGTAGACAAAAACGACCACAGTAACCAGTGCACACATGCACCCACCCACACCACACACTGCAGACACCAACCCATCACAGTAACCAGTGCACACAGGCACCCACCCACACCACACACTGCAGACACGAACCCACTACAGTAACAAGTGCACACAGGCACCTACCCACACACTGCAGACACCAACCCATTACAGTAACCAGTGCACACAAGCACCCACCCACACCACACACTGCACCTAGACATCCACCCTCAATATATTGTGTGCGCAGGACCTCATCAGCAACTATAATACATATTGGCTAACAGGCACCCACACCACACACTGCAGACACCAACACACCACAGTAACCAGTGCACACAGGCTACACACAGCAGACAACAAACCACCACAGTAACCAGTCACACAAGCACCCACCCACACCACACACTGCAGACACCAACACACACCGTAACCAGTATACACAGGCAACACACTGCAGACAACAACCCAACACAGTAACTAGTTACACAAGCAGCCCACACACCACACACACCAATACACCACAGTAACCAGTTTACACAGGCAACACACTGCAGACAACAAACCACCACAGTAACCAGTCACACAAGCACCCACCCCACACCCTGCAGACACCAACACACCACCGTAACCACTACACACAGGCATCACACTGCAGACAACAACCCAACACAGTAACCAGTGCACACATGCACCCACCCACACCACATACTGCAGACACCAACCCATCGCAGTAACCAGTGCACATAGACAACACACTGCAGACACTAACACACCACTGTAACCAGTGCACCCACCCACACCCTGCAGACACCAACCCATCACAGTAACCAGTGCACACAGGCACCCACCCACACCACACACTGCAGACACCAGCCCACTACAGTAACAAGTGCACACAAGCACCTACCCACAGACTGCAGACACCAACCCATTACAGTAACCGGTGCACACAAGCACCCACCCACACCACACTGCACCTAGGCATCAACCCTCAATATATTGTGTGCGCAGGACCTCACCAGCAACTATAATACACGTGGCAAACAGGCACCCACACCACACACTGCACCCAGGCATCCATCCACAATATACTGTGCACTCAGAAACCCACCACATCAAACACCGACTGCAACCAGGCATCCCCTCTCAATACATAGTGTGCACAGGACCCCACCAACAACTGTAATACATGTGGCAAACAGGCCCCCACCCACACCACACACTGCACCCAGGCATCAAACCACAATATACCATGCGCTCAGACACCCACCACATCGAATACCGTCTGCAACTATTCATCCATCCTCAGCGCTCAGGACCCCACCAACAATAATACACAAGGCAAACACGCATCCACCCACTCCACATGCTGCCCCCTGGCACCCACACACAACAATACGCAATACATGCAGGCAACCGCCAACACCACAAACTGCATTCAGGCACCCAGTCACAGCAATACATCACACAACCAGAAAACCACCTACAATAATTAATACACCGAGGTACCTCTCCACACCAATGCACAGTGCATCCAGGCACAAATCTAGAGCGATACACAGTGCACTCAGATACCACTCAACAACTCACAGTGAACTCAGGCAGCCATCAACAATATACAGTGCGCTGAGGCATCCACTAACACCAAACACGGTCTGCACCCAGATATCCATCCACAATACACAGTGCACTCCAGAACCCTAACAACAATAAAACACACTGCACCCAAGCACCCATCAGTACCACATGCTGCACCCATGCAACCATCCACAACAAAACACAATGCACTCAGACATACGCCGACACCACAAACGGCACCCAGTTACCCAAACATAACACAAATCTCTATACACTCAGTAACCCACCTACAATGCACACTGCATCCAGGCACCTATCCGCAACAATGCACAGTGCACTTATGGATCCAGACACAAATCTACAGCAATACACAGTACACTTAGATACTCACTGACAATGCAAACTACACCCAGGCATCCACCCGCAATACACATTGAACTAAAGTACTCACCCATTCCAAACACTGTGGCACCCATGCATCCATTCACAATACATAGTGCAACCCACCACTAACTGTACATACTGCACACAGGTACCCACCCACACCACACTCCACAACCAAGCACCCATCCACAACAATACACACTCAGACATCCACCAACAACCACACTGCACTCGGGCATCCATTCACAATACAAAGTGCATCCCACCGACAACAATACACGCTGCACCTAGTCACTCATCCACTCCGCACGCTGTATCTAGGCACCCATGTACAGCAATACATAGTAAACTATGGACCCCAACTATAATAAACTATTGGTGCAGGCTCCTATCCAAAGCAGCACACATACAGTGCACTTAGGTACTCACTGAAAATGCACAAAACACACAGGCACAAATCGACAAAAATAAATAGTATAGTCATGATGCCATACCCAACAATAAACTGTACCTAGGTACAGATCTACAACAAGAAATGCACTCCGCCCCCTGCCATCACCATACATTACACACAGACACCAATCCACAAGCCACTCAGCCCCCAACCACAATGCACACTGCACCTAGACAATCACCCATAACAATACACATGATACACACACACTCATCCACAATATACCCCACCCAGGCACCCACCCTCAACAATGAACAATACACTCAGACCCCCACTCACAACATTACACACTGTACCAGGCAAATACCTACAACAATTTACAGTACATTCAGGCTGCCACTCACAACAATGCACTCTGCAACCAGCCACAGCATTACACACTGCAATCATACCCCCACTGACATCACACAATGCACCCAGGCATACAGTAATACCCAGTGCACCCAGTCAGAACTGCACACTATTACACAATGCAAGCAGGCACCAACCGACAACGCATATTTCATTCCAGCACCCACTAACAATACACATTGTGCTCACTCCACCCGCCACAACAATAGAGAGTGCACTCTGGTCCTAACCATAATATACACTGCACACAGACACCCACTCACAAATTTACTCAGCACGCCCAGCCCCTCACCCACAATACACACTGCACTCAGAAACCCATTTACAAGGCTACAAGTGACATCATACACTGCCCCAGGCACACATTCACAAAACCCACAATACGCAACCTCCCACTCACATGACACACTGCAATCAGGCAACCACCCACAATAATTCACAAAGCACTTAGGTAAAAATGCACATTGTACCTAGCCACCCATTCACACACTGCACTGTTTAATCAGGCTCTCACCCACAAGAATACACACTTCACCCAGGCACTGATCCAAGCAATACACACAGGACCCGGGCATATGTTTGTATGACACTATATCAAGAAAAACAATATAAAAGCACAATATTTTTGCCAAAAAATATTAACAACATAAATATCAAGAACCTATAATTAGATGACAAAAACACATTTACTGACAACAATAACATGGTTGAAAAACACCTAAAATACAACAATATTAAAAAGGAAAAAAGAAATGCCAAATATTGTGACATGATGAATAGACCTAATTTAAAATTACATTGAAACAAACAAAAGCAAACAAAAACGACATAATAAACTAACATAACTAATATGTATCTTCTTGTCAGCAGACCACACCAAACAACAACTTTCACCAAAACCAGAAGCAAACAGCCCTTCAAAACTGAAATATCCATAAGCACAGTAGTAGAGAAAGCGTCCAAAAGGTAACTAAAATATACAGTTATCATGTTAAAATGTATTAACAAACATTACAATTTGCTATATATTTTAATATAATGAATATATAATTTTTATATATTAAAACCCACAGGTATAAGTTGGCAACAGCAACATACATCAAATCCCAAAGAGAGAAGAGCACCACTAGTTAAAAAACACACTGGAAAATTACCGAATATTACTCAAATGCACACTATAGCATGGCTATCACTAAAAATGAAATTGTTAAAACATTAGAGCACAAACCACTCTTTTATTATTACAGAGATATAAGTGAGGCATGTTCTACAGGACTTGAAAGAGGCCAGTATGAGCTGACAAGACCCAATACGAACAATATTATCTCAAACATCCCTTAACAAGCAACAATTTAACTCTCTGGCACATGAAGATTACTTGTCAGAACACGTAGAACCTTAAGAAAAACACCAGTAGACCCTAAAAGATATAAAATATTAGACTATTCTCAGCACTTACTAATCACACATACAATACACCTTCTTACTGTATGACAACCACAATAACAACAAAAATAAGGATTATTTATGCTATAAACAACTATTTACTAACCTTAGCAAAATAAGACATGGATGATAGACAGCATATTTAAGCAGTGTCCTCCGCCATGCAATTAAATATACACAATACATCGACAATGTCAAAATTCAAATATCTCAGTCATGTATGTACTGTTACCTAACAAACAAAATTCAACTTGCAATTAAATTATAGCACGTATAAAACAACATAAACAATTATATCCTCAAAAAAATTAACATAGATTTAGAATGCACAATGATTATTGTTATCCTGAAAATATACCCACACACTGCAATTCAGAGGTGCCACTATCATTTTAACCGAAACATACATAGGGACCTACAGAAATCCACCCTGAGTGTTGAGTAAGTAAATTACCTAAAATTCACACAAGATGAAACATCTTTAGCATATGCACCTGTAAAAGAAACGACTAAACATTATAATATTCTAATTGAATCCCATTACTGTCATAAGAATTAAACAAAACTAGCCACATTAAAGGATAATTTTTAAGATTCTTGGATTAGTTGCCTGCCCCGATCAGGACACCAGGGCTAACCCAAGGTTCATATTTCATGGTGGAATGTAGACAACAACACCTTGTCCCAAGAAGCAGAGCCAAATAACACAATGGGAGGGTGGAACAATTCCTTTCGAGAAATACTTGGAGACAGTCACACTACACTATTCCACTTTTTAGAAATATTAAAAAACAGCAAAGCTACCAGGAGTTAACAAGCATTGACATTGCCAATAGGTCTCGCTTGTGGGACCTTATAAGTATTTAGTTTTGCAGCACAATATCCTTGTAACTAAATACTTATAAGGTCCCACAAGCGAGACCTATTGGCTATGCCAATGCTTGTTTATTTGTATTCGTGTGTTAAATCAAGGTTTCTGAACGCTTCCCATTTTAAGAAATTGTTTTGTAGCTTTGCTGTCAGTGTTTGGCATCCGATTGATGTAGTTAACACGGCAGTTGCTGTGGAATGTGGTCGTTGATGTTTACAGTACGTTTTAAGTCACTTGCTGATTTATTAATTTTACTTCTCATCAGGAGTGCAGTGAAGTGTTTTATATAGTGCTCACGAACCAACATGTTTAAATGTTTAATAGCGCTGCGTGTAAGCGTACATATATACATCAGCCTTTGAAAGAAGAAAGCACTGCAGCCACAGTTCAAACGTGTGACTTCCAAGCTACACAGATTTCAGCAGAGAGCATTTAGCTAACTGAGCCGTACGCCAACGTCAGGAGGCCAAAGCACTCAACATTTGAAAGCGGCAGACAGTTTACCTTTTTTTCCCTGAAGGGTTGGTTTCACTCAATTCTTTCAACAGCACTCGGAGATGTACAGCCAGGTGTGGTGGGTCGTTTGAGGAGTCACAGTCTGTGCAAATACTGAAGGTGTAGCGGTATGAAGAGGAAGTAGGACAGGCAAAGAGAGAGGATGTGAAAAGGTAGAGGAAGGAAGAACAAATGGAGAGGAATCGGAGAAAGGGAGCCGAGGGGGTGCGAGGGATGAGGGAACACGGCCTGGGGGAAGCTGGCTGGGGAGGGGGAGGAGAAATGCAAGGAAGGCTGTGTGCGGCATAATTAGGGGAGGAGAAGCCGAGAAGCCGCAGAGCGCAGGCTGGGCGAAGCCCTTTGATGTGCTGTGCGGCAAATGGAGGGAGGCTGATGCGCGTTCATGTTTGAACACGTGGTTCACATGAACTGCATGAAAACGCCAGCAAAAAGCTGGTGGTTTTTATGATGTTTTCGCCACTTGAATTCTCGCTCCGCTCGATGCGCATGCGCGCATCGATAGGTCGCGAGACCTAAAAATGGGACAATCGCTAACCCCCAACAAAATTTAAAAATATCCAAACAAACTAAAGAAATGCATCAAATTTACCATGTAAAGTATTAATGTTTGCTAATAACAAAGGGCTACAGTATCTAGATTCAGCAGCAATATCCATACTTTAAAAAACACCTAACTAAACAAAAACACAGTTGGAAGTTTCCTAAAGTAACAAAAACACATATTTTAAAATTATATATTTAGAAATTATATTAAAACAATTTTTAAATATCAATCTAAAAACTAAAATAAATGTACAATACCTAATTATTTAGAACAATACGTAAAAATGCAATAGTGTTTATTCATATGTAAATACATATAAAAATCAACACAACCTTAATTAATTCCATAACTAAACAATTCGTTCTGACCAGTGCAAATATTCTTACACAAGAAATAAACTGAAGAACACATAATAATATAACTAATAAATCATCAACACAATAACATTTTCCATCCATTAATAAAAATATATAAAGTTAATCGCTCTTACGATTTTGTTGCTAAAGTAATTGTCAATGAAATAATGACCCAAAAAAATCAATCCAAAAAATATTCCTTGAAAAACAACCAAAAAAATAAAGCAAACAAAAAATAAAACATCCACTAAGACTTAACTAATGCTAGGAATCCATTGAAAACCCAAAACATATTTGAAAAAATGAATAAATACTAAACCAATGGTTGGTGCATTCAATAATTGAGACCTTTAATTGCAAATCTTGGTAACTTTCATATTAAGGCTCTGTGTAGAATTATCAAAAGACCGAATCCTATGAGTTCATTTTAACAATGTGTCTACAGACTGAATTCACAATAGGAAGCCTCTTACATATAAGGCTGAAATGGCCTCTAACATTGAGAGACGTATCTTCACAAGATGCATACCCCAATTCCCATTCCTATGGGCTACGCTCAACTGCCAATCTCTCGACCAAATGAAAACCAGAACAATTTTTGTACTTTATACAGCCAAAATAGGTAATATTGATTTATTTGTTTATTTAGGAGTTTTATATTGTGCTAGGTGTGGCCATTAAGTTACTCTAAAATGCAGAATGTGAAAAACATTTTCAGCAACAAGACTCATTCCAAGATATAAAAAATTAAATTCTGCCTTCAAAGGAAGCTGTAAGCCATAATGCAGCAAGGCCTGCAAGTTGTCACCAGAAAGCACATAGGATTGCCAATGAGGGATAAAGGGACAGATACCAGAGTCCGACTCCGTAATCATTGACCCATTAGCATCCCTGAAGATGGATCCTACTTTTGTAGACAACACATTAAGGCAAAACGGTACACTCATCTGCAGCCACTGCACAAAGACCCTCCCCTTACCCTGATGTCAGTGTCACACAATCACTTGGGCAAAAAATATGCTAATTTATAAAATGGTAAAAGAGTGGGTGTCAACATAGTCATGTTGGTGGAAAGGACAATCATTATTGTGGATGGGGCATGAAAAAGAAGGGCTGAAATAATTTTGCGGAGCAGGGCTAACAGCACCAATACTCTTACCAGGGTCTGGTGTGAGCCGTGTGAAGTGCAAGCATGCTGCAAAGGACACTATAAGAATGGAGTAGGTTAGAGATGAAGCAGAGTTTACTCTATGATCTGTTCACAGAAGGAGTCTGTGGGCCCGATTCACAAAGGTAAAGTACGACCAAAAGTCTAACTTAGACGAAAAGTCTAACTTTACTTCTTTTCGGTATTCACAAAGGTAAGTTACTACTAGTAACTTTACTAGTGGTAGCTTTACTAGTAACAATCTTACTTGTAGTAAACATACTTTTGTAAATACCAAAAAGTAGTGAAGTTAGACTTTTGGTCGTACTTTACCTTTGAATATTGGGCCCTATGTGTCCAGGACCAAGACCCAAGCCTGTATAGAATTCTCTTTTCTATCTAGGTGTTTTCTGCCTGGAGGGTTTGGTGTAGCAGACTTTTTTCTGTCTGCGCATGGTCAGTTCTGGGTGGTAGAGCTGGTCCCAGGTGCTCCTTTATTGCTGGGGAAGGTGAGACCAGCCAACCCAATGACACAGTGTAGCTCCAGGGAGAAGGGCATCAGCCTACCAAATACACACGCTGCAAGGAGAATCCAAAAGTACTCTGTACATGTACATTGTTCTGTACGTGAACAATCAGTTTGATATGATATGATATGATAAATGGGATTTTTAGAGCGCAAACGTTCACCTACTGTTTCTTGGCGCTGGAGTGGAAGGGCTGAAAGGTACAGAGCGGAACCAAACTAGTCGTGAGCTAATGAGAAGAGCCAAGTTTTAAGTGATTTACTGAAGTGAGCGTAGGAGGGAAGAAGGCGGAGTGCTAGGGGAAGGGAGTTCCATAGGAGTGGAGCCTGGGTGGAGAATCTGAGGCCTCCATGCTTCTTACGTCTAAAGGAGCAGGGGGTCAATAGATTAGAGTCGGGGGAGCGTAGAACGCGGTGGGGAACATAACAGTGTAAGAGGGAGGAGATGAAAGAAGGTTCCTGAGAGGAAAGGGCTTTGTGAATCAGGCAGCCAAGTTTGAAGAGGGCTGTTTGTCTATAAAATGTTGTTTCTCAGTCCTTTTCACTTCCCTGCAGGGTACCACAGCCCTGCACTGTTCAACATTTACGTCACCGATCTGGCTGAGCTTGTCAATTTGTTTGGCTTCTCTCTCACATCCTACGCTGACGATACTCAAATCATCGTTTCCCTGGCCAGTGACGCATCTGGCACAGGAACCAACTTTTGCAATTGTATGCAGGCCGTCAGCCAATGGATGTCTGAGAACGTCCTTCAGCTTAACTCAGGAGAGACTGAGGTCCTGCTCTTCAGAGCACAGCTCTTGTTCTGGACTCCCACCTGGTGGCCATAAAATTGGGGCCCCTTCCTACTCCTGTTAACATAACCCGCAACCTGGGTGTCCCGATTAACAACAAACTGTCTCTCACTGATGAAGTCAATGTGGTCACTTCCACGGCCTTACACACTCTTAGACTGATGAAGTAGATACTCCCTTTTATCCCTCCACAGCTCCAGAGAACGGTAGGCACCACCCTTGTGCTATCCAGACTTGACTTTTGTAATGGTCTGTGCCTAACTGCACAGCCACAAATGCTTAATAAACTACAGACCCTGCAGAATGCAGCTGCCTGTCTTATTCTGAAAATCCCTAAACACTGTTTGGTGTCTAAACCTATGAGGAAGCTGCACTGGTTGCCCATCAGGCCGAGAGTTACTTTCAAAGCTCTTTGCATTGTTTATAAAGCTTATACGACCAAGGGCCCTTGTTCCTCAAAAATAGCTTTAACTTTTATATTCCCCAATAGGCTTTTAAGATCCTTCTCGGCCACAACCATGATCCTGCCCAGATTCAAACCCGTCACCTGGAACGGCCGCAGCTTTGTGCTGGGAGCTTCTCAAGCCAGGAATAAGCTTCCTTTACACATCAAAATCTCCCCAAATCTGATTTTCAGAAAGACCCTCAAGACCTAGGCCCAGATGTAGGTAAAATAGATTTACCGATTTTTAATTACCATATTTTACCGATTCGGTAATTAAAAATCGGTAAATCTAAGGGGTGGATATGTAGGTATTCCAGATGTGCTGGAATACCGATTCTGAAGAATTCGGTATTTACCGATTCGGTAAATACCGAATCGGTAATGCCCATTCATTCCTATGGGCTTTGAAGCCCATAGGAATGAATAGGCAATACCGATTCGGTATTTACCGAATCGGTAAATACCGATTTGCACAAGGGTGCAGGGGGTGTCACTTTGACACCCTCTGGCACCCCCAAAACAGGCTCGGGTGCCATGTGGCAGGCAGACATGCCCTAAGGGCAGGTCTGCCTGTCACATGGTATAGGTGTGCATGCACACATGTGCATGCACACCGGATTCGGTATTTTACCATCAAATTGGATTTGATGGTAAAATACCGATTCTGTAAGGCCTCTGGGACTCTGAAGAGTCCCACCTACATCTCGGTGCCTCAGAATCGGTAAATTTACCGACTTTTTTATTTTACCGATTCGTTAAAATTATGCCCCCTACATACCTGTCACCTATATACCGGTCTGTAACGGCCGAAAATACCGATTTTCGGCCGTTACCGACCGACCTACATCTGGCCCTTTGTTATTTAACTCCTCATAAGAGTCTCGGTCTTATCTTGATCTTCTTGCCACAATGTTGTTAGCGCCAAGACAACCTCTGGTCTTTGGGTGCTTAATAAAACTATTTAACATAACATAACATTGTGCAGGCACCTCACATGCTATTGTCACAATGTACATACGCCTAGTGGTCTGCGGGTGGTATACATCCATCTCATACATACAGGCATCGAACCGACTGCACAGAAAGTGTACATGTTTGTTGGAGTAATATACAGACATGACATGAAGCATGTTGTACAGAAACACACAACATTCCAAATACTGGGCCATGAAACCTCAAACTATAGATACCATATACTGTACCTCACAGGCTGCAGATACATTTTATATAGACTTTGGGCCATATGTATCATCAATTAGATTCGCGATTCTGAAATAGCGAATTCTAAAAAATCTCTATTTCAGAATCGCAAATAGGGATGTATGTACAAATTCGCCATTTTTTTGCGAATTCTTACTATTCCTTAATTGTGATTAGCAAATTGCGAATCGCAATTAAGGAATACTTTCCCATTCATTTCTATGTGCCACGAGGCCCATAGGAATAAATGGAAAGTTATTCTCAATTTGCGATTCGCAATTTGAGAATCGCAAATTGAGAATAATTTCAAGGGTGCAGGGGTGTCCAAAGGACACCCTGTTGCACCCCTGAAATAAGCATGGGTGCACATGTGGCGCCATACATGCCCTAAGGGCATGTATGTGCGGGCATGTATGTGCATCTCATGGCACTTTGAAAAATGCAAAAAGTTGCATTTTTCAAGGAATTCGCAAATTACCACCAACTTGAAGTTGGTGATAATTTGTGATTCCTTAAGGACAATTCACATTTTTTTTGCTTCATACATTGCATTTAAGGAATCGCCGATTCCTTGTTTTGCACCAGATTTTTCTTAATACATACCATTTGGCAGATTCGCATTCGCAAACACCGAAATTCTGCGAATTTTGGCGAATGCGAATTTGCTTAATACATATGGCCCTTTATCAGCTACAGCAGGAATGGGATACTGGTGCCTCATATGCTGTAGGATTTCTACACTACATAGAATACAAATGTCTTATATTACATGCAGAGGTCCAGAGCAGGCACATTAACCTTCCAACCCATTAAAACAGGTGCCTGCGGATAATACACAAAATTCTGTGCTTCCAAAATACGTATTATCCACTTAAGTTACCTCACACCACAGGGCACCACGAACACCCATCATTACAGCAATTCAGAATCACACTGTGGAAGGCATGAACCACTATAACAAAAACAAAGTCCTGTTAACCTCTTGAGTGCTCATGACGAGGTCAGCTCGTCATGAGCCACGGCGCTCCGGTGCTCATGACGAGCTGCATTGGGGGTGTGCCTTCAACCTTCAAACTCCCCAACTCCCTTCTTTAATAAAATTTAGAATTATGAGACGAGACCCACTTAGTCAGAGCTCCTATCACCTCGGAAACCCTCCTCCTATTTACCTATACAATCCCTTTATTTTGGCGTTCCTGCCAGCGACTCCCAAGCCTCATGTTGGGCAGCGGGCGACTTAGAGACTATCGGGTTCTCTAAGATGAGACGACCAATCAGAAGAAAGTAACATCAGTGTTTACACTGAACACTGTGAGGCTTATTCACAAAGATACATTTACACATGACAAAATCTACACTTGTAAATTTACAATTTGTGGTAAATGTACTATGTTTGGCTATTCACCATTTACAAATGTAAATTTACTACAAAATTTAGATATACATGTTCACACCCTCTGAAACCTGGGGGTGGATCCAAATTTATGTCTGTACAGTTACTAACAGTAACTTTTCACACATTGGTGGAGGTCTCCACCACCAGGGCAGAGAACTCCCTATGGTATATATCAGGAAATGTCAAAACATTTCTTATACTTAAAAAATTGAGTGATATAATTTTATGTTACATATTAATTTTATCTACTATATCTTCTTCTCCAAGCGCCCTTCTAAATGGAAAAGCCTATTTCTACAACACCTCCCTATCACCACCTCCCGCAAGATCCCATACGGTCTGAAACTCGCCACCTCCCCATCTGCCGCCTTCACGGGTGAAGTAGACATTTCCATCTTCAAGTCTGGAAACATTCTCATCCAAGCCTCCGATCTCCACCTATACACCTTTGAACTCCACTTTCATGCACTTTCTCAACTCCTTTTACAACACGCGAACGCTCCCCTATCACCCCATCCACCCCGCAACACTTCACCTCACTCCTCTTCCCCTGCCCCCATGTCTCCTCTCTCTAACTCACCCCAACCCCGGGGTTCATCTCTATCCATGGTCTCTCCCACTCCCCCTCCCCTTCCCCGATCTCACCGTCCGCAACCCATCTGTATTCTTGATTCCCAACCTCCTCAGTCCACTAGTGCCACTAACTCCCCCACTACCCCTAACGCCCAATCCTCCCCAGCCCCACTTTCCCCCCTCACAAATCCACCCAATCTTGAGCCCAACCTCCTCTCCTACCCCCGCCTCTCCCCTCCCCATACTAATAATGCAGTTTCTTCTACACCCCATCTCACTCTGAATTCCTCCTCACCCCACCCTATGATTCATTTCTCCCTCACCCTCCCCACTTAACATCCCCCCTTAGCCCCTTTCTACTTCCCACGTCCCCCCTCCGATTCCTCCCTCCCACACTCCCCTGTTCTCCCATGCAACACAAAAGACACCAGAAATGCCACCTCCCCCGGATCTCCCTGTCCTGTTCTCCAAACCCACCACCCAACCTGAACGCCTCATCCCCATCTATCTCGTGTGACCCTGCACTTCCCAACGACGACCATCACCCTCATCACAACCCTCCCCCAGGCTATCCCCCCTCCTCCCTTCTATCTCAGACCATTAGACCACTCCTACCCCTCTAACTTCATTAACCCTATAGAACCACTTCACTCCTCACTTCTTACCCAATCACTCCTTAATGTTGAACTTCTATCATCCCTTGCCATTGAACTCACCTCCCTTAGAACTGATGTCTCTCTCCTCATCAAAGCACACTCCTTGGTTCATGCCTACACATCGATACCCTAACAATACACCATCCCCTCTTCTATACACTCTTCTATTCACTCCAACATCCCTCCCCTCAACCCCCCTATTAACTGCCCACATGGCATTGTTGCCAACACCGACACTGTTGCCAACACTGACACTCCTCCTGGTACTGCTACCAATGCCGACATTCCCCCTGCCCACCCCTCCCCTTGAACAACTCTACCCTATCTGAACCCGCTGAAATTACCAAAATCATCCCCCCTTCTATGCCATCACGCTCCCACCTTCACAACTTGACACCTACACGACATCCCTAGAAGTTTACTCTCTTACAAGCTCTCTCATCTGCACATCTCCATCCTTTCCCTCCACTCCCCTTAAACATCAGTCCACTATCCCAGTTCTCGTTGGTACAAGCAGACTTCCCCTACTTCCAGCGTCTCCTAGACCCCCCGACTACTCAGACCTGTCCCCCCTCCCAAATGCCCAGCACCTCCCCCCTCTCGTGCTTGCTGATTAACTGCCGATCTGCCTCCTGCCATGCGACTGAGATTGCGAAAACCATTCTCCACGATAACATTGACATAGCATTCCTTACCGAAACCTGGCCCTCACTCCACTCCTATCCTCGACTTGCTGATCCCACCTGGATATTCCATCATTAAGAAAGATAGAAGCGAACAAATAGGAGGTGGCCTTGCCCTAATCTTTAAAGAAGATCTTAATCTCTCAACAGTCCATGTGCAAGACCCTTCCACATTCGAGTACCTATGCGCTGATATCAACTTTCCTGGCTTCCCCGCCATTAGGTTTCACTCTATCTACCACCCTCCTGGAAATGTTATCGCCTTTACTGAAGAGATGTCTGATTTGATTACCCAAGCATCGCTCTCCCACTCGAAAAATCTCTTTCTTGGGGACTACAACATCCACTGGAATAAAAATGACGACCCCGCAGTCTTCTTATTCAACGGCATCATGGACATCACTGACCTGACTCAACTCTGCAAATCCCCAACACACGCCAAAGGTGCCACACTTGATGCGATTCTGACTTGCAAGGATCTGGCCTCCCTCTCAAACATCCTTCCTGTTGACTGGTCCGACCACTACCTCATCCTCTTCACCCTGAATTGCTCCATTACGCACCCCACTCCCATCGGCAATCTACCTCTGAAACCTACTCGTAAACTTCACCTTATTCCGCTGGGCGAATTGGAATCCACTATTAAAACTCACTTACTCCTTGCCGCTCTCTCCCTTAGCACTAATGACCTAACCGACCATTATAATAATTCTATTACTGAAGCCCTGAACCAAATTGACCCAATCAAAATCAAACAACAAAAAAACCTTCCACAAAAATCATGGTTCAATTCTGACCTCAATAACGAAAGACGGGCCGTCAGACAATCAGAACGGACCTGGAGGAACCATCCCTCCTCTGACAATCTGGCCCTCCTCAGAAAGGCCAGAACCCTATACAAAAAACACATCTTCAATGAAAAAGCCTCCTATCTCTGGTACCAACTGGACCAGGCCAGAAACCGCCCCAGAGAACTATTTAACATTGTTAAAAAACAAACATCCTCTGGCCCGCCCAAAATGCTAGCGTCGGTTGAACGATGCGAAGAAATCGCCAGCTTCTTCTCTAATAAAGTCAACTCGATTGAACTCTCCTTCACCTCCACCCCTCTTCCTCCTCAACCTCCCCTCAATCAACTCTCCCCCCACAACATCCATCACCAACACTAGTTCATTCTCTTCCTCCCCGCCGCAAAGTCCCCCTAACTCCCTAAATGGTCGCCCCCAACTTGTCTCCACTGTCACGCACCACCAGGCTAAAAAACATGCCTCCTGGAGCGAATTCACCCCTGTTTCCGAATCCGCGGTCACCAATATCATCTCTAAGCTCAAACCCTCCTCTCACACTAAAGATCCTCTCCCCGCACACCTGGTCCAAGAACTTAAACATGTCATTGCTCCAGTCTGGACCAACATCATCATTTCCTCCCTTTCCACGGGCTGCGGTCCCGCCTCCCTTCAGCTAGGCCAAATCTCACCCATCGTCAAAAACACCTCCGCTGACCCTAACGACCTTAACAACCTACGTCCCATCTCTAACCTACCTTTCCTCTCAAAAGCCCTGGAAAAATGTTTCCTGACCCAACTTCATAACCATATCACCTCATTCAATCTCCTAGACACATTCCAATCTGGTTTCAGAAAAGGATGCAGTACTGAAACGGCCATGCTCAATATTACAGATGACATCCATCGCTCCTTAGACAAAGGTGAATCCTCTCTACTAATCCTCCTTGACCTCTCGGCTGCCTTTGATACTGTCCATCATCCCACCCTTCTTAACACCCTCGAAGTTCGCTTCGGTCTCGAGGGCACCGTACTTAAATGGTCCTCCTCATTCCTTCAAAATAGATCCCAACAAATTAAGCTCAGCCACTGCCTCTCCAAGTCCCAACCTGTCTCACTTGGTGTTCCGCAAGGCTCCATCCTCTCCCCTACCTTATTTAACCTATTCATGGAACCTCTCACCCTCATCCTTAAACAAGCTAAAATATGCTACCACCTCTATGCGAATGACACCCAGCTATACTACAGGATTAAATTTCGCAATGACATCCAATCAATCAATCAATCAATCAGGACATTTATATAGCGCACTACTCACCCGTAGGGTCTCAAGGCGCTAGGAGGGGGGGTGCCGTTACTGCTCGAACAGCCAGGTCTTGAGCTTCTTCCTGAAGGCGAGGTGGTCTTGGGTCAGGCGCAGGTCGGCCGGGAGGGAGTTCCAGGTCTTGGCGGCTAGGTAGGAGAAGGACCTTCCTCCTGTTGTCGCTCTTCGGATGCGCGGGACATCGGCGAGGGCGTGGCTGGTTGATCTGAGGTGGCGCTTGGGAGCGTAGAAGTTGATTCGGTTGTTGAGGTAGCTCGGGCCTTGGTCGTGTAGGGCTTTGTGTGCGTGGGTGAGGAGACTTCACCTCAACGAGACCCTGATTAAAATACAAGCTTGGTTCCATCTTAATCATCTCAAACTAAACCCAAAAAAACCTGAAATCATCCTCTTCACTCCTATAAACAACTCCCTCCCCATTCCCCTCTGGATCAAGGATATTACAGCTCTCAACTGCCCCCTCTCCCCCTCGAATTCTGTCAAATCCCTAAGCAAACTATATCCAAAAAAATTGAGACCACCTAATAGAAGCCTACACCGATGTAAAGATCTGATTACCCGAAGTAAGGTGTGTAAAAATTATGAGAATTAAAAGGAGAATAACCTATATATCAAATTAAAAAGGAGAGCTTAATATGTTATTACTCGTTTTCCTGCAGGGCAGCATTGAAGACAACTGCCAGAGAAATTAAGAAAAGAACACACACCGTGAATAATGTAAAGTGTCTGTGTAAACACACAAGGTAGGGTATGGGATAAAATACAGTATGCCTCTAAACCTGAAAACTAAATGAATGATTCTTAACGAATCCTTTTTCTGTTGATAGAGCGAGACTAGAACTAGCCGCCTAAGAAGTTTTACTTCGACCAAATATCCTAAGCAGAAAGGGATATTTTTAAAGGTATGCAATCCGGGGTGATTGCTTGTTAGTTAAAACTGAGGGAAATGAATGAATGTATGAATGTTTTGGGCCTCTATACTCTAGTCCATATTGATCCCTAAGGGTGGCTGGCTCCAAGGGTCAACCTTGTTTTGTAAATGCAGAGTGGAACCACAAATATTGAAGTATAAGCATAAATAAGATGAAAAAAGAAGGGATAAAAAAAAGAATAAACCTGTTAATGCTATTGTAAATGAATTCTTATATTGATATTCTTTGTCCACAGATAGATGTGTACACCAAAACTGTCCTGAGGAAGGTGGGGCACATTGCCACAACCACCGAAACGCGTCGACTACCCCGTAGGGGATGTATTGATTTTGTGCATTTTATAATTATGTGCTAGTGCAATTGAAGTCCTCAAAAATATGTTGATCTTTATATCTTTGTATCTATAGACCTGATCAAAAAAAACACTGACATTTGAGTAGACTGATATTGTTTTTAACCATTGTGATGAATTCATGTTTTATATTGTATCAAACACTTTTTAAACAAAATTTGTTTTTATAATAAAAAGTTGATGTTTTTGCACATGAAATAGTTTATGTCTCTGTGGTTCCACTATAGCATACTACTGGTAAATAGGCTGAATGAAAATGTGCTGTGATGAGTGAATGACTCAGTTCCCCACTGTAATCAAGAACCCAGGGAACGTCTCTACTCCTTTTTGCATTTATTACCCTGTTCCTGTGGGTGTTGACTAGAAGGGTACTCTCTTTCTCTTTTAATCATTTAAATACGGCTTGTCAGCCGGAGAGTTGTTGGTAAGAATAGTCCTAAATTGACATGGACGCTATTAAAACCTATGGTTTTACTGAGGATCAGTTCTCTAAAATTATAGGCAGCTCAAAAACCACAAGTGCATCCATTATTACTGATAGTAATTCTGAAAAATGGAACACTTTCTGGAATCTCAAGAAGAAAGTTGTACGCACAGAGCTGCACTCTGAATTCTTAATAGAATATTGCAAGAAAGGCATCATCCCTATTGGACTGCAGGTAAAAAATGAACCTGGTCTGTTTGTAAAAGATGATAAGTTTATTGAACGGTGGACCTTAATAGCAAACAGATGCAGTAGGGATTGGATGCTTTTAATTATTGAAACAGCACAAGAATTCATTTTAGTAGAAAGAAGAGATCTTGATAAAATGGAGATAGAACTGAAAAACAGTTACAGCAATGCCCTTGACAAGGCAAAGAAAAAACTAAGTGAGATAGCAGAAGATGTGGATGGCTATAGGGATTACCTGATAGGAAAAAAACCAATAAATTACAGAAAGATCTAAATAGGTATAGTGTGGAATTAGTTTATCCGTACACCAAAAAAGACTACTATGACACACCGGCACAAGAAACGAATCAGAAAAAGACCTGGTACCCATATAGACCACGGGGACATAGGAAAAACGTGAGTTTTTCTGAATCCTCCTATGCAAGTACCGAATCTGATGAGGATACACGTAATGACACACGAGGCAGAAAGGATATGAACCAAGGCCAGAATAGAGAACAAAGACCTTTTTTAGGGCAACAGCAACAGAGAGGAAATCATGCACCGAGAGGAAGGGGCAGGGGGAATTACCCTCGACAAGCTCCACAATACAGACCAATGTATATGAAAACCCGCAGTCAGAAAGTGTGGGACTAGGTGTTAAGGAAGCAATACCAATAATAAATCTATCTAAAAAAATATTGAATAAAGATGAGGAGAAAGTATTAAGTCTAGGCCTAGGATATGCCCCTATAGCCAAACCTAACAACTATAAGATCCAAAAAGATCTAAAAAGTCTATTTAGAAAGGTGAGGCTCAAAAACTTTTTTCTTAACTCTGAACCACCTGTAAAAGAAAATCTGTCAGGTTTAAAACCTATGTCAATTTGGACCCCAGCTAGAGCTATGGTCAACAAAAATGTAGAACTTTTTGAAAGAGCAGTAGAGAAGGACATTGAGAACCTGCTGAAAAAAGAAACAAAAATATATAACAATAATTTGTCCAAAAACTGCAGGGATGCACTTAACAATCTAGAGAAATGTGAAAACATAACGATAAAGCCTGGTGACAAGGGCGGAAGTATTGTTCTTTTAGAAACTGAGGATTATAGAGAGAGAATGCTGTCCTTACTATCAGTAAAGGAACACTATAGACGATCGACACAGAGAGAGTGGGACAACTTACAGCTAAGTATAAAAAGAACACTGGAATTAGCAAGGGAAGATGAAATCATCTGTGCTGATGAATATGGATTTTTATTAAACACGAACCCAGTTATACCGGCTATTTACGGCCTCCCAAAAGTGCACAAAAACCTGGAAAACCCACCCATGAGACCCATCGTTTCGAGTCTAAATTCTATGACCGAACCACTGAGTATCTACGTGGATAGATTTCTGAGGCCTCTGGTATCAAAACAGAGATCATATATCAAAGATACCACTGAGATGATTAAAAAGGTAGAGGGTATAAAATTTAATAAAGAAAAGCAATGGTTGGTATCGCTTGATATCGAATCATTATATACAAATATCCCGCAATCAGCCACAGTAGAAACAATAAGAGAACTACTCAAAGATGAGAACGGGGATTTATCAGAACATTCCGTTTTCCTAGTTGAATTAACGGAAATCATTCTTAAAAACAACATCTTCCTATTTGAGCAAGATTTGTATTGTCAGATCAAGGGCACCAGCATGGGGGCTACCTGTGCGCCGAGCCTGGCTTGTCTCTATGTTGGTGCTTTTGAGGACAAGCATATTTACAATGAGGTTTGCCCATTTTATGAAAATATAGAAAACTACTCAAGGTTCATAGATGATATATTCTTCATCTGGAACGGAGAAAAGGGAGAACTGCTGGAATTTATTGAGTGGTTAAACTGTGGGGATCCCAACTTGAGGTTCACCTCAACTATGAGTCAAGAGGAATGTGCCTTTCTAGACATTAAAATTAAGAGTAAGGAAGACACATTGTTTGTGGACCTATACGTCAAGCCCACCGATCGTAACACCATGCTCCATTATAACAGTGACCACCCGCGGTGCCAAAAGGACAACATCCCTTTTGGACAATTTCTGCGGTTACGCAGAAATTGTACCAACAGACAAGATTTTGAGACTCACGCTGAGAATCTTAAAATTAAATTACAAAGTAGAGGTTATCCAAATGGTATTATTAAAAAAGCCTATAAAAGAGCTACATTTTACAACAGAGAGGCATTGTTTGAAAATAATAATAGAAAGAAAGGAGAAATGGACAAAATAGCGTTTGTCTCAAATTATTCTGTGCTAAGTAATAAAATAAAAAACATAATCAACAGAAACTGGAGCTATTTACAAGATTCTAAAACAGGGACCATCGAAAAACCTCTCTACTCATACCGAAGAAATAAAACAATTAGAAATATGTTGGTAAAAACCTATAGAGAGAAATCAGTAAATAAACAAATGAGCATTACGACAGGAACCAGAGTAACAGGAACCTATCCATGCAGCTCCTGTGTGAATTGCAAATTAATAATGCCAAGCCAGCAAATTACCTTAAATGAGGGAACACATACCCCTAAAGAGATGTATAACTGTAAGAGCAAAAATGTAATTTATTTAATAACATGCCCGTGTGGCTTAGGCTACATCGGTGAAACTGGAAGGGAAGTAAAGTTACGGCTAAATGAACATCGCTCAGCCATTAAGACTCAGAAATGTAATGCCCCATTAACAGAACACTGGTCACAGTATAAACACAAAGTAGAGGATCTGAAATGGTGTGTGGTGGAAAAAATCACAATGTCGAGAAGAGGTGGCAATTGGGAGAAAAAACGCAAAATGAGAGAGCAATTCTTTATGTGTAAGTTTAAAACACATACTGAGGGTCTTAATAACCGGGAAGAATGGGAGAGGCTGTATCGATAGAACTGCGCTAGTCAATACCGGGCACATTTGCTTATAATAAGAGTACCAAATATATAAACAGATGAAACATTGGGCTTACCAATAAATAGAAATAAGTAAGTGTGTCAAAGAACAAGGATATGAAAGATGTCTGTAATAGTCAAATATAGGGCCCTTATGATTCCCCGAAAGCCTCTCCAAGATGGCGTCTACGTCCTAAGTACAGACAAGCCCCTTAGATACCTCGTCTATGTCTATCAAAGAAGGGAGTCATGTGACCGAGATCAGGAAAGTGGGATGGTGGATACTCACTTTAAAAGAGAACGGGTAGGAGTACGTGTCTCTTCGAGAATTGGAAATTGGAGATACATCGGTGGAGGAGTCAACAAACCGGCAAAACGGTAAGAGGCCGACAAACAAATGGATAGCACTCGTGTAAAAGTAAATTAAAGATGCGGGCAAAATCGTTAGTTAGAGTTTAAAATTGGCGCGTAAAGATTACATGCTGAGATATATAAGCCAGTAGAGCCTATGCCTAAAGGATACAGCTCGATATCGTAAAAACGAGTAAGCTACAAACTAGAGTTTTATGATATAATGCATATATGTAAAACCCAAGGCTTCGAAATGAGACGCTCTGTAAGAATGGGCTCATGCGACTCCGTAAGTAGCGTATGTTTTTTCTTGAAGAAATAATGAACAAACGGAGCATGAGGCAAACTTATAACAGTTAAACAGGCGTGTGAGTAACAAATCAAAAGCGCAAGACCTGAGGTAAAGAAAAAATAGCCAATATAGAAACAGCTAATGTGTAGCACAACTACGGCTTTAGGGAGCACCAGGCGCAAGAATTGGGTTGAGGGAAACGAACAAAAAATGAAGGCTAACACGCAGTGTGTACGCCCAGAAATGCGTGTACAATGGCAATATTAAGTACTTTGGGCATTTTTATAAACAGATAACGCGCAGAACTCTGGGGAAAATGAATTTACAAAGAATACTTCACCCTAAGTTAGAAATTAAGTAACACGCTGATAAAACATAAAGGGGGTTAAATTATAAATTTCTCTCATAGAACCCCGAGCCAAGAAGGACAATTGAGGAAAGTCCACACGACTACGGAAGTATCGAGGGTTTTACCATATCAAGAAATTACTCTCAATTCTAGAAGGTGAGCGTAATAATAAATATGGAATAAAAAAATGAGCCCACGAACCAAGAAAGGGACCTAATTAAAGTATACTCATGCTCTTCTTTCACAGGTGGAATTGGAAGAAATATTTTGTTAAAAAAACGGTGAATTGCAACCAACCATACCAGAAACACCTCAAAATAAATAGGTGAGCAAGGCTGTCTCACGAGGAATGTGGTGAAAAATAAAAATGGTATTATGTAACTAAAAAGGACAATTTAAAAAAATTTCAGATAAAACTATATCCAAAAAAATTGAGACCACCTAATAGAAGCCTACACCGATGTAAAGATCTGATTACCCGAAGTAAGGTGTGTAAAAATTATGAGAATTAAAAGGAGAATAACCTATATATCAAATTAAAAAGGAGAGCTTAATATGTTATTACTCGTTTTCCTGCAGGGCAGCATTGAAGACAACTGCCAGAGAAATTAAGAAAAGAACACACACCGTGAATAATGTAAAGTGTCTGTGTAAACACACAAGGTAGGGTATGGGATCAAATACAGTATGCCTCTAAACCTGAAAACTAAATGAATGATTCTTAACGAATCCTTTTTCTGTTGATAGAGCGAGACTAGAACTAGCCGCCTAAGAAGTTTTACTTCGACCAAATATCCTAAGCAGAAAGGGATATTTTTAAAGGTATGCAATCCGGGGTGATTGCTTGTTAGTTAAAACTGAGGGAAATGAATGAATGTATGAATGTTTTGGGCCTCTATACTCTAGTCCATATTGATCCCTAAGGGTGGCTGGCTCCAAGGGTCAACCTTGTTTTGTAAATGCAGAGTGGAACCACAAATATTGAAGTATGAGCATAAATAAGATGAAAAAAGAAGGGATAAAAAAAAGAATAAACCTGTTAATGCTATTGTAAATGAATTCTTATATTGATATTCTTTGTCCACAGATAGATGTGTACACCAAAACTGTCCTGAGGAAGGTGGGGCACATTGCCACAACCACCGAAACGCGTCGACTACCCCGTAGGGGATGTATTGATTTTGTGCATTTTATAATTATGTGCTAGTGCAATTGAAGTCCTCAAAAATATGTTGATCTTTATATCTTTGTATCTATAGACCTGATAAAAAAAAACACTGAAATTTGAGTAGACTGATATTGTTTTTAACCATTGTGATGAATTCATGTTTTATATTGTATCAAACACTTTTTAAGCAAAATTTGTTTTTATAATAAAATGTTGATGTTTTTGCACATGAAATAGTTTATGTCTCTGTGGTTCCACTATAGCATACTACTGGTAAATAGGCTGAATGAAAATGTGCTGTGATGAGTGAATGACTCAGTTCCCCACTGTAATCAAGAACCCAGGGAACGTCTCTACTCCTTTCGGCATTGACCATAACATGAATCTCATCCTACACATCAAAAATGCCGCCAAGGGTGCCCTCTTCACCCTCCACCACCTCAAAAAACTCAAACCTTTCATACCAGCAGACGACTTTAAAACCGTTGTCCAATCGCTTGTCCTTTCCAGTATTGACTATGGTAACGCCACACTCGCTGGCACCCCTAAAGCCCACCTAGCACCGCTCAAATCTGCCCTCAACCTTGCCGCCAGACTTATCTCCGATTGTAAAAAATTCGACCACATCTCTCCGGTCCTAAAAAACCTCAATTGGCTCCCAATAGAAGGTAGATCCACCTACGAGATTGCATGTATCACGCACAAAGCCCTTTACCTAAGCACCCCCTCCTACCTGGCTGAGAAACTGCAAAAAGCTGGATGCTCCAGGTCCCTGAGGAGCACCAACTCTCTTGCCCTAGTCCCTCCCAGACTCAAGCACAAAAAAAACCAATCTCGTGCTTTTTCTGGGAACGCCCCCACGATCTGGAACTCTCTCCCCAAAAATCTTCGATGCAATCCCTCTACCCTCTCTTCAAAAAAAGACTTAAAAAAAATACTCCTTCTCAACAAATATTGGGGAACCTAACCTCACTGATGTCTCTCTACACTCCTTGCTCCCTGATTCTCGCCTCCTCCTCAACCCCTTCCCCACCTCTCATTCTGCCTCTCCCCTTTCTTCACTCCCTTCTCCCTCTGAACTTCCACACCCCCACCCCCTATTGATCTCCATCGCCCCTAAACACCCAGCACATTCTATTACCCTATTTTATGTGACTCATGCTTTAATGCACATTGTTTTACTTTATTGTAATTGTTTACCTATCTTGTAAAGCGCTCTGATACCCCCGGGTCCAGTAGCGCTATATAAAACCTTGGAAATAAATAAATAAATAAATAAATAAATTTTAAAAAATGTAACCATTTATTTTAAATGTAGAACAACATTAAAATTGAATCAGAACTATTAACTTAATTTTTATATCAATGTTTAATTCATGTAAATATATTAAACCAAATCAAAATTATTTTATAAATGACTTATTAAAAAAACTTCCACCACAAATAGTATGGTTATATTTATTTGAAATTATGAAAAATGACTAAAATGTAGGTAAGCTATTATTTAAAATTGAACTTTATTATTGAAAAAATAGTTATTTTTATATTTAAATACATTATTTAACTATTTAAAAAATGATGTATATATGTATATGTGTGTGTGTGAGTATATATATATATATATATTGGTGTGAGCAAGCCTGTGGATACAGGGAAACGTGTTACCAAAAATACCGAAATAATACCGGTATAATAAAAGAATCTTTTATAAATGAAGACCAGAGTTCTTGTGTTGGTATCCAGGGTGAAAAGAGAACTGGAATTGGGGGGGGGGGGGGGATATATATATATATATATATATATATATATATATATATATATATATATATATATATATATATATTACCTACTGGCGGTCGCCAGTAGGTATATATAGTTAGGATTTTTTCTCTATGGGATTTTTGAAAATTCTATGTCTAATAACTTTGGCGTTTGTGGACGGAATTGGCTGAAATTTTCAGGAAAATGGCACATTTTGTTTCTGAGCAGCCCTTGAAAATTTGGGGGGGGTTCGTCAAGGGGGGGCCGAGAAAAAAGGGGGGTCCCAAAACGTGTTTTTAACATTGAGTTTTCCATAGGGCGGTTGGCCTCACTTTTAGCCCGAACGGCTGAATGGATTTGCACGAAACTTGGCAAAATTGTAGGGACTGGTAGCCCGATGTGCCTTTTGTAGGTCTCAATATATGTGCTCCAGTGGATTTTGAGAAATTAACGTTTAAAAAAAGATATATATCTGTAACAGCGGACCGGGCAGCGTCCCAGGACGCGTACTTTGCGCGCAACGGAGCTTTGTGAAGCGAAGCTGATTGGTTCTCCGGCGTCTGTCAACATTCCAAACAGTCCGTAGCGGCCGCCATCTTGTCTCTCGGTAGGATCGAGAGACAAGAGGAGGCCAAAGCGAAGGGGCAAATGACCATAAGGGGGAATAGTAGATCCTCGCTGACCCCCTAGGTTTGATGTGGAGGTTTTAAAAGGGCCCCGCGGGGCAAAAAAAAAATAATAATAATAATAATCGAACGGCTGAATGGATTTGCACGAAACTTGGCAAAATTGTAGGGACTGGTAGCCCGATGTGCCTTTGCTAGGTCTCAATATATGTGCTTCAGTGGATTTTGAGAAATTAACGTTCAAAAAAAGATATATATCTGTAACAGCGCACCGCTTCGCGTACTTTTCGCGTTACGGAGCTTTGCGAAGCGAAGCTGATTGGCTCTCCGGTGTCTGTAAACATTCCAAACAGTACGTAGCGGCCGCCATCTTGTCTCTCGGTAGGATCGAGAGACAAGAGGAGGCCAAAGCGAAGGGGCAAATGACCATAAGGGGGCATAGTAGATCCTCGCTGACCCCCTAGGTTTGATGTGGAGGTTTAAAAAGGGCCCCGCGGGGCAAAAAAAAAAAATAATAATAATAATCGAACGGCTGAATGGATTTGCACGAAACTTGGTAAAATATTAGGGACTGGTAGCCCGATGTGCCTTTGCTAGGTCTCAATAATTGTGCTTCAGTGCATTTTGAGAAATTAACGTTCAAAAACAAGATATATATCTGTAACAGCGCTCCGCTTCGCGGAGATAAAATTATATCTGTATTACCTAGCTGTTGCTAACACCAGTTAGCGACTGCTAGTAGGAGATAGCGACCATCTTGGGCCCCACTTTGCATGTGAGTGATATTTATCACTAATGACATGCAAAGTGGGCATGCCAAGATGTTAGCGACTGGAAACAGTCGCTAACATCGCTATCTCCTATTATCAACTTTTGGAAATATTCGAGATAAGCGCGAATATCTCCAAAAAGTAACAGCTGCCCTGAGCAGTTCTTAGCCATGTTATGCAATGGGAGGTGGATAACATGGCTAAGAGCATTAGCTCGGTAATGCATGAATATCGCTGAGTTTTCAGCGATATTAATGCATTGCGGTTGTTTTTTATCGTATTTGCGATAAACCTTGATAATAGCAAGGTTTATCTGCGATAATTTCTGACGGTAAAAAAATCTTTGCAATGCATCGTTAGGGATAAATATCGCTTAACTTTGGTAATATGCCCCAACGTCTGTTAACGTTCGATTCGAAGGAAATCAGGAAGTGTTGAAAAACATTGTCTGCGCCATCTTGTCTTTTTTCAAATGCCACACTTTTGTCGTGCACGGCAGCCATTTTAGATGCCTTGACCAGACCCACTCTGTGCACGCTGTCGATCCTTAGCATGGCTCCCCACCCTCGCAAGCATCTCACCCAGGCAGTGGTCACCCCCGCTCTCTGTCTTATGCATGGGTAATAAACCTCCCCCCATCTGCGCTGCTCTTCCCTGAGAATCACACCCTGTGCCCGCCCGACACCTCCCTTTCGCCCTATTCACTACCGCACCCTCTGACACTCCTTTTCCTCTGTGTCCGATTGTCCAGGCCGGTCCTAGGCTATCAGCTAGCCCTGCAGATGTAGTTTATGGCCACAGCTGTAAAGAATCACCCCTCTTCAAAGGAGTTATAGTAGATCAAGGCCCACACTCGATGAGATCCGTCACAGCAGAAGCGTTGCTATTATCTGAAAACCATCCTGTATTGTGATTGGGGAGGGGACCGAGCGTGAAGCGGAAGATTCCAGGGATGACTCTTTGTACATCAAAGTTTTTACAATTATGTGTCACATTAAAAATATATAGCACTCCGACAAAGTAGTAAGATTATAAAACTTTAATAATTTATAAATATATACAAGAAAACAAAAATAGTAATAACATATAAACATTTTTAGGGAAAAACAACGAAGTAGCGGTCGGCTGTGCGAATAGTCCCAATGCAGCACAACGTCCAAATTTCCGGCGTGGGGCGCCGCGGGGGGTGGGTCATCAGTAGCAAACTGTTGTGCGAATAGTTCCAAGGCAGCAGAACGCGCCGAAATCTAGATGACACGAAAGTGATGTCTAGTAAGTTGCCACCCAGCAAATAACGGCGTGGGGCGTCGCGGGGGGTGGGTCATCAGTAGCAAACTGTTGTGCGAATAGTTCCAAGGCAGCAGAACGATGGCACCAAGGTGATGTCCAGTAAGTTGCCGCACTGGTTTTGGTATCCTACAATGCTGCTCCGAATAACGGCGTGGGGCGCCCCGGGGGAGGCGGCGTGAACGGGCCTCTCCAGGTGGAGTGTCATCTGTTGTAGTGGGGCGCCCCTTTACCGTTTCAGTTGCCATTCCGTCCGTTTTTGGTCCACTGTGTCAAAAGCCGCAATTCAGCTGAGTTGCGCCCACTCTTGCGGTGCAGCGATAGGCGGCTGTCACAGGACTCTCAAAATGGCGGCAGGCTCTTTCCTTTTTGGGCCTGGTCCACTGAAATGGCCCTGGGACACCTTGGAAATCGGACGCTTGTCTGCTAGGTCTTGGACCCCATTCTCGAAAGCGTCCCCTCCGCCTTGAGAATTCATCAAAAGTTTTGGGGGCCCCGACTCCTGCAGGCTTCTGGTGGGGAGCGGCTGCCATGATTGCTCGCGGAATGACCACGACGGAGCTACGAGATGGTGGTGCTCTCATGCTGACGCCAGTTTAGTCTGAAACATCCAGAAACAAGGTGGGGCTTTCATCGTTTGGGAAAAAAAAAAAAGTTTTCATCCAATGAAAAGTGTTGTTTTTAGGTCATATGATCAAGCCTTCCATCATTAGGAAACCAAAAGTAAAATGAACCAATGAAAAGTTTTATAAACAAGTCACATGACCTGTTATGCGGCATAGGGTATAAAATGCGGAGAAAATACGTTGGCACGTGAGGCGGCGTCAGTAGCAGGCCGATGTGCGAATAGGCCGAAGGCAATACAACGCGCCAAGATCCGGATGGCACCGAGGTGGTGTCCAGCAAGTTGCAGCACTGGTGTGGCCATCCTACAATGCTGAAAGTCGGCGTGGGGCGCCCCGTTGGCCTGTGAGTTTGCGTCAGTAGCGGACCGATGTGCGAATAGGCCGAAGGCAGCACAACGCGCCAAGATCCGGATGGCACCGAGGTGGTGTCTAGTAAGTTGCCGCACTGGTGTGGCCATCCAACAATGCTGAAAGTCGGCGTGGGGCGCCCCGTTGGCCTGTGAGATGGCGTCAGTAGCGGACCGATGTGCGAATAGGCCGAAGGCAGCACAACGCGCCAAGATCCGGATGGCACCGAGGTGGTGTCTAGTAAGTTGTCGCACTTCTGTGGCCATCCTACAATGTTGAAAGTCGGCGTGGGGCGCCCCGTTGGCCTGTGAGATGGCGTCAGTAGCGGACCGATGTGCGAATGGGGCCAAAGGCAGCGCAACAATATTTTCTGACTGACACCACAAGGCGCTGAGATGCCAAGATCCGGATGGCACCGAGGTGATGTCTAAGTTGCGGACTGATGTGCGAATGGGGCCAAAGGCAGCGTAACAATATTTTTTGTATGGAAGATACCACTAGGCGTTGAGATGCCAAGATTCGGATGGCACCGAGGTGATGTCTAGCAAGTTGCTGTACTGGTGTGGTCATCCTACAATGCTGAAACTCGGCGTGGGTCGCCCCATTAGCCTGTGAGATGGCGTCAGTAGCGGACCGATGTGCGAATAGGCCGAAGGCAGCACAACGCGCCAAGATCCGGATGTCACCGTGGTGGTTTCATAGTTGAGAGGCACTTCATCTGCAGTGGGGCGCCGAGATCCGGATGGCACCGAGGTGATGTCTAGCAAGTTGCTGTACTGGTGTGGTCATTCTACAATGCTGAAAGTCGGCGTGGGGCGCCCCATTAGCCTGTGAGATGGCGTCAGTAGCGGACTGATGTGCGAATGGGGCCAAAGGCAGCGCAACAATATTTTCTGAAGAGAAGACACCAAAAGGTGCTGAGATTCCAAGATCCGGATGGCACCGAGGTGGTGTCTAGCAAGCTATGCAGTTGAGTTGTGTGCGCACTTGCGGCGAATAGGTCGAAGGCAGCATAACAATGTTTTTGAATAGAAGACACCACAAGGCGTTGAGATTAGGTTACCAACGAGGTGATGTCTATCAAGTAGCCGCATTGGTGTGGCCATCCTACAATACTGCTCCGAATAACGGCGTGGGGTGCCCGAAGGGGGGGGGGGGCCGGCGTGAATGGGCCTTCCTAGGTGGAGGCTCGTCTGCTGTAGTAGGGGGCCCCTTTACCGTTTCAGTTGCCATTCAGCTGAGTTTCGGCTGCTCTTGATGCTACAGCGACAGGCGGCTGCAAGAGGACTCTCAAAATGGCGGCCTGTTCTTTGGATTTGGGCCTGGTCCACTAAAATGGCCCTGGGACACCTTAGAACTCGGACGCTCGATTTTTTTTTCCTTTCCTGTACATGCAAAAAAAGGTAAATGCCCGGTACGTTACACGCTTCATCTGCCACGATGAACTCTCCAGAGGAACCGAAAAAAAATATAGTTGTGGTAACTATACCATGCATCGTCATATGGAGAGGTGGCACCAATTAATTATAGTGCTGCATAAAAGAGAGATTTGGAGGAGAACCCCTGACCTGCTAGTACATTCATCAAAGAAGTGGCACTGAGAGCTTCAGAGGCAAGGGAAACGGTCCCAAATATTTAGAAGAACTTTGGAAAGATTAAAATGACATGTTTAGATTGTGGCAAATTAATTTCATGTGGACAGATGAGTGTTACTCTAATAAATACAGCATATAAACATCATCATAGTCGATGGTTGGTAGAGACATTTTGACTATATCCTGGACCTGCCCGTCCTCGCCCAAAATGGCGCCGGAATAAATGGGACTCGTAACTCCTTGTTGTGTACTGGTTGCAGAACCTTGAAATCACGAGATACGTATGCAGTTTTGAAGCACATGGCGGGCGGGGACGAGAATTGATTGACTATTTCGACATCCCTATTGATATTAAGTTCTGATGTGTTATTGATTACTGTACTGTTGAAAGTTCGAATTAACGTCACCCATGGTACTTGCCCGCAAATGTATATCTAGATAATTTTATTGTAACTGGCCCTGTCGTATTTTAATTATAAAATGTACGTCCACCGATTCCGTAACTGTTAGACACCTTAGTTCTTGCAACCTAATGGCCCGCCCGTTACGTTCCTCTACAGTGTAAATGTCTATTCATCATATACGATTACAGTTTGCTCTGTGGCAGGCCCACGTGGTTATAGGCTCGTATTTGTATAATGAAATTTTCACAATAAAGGTTTTTAAAAGAAAACATGGTAGTAGTATATACATTGGTAAAGTTTTTAATAATAGTGACTGTTTTAGAATCATTAAAAGGCAAGTGAAATAAAGCAGACCAATTACATGAAGGGTAAAAGGTATAATACGAAGGAACGCAGTAAAGATAAATGGTCAAGGGCTGTTGTGTTTTCTATTCCTGCAACATAAAGTGATCGATAAGAATCTCATATTCAGGCGTATCGGCGACTAAGACAGCAGGTCGACCCTCTTTTGCTCAACGGCTCCGTCATGGGACGAAGAAACGCTCTTTTTCTCGAAAAAAGAATATATTTTACTTGCAGGACAGTTGTAAAATTTCCGGGAAAGTACATTAGCCTGGAACATTATAACATATATTTAAGAAAAAATAATGTTCTGAAGTAATGAAAAGCGTAATTTTTAGGTCATATGACCAAGCCTTTCATCATTACAATAAGAAAAGTAAAATGAACCAATGAAAAGTTTTATTAACAAGTCACATGACTTGTTATGCTTACGTTACGCGCTGCGCGCCCCGGATGACTTCCGGATGCGCTAACGCGGCGCGTCATATGACGCATTACGCGACAACGCAGGTCCAGAATATAGTCAAAATGTCTCCACCAACCAGCGGTCGGAACACAACCCCTTTCAGCAGGCTAAATAGTTCTGTTAAATGACAACAGAAGGGACAGGCAACAAGAACCATCAGTCAAAGAGGGGAGGGCTAGTTCTTCTCTACCGGGTTACATTGGGGCGCTACCGGAACTGATCGAATTGGTAGTCTACAGTGTTTCTGGATGTTTCAGACTGAAGCTGGGGTTAGCATGAGAGCAGCACCATTTCGTAGCTCCGTCGTGGTCATTCCGCAACCAATCATGGCAGCCGTTCTTTATCGTTATTTTGGGCGGGGTGGGTGGCGGAGCCGAGCTGTTTTGCAGCCATCATTGTGTGGAGTTCAGTTCATCTCACTAGTTTTGTATTTGTCATGAGGGGTTGTTCCTAATGTTTCTATTTTAGCGAGGTCAAAAAGAGATCCCATTAGTGGCCTACTGATTTTGCTCGATTCCTTTTCTTTTTTTTTACACGATTTTTCGTTATCTGCAAAGACTAAACAGAGTATTGCGACTCTGTGTTTGTTTGTAAATAGAGAATGAACCAAAGAGAACTAATTCTAAAACAGTAAATACTTGGATAACAATCAATCAAATGGAGAGAGAAGCAGGCACGACGGATTACAACGGGGGCAAAGGCCTGCGTTAACTACCTTTCACTATCTGCAAAGAGAGAGTACTCCTAATAGAAATGAGGGGGGGGGGGCACCATTCAAAGCAGATCAGTGTGCATAAACACGAAAATGTTTTCACCTACCACGTACTTGACATTCGACAGCTTATGATATTTGCTATTAAAAAAACATTGAAATTCACAGAAAAAACTATAGGTTATAGACCATATATAGTTAGGAATTAGCATTTACAAAACCTTGAAAATTCACTGAAAAAACCATAGGTTATAGACCATATATAGTTAGGAATTAGCATTTAAAAAACCTTATTTTACTCACACAAAACCATTGAAATTCCATATATAGTTAGTTGCACTAACTATATATTGCGCACCCGCAATCCACTGCTGATCATGTCACATATTACATCATTCATGACATGGTCAGTGACATCACTGATGACATCTCAAATGACATCACTGATGACATCACTGATGACATCTCATTTGACATCATTCTTGTGCTAATACGATAAACCTCTTCAGACTCTAATATAACCTTAGATACACTCAGTGTATACAGACACTCACACACTGCCACTCATCCATGGAGTTACTCACACACCCAGTCAGTCATGCAAAGAAACAATCTCACCTCCATTTCTTCAACTATACAGTTAAACACACCTTACTTATTGAAACATATACTAACACATATGTACTCTCTTATACAATCCCTGATACAAGTTCACAATGATCGATACAACCACTCACTCATTCAGTGGCTCTCATGCACAGTTATTTATATATGCCAACTCTCACATGTACTGTGTTTTACATATGTACTTACTATGACATGTAGCATTGAGATATCCATTCACTCATCAATACACTCATGCACTCAGTCAACTGCCCATGTAGCTGTTTCCACATGCACTCTTGAACTCATACACCTAGTGAATAAACTGCTCACACATCTATGCATAGAGTCACACACCTTCCAGCCACCCCCACACAAACTCAATCTCCCATAGAAATACTTGGGCAACCAATTAATAACACATATAGCCTCTCGTATAGCTAATGATCAACACATGCAGCAGTTTACAGAACAACAGACATAATGATGCACAAATTAAGACAGTTTAGTTACTAACCCATGCATTCAGTGAGACACATTTAATCACTCACTCATACAGTCAGTCACGCACCTACTAAATCCTTCATCCAGACACTTATACATCCACTCATTCTTCAATATGTAAGACATATTTTAACTTTACAGAAACATACAGTCACTGGATGTTGTCATCAGTGATGTCATCAGTGATGTCATTTGAGATGTCATCAGTGATGTCATCAGTGATGTCACTGACCATGTCATGAATGATGTAATATGTGACATGATCAGCAGTGGATTGCGGGTGCGCAATATATAGTTAGTGCAACTAACTATATATGGAATTTCAATGGTTTTGTGTGAGTAAAATAAGGTTTTTAAAATGCTAATTCCTAACTATATATGGTCTATAACCTATGGTTTTTTCAGTGAATTTTCAAGGTTTTGTAAATGCTAATTCCTAACTATATATGGTCTATAACCTATGGTTTTTTCAGTGAATATATATATATATATATATATTTCCACTGCTCGCTTTTCGTAGAATGTTGTCTGCTGCTAACAAACGAGAGCGGACCCTAAAGGAAGTTCAATTATTGTTTATTCACTGCATCAACAGATCTCGCCATGTATCTATATATCTTTTTTTTTTGTCCTAAAAATTAGCAATAAATAAATCTATTTTAATGTTTATTTTCTATGGGGTTCTATTTTGAGTCCCTACCATCATTATTTCCTACAGCACAGTGTTGCAGTACCAGTCTTTGGCAATATGTGATGCTGGACCTACTGCAGGTCTGAGCAGGAGCACATTTACAACAGTTCTGGGTCCCTTGTTTCTGGTTGTAACTTGAGAAGTGCAGTTTGTGAACAGGAATAGGGTTACTATTTTGCGAGTGGTAGCATGCCCCTCCCTAAAACCCTCCGTAGCCCTCCCTTAGCCCCCTCCTTAGATCTCCCTAAACCCCTTACATTTAGTTGTAAGCATTCCCCATCTTCCAGCCACTCCCTCCTGTCCCTCCCACATTTACAACTAAAACGTATGCGAAAGTGTGCGGAGACTAAGCCATCGGGCAGAAGTGTCCACACAGAAAGGATAACAGAGGTGAAAACCCCTGCACATAGGTTGTGCAATAGTATTTTCAGGACATGAGTGGTATTATTGCAGTACTACTAAACGTACTGCATAATACAGTTTGTATCTCTCGGCTCTCTCCCTTGTCCCAGTCGCTAACCTTGAAAACCCCTTACAGCGTCAGTCTAATGGCTTATTTGAGGCATTTAAATACAGTAATTTTCTGAATGGCGCCAGATATGCGAATTAACTCCACAACCAGCAGACTGAAAAAAAAGATACAGCTACAGTTCTCGTACCTCTTAATTAGTAAGAGTGGCCAAAAAACACATTACATGTGCAGACTTCACATGTATTAAACACATTTTCCAAGGCGGACTGAGTTCTATGCACTTTCACCTCTTCATGTTTTAGGAAAGAATGTCTTTAGGACAGTGGTTCTGAACCTTTGATCCATGACACATACTCCGGGGTTTGCGACTGTTTAGAAAATTAAATAGTATTTTGAGACTAACAAAGTATGTACAAGTGAAGACCTAACATGTAAAATTCAATATATTTAAAAGGTTCTGTAAACGAACGATCCTGGAGAGGCTCATCGTCTCTTGAACACCTTATGCTCTTGAGATCTAGAAGGAGCACTTACAATAAACATATTACAAGTGTGAAAGCGAACTTCTTCAGAAGCCAACTAGATAAAGCCAGAAACAGGCCAAAAAAGCTTTTAGAATTAATTAAACTCCAATCCAACAATCTTCCCTTTCTTTCGCCAACGGGCTTCCATTATACAGCCAAATTGTGATGATTTTGCTGACTTCTTCCTCGAAAAGATGGATACGATTGAAACTGATCTCCAGACATCGATGAATAAGCTGACAGACCCATTCCCTATCTACCCCTCATCCCCTCCCTCCCCCCAGCCACCCCCAGCTCCATGGCATACACCTAAAAACAGCGCCTCCTGGAGCCAATCCACACCCTTTGACAAAATCTCTATGCTTATCATACTTACTACACCTAAACCTTCTAACCACTTCGGTGACCCGTTACCCCCCAGTTTCGTCAATGAAATGAAGAGGTCCCTAGTTCCCATCTGGACCAAGATTGTAAATGCCTCCCTACAGCAAGATGTGATTCCTGATTGCCTAAAGTCTGGGCAGGTTACACCCATTCTTAAAACAACTACTACTGAGCAAGACGACCTTAACAACTTCCGTCCAATCACTAACATTCCTACTTTATTGAAGCTAATCGAGAAATGTGTCCATGTTCAACTTTGTAGCCACATTAATCAATTCCAACTTCTAGATCAATTCCAATCAGGCTTTTGCCAGGGTCATGGCATTGAAACGGCCCTTACTCACATAGTAGATGACGCTCTACGAATGCTAGATCGGAACAAAGCCAGCCTTCTATTCCTCCTTGACCTCTCTTCGGCTTTTGATATGGTCAAACATGACAAACTCCTGGACATACCTGAACGCAGGATGGGTCTTTAGGGCTCAGTGTTAAACTGGTTTGCCTCGTATCTTCACAGCAGAATGCAAAGAATTAAAGTCAATCGATCCCTCTCCAACTCTATTCCGATCACTCTGGGTGTCCCACAAGGGTCCTCGCTCTCACACACACTCTTCAACCTGTTCATGGAGACCTTTACGCAAATGCTCAAATCATCGAATATACTCTATCACATGTATGCTGACAATACCCAATTGTATCTGAAAATCTCTTCCCCCAAAAATATCAATTCACTCAATTTAGCACTACTCAAAACTCAGTTCTGGCTGACTTCCAGCCATCTCAAACTAAACTCCATTAAAATGGAATTCTCCTTATCTCTCCTCCCAAACAGGTGCGCTTTATCATTGAATACATGAAACAACTAACAGCTCTCAACTGTATTCCACACATCAGTGACTCTACCAAATCTCTCTAAATAATACTTGATAAGGCCCTGAACATGCAGGAGCAAATCAGCGCTGCCACCAAAGGAGCGAACTTCCAAATGAGCATACCAAGAAAGTTAAAACCCTTCTTTCCTCCAGAAGACTTCTAGTCTGCTGCTCAAGCACTAGTCATCTCCAGAACGGAGTATGGGAGCTCAACTCTCTGTGCTCTTCCGAGAAACAAGTTGACACCGCTTAGGGCCTCCTTGAACTCGGCTGCTAGGCTCTTCACAGGCTCATCACAGGATCCAAAAGAAATAACCACATCACGCCGGAATTTAAATCTCTAAACTGGCTTCCTTTTGAGGCTAGGATTCATCTTAAAATTGCTTGCATGGCCACAAAGCCCTTCACCTTAACACTCCTCTGTACCGTGCTCAGAAACTAGAACTCTCAGGTGGTTGCAGATCTTTGAGGAATTCTAGCACTTTGCTGTTGAAACCACAAAAATTTAAAAGAAAGAAAACCTACAACTGAGCCTTTGCCGGTATTGCCCCAAGAATCTGGAACGTCCTGCTTCCGGAAACTAGATTGAATTTCTCAACGTCCTCTTTAAAAAAAAAAAGCACTACTTATGCATACTCTCTGAACTTGTAAAGTACCTACTTCCCCCTGAGGCCATGCTCTGATGCTCCCTCCTCACACGTATGCTCATGTATTGTATTTATGTGGTGTTCAGATACTTTGGTACTCTTGTTTACTCGTTTATCCTGCATTTTCAGATTGTTGTATGACCTACTTGTCTTCCTCTCTGTTATCCTTGTTTTTCTGTGAAGCGCTCTGACACCCGCTTGGGTCATGTTCACGCTATATAAAACTTTATAAATAAAGAAAATAAATGTGATGGGATTTGAAATTGAAGAGTTAAAATTAAGTTGGTATCTTCAGTTTGATTTGTTGGAGGAGCACAGGTACAGCAAACACCACATAGAATGGACGATTGGTGACTTCAATTAAAGTGCTGACAAAAAGAGAAGATTCATAAGGAATGAAAATATTAAAGTCTGTCTTATCCCTTTGTCTTTTAGGAATAAAAAAACAAGTTTAGAAAAGCTCTAAGTTTCAGATTAAAATTTCGATTGTTCTATATTTATGAATTACATACAATTTTCCATTGATTCTCTATTTGTTTGATGCATACTTGTTTCTGTATTTTTTCTGTATTGTTTAAAGGTTCAAATTATAGAAATTGTTCAGGCCGTGGTCCTTGGCTTCCTCTAATGACTCAGTGGGGGTCCCCGGATTCCAGTAGTGGTTCACTGGGGGGTCCTCAGAAGTCGACAGGTTATTAGGCGCGGTTTTCAGACGCACTGTCAGCGACGTCATAGAAGAAGGCTTTTTATGTAACATTTTCCTCAGAGGAGACAATGTGTCTCCCTTCTGTAATGCCATAACAGATACATTTGTAATCAGGCCACTGCCAGTGCATGCTATATAACATTGTAGCAAAAGTTAGTATTTTGGATTTTTTCAGTGCCAGCACCTAGCCTGTAAAAATTTAACAGACAAGTTCGAAGTTGTAGGGGTCTGTCCTTAAAGGCACAAGTGTAGCTATGTCATACACAGCACACACTCATCTGAAGTGTGTTTAGCTGTTTAACCCGTTTGCTACTGCTGTCGGCCAACGGCTGTCACGAGCACTACCTCGGTAGTGCTGCGCACTTCGGTTGGCCGACGCGGCCCCGACCGCTTAATAGAACGTTCCGCACTGGCGTGGAACGTTCAAAGCAGCAAACGGGTTAAAGACAGCAATAAAACGAAAACATTGGGGGAAGCAGGCAAAGCAAACAAATCTGTTACAGGATCACAACAACGAGCGATAGCCAATCCCACACCGGACATGCACTATTCATTAACCTCACATACCATATTCAGACACTCACTGTCCGCACACACTTATCTCAGACTCAACACGCCTCACAAGCTGGACGAATGCGCCCACATACCTCACATGCTGACTTCTGGTACTGACCTACCTCACAAGCTCAGTTTAAGAGTCCACCTCACAAACTGAATTCAGATTACCGCTCACCACCTGCCTATTTCACCGGCCTCCCGCAGTGAAATCATAACTACCTATACATTTCTTGCACTAGATAGTGCACTGTAAGTAACACTAGTTCAGCTGTCAGGGCTTAGGCAGGGCCACTGAAATTGTGTGGCGGGGAGGACCAAATTATGTGGTAGAGTTGACTAAATTATGAGTCAAGAAACTGTAAATTCTGCAGCATAATGCAGCACATTTTGCAACAGTATTCATTATGTTGACAATTTGACACTTTTTAACACTATCTGGGCAAAGGGTTCACCGCATTAGTACCGGTACATTGCCCAAATACAGAAAAAAGGCAACTGAAAGGTGACCAGGCAACATTTGTGATGGGCCTTCGATTAGGTGGCAGCCCACATTGCTTCATTTGTTGTAACTTTTGATCCTTTTGAGGTATTTTTTGTGTTAAAATCTGAAAATGATGCAGCAGATGCAGATTATGTGTCACATGCGGCAGGTGCACTATTATCTGGAAAACTCCGAGGTCGCAGGCTGACGTAATTCAAGTGGTCCTGTGCTTAGGGGACTGAACAGAGAACACAGAAATAAGCAGCCCCTTCAAATACTAAAGGCACCTGCTTCAGAGGCACCTGGGATCTTAACACCTTCAGCGCGGCGCGAATTTTCGCGTTGTGCTGAAGGTTCTAAAAAACGGGCGTGGCCGTGACGGAACGGTTCCGTCATAAGCACAGCCCAACCGGCGCTCGTGACGGAACCGTTCCGTCACAAGCATCGAAGGGGTTAAATGATTTTCTTCCCTGGGGCAGCCAGGTAGCATCTCTCTGTGCAGGGGCGGCTCTGGGCTCATGGCAGCCCTGGGCAGGAAGCGTAGGTAGGGGGCCCCGGAAGAGGGGGTCCCGGCGGGGCAGAGCCCCCCGGAGCTAAGGAACTAGGAGGAACACAGGCGCAGAGGCCAGTGAAAAGGGGGGGGACCGGGGTCAGGGTTTTTGGAATTGGAACAGAGCCAGAGGCTGCCAAATCCCTGCCAGGGGCCGCTACGCAAATATGTATCCATCCTCAGAGGATTATTATATTAAGGACTAGCAGCCCGTCCCGACGTTGTCCGGGAGCAATTAGTCTTCAGGGCCCCCGCCCGACCCAACGTTGTCCATGGGTCCCTCGGAGCCTTACTCCATATATTGCAGTATTATACCTCTATGTTTACTTTGTACGCTTTTGTAACCTGCACACGTCACTTTTTCGTCCTGTAATGCAGTATTATACCTCTATGATTACTTTGTACGCTTTTGTAACCTGCACACGTAACTTTTTCCTCCTGTAATGCACCGTTTGGCTCACTTTTGTAATGCTCCGTTTGCTTCCTCTTGCTCACGATGTACGCTTTTGTAACCTGCACACGTAACTTTTTCCTCCTGTAATGCACCGTTTGGCTCACTTTTGTAATGCTCCGTTTGCTTCCTCTTGCTCACGATTGTCATTTTTGCTTCATTTTTCTGCCGCTCACAGCTCCTAACTAAATAAATAAATAACCTACCTCATCCGCCGCTCACCGTTCCTCCCCGTCTGTCCGCCGCTCCTCACCGCCTGTCCGCCGCTCCTCACCGCCTGTCCGCCGCTCCTCATCGCCTGTCCGCCACTCCTCCCCGCCTGTCCGCCGCTCCTCACCGCCTGTCCGCCGCTCCTCCCCGCGCTATGTCCGCCGGTCCTCCTCGCGCTCCTGGACGCCGCTCCTCCCCGCGCTCCTCACGTCAGCACGCACGTCGCATCTGGCGCTTCTTCCAAGGGACTACTTTTTTTTCTGTAAATTTTTTAAATAACGTATATTTATTACGTTTATATAGCCTATGTCCATCTGCACACCCTGACGATTACAACGATGTATCGGGTGTGTGGATTGGCGCTGTGGTTCCCGAGTTTACCCTCCTCAAAGGTTCAAAGTTCTTCCTTTATAATAGTAGTATAGATATATATTGGTGTGGAGGCCCCTGGGGTTTGGTGGCCCTGTGCAGGTGCACAGCTTGCACATGCCTAAGGCCGCCCCTGCTGCGAGGCACTGGTAGGGAAGTGAAGTCAGGATTTAGCTTTCCCTTGTACTCTCCGTTGACATTGTTTGTATTTCTTGAAAGGGCGGGTGGCACAGACATGAACGCATAAACACATGTCCCTGCCAGGAAACGGAAACCGGTCTCCAGCCGAGATGGGAAGAGCGCGCGAGAGGGGACATCTCACCGCTAAGGGGAGATGCTGCCAAGCAGCCATAGACATGATTAGCAATTGTCGATCCATAAGTGGGAGGAAGATATGGCCCTTGGGAGAGGATCGCCTGAACCCACACTGCCCTCTGGTGGCTGCCTGCTGAACTTTTCTGGCCTGAGCAAGCAGGTGTTTTGGAGACCTTAATTTAACACTAGACGGTTAGAAACTGTTGTCAGAGTGTCAAACCTGTCACACCCTGTTGGCAAAAATTGCCCAAAAAAACACCCGGAAAGAACTTTTAGCTTTGGAAAAGCGACATGTTGCATACAATTCCGGGTTTCACTGTAACGTGTTTTAAACAATATTATCAAAGAATTAGATACTGCTGTAGTCTTTTTTTCACTTGCTTTTTTATTTACTTGTGTCTCTCTTACATTCCAGGTGCAGCCAAACAATGCAAACAATTTTAGCAGGGTTAGAGTCAAACAATTTCAGGCAGCCGACACGTGTTTCGCTCTGTTGCTTCAACTACATTGCATATCTTCAACCGTGTTGTCTAAGACTTGCTTTGGCAGATCAGGTTGGAGATACACATCCTAGTTTATTTTTTTTCTATCATTCCCTGTTATCTTTGCTTTTAAGACTGGCTCGGCAGTGCCTCTGTCTGTATGAACTATTGATACCAATTTCTTGCAATATTCTTAGAATGGGCATTGGATCTATAAAAGAAAACACAACATCCAGTGGTTAATTTGTAAAAAAAAAAATAATAAGTGCCGGAGCTCCCATCAGGAGGCATCTTGCACCAGCCCATTCCCATCGTTAGTGCCACCTAAAACAGAACCAACTACTAACCACGAAAGTGGGGAGAAGATGTGGCGTAATGGCCACAGCTGCTGACTTTGTAGCTGGGCAACCAGGTTCGAGTCTCGGGGTCGGCCCAGCATCCTGTTTTCTGGTCAAATCACTGAATCTGTCCGTAAATTAATGCGTCCTTAACTATTGCTCATGAAAAACATCGGTGTTGATGATTATGTGCCGGTGCTGAGCACCGTCAACCCCGGCTCAAATTAAGCACTAACAACATCAGCGAGAGTCAATAACGTTTACCATGTGTTTAATGTAAAACAGCCGCAAGCCATCAAAAACACTGCAAAACAATAGCTGGTTCAACGGAGCAGAGCGTGCCCCTTTATCACCTGGAGCACGTAATGCTAAAACCATATGAGTTTTTGTATATGGTAAAGTAGAAACTCGATGATAACCACAAATGAGAAGGTGCCAAGATCTTCTTGTGGGAAGGATTGTGAGATGGACTTGGCAGCATGATGTAAAAAGCACGTACAGGAGCTCACGCCACTACTTTCTAGAATTGGCGCTTCGTTGTGTCATGCATTACTAACACAGTTCGGTAAATGTGAAATTGTGCGACATGTATTTATATGGCCGCAGTGCATGTAAGATGTGTGTAAATTTTCACGAGTACTAATAATTTGGTGGTCTTCAAGCTAATATAAAAGCAACATATCAAATGGTTAATAAAGCACAGCAGAAGATTTTATGGTGTACAGGAACATGATGGTTTTCATAGTTAATATACATGTGTCAGCACACATATGTGTGAATCCAGTTTTTCACCCACCAACCACCTAATTCCTTAATTTAAACCTTATGCCTTTGTGTTTTTTGGGTCCAGGGAAAATGAGGTGTACTGAGCAGTACACCTCATTTTCCCCTGATATTTTTCTGTTATGTACAGAGCCTAGGGTATTGTCATCTGCAATAGGATAGTCAATACACTGTTTATGTTATGTTATGTTATATTACATAGTTTTATAGAGCGCGCTATTACCCAAGAATGGGCATCTTGGCTCTATTGGCAAGAAGGCCTTGATATTGTCCATAATCTGAAAGTAAAAAAAAACAAGCATTAGAAATGCAATCGGGCTCGGATTTATTTGAGTTTGAGCTAATGGCATTGTAAATGCCAATGTCTTTTTGCCATGTGTTATGGAGTGTGTGCATGTGGTGTCTAGTGGAAGTATGTTGGTTGAATTGTAATTTTACCAATGGTGGCATGCTGTGCTTTATATGAATATGTTTAAAAGTAAAGTGTACCATACTGCGATTGCTTGGTGGAAAAGTGCACTGCCGGCTGGAGGTGTGTGTGCCTGGTGGAAGGGTGCACTGACGGCTGGTGGGTGTGTGCTTGGTAAAAGCGTGCACAGATGGATGATGGCTGTTGGTGTTTGTGCATGGTGAAAGCATTCATTGACGGCTGGGGGTGTGTTGTTGTGTGTGTTGTTTTCTGTGTGCTGGTGAGTGTGTGCTGGTGAGTCTGTGGGGGTGAGCCTGGGGAGTGAGTGTGGTGGTGAGTGTGTTGTGTTGAGTGGTGACAAGTGTGTGGTGTTGAGAGACTGAGGTGTGTGGTTTGTGTGTGCGTTATGTGTGTGTGGTGTATGTGTGTGGTGTGTTCTGCACACTCACACACTGCCCCGTAACATTCACACACTGCTCACCCGCACACTCCCAATGTCACCCTGCATAGTCACACACTGTCACATAGTCACACACTCAGCAGCACACAGCACTCAACAGCACTCTGCCCTCAACAGCACTCTGCCCTCAACAGCACTCTGCCCTCAACAGCACTCAACAGCACTCTGCCCTCAACAGTACACAGCACTCTGCCCTCAACAGCACACAGCACTCTGCCATCAAAAGCACACAACACTCTGCCCTCAACAGCACACATCACTCTGCCCTCAACAGCACACAGCACTCAACAACACACAGCACTGCACTCAACAGCACTCTGCCCTCAACAGCACTCTGCCCTCAACAGCACTCTGCCCTCAACAGCCCTCTGCCCTCAACAGCACTCTGCCCTCAACAGCACTTAACAGCACTCTGCCCTCAACAGCACTTAACAGCACTCTGCACTCAACAGCATTCTGCACTCTGCACTCAACAGGATTCTGCACTCTGCACTCAACAGGATTCTGCACTCTGCACTCAGCAGCATTCTGCACTCTGCACTCAGCAGCATTCTGCACTCTGCACTCAACAGCACTCTGCACTCAACAGCACTCTGCACTCAACAGCACTCTGCACTCAACAGCACTCTGCACTCAACAGCACACTGCACTCAACAGCACTCTGCATTCAACAGCACTCTACACTCTGCACTCAACAGCACTCTGCCCCCAACTGCACTCTGCCCCCAACAACACTCTGCCCCCAACAGCACTCTGCCCCCAACAGCACTCTGCCCCCAACAGCACTCTGCCCCCAACAGCACTCTGCCCCCAACAGCAGTCTGCCCTCAACAGCACTCTGCCCTCAACAGCACACAGCACTCATCAGCACCCAGCACATAACAGCACTCAACAGCACACAGCACTCAACAGCACACAGCACTCAACAGCACACAGCACTCAACAGCACACAGCACTCAACAGCACTCTGGCCTCAACAGCACTCTGGCCTCAACAGCACTCTGGCCTCAACAGCACTTTGCCCTCAACAGCACTTTGCCCTCAACAGCACTCTGCACTCAACAGCACTCTGCCCCCAACAGCACTCTGCCCCCAACAGCACTCTGCCCCCAACAGCACTCTGCCCCCAACAGCAATCTGCCCCCAACAGCACTCTGCCCCCAACAGCACTCTGCCCTCAACAGCACTCTGCCCTCAACAGCACTCTGCACGCAACAGCACTCTGTACTCAACAGCACACAACAATCTGCACTCAACTGCACACAGCACTCTGCCCTCAACAGCACTCTGCACTCTGCCCTCAACAGCACTCTGCACTCAACAGCAGTCTGCACTCAACAGCACTCTACACTCAACAGCACACAGCACTCTGCACTCACCAGCACACAGCACTCAACAGCACACAGCACTCTGCACTCAACAGCACTCTGCACTCAACAGCACTATACACTCAACAGCACTCTGCACTCAACAGCACTCTGCACTCAACAGCATACAGCACGCAACAGCACTCTGCACTCAACAGCACACAACACTCTGCACTCAACAGCACTCTGCACTCAACAGCACTCAACACTCTGCACTCAACAGCACACAGCACTCAACAGCACTCTGCACTCAACAGCACACAGCACTCTGCACTCAACAGCACACAGCACTCTGCACTCAACAGCACACAGCACTCTGCACTCTACAGCACTCTGCCCTCACCAGCACTCTGCACTTAACAGCACTCTGCCCTCAACAGCACTCTGCCCTCAACAGCACTCTGCCCTCTACAGCACTCTGCCCTCTACAGCACTCTGCCCTCTACAGCACTCTGCCCTCTACAGCACTCTGCACTGTACAGCACTCTGCACTGTACAGCACTCTGCACTGTACAGCACACAGCACTCAACAGCACTCTGCACTCAACAGCACACATCACTCAAAAGCACTCTGCACTCAACAGCACACAGCACTCTGCCCTCAACAGCACTCTGCCCTCTACAGCACTCTGCCCTCTACAGCACTCTGCCCTCTACAGCACTCTGCACTGTACAGCACTCTGCACTGTACAGCACTCTGCACTGTACAGCACACAGCACTCAACAGCACTCTGCACTCAACAGCACACATCACTCAAAAGCACTCTGCACTCAACAGCACACAGCACTCTGCCCTCAACAGCACTCTTCCCTCAACAGCACTCTGCCCTCAACAGCACTCTGCCCTCAGCAGCACTCTGCACAATACAGCACTCTGCACTCTAGAGCGCTCTGTACTCTACAGCACTCTGCACTCAACAGCACTCTGCACTCAACATCACTCTGCCCTCGACAGCACTCTGCACTGAACAGCTCACAGCACTCTGCACCCAACAGCACACAGCACTCTGCACTCAACAGCACACAGCACTCTGCACTCAACAGCATACAGCACTCTTCACTCAACAGCACACAGCACTCTGCACTCAACAGCACCTAATGCTTATAGAGTGGTCTGTATTCCGGTTTGTACGGAGGACACATGGGTTGTCGACAAAGGGAAAGAAGGAATGGAAAGCAACAAAAGTGCCCAAACGCCTTGGATGGCATCCCTATGAGGCAAAAAGGGGCCTCGGAGAGGCTCTGTGGCACTGGCATACGTATAGTGTACAGGGGCCACTTTTTACAGACGCCTCACCTTGAATCCAACTGGTACAGAGTTTGAGGAGGATAGCATAACCTCACAGCGATCACACAATGAGCCAATGGAGAGCCCAGGATTGAAACTGAACATGGGGCCAACACTGGGGTTTAAGATGCCAAGGAAAAAGGCACAGGTGGGATTAAATGCACAGAATGCTCGTACATTTATTGTTTAAGCGCTGAGGTATTTCACAGGTACGGAGTAAGTGTTAGGAGGCTCAGGCAGGAAGGGTAGGGTTCACTTCATCCAGTGGGTTCTCTACTGTGTAACCCAGACACCAGGCTAGAGGTAATTTGTTAAAGCTTTTGCAATAAATTATAAGAAACACACCTCTGAGAAGCACCAACATTTTTTTTTCATTTGAAGCACTGATACCCAGTAAATACCCAATACAGGAGATAACAACAATATTGAAGTAAAGTAAAGGACTGGGATGCGGCCGTGCAGGAGGGACTAGCACAGAGTTCAGGTCTGGGAAGGTTATTGACGGAGGACGAGTGTCTGCTCACAATTTGGAAGGCGTGTGGGGCCCTTGGGTTTCTGTGGCTGAATACATGAATTTGTTTAGTTGTGTCTAAATATGTTTTCCTGTCCGTAGAGCCTCCCCCTGCACCCGAACAACGCACGCAGAATAAATTATTATCTTGAAATAATATCACTGTAAGTAATCTCTGTGACCCCCCCCATTTCTCACATGTGGTCCTGTTTTAGATCTAAAATAACCTTTTTTTATGGATGTTACGTTAAAGCAAACATATTTCTCTGCAAATTGTCTGTAATCGACACTCACACACCACTCAGAAAATTAAATCAAAGGAAAACGCAATTGAAAACAATCTGTTTAAAGAATTTTTCTGGGGCATCAGGGCAAGGTCTCTGCAGAACAAAGCTGGGTGGAATCAGTGTGCGCAATATATAATTGTACTACTGTGACTGGTATGGTAGAATTGCTGTAGCTGATACAGTGGAATTCTTGATCCGGAGTTCGTCCGGCTTCTTGCCCCGTTCACCTTTTCAGCAGTGTTTAAAAAGCTCCATTTGTGCCCGTGCCGGGTGGCAGAGGGCATCTAAATACCACGCCTACTTGCCTCTGGCAGCTTTGCCGAGGGGGTTGTGTCTCCTCCCTGCTGCTTGTCGCTATCAGCTGCCATTTGTTGGAGGGCTGCCCACCCAGCTGTGCAGAACGGGATCTGACAAATTAGGCTTGGAAGGAGCCACTCATAGACGGCTGGGGGCTGCTTGCTGCTGGGCTCAGGCACACTGGGTGCGTCGGTGGGGCCGTGCAGGAGGGACTAGCACGGAGTTCAGGTCTGGGAGGGTTAGTGACGGAGGACGAGTGTCTGCTTACAGGTTTAAAGGCGCGTGGGGTTCTCTGCTTTCTGTGGCTGAATTGCAAGATTTTAAAACAACACAGTATGATAAAATGTAATCTTCAAAAAACCGATAAAATATAATCTCGAAAAACGGACATACATTAAGCAGCTGCTAATACAACAAGGAAGCTGCGCGCTGAGCGCTGCAGAATTGTGAACGCGCCCGTTCACTAACGGAGGCACCCTGACAGCTCCTAATTATAATTAATGTACTTCTTTGCGCGAGCACGCACGAAATATGCCTCAAAATGGCGGAACAAAACTACATTTACCCTATCACTTCAAGCCTATTAAAAAGAAAACACAAGGAAGACGAATCACTGCCCAGATGACAGAAAACGCTAAGGAATGTCTGGAATTTCTCTCTCCAAGGCCCTCTTCTTCTTTTTTTTCTCCTTTAACATTAGTTCTCTAACTCCTCCCCTTTCAGGGGAAGGAGTCCGAGCCCTAAAAACGAAACCATCTTTTAGGGGGCATCAGCCTGCTGATTCCAGGAGAAAAAACAGGTTTTTAGATCCTTTCTAATTTGAGAAGGTTGGGTTGAGCTTGTAGATAATTCAGCAATATTCCACCATTTTGCTGCCATATGGGAGAAACGTCTCTCTTCCCAATGAGCTTTCTTTATTCTTCGAATTTCTACTTTGTTGGCAGTACTACATCTTAAAGTACCAGTGAATGATGTCCTACCAGAACGGTGGACCGTACTGATGTAACCCCTTATGTACCCAACAAAGGGCTTTGAACGGGATCCGCTCCCTAATTGGAAGCCAATGCAGGCAGATCCCTGATTGATTTTAGAAATTGAGCAGAATTTAGGTAACTTCAACAGAACTCTTTTGCAGAGTCTGCAGTTTCTGAAGAAGACGTGTTTGACCTCCATCAAATAGTACATTACAATAATCAATCCTTGATAATACCAAGGCAATGATTACTGTTTTCCTATGTTCTAATGATAGAAATGGTAAGATCTTTTGTAAAAATGTTAGCATTAAAAAACAGGAGGAGGTCACCTGACTTGAGTCTTCAATGAAGGTTAATCTGTTGCCAAAAATGACACCCAGATTTCTCACCTTCAGGGCTGGAGTTGGCAGCGTACCAAAATTATATGGTCACCAGGTGGATTTCCAAAAGTACTATTCTTGCCAAATGTTAACACCTCCGTTTTATCAGAGTTAAGCTTGAGAGAGTTCAGTTGCATCCACTGCGCAATTCTATTCATGCACGTGCTGAAATGCGAGGCTACTTTTTCTGGATTCGATGAACTTGAGCAGACCGAAAAACCATGCGCTCTAATTAACTGAATCAGAGGAGTCATGTATGCATTAAAAAGAGTTGGTCTCAGGGAGGACCCCTGTGGAACCCAACAGGGAAGTTTAAATGGGGTGGAAGTAAAACCTTCAAGCATTACTACTCTATTTGTAAGAAAGGTTTAGATCAATTTCAAAGCCTCTCCTTTTATGCCTATTTTCTCCAGATGATTAATTAATGCGAGGTGATAGATCCAATAAAATCAAGGCGTCATTTTCCCCCGCATCAACAATGGATCTGATCTTTTCTGTAGCTGCCAGGAGAGCTGACTCTGTACTATGTACTTAACTCTGCAGTAGTAAGTGGAGAAACAGCCAGAGCACCCTCTAAAGGGACGGTAGTAGGTACAATGTGATACATGAATCCCACTCACTTCAACAAGACAACTCCCATTCAATTCTTAAACTTATCTAAACAAATATAAATGTACTTATAAATAGAAAAGGCTGTGCAGCTAAAATGAGGTACAACAAAACAACTGAAAAGTCCTAGGACCTCTACAGGTTAAAGTATCAGTACAAACATTTAAAGCGCCTAGAAACAGCATCTACTAAATCACTTCTTCAGTCTGTAAGGACAATGCTATTCTAAGTACCAGCAAACCTCAGTAGGGGCTTATGTAAATGTAAATGTATTGTGACTTATATAGCGCACATATCACCCGAAGGCATCAAGGCGCTTGCTTTGGGAACCCGTCCTGGCTTTTCCCTTTGAGATAACCCCTACTGGGTATCCCCAGGGTGAAAGCCAGGCATCCCGCAGCGGGTGGGCCGCCGTAGTGGAGATTAAGCAACTATTGCCCAGAGTTGCAGCGTGGGACCCCATGATTAGAATAGGCACCGAGGCGAGAATTATCGAGTCCGTGGACATTTTGGGCTCAGGACCCTGCCGCGTCGGGAATTGAACCCTGGTCCCGGGCCAGACCTCTGCATCATGGTCTGCCGCTCTAATCAGTGAGCCACACTCCTCCACTCCTCCGCTTATCAAAGTAGCTCAGAAAGTTGTGCCAAAGCTGTGGGGTTCGTCTCAAAACCCACACAAATACCCAAATAAAAGGAGCTCTGGAACTAGCAATAGACTCTTTCACAAAGTTTATTGCAGGTCAGCACTTTGAGGGGTGCCACAATACCGTACCCTTCGGTAAACCTCTAGAAATATTCAGTGATGTCTAGAAAGGCTTTCTCCTGCATTTTTGTTGTGTATATATGTTTGTGTTGTGCAAGGCTCTCCAAACACAGTGGCCTGGACGATTGGTGAGCGGGGTTGCATGTTACCACACCCATCTCGTGGAGGTTCTACACAACAGGACAATGGCTTCCGTCGCACTCCGCTTTGATACTCCGCCCTTCCACCTTTACCATCCCAGAGCGGCTGCATGTTAAGGATCTTAGGGTTCAACACAATTTGACACATCTTTGATTCAATCTTCTCTCTCTAAATTAATTTGTACCGAGGTGAATGCTGAATCTCCAGTATGTCTTTTTTAGCAGTGTCTTCCTTATAAGCACCATGCACTTTGTCTCCCCACTTTTCCTTTTGGGCTATAAGTGATTTAAGAATGTGTTATGTCGTCAAGAAATTTTTAACCACAGCAATTCATAAAAGATCAAAATATTTAAAACATCAATGAGAATACTTTCGGTTGGATTTTATGTTATCACTCATTATTCATTGTAATAATCAAGTTTTCAAGGCTATAATCTGACTGTTGTTGTTGATTGTATTTTAACATTATATGCCGGCGTGATTGTCGGGAAATCTGAAGCTCACACCCCCAGTCTTACCAAGCTACACCCCTGGGCTTCCCACTGCCTCATTTTTAGGTCAAGCCTGGGCAGCGCCTGTGCTGCTCTGCGAGCCATGCTGTATTGGAGTATGGAATAGAAGCCCCGCCCACTCTCCAACCATATTTTGCATTGGCTTGTGTCATTGTCCTTGGTAAATGCTGCCTCCTGATTCATTAATAGGCTTGTTAGTCCCTCCTTAGTACCGCCTTGTCTTAATTTGTAACCTCCCATGAGGACTGGCCTTTTTACTTCGGTTGTTGCACATTATGTTGTGTTTACTCTGTAAAATAAGATAATCCTCAAAGGAAAAGAGATATGTTGTCATTTATTCAACAACACAGGATAACAATTTAAAGCAATGTTTGCAATCATTTAGAAATAGAACGAGAAATCGGAAAAATGAAAAAGCCCCAAGAAGGGAGGGAAGGAAGTGTGCTCAAAGGCTGTGTGAAAGATTATAAAGATAGTACACAGACTTAAACATAATGTACATATATCCCAAAATCAACAAAGAATTACAAATTATTCCAAGAAACCAAAACGGCCTACATCAATTAAGGCAAGTATTTGGGCAAATATTACAAAAGAGAAATGGGGCATTCCACGGTCACATGTATAAATCAATCATATAAAGGAGATGTGCCGGATGTCCCAAAGTGAAGTGGTGTCGACGTTTCGACCCCTGTGTGTAGGATAAATTCAGTCCTTTGCCGGGGTCTTCATCAGGACCGTAGTACTGGGGGAGGGACGAAGAGGGGCCGTCCTATCTGAAAAATGTAAACCCATGTCAGGGGATGGAATATAAACTTTAAAAACTAAACAGTCTTTGTACTGTACACCAAGGAGGTGACTTAGTTAAAAACAAACTAAAGCCATGGAGTCCAGGTCATAGGACCTCTGGACAAAGGGACCAAAAAGCAGAATATGTAATTTATCCATAGACATGCTTATAAATTAATTATATTATACCATACATAAGAGGCAAACATTAGTGATGTCCACACCAAATGGGGGACCAGTTGATAATTCATGTGATGATATGGGACTCAGATTGACTCTCAATCCAATGAAGACCTTAGTTCCAGAGTTGGGTCTCAATGTGTAAAAAGAAGAAATATAGGTGGTTACCTGAAGTGGAATAGAACACACTCCGTAGAATTCAACTCAGGGAGCTGCCGGTTATGTAATAATTATGCAGCTGGGCAAGTCTAAGTAAAACCATTGGGTTCACGTTAGTTAGTGTTACCTCTGCGGGTATATAGTATTATCTAAGACACTAAAACAGATGGAGTTACCTTAGTCTATTCTATCCAACTGGTAGTAGTATGGCTGGTAGGTGAAAGCGCTGCGCTGATTCAATTGGCTGTAAATTTAAAGTGTAGACACATAGATTAACATACGATCGCAATGCGAAGGTCTGACAAACAGACACCACATTCGCGTATGTCCGTACCTTTTAAAGTTCGTACAAGGCTTTACGAACTGGAGAAATGGAAAACGGGAAGACCGGTCGACTCCGTGTCGTCGCAGTGAGGTCCTGCAACAACCGACAGAGAAAAGGTTTTCATCATGGCTATGTTCAGTAAGTCGATGATAAACTCCGTTGGGACCTGGAAGGGAGCAGGTCTATGATTTAATACAACCTCCATTACATCTAGGGCCTCTTGTTGAGGAATACTAGTGTACAGTGATATAATATCACAAGTGACCAATAGCATAGTGGCAGGGTCAAAAGGTCTCTCATCAATCATTTGGATGACTTGGGTCGTATCACGTAGGTAGGCTTTAGTATTCAAGGCAAGTGGCTTCAGAAAAAAGTCTATGTATTTGCATAGCGGCTCTAGTATTGAGCCACACCCGGACGTTTGGATACGTTTTCCTGAAGAGCTAGTATTCAGTCACTTACGATCCCTTATGGTTGTTGCAGGACCTGATTGCGCCGACTGACTGACGCTACGCTGTAGCCCCGCCCCCAAACTCCGCGTAGCGGTCTGTGGAGTGTGGTGATTTACCTGGCTGCTCCACGTAGCAGTTGAATAGTGTTGGGAGTCACGACTGCAGCAAGACGCTCTGCTGCCTCGCGCCCGAATTCTGAGTAAGTAGAGTACTCTTAGGTCCTGTTTGGATACTTTTTCCTGAAGAGCTAGTATTCAGTCACTTACGATCCCTTATGGTTGTTGCAGGACCTCACTGCGACGACACGGAGTCGACCGGTCTTCCCGTTTTCCATTTCTCCAGTTCGTAAAGCCTTGTACAAACTTTAAAAGGTACGGACATACGCGAATGTGGTGTCTGTTTGTCAGACCTTCGCATTGCGATCGTATGTTAATCTATGTGTCTACACTTTAAATTTACAGCCAATTGAATCAGCGCAGCGCTTTCACCTACCAGCCATACTACTACCAGTTGGATAGAATAGACTAAGGTAACTCCATCTGTTTTAGTGTCTTAGATAATACTATATACCCGCAGAGGTAACACTAACTAACGTGAACCCAATGGTTTTACTTAGACTTGCCCAGCGGCATAATTATTACATAACCGGCAGCTCCCTGAGTTGAATTCTACGGAGTGTGTTCTATTCCACTTCAGGTAACCACCTATATTTCTTCTTTTTACACATTGAGACCCAACTCTGGAACTAAGGTCTTCATTGGATTGAGAGTCAATCTGAGTCCCATATCATCACATGAATTATCAACTGGTCCCCCATTTGGTGTGGACATCACTAATGTTTGCCTCTTATGTATGGTATAATATAATTAATTTATAAGCATGTCTATGGATAAATTACATATTCTGCTTTTTGGTCCCTTTGTCCAGAGGTCCTATGACCTGGACTCCATGGCTTTAGTTTGTTTTTAACTAAGTCACCTCCTTGGTGTACAGTACAAAGACTGTTTAGTTTTTAAAGTTTATATTCCATCCCCTGACATGGGTTTACATTTTTCAGATAGGACGGCCCCTCTTCGTCCCTCCCCCAGTACTACGGTCCTGATGAAGACCCCGGCAAAGGACTGAATTTATCCTACACACAGGGGTCGAAACGTCGACACCACTTCACTTTGGGACATCCGGCACATCTCCTTTATATGATTGATTTATACATGTGACCGTGGAATGCCCCATTTCTCTTTTGTAATATTTGCCCAAATACTTGCCTTAATTGATGTAGGCCGTTTTGGTTTCTTGGAATAATTTGTAATTCTTTGTTGATTTTGGGATATATGTACATTATGTTTAAGTCTGTGTACTATCTTTATAATCTTTCACACAGCCTTTGAGCACACTTCCTTCCCTCCCTTCTTGGGGCTTTTTCATTTTTCCGATTTCTCGTTCTATTTCTAAATGATTGCAAACATTGCTTTAAATTGTTATCCTGTGTTGTTGAATAAATGACAACATATCTCTTTTCCTTTGAGGATTATCTTATTTTGCTTTGAATTTTTATTGTCTGCATATAAATAATTCCTTCTCACGGGGACCCCTCTATACATTTACTACCTGACGCCCAGGTCCCCACGACTGCATGGGTTCTACCCCCCCCTTTATAATGTGTTTACTCTGTAAGCACTATTTTCTTTAAATAGTTTCTCCTACTGCAGGCACGACATGCTTTCCTGCAACATTCAGCGCGCCATGCGCAAGTTCACTTTTCAAGCAGCCTGGAAAAATGTCGGCCACTTCTTTGAATAGGTCTCGCATTTACAAGAGTTTGAGCTATTGGCATTGTACATGACAATGCCTTTTATTTATGTGTTAATTATCAAAACAGTGTCAGTGGCTTAAACTCTCCCAAATGTGAGACGTATTGCATTGCAAATGCTTGTACTTACCATCAGCAGGAAGTGCTCCAAATATCTTTCCGGGGGCGCTACCACAGCAAAGGTCGGCTCTGCATGCAGCAGACACACCTCCTGAATGAGAAGGTATGTCATGACCTTGGAACAGCATCTGGCCTCACCCTTACTACTGTCAACTCAGTGACACCTTCACCTACGACCACAAACATATTCAAACTCCAGCCTGTGATGGGAACTTCAGAACCATTTGGAAAGTCATGCCTGGACTACAGACAGTGCGGCAATGGCTAACTGATGGTTGATCGTGCACTACATAAATGATGAATAACACTAACATTTCACTCTTGCACTTGCAAAAAGGAGCTCAAGTGGATGCAGCCTACCGCTCAGGGTTTTTTTTTGCAGTTTTCTATAGAGCGAACTCAACCCAAAGGTATTGAAGCGCTATACATGAGCACCAGTTATGTTACACAAGGACACATTCGTTTTTTGATAGGCACGGGGAGATGAAGTGATTTGCCGAGAATCACAGAGTGTTGAGCTGACGCCAAGACTCGAACCTTCTTCCCCAGTTCCAAAGTCGGCAGCTCTAACCCTTACGCCACATCCTCTCATGTAACTAGATGGGCCAGGCCTGTTTTGTTCTTGGAATTCTCTGAGATGCATTCTTATTTAACCCAGTATAAAACCAGGACTACAAGTCCCAGAAATAAGCAGGACTGGCCTAACTAGTCACTCATAGACCTGGGAAATGTGGCAGCTACGAACACCTGTTTTTTGCTAGTTAAATTAATCCTTACATCTGTATCAGAGTTAAACAGCAAACATATATAGCCAGGGCTCGAGTCGGGGTACCACGCGGGTGGACGGCGTCCCCCACTTATTTTACCAGGAGCTCGATAACTGGAGCAAATGGAGCCACACATTCACTCTTTGGCCTCTCTGGGGCGAGATCGGAGCTCATTCAGAACGCTGCTCACGCGCTGGCTTCTCTGATGCAATCACCTCTAAGGGGTGAGCGAGGGGACTCAATGAGTCTGATGGTGCAAGCCACCTTTTGTGACGTCACTTCCTGTCGTGTCGTCAGCGTCCCCCCACTTCTTTTTTAGGACTTGTGCCCTGTATATAGCACTTTAAACGTCCATGAATGCAAGCAGAACGGTCTTGCAGTTTCAGTCGCTGGAGACCTCGTCGGCAGCGCGCGGCCGCCATGTTTGTTGCGGCACGCTGAGGCCTGCAGCTCACCCCTGACTCACTCCTCCAAGCTGCTCCTTGGCTGTGACGCATCTTTTAGCTCAGCTCGCCTGCTGCCAGAGACGCCCAACGAACAGACAGTCTTGGCACCTGAGGAGAAAACAAACCAGGCGGTCCTTGCACCCTTTAACGAAGCGCAGCATCAACTGGGGAGGGAGCCAATGCAAATAACGAAATGAGTGACAGTGCCAGAGCTGCTCCACATTTCAACACCACAGGGCCACATTACAGGCACTAGATTCTATGCATGGCATCAACAGATCTAAGGGACCAATCAACGAAAAGAATACAGGTTCCAGAATGTGTCTGTGAGAACATTTGGCTGGGTGGGAAATTCTATTGTGACATCATCACTGCCCCTTAAAGTGAATGGTGGCGTTTCTCTAGCACATGTCAATGGTTAACTGAGTAAAATATTATCTTTCCTTTTCTCTTTTTTTTCTTTATCTCTCTATCAAATTATAGAGGTTAGTATTAGTAGTGGTATAATGGTGTCAAACCTCAATTTCTGTTTTATATTCGTGAATTGTTTGCTTTATACGTAAACGCCATGCTAAACCTGGATATGTTATTTATCTTTTTGGAGTGTTCACCTCTTTTTCTGAAAATTTCAATAAAGTATTGGAAATAAAAAAAAAGAAAAAAAGAAAATGATGGGCTTATTGAAAGCCCACAGAAGATACAGCGTGTCGAGAGACAGCGCATGCACGCTACCTAGGCGCGACCTAAACAGGAGTCATAACTTGTATACCAATAAAATTGTTTTGCATTGCAAAAATAAATAAATATATATATATATATATATATATATGCATATGTGATCAAGGGCTCCAGGGCCCGAAACGTGTCATGGCGATCAGAGGTTGCACTGAATAAAGAATAATCAAAATCATCTGCTTGGGTCCGATTCGTCTATTGCGTCCAGTGGATGGTGTGCGGACGAAGTTCCTCATTATATATATATATATATATATATATATATATATATATATATATATATATCCAACACTGTGCAGGTTCCCAAATTCGAATATATATATATATATATAACCCATATCACCACCCTCCTGGTCATCCATTTATTCTCTTGCGTAGATCAAGAATGGCTACCAGCCAACATACTTTCGCCGGGCCTGTGCATTAAAGCGGTAAAACATGAGTGGGTGCAACACAGCCGACCGCGTCAAATCAACTTATAGTAGGTTGTCCGTGACATACACCAGTGCTATTTCGGTTCCATACCTTGGCTGAAACCCAGATTGATTTACATTCAGAATTCAGTGCTGGATTGTCCAAGTAAGGCTAGTAAGGCTGCTGTGGGTATTTTAAAAAGTATTTTTTTATGTCCTGATCACGAGTGGGTGAGTATTTATGGCTTTAATTATGAATGCCTGTGACATCTAAATTATTATCATTATTTTTTAAGATGGATGAAGCCACTCGGGGCAGTTACAAGGTGGAGTACAAGGAACATTCTTACCCAAGCCCTGAATTTTCCAATGCCCGCACTCCTTCGGTAAAATTGCAGAATTCCAGTTGAAAACAAGCCTGGTGGCTTCCCTAATAATATGGCAGCTTAATTGCCATACCACCTAATGGTGCTCTTTTTCTGTCTTTCTCTCTCATGATTTGGATCAAAATCTGATGATGAGAACTAAATCTGAGTCCCCAAAAATATGTTCCGGTGTCCACCTCCTGCAACCACCAACGCAAATTAAGCACTGCCAAAAACATAACTATATTGAGAAGAAGGGCATTTTCCTCTTTTCAAACTGAGTGCCATTTTCACTCCAGGACAGAGGATATTTCTCTGTTCTTCTGGCACATACAAACAATTCGAGTTTGTGGTGGCTGACTTTTCAATTAATAAAAATAAATAAATAAGCTGTCGACAGAGCTGTTGATCCCCGGAGTTGTTGTTGTATGGGAAGGGACACTCCGTGCAAAGGTATGTGATTAGGTATTTACAAGTATTACGTTGCCTTTTCAAGTAGGTATTTGTAAAGTACTAATATAAGTCTGGTGTAGCAATGATTGTGACCTGTCACTTTGGAGTGGCCTTTTTCACACTATTGTTTTGTCTGTGGTAGGATTGCCACTTTGACTAGGGGCCTGATTACGAGTTTGGTGGTCCATTGGAATGCCAAAGGTACGATGGAGGTGCGATGGCGGTCGGGGACAGCGCACCAGCAGTTCGACAGCCGTATTACAAGTACGGCTGTCGGGCTTCCAGAGAACTGCTGCAACCGCCCGGGATCCGTGATCCCTGGCTATGGCGTGGTGGTCTGAAGCCACAGTACGCTTGGAGGCACAGCCAAACATATTATGAGTTTCCTCACTCCCCTCCTGTTCATGGCAGTGAGCCCGCCATGCATCGGTGGCAGTGAGGAAAAATGGGGCCCCCTGGTGCCTCAGGGGATGGGGGTGCATGCATAGGGGCACATGGTGTACCCCCTGTCTTTCTGCACCCCCAGTTCCAGCACAGCATGGACTTTACAGTCTCCTATGAGCCCTTGGAAGTCAGCACTGTGGGCCAGCCGCCGCAGGACTGCTCACCCAGATTACAACTTGTAATCCAGCGGATGGTCAGCAGTGGAGTTTGGTGGTCTGAAAGAATGGCAATGGCGTGCCGCCCCGCTCCCACACCACCAAACTCATAATCAAGCCAAAAGTTTGTTTCAACGGTGTTGCTCTTAGACCAGAGGGAGAGGGGACTTTCATAGCACACACTGCAAGTTGCATCACCACTAGGCGCTTTGGTGATTTAGTACTTGTGAGAAGGGCTGGGCCTGAAATACTAAATCCTGTACTCCTCCACAGTGTAGAGAGCTTCTCACACTGCCTTTCCTTTGCACATCCAACCTGCCTCTATATGTGACAGGGATTAGCAGAGTTGTGTGTCTCCATCATGGGGCACAGGCACTGCAGATCAGAGCTGAGGTCCACTGGCTGAAGCAAAACACACAAGATGATGGATGGAATGTTGCACTGGGGGTTGTGCAACATTCCGTCCATCATCTTGTGTGTTTTGCTGTTCGCCCTTTGTGGGAAGGGTATGCCCAGACGTGGGTCCCGTGCTCACTACGCCACTGGAGTCAAGCTATCCTGGCTGATGACGGCTGATTAGCCAGAAACCGGTCCTCGGATGCTTGATTCTGGTCCAGGGAAGACCTGGCTTGGCAGTTCGGGCTGGACTGTTCCCATGAGGCACAGGGTCAAGACTGATTTGCATATGTGGTAGGATTGCCACTTTGACTAGGGGCCTGATTACGAGTTTGGTGGTCCATGGGAATGGCAAACGTACGATGGAGGTGCGATCCATCTCCCCAGCCCAGGAACCAGGGCAGCAGACAATGTTGCACATCAGGCTTGAAATGCCTGTTTCACAACTTGCTAGGTGACCACAATAAAAGAATGAAGGGCATTGCATGGCAGACCTGTGGTGCTTTGGCAGAGCTGTGTGTACTCATATATATATATATATATATATATTTCCTGGAATGATGGAAGCGATGGAAAGCGTGAGAATCCGTGAGAAGTGCCAGCTGTGATTAAACATGGCCTCTGTCTGTCTGATCCAAGCTGAGTCTCCCAGTGTGTGATTAATCTCTCACTTCTTGGAGTTTGCAAACAAATTCCAGGAACTGAATCATGCCCATGTGCTCTGTTTATCAGCCCTCTGCCAACATATGAAGGAAGGTTTGCATATTAATCTGTCTGCACAAGGACACACAGGCACACACATACACACTGGCACAAACATCCACACACAATCACACACACAAGCATACATGCAGATATACACAAAATCACACACACAGACATATAAAGACACACACAGGTAAACACACAAACACAGGGACACATAAAAATATGCACAGATAAATACACACCAAGATAGACACTCATATGGACGTGTACGCTCAGATTGTAGCCTGGAATATCGCCAACAGGAATATTCTGATACCTTAATATTGTAGCTAAAATGTCAAGGTCTAGAATATCAAAAGGTGGCATAGCTAAGGAGGGGCAGTCCACCCTGGGTGGCACTGTTTTTGGGGGCGTCAGAGGTGAACAAGTTGTGTCTGTCGACTACCACCATCTCCCCACGAAAAAGTCGTCCATCGGCTGCCAGACCCCTCTCCCCCCGAACAACTTGTCCGTCAAGGGCCACCCCCACTTTTACCTGCACTGCACGGCAAACTTAGGGTCTACCCCGGGTGGCAGTAGGTCTACCTACGCCACTGAAGGTAAGTGCATTTAGGTAAGTATAGATTTACTATTCTTAACTCTACATCTAAAAGCCTTCAAGATACAAATATCATCAAGGGACATATACGTAGGGTTAGGTATAGAAAATCTATACATACCTGTTCCTATTTTGGCTACAATGTTAAGGTTTAGCAATATTCCTTACTCGATATTCAGGATCCATACCATATGCAAACACATAGACAAGGATATACATGAGCACGGAAAAACACAGAAAAAGGCACAGACACAACCACACAAAAACAGACATACACGTAAACACAGAGTGAAAGACACACACGCAGAAACACCGACACATATACATGATCAAAGACATTCACCAACGATACACAATACGCTTTCACTCGCTCAGATTCAGTAATTACCAAAAGATTTATTTCAAGGCCATTTGATATTTATTTGATATTTGAGGGTTATTTGTAGAGCGCAACGTTCGCTCCGGAGGGAGCATCTTGGCGCTAGAAAACCTAAATGAACCAGTCCAGGGGGTTAGATGGAAGCTTTGGAGTAATCGTCCGGAAGATTAAAAATCCATGTTTTTAGAAGCTTTCTAAAGGGTTTTTCCTGGGTTTGTTGTCTGAGAGTTTTAGGCAGTTTGTTCCAGGCTTTAGATGCAAGGAAGCTGAGGGTCTTCTCACCCTTCGTTTTCAGATTGTATTTAGGGAGAAAGATGAGGTTGTCATCGGTTGAACGAAGGTGACGGCTGGGCGCGTAGTGGGGAAAACGCCTGGTGAGGTATTTGGGGCCTGTTTTGTTATAGGCGCGGAAGGCTATAATCAGGATTTTGTAGAGAATCCTTTTGTGAAGGGGGAGCCAGTGAAGTGAATGGAGCGCTGCAGAGATGGAGGATCTGCGGGGTAAGCCCAGGACGAGACGGGCAGCTGTGTGAAGTACACTCTGCAATTTAAGGAGGGTGCTCTTTTTGACTCCTGCAAGCATGCCGTTGCAGTAATCCAGTCGCGAGATTATGAGTGCGACTGTCACCGTCTTTCTGGCATTGATGGGGAGAAAGTCGAAGAACTTTCTGAGGGATCTGATCGTTCCGAAGCATTTGCCTGCGATGGTTCTGGCATGCTGGTCAAAGGAGAGTTCAGAGTCGAAGATTACGCCGAGGTTCTTGGCTGACGACACCTTCTGGGGGGGGGGGGAACAGAATTATCTGGCCACCATAGTGCTGGACAGAAAGAGATATTTGTGCCAATCGGGAGGATCTCTGTTTTGCTTGAGTTGCATTTCAGGTGGTTATTGTCCATCCATCGGAATACTTCGGTCAGGCAGTGTTTAAGGTTGAGTTCAGCTTTGGTAGATAGTTTGTCAAGTGGCACAATGAGTTGTGTATCATCGGCATACGAAGTGACAGGTATGCCGAATGATTCTATCAGATTGAGGAGGGGAATGAGGTATACATTAAAAAGGAGGGGGCTAAGGATGGAACCTTGCGGGACACCTGAGGGGACAAGTTTGTTTTTGGAGTGGAATGGGCCCAGCGTGACGGTTTGGGAATGGTCCGAGAGAAAAGACGTAATTAAGCATGGGCGGATTTTGCGGATTGGCAATCCGCGAACTTGCGTATTTACGGATTCGCAATCCGCGAAGATCCGCGAACTCTAGCGGACTTGCGGATTTTTCCGTTTTTTGTGTTGGCGCGTGTTCGCGCCGATTTTGGGACAAGTTCGCAATTGCGAACTTACTTTTCGGCTTGCAACGGCCGCGACTATGTTGTTTCTACGTCTGGTTTATCATCACAGGTTCACAGCACCCTCTGTTTCACCACTGCCACCCTCTGGGACACCCATGCCACCCTCTAGTACATCCTCACAGGCACCTATTAGGTTTATTTATTACTGTAGATTATGGTGGTTGAAAAAAGCTAGCACACCTGCCCTTCTTCAACTGCCATCAATTAATTTGTGTTTCATTAATGTGTCAGTAATTTTGAAAGTTCCAGTCTGGCTGGCACCTGCTTCCTTCCTTATCTGTAATTTGCTTTTTGTTGCAGTGAAATTTTTTTTTTTACAGGACCTTTATGGTGCTATTCTATGAGCCTGCTGTTTGGGTCATAGCAGGGTCATAGAATTGTTGCAAACTCTGGAGGGGCCCATCAGGAAGCACTACCTTGAATGTTACTAATGTTAAGTTTGAACTTTTGCACCTGCTCATTGCTTTCATTTTAGCTAAAATCGTTTTTTTTGCAATTTCGCGCGTTATTTGGGGCGCGAATCCGTGCGAGATCGATTTCGGAAGCCGCGAATACGTGCGAATACAAAATTGTTTTTGTTGCGACGTGTATGTTCGCGTGATCTTGCGCGTGTTCGCGAGGCGCTTCTAGCTATTCGTTTGCCAAGTTACCCTATCGGTCGTACACGGGCGCGGCCATCTTGTTGGCGTGACGTAATTCCGTTTCCGCCCGCTATGTGTAATCTCGCAAAGTGTGCTGCTCGCGAGTACAATTTCGCGCGTACTCGCAAGGAAAATCTCGCGCGAACTTACCCACGCGGTCGTGAACTGGCGCGGCCATCTTGTTTCTCATTCATTGCTATGGTTCTGGGCATGCTTTCTGTATCCTCTCTCAATCTCTGCCATCCTTTGCTTGTTTGAAGTTTTTTTGATCTAATTTTACTTATTATCTAACCCTCTATTTTTCTAGCTCTATATTTTTGTGTTTTCTGCAGCTTTTATTTACTTTTAAACTACTTTTTTAAACTCTTTTCTTTTCTTCTTCACTATTCTATTTCTTCTTTATCATTTAAGTTTATTTCTGCCCAGACCATGGTAAAGGGAGCCGGGAAGCACCCTGAGAAGGGGAAGGGTCCCGCACCCCGTGCCCGGCTCCCGTGCGGGCGTTTAAGGGGGGAGCAAGTGGTCCCGAGGGAGATCTTCAGCGCGGAGGAAGTGGCGGCACTGATCTTCCATGTCCAGCGCCGCCTCCCCAAGACGATCCTGGGAGGCGGCAAGATCGCGACCGGCTATGGCATCCGGGAGCGCCGCCAGCGGTGGGAGAAGGTGTGCCGGGCCATGTACAAGATCTCTGGGGTCCGGCGCACATATAACCAGGCCACCCACCGCTGGACCGATGTCATGGACCGGGAGCGGGACTTGCTGGACGCGCTCGGCGTAGAGGTCCCCGGGCTTGGTGAGTAGTTGTAGTAGTACATTTACTACTCTGTATTATCCTGCTCTGTTATTTGCAAATCTTTGTTCTTTACCAAGAGCAATAATGCTGCCAATTACATTGAGGTAAATTATATTTCAAAATCTTCTATGCATTTCATTTTCAGGTGCACTGCTCTCCTTCTCAGTAGCCTTGCTTGCTACTATGCTTCTTTGTTTTGTATGTTGTGTTCAGAAGCATTTCATTGGCCTGAGAAATTATGTATCAGTGTACTGTAAAGAAAAGAACTGCGTAATGCTAGACAGTAAGGGTCATATTTTCAATTACCGGCGCAGATTCCCTGCAAAGTAGCAGGGATGCGGCAGTAATTGTGTGCCATGCCACCACCACCCATTGGCCCAAAACGTCACAGAAGCCTTACGCATCTGTGCCGTAAAGGCAGCGCATTGCTGGAGTTGCGTGCCAACGATGGCGCAGCTCCAGCAATGCTCTGGGGTACCCTATCTCCCCAATGCTGCATCAAGCCGTACGTCGGCTTCAAGCGCGCAGGGTTTGAGTCATGCATCATTGTCCTAAAAATGACTGATTGACATCTTGTAGATTTCCCTCAGCCACTTTTAGGATTCGTTCCTGCGCAGGTACGCCCTCCCTTGCGCCGGAACGCCCCCTGATGGCGCAGGGCTTTACAACGTGATGCATCGCCCATATGCCCATATGTGTTTTTTTTTTTAATATATACGCCGCACCAACACCATGGCGAGTCTTTTGTTCTGCCGCTGCGTCAGAAAAGGCACGCAACAATGGAGGAAAATCAGCCGCAACTTCCGCAAGGGACTTATAAATCAGCCCCAACAGACTGAAGTCCAGTGTCCTTCCTTTAGACAGTCACATGGCTATCAGAAGAAATAGTGGCGGTGGTGGCGGGTGGATTGATAGTTTGAGTATTCACTGATCTGCAAGCAGGATGGACTTTGTCTGTCACGTGTTGCGCACTACTGCCTGCAGTGCCAGGCCTAGGCAAACCTCTTTAGTAGTCTGTTTATTGAGTTACATAGGAACTTTCTAAGTCAACGTTCCGCAAATCAGGCAATACGAATAACGTAGTATACCACATGAGATAGATCCCGTGGAATAGTTGTCTATCTATTTGCTATTTTTCCAAAATATGTTGTTATTGTTCTTTTGAAATGTTTGATTTGGTTGAAAAATCTCATCCATGTTTTATGGTTTTTCTTTCTTTCATGTTGTACATCAGCTCCCCCCAAGGGCAAGAGGACACAGGAGGAGGGTGCTGAGGATGCAGGCCAGGATCGGGCAGGCGAGGGCTCCTTTGCTGGCCCCAGTAAGTTTACATTTTACTAAACAGTACCTATTTTTTCCTAGCGTTCCTCATTCGATTTTTTCTAAATCGTCTTTGATCTTCTTGTAGACTGGATATAAATTCTTATCCTGCCTCGAATATGACTCCCTGTGGTATTACTAGACTATTCTTATTAGTCTGTCTGTGTAGCTAACTAAGATTGGACATTTGGCAATTCCATTGGACTCCCATTATATTCAGCAATACCTCTATGCACTGTCTCCTTACTGACTAGATAGTGTGGCAGAGTCATTCAGCTCCCGAAGTCACCGATTATAGATCCCCAATGATCTCTAGATTATCGTACGCAGGACAAGAGAGTAGTACGGAGTCACAGCACAGTCAAGAAGTGTCAGAGGCACTCATGCTTGCAAAAATTCCAAAACCTTTAGCTCATCCACTCTAGTCTAGAGGAACAAAAACCACAGAGTCTATTTAAGTGTAAAAGCTTTATTAAAAGTAAACACATTTATTAAAATCTACTTTGTCATAAAACTATTTAACTGTAAACGGAAAAGTGGTTAGTGCTGACGATTAATTGGACACATTTCTTGTGGTCGAGCCGAACTCTCACCTACTTTGAACTTGATCCTGGTCGTGTTCTTAGGACTCAGGAGTCAAGCTTCTGTCTGTTAGGAGAAAAAGTGGTGCGTGTTAAAAATCAAAAGCAAGCATTCATCAGTTGTGCATAAAAGTGCAGCAAGACAACAGCCTTCCCTGGAAAATGGGACATTTTTACTATGGAGTAGACAGTCACAAATTATTACATTGTATTCTGTTTTTTTAACATTTCTCCTAGACCAAATATTATATAGTAGTGAGTGGTGTATTCTAACTTTCTTAAATGTACTTTGTAGGTGTAACATCTGGTGACGGGGCCAGCGCGGAGGTGGCTGTGTTGGACTTGGACTCGGAGGCCTCTGGGGAGGATGCGGCGTTAGAAGAGCTGGTGGCCGTTCCTGTGGGGGATCAAACGGTGGTGGCGGAAACAGGTAAGCTATATATTCCTTACTTATTGAGATTGAAGACTGCATAGTGTGCTTTCTGCACGGGTGTATTACAATTACAAATCAACCAGGTAGTAGCCTCCTCGAAATGTACTTCGACTTAGCTGTGAAGTTTTTGGTGAGAAGAATCCCAATAAGTTCTTAGACGAACGTGATGGTGGGATGAACGAAAAGCGAAAGAAGGGTGTAAGTAAGTGGGACGCGAACTTGTATGATGGCTGGCAAAGAAGAACGATATGTGTTTGCTTGGACCCAGAGGTGGCTGGGAAGGAAAGAATATGGTATGGTGCATGGCTGGGTCAATGATGAAGCAAGGATGGGTGGAAGGACAGCAGCCTGGGTGGGTGAAACAGAAACTCTATGTGTGCGTATACTTTGAATGAATGGATGCCTGGAGCATGGTATTCTCTGACTCTTACATAGCAAATGTGTATCTAGAGAGAGTAGATGGTCGCCAGGTGAAGTAAGTGTTACCTTGAAGAGCATGTACCACCGCACCCGCACGTCCGTCCCAGTGCAGGGAAGGCAAGGAAAAGAAATTGTAAATGTGTCCAATACTACCATGAATAGTAGCAGTACTTTGTATTGCGTTTGCATTCACAGCATATATCTGGTTATTACGGTGGACACTCCGTACCTCTCTTAATAACTTTAGTTTACTTGTAGTACGTCATTCATGTGTGGGTGTATCACTGTGTTCACTCAATATTAAGCAAAGCACCTAAAGTCATCTCATCTGTCATTAAATACGTCCCATGTGAAGTGATAGATAATCAAATTAGTTAGCTTCTTCAGTTTCCTTTTCTAGTACTCATTTGCACTGTAGGGTGAAAGGTAAATTAATTAAGCAGTAGCCCTTGTAACAGAGTATTCTCAGTGCCACCCGTAATAGAAAAGTAATAGCTTCACCACCTGCATGTACTGGACCGGTACAGTAACGCAAGTCTGTCTCCATCATCATGGTGTGCAACTTTTTTTCTCGGGTGCAACTTCACTGTGCTGTGTCCATGTCATTCTGCCGGCTTGCATAAGATAACGTACCCATTTCCCTAAACAAGAGAGAAGAAGAAGAATAAGACTGGTGTACTGTCATAGTCGACTGTAATGGAAGTCCATAGTGGTCGTAGAATTAGTTCATTAAACTACCACTACTGTTAGAGCAAGGATGCAGAAGTGGGAGGTTACATAGATACTGTCCTCAATAGTTATGTACTGTGCTTTCAATTTGCTACTTGTACTCTGTGACCCAACTTTCGGCTCAATCACTTTGTGTTATTAATAAGGAGCATTGGTTACAGACTATGTCTTTCTTTCTTCATATAGTTGCTCCTTCCAAATCAACAACAAGGAGGGAGCAGGCTAGATTGGCCCGGCAACGGAGGCTGGAGGCCACAGTCGCCGAGTATCGGCGGCTGGTGGCCCTGGAGGAGGAGGAGGACACGCAGTCGAGCGGGGCAACATCTTCGACTGTGACCACTGCATCCTCCTCCGTGACTAAACCAGCGGGACCGAGCCGGGCTAAGAAAGCCGACCGCCACCGCCAAGCACCCGAAATACCAGCTGCCCCCCACAGGAGCTGCAAGGAACGCCAACGCCGCCTACGAGTCCGCATGTCCAACCTGGAGCAGGAGGTCCTGAGGTATAAGACCTTGGTTAAGGGCCTCCGCTCCGAGCTTGCCACCCTCCGCAAGGAGTATGATGCCCATGCCGCATCATGCACCAGCACCAGCACCCTCCAGTAGTGGAGTGTCCCTTGCCCTTTTTTTATAGACTTTTGGGGGGTGGGATTTGGGAGTTGGGATCGTTTTGGGACGTTTCAGAGACAATCGTTGGGGTTAGGGTGGGTGAGGGAGATTATTTTGTTAGGGGTTAATAAATATATTTTTCAACTTTATCTGACCATACCTGTTTTTTACTGCTTTTCAGTCTGGTGGGTGGGGGGCGGGAGTGTAACAGTAACTTTGTTTTCCTGAACAGTCGTAGGACTTTAGTAGTACAACCGTCAATCTCTTGTCTACTCCGAAATAATACTCCATTATACTACCTCCCACCAAACGCTTATCTTACCTGTAATTTGTGTTAGAAATTAGGGCTAGGCCCAGGGCTGGCTCCAGGTGAAATGGGGATTAACGTTGTCATTCCTGGGCGGGTGACATTTCCTCATTGCGGTGTTACTAGTGGTGTGACACAGTGGCAGTTGCATGCCTATGGAAAAAAAGAAAACGAAACCTTGTTTGTACTCCTTACTGTAGCATTACAACGGTTACGGTACGATCGAGAAAATAGCAGGTGACAGTACACTAGAACAGTGCCATAATGTAGCCTAACAAATGGTAAAGTATTGCAAGTATAACTAGTACTTGCGTTGAATTTATTTGACATTGGCTACTACTACTAGAAGATATAGTACTGAAGCTGAGTAAGTCTAGAAGATATCCTCGTATTCCTTCACCAGCCTGTTGCTGCTATCACCTTATCCTCCCCAGCAAGTGTGTGGAATTATTGATGTCATTTTAGTCAGACATCAAGCAAAACAACACAGCCCGGGGGAAGAGGGTTAGGGTTTGTAAAATGGATGGGAATGGGGGTTTCTTTTTGGGTAGGTTTTGTTGAGAGAAGAAAAAAAAAGCAGAGCATGGACAAACAATAATTGAAGATACAGAGTTTACAGACAATCTTTGGTTACAAAGTAAAGGTAAGCACATGCAGTCACACTCATAGAATAAAAGACAACAATGGATACTGTATCTGTATTGCGTATGTTGTTGGAGTTGTCCTGTTGAAATTGGTAAGTAAGTTGCATGCAGCAAACAATTCCTCTTATTGGCGGCACTCCTCCATTCCAGCTGACGCTTCGTCCATCAATGTGGTGGTGACCACTGACAGAAGAGACACCCTGTCCACTGCCTGCCTGGCGGATGTTGACTGAAACCCGGCCTGTAATTATTGAACGGAAAACAGGAAGTGCTATTACAATACCACTGATAAATAAATAAAAGGTATGTACGCTGTGTGGTTCAAAAAGTGACACTTTGATTTCCCTAATAGACAGTACAATATTTTTGAAATTGCGTGCTCTGTCTGAGTCACCTTTTTAAGGATCAATAAGTATGGCCAAAATATTATAGCGGATCTTTCCCCTCAAGGTGGGTGTACTACTGTGTTTTAGAACAAAATTTGACCTTCCCAGCAATGCTCCCACCAAGACCCTTACTAAAGCCAGTCGCAAAAATGTAGAAGAACCCAATCATATCTCCAAAAACGATGCCTAGCAGAAAAATGGTTACAAAACGTACTTTGAAAGTAACAGTAGACCCAAATACAGACCGTGGATTGTATTCAAACCACTTGCCTGCAAGCAAAAGTATCCATAGCCAGCATCGCTCCAACAGTGCTCTACAACAACAGAACCGCGTTGCAATAGAACCCCCCTAAACACATGCAATCCTGCTGCTAGGGCTAACCCTAACGAACCCTAACTTACAAAAAGTGCAAAAACTGGTGTTTCCTTATGGATTTTGTCCAACAAACTTCTAGCCGGTATTAGACCTTCCCAGGAATGCCCCAGGCAAGACCCGCCAACCCACCCGCAAAAAAACACGCGACACAACACCACCAAACAGCGAAAAAGCTAAATCTCATACTTACAATGTCTCTCGGCCTTCGGTCCAAACGCGGCGCTGTGCAGCTAGGTCGTCATCATCATCAATCATCATAACTCCTGTTTTCCACCACGGATTTCCTGAAAAGCAAATGCAATCAAGATTAGACTGTCGCAGCAGTGCTTCGACAGAGACCCCGGCCGCAACCCACCCACGAACAGCAGGAAGCCCCCCAAAACGCTACATTGAGCAAGATGTCTGAAGAAATGGCAAAAAAAAGGCTTTTCCTTAAGGATTTTGTCCAAAACACTTCTATCCGGCATTAGACCTTCCCAGGAATGCCCCAGCCAAGACCCGCCAACCCACCCGCAAAAAAACACGCGACAACACCCCCAAACAGCGAAAAAGCTAAATCTCATACTTATCTCTCGGCCTTCGGTCCAAAGTAACGCGCTGTGCAGCTAGGTCATCATCAATCATCATAACTCCTGTTTTCCACCACGGATTTCCTGAAAAGCAAATGCAATCAAGATTAGACTGTCGCAGCAGTGCTTCGACAGAGACCCCGGCCGCAACCCACCCACGAACAGCAGGAAGCCCCCCAAAACGCTACATTGAGCAAGATGTCTGAAGAAATGGCAAAAAAAAGGCTTTTCCTTAAGGATTTTGTCCAAAACACTTCTATCCGGCATTAGACCTTCCCAGGAATGCCCCAGCCAAGACCCGCCAACCCACCCGCAAAAAAACACGCGACAACACCCCCAAACAGCGAAAAAGCTAAATCTCATACTTACAATATCTCTCGGCCTTCGGTCCAAAGTAACGCGCTGTGCAGCTAGGTCATCATCAATCATCATAACTCCTGTTTTCCACCACGGATTTCCTGAAAAGCAAATGCAATCAAGATTAGACTGTCGCAGCAGTGCTTCGACAGAGACCCCGGACGCAACCCACCCACGAACAGCAGGAAGCCCCCCAAAACGCTACATTGAGCAAGATGTCTGAAGAAATGGCAAAAAAAAGGCTGTTCCTTATGGATTTTGTCCAAAACACTTGTATCCGGTATTAGACCTTCCCAGGAATGCCCCAGGCAAGACCCGCCGGCGCCAACCCACCCGCAAAAAAACACCCGACAACACCCCCAAACAGCGAAAAAGCTAAATCTCATACTTACAATATCTCTCGGCCTTCGTTCCAAATGCCGCGCTGTTCAGCTAGGTCATCATCATCAATCATCATAACTCCTGTTTTCCACCACGGATTTCCTGAAAAGCAAATGCAATCAAGATTAGACTGTCGCAGCAGTGCTTCGACAGACACCAAAAATTACACACAAACCCCCGGAACCCTGCCAAAGAGCACCTCAAAGGCAAGCAAGTCAGCAAAAACGGCAAGAAATTTCCACCTCATATTTGGTCCAAAACACTTTTGTCCATTATTAGAGCTTCACAGCAATGGGCCCAAAACCGTCAACTCACCCGCAAAGAAGTACAACACCCCCACACGTGCTGAGTCTTTCTTCATTGTGCGTAATCCAGCACTCTGCTTGGAGGGAAATCGCAGTCTGGAGGAGGAGGATAGAGGAGCATGTTCTTCAGAACTTGTGAACCTGAGGAATGTAGACTGCGGCACCTTCAAATCAATAAGCAAACAAGTGAAGACAGTTCTGATGATGGTCTTGTTTTTGGGATTAGGTGATTAAAGTTTGAATTAAATTAACTGTGCAAAACAAAGAAAGAGAGACACAAAGCACACAGGAATAAAAGTGAATAAGGACGAAAAAGAAAGTTCTTGATTGATTGTCTCATTTTCAGGGCTCGGTGTCAGGGAATAAGAACAAGATTTCGTCATCATACTCTGCGAATTCAGGCTGGATGAGGTCAGTGGCACCGAACAGAGAAAAAATCCCCTCATCTACGTTGCTGTCCTCATCGTCTTCATGTGGCGTGCTTTCTCGCACTTTGTAATCTGGTGGTATGAGGTGCTGATTCATCTTGATCATTGTCAGCCGCTCCACATTTTTGGGCGATAGGCGGCTCCGTTTGGCAGTTACAATGCCACCAGCAGCACTGAAAACACGTTCAGAAGACACACTTGCGAGTGGGCAAGACAAATAGTTTATAGCCAGGTTGTAGAGCTGTGGCCACAATTGTTTTTTGCCATGCCAATACTGCAATGGCTCCTCATTAAGAAAGACCACTGTTGAGTCATTCAGATAGTCCTGCACCATCGACTCAAGGTCATCAACTGTTCCTCCACTTTGCTTACTTTTAGCTGTGCCTGTGACATTTTTTCGAGAACCATACCCCATCAAACTTAGCCAATCCTCCTCCCCAGCCACTGTTAGTGTTGTCATTGTGTGTGGTGCAGATGATCCAGTTGCCGGTGTCTTTAACGGCTGAGAGGTCACTTGTGCCCCAGCCACAGGTGCAGAAGTGGATTCTTGTGACTGCGGATGGCCTGCTGATGCTGATGCTGATGTACTGGCTTCTCCTTCAATAACCTGCCGTTCTTTTTCAAACCTCTTGGCTGACCAGGCTAACCAATGTTTGTACTTTTGAACATCTGCATCAGCGAAAGGAAAGAATGCGTTGTCTGCCAGCGCCTTTTTGTAGCGTGGATCCAGAATAGTAGCACAAATGTAATGCTGATCTGAGTTGATGTTTTTAAGACGTTCATCACCACGTAGGCGATGTAATAATTTCTCAGACAAAATGAAATGGTTTTTTTTTTTTTCATCTTTTTCAAACTCAGAAGAAACCGCCATCAGTTGGTGCTCCAGTATGCACAACAATGGGATAGCTTTTCCCAAATTACAGTCCTCCTGGCTGACTGCACGCGTGAAGAACTCAAAAGGACGAAGCATGTCTGTCAGGCTTTTAACTATGGCCCATTGCGCCATACTCATCCGCAGGTCCTCCTTCTGAGATGTAGCCTCTGTCAAGAAATAGTGATCGAGTACCGTATACTGCTCATGCAGACGCTCAAGCATGTAGAAGGTTGAGTTCCAACGTGTTGCCACCTCCTGGATGAGTGCTTTCACTGGCATTCCACGTTGAAGTAGCAGTCTCCGCAGATGCTTCCGGGCCTTAAAAGAATGGCTGAAATGGTTGCACATTTTGCGGCAGGTGGCCATTACCTCGAACGCTGGACTCTCTTTATCACTCAAGAATTTTTGAACTACCAGGTTGATACAGTGCGCCAAACACGGCACTCTAACATGGTCACCCATGAACATGGCCTTAACTACATTGGCGCCATTATCCGTGGAAACATAACCAATCTTGCGTTTTAGGGGGGATAGCATTGTCAAGACCTTTTTGTTAAACTCTTCCAAAAGGTTTTCTGCTGTGTGACTTTTCTCCAAGGCAAACATGGCTAGTGTTGCATGTTTCCGAGCAGCTTTGAAAACTTGGTCCGGGTCAACACCTGCGTTTAGCTTTGCTATAACACCTGAAAAAGAGACCCAGTGTGCAGTGATGCACATGTAATCATCGCCTGGGCCACTGGTCCACATGTCTGTTGTCAGATGTATTGTGTGAACAGCACTCTTCTGCAAAGCTGCCCCAATCGCCTGCAGCACATCTTCATGTAGTGCTGGAACCGCAACTCTGGCAAAATAGAACCGGCTCGGAACCTTCCATTTAGGGCAGAGCGTTGCAACTAATTCAAGAAAACCTACCGCTTCTACAAAAGAAAAAGGTAGAAGGTCCACAGCTAGCATTTTAGCCAGCTTAGTGTTATACAGACGCGTCAGTGGGTGGTTGCGTTCATATGGCACGTCTGAAGTAAGCATTGTTCTAATGTTGGCCTGGACCAAGCATTTACGGGCTGATAATGACTTCGTTGACCCAATTTTGCTCGCTGGTGAACTTTTGTGCGTTGGTGTCTCACTCGCTCCAACACTCTTAGTGTGCCTCACATTGGGTGTGCTGCTGACAGGGGTACTGGGTGTAAGGGAAGTGTTTGACACGTCTTCTTCCTGCTCGTCAACATCAGATGAAACATCAACGTTTCCTTGATTTTGGCCTTTCTTGATCGCAGCTAGGTGCGCAAACCATTGGACAGCGTGCTTTCTCTCAAGATGACCACTCTGGCCGCCGGTACCATAGTTGGTACCTGACTTACCACGACTAACTGCAAGCTTACAAAGGGTACAAATGGCAAACTTTGGATTTTTGGGACAAACAGTAAAGAAGTCCCAAACTGGGGACTTGAAGTGTCTGTGGGACCTGGAGGAGGCGGCGATACTGGTGGTGGTGGTCATGAAGCTAATGCCAGATGAAGTGGAGGATCTGGATTGCCCAACTTTTGTACGTTTTCCACTTTCACCGCCACTAATTAAGGTCGAGGTTGACGCAGGTCTCTTCTTGCCAGAAAGAAATATGGAAGCGGGACGAGTTGGTGTACTACTTAACTCCAATGATTGTGGTGTTTCCACTGCCTCCTCATCGACAACATCATCATCATCATCATCACGCGCAGCAGCTCTTCGGGCTAGGGTCAAAATGTCTGTTTGCTGCATGCCCGCTGGGGCTGCAGTGACCTTTATGATGACTGGGTCGTCGTTGGCAGAGTCTTCATCAGCAGCAGTATCCGCCACTTCTTGTTGAGCCTCATCACACTCCATAAGTCTGAGACTTTGGACGAGCTTCCTTTTACGCTTAAGTACCTTTGTTGGATCATGGTGTGCCTCACTCTCAGACGGCTGTGGTGCTGGTTCCCAAGTTTGATCCGTATCATCAGAAGGAGGTGTGCTTGAAGAGGATGTAGACACCACCCTTGATCTCTTCCTTGCTAGGGTTGTGGAAGACAATGAAGGATCAGCAGGAGGAGTGGCTTCCTCAAATGATACCTCGCCTTGATTGTCGATTTCCTGATGTGCCCCTACTTCGGGAGGAACAACTATTGTGGGCACTTGTGACCCTCCATGCACCTCTGCTTGCGCATCTCCTTGCGCTGCCTCTCCTTCCACATGTACTTGGGCTTGTACTTGCACATGTGATTGTTGTTGCGGCTGTGGTTGTTCAACACTCGTCAGATGAGCTACAACAACCTGTGTTGATTGAGGGACATTGCTGCTGCTTTCTTGCGATGAGCCAACATCACTGGTCGATGGTGATTGAACAACTATACTGGCTGCCTCTGCAGCACTCAAGGGCTTGGACTTAAGTTGGCGTGGTGGTGGTGGTGGCACTGAGCCCAATGGAGCGGGGGTGCTGCTGCCAGCTTGGTCCCCAGCAGATCCCGCTGCTGCTGCTGCAGGCATACTTTTTTTTTTACTCCCAAAAAAAGGGGCGGGCGGCACACCAGTCTCCTTGGTAACTTGCTTCTTCTGCTCCTTACTGGCACCTTTCTTGCTAGAGGAGCTACGGGTTACTTTTTTTGGGGCCATCCTCTTCAGAGCAGGTCAGCAGGCAGCAGTTGCACGAGTTGCAGAGGGTTCTGTGTCCAGACGTGACGTCGCGTGACGTTATGCTGCACACACCGCTGCAGGACTTCTTCCTGGCACTGGTGGTTCTCTTGAGTCTTCTTGTGCACCTAAAAGCAATGGAAGACAGAGGAACATCAGTTCAGTTATACACCCCAAAAAATCGACAAAACACAGAAAAATGAGCACAATCCCATGCCCTCCTTGATGTTTACATTGAAGACACCCCACAGAAAGACTACGGACATGCAAGTATGCAACACTCACTACCCCTGGGCATAATGGATGAAAAGTAGGCAAAATAAGTGCAGGCCTCAGACACTGCCTCTCCTCAAAATGGCCCACTTACACCCCAAGCACATGTTGCCTGTACCAGCCAGCACTCAAGATGGCCACCACCACCACCCACATGGCCAGTCCACATCAACAGTACACCCCCAAAAAACAGAAAAACAGCCAGAAATCACCACAATCCAATGCCATCCATGATGTTTACATCAAAGAGAGTGAGACCACACCACAGGCACACTCAGTCCATGCACCACCACCACCCCTGGGCAAGCAAAAGGCCACACCAGCAGCCCCCCAAAAACGACAAAAAAAAAATAAAATAAGCACAATCCCAGCCCATCCATGGCCTCAATTATGTTTAAATTCAAGAAGACACCACACAGAAAGACTAGGCCCATGCAACTCTCACCACCACCCCTGGGCAAAGGGCCACACCAGCAGGCCCAAAAAAACGACAAAAAACAATAAAATCTGCACAATCCCAGCCCATCCATGGCCTCAATAGAGTTTAAATTCAAGAAGACACCCCTCAGAAACACTAGGCCCATGCAACACTCACTACCCCTGGGCATAAGGGATGAAAAATAGGCAAAATAAGTGCAGGCCTCAGACACTGCCTCTCCTCAAAATGGCCCCCTTACACCCCAAGCACATGTTGCCTGTACCAGCCAGCACTCAAGATGGCCACCACCACCACCCACATGGCCAGTCCACATCAACAGTACACCCCCAAAAAACAGAAAAACAGCCAGAAATCACCACAATCCAATGCCATCCATGATGTTTACATCAAAGAGAGTGAGACCACACCACAGGCACACTCAGTCCATGCACCACCACCACCCCTGGGCAAGCAAAAGGCCACACCAGCAGCCCCCCAAAAACGACAAAAAACAATAAAATAAGCACAATCCCAGCCCATCCATGGCCTCAATTATGTTTAAATTCAAGAAGACACCCCACAGAAAGACTAGGCCCATGCAACACTCACCACCCCTGGGCAAAGGGCCACACCAGCAGGCCCAAAAAAACGATAAAAAACAATAAAATCTGCACAATCCCAGCCCATCCATGGCCTCAATAGAGTTTAAATTCAAGAAGACACCCCTCAGAAACACTAGGCCCATGCAACACTCACTACCCCTGGGCATAAGGGATGAAAAGTAGGCAAAATAAGTGCAGGCCTCAGACACTGCCTCTCCTCAAAATGGCCCCCTTACACCCCAAGCACATGTTGGCTGTACCAGCCAGCACTCAAGATGGCCACCACCACCACCCACATGGCCAGTCCACATCAACAGTACACCCCCAAAAAACAGAAAAACAGCCAGAAATCACCACAATCCAATGCCATCCATGATGTTTACATCAAAGAGAGTGAGACCACACCACAGGCACACTCAGTCCATGCACCACCACCACCCCTGGGCAAGCAAAAGGCCACACCAGCAGCCCCCCAAAAACGACAAAAAACAATAAAATAAGCACAATCCCAGCCCATCCATGGCCTCAATTATGTTTAAATTCAAGAAGACACCCCACAGAAAGACTAGGCCCATGCAACACTCACCACCCCTGGGCAAAGGGCCACACCAGCAGGCCCAAAAAAACGACAAAAAACAATAAAATCTGCACAATCCCAGCCCATCCATGGCCTCAATGGTGTTTAAATTCAAGAAGACACCCCTCAGAAACACTAGGCCCATGCAACACTCACTACCCCTGGGCATAAGGGATGAAAAGTAGGCAAAATAAGTGCAGGCCTCAGACACTGCCTCTCCTCAAAATGGCCCCCTTACACCCCAAGCACATGTTGCCTGTACCAGCCAGCACTCAAGATGGCCACCACCACCACCCACATGGCCAGTCCACATCAACAGTACACCCCCAAAAAACAGAAAAACAGCCAGAAATCACCACAATCCAATGCCATCCATGATGTTTACATCAAAGAGAGTGAGACCACACCACAGGCACACTCAGTCCATGCACCACCACCACCCCTGGGCAAGCAAAAGGCCACACCAGCAGCCCCCCAAAAACGACAAAAAACAATAAAATAAGCACAATCCCAGCCCATCCATGGCCTCAATTATGTTTAAATTCAAGAAGACACCCCACAGAAAGACTAGGCCCATGCAACACTCACCACCCCTGGGCAAAGGGCCACACCAGCAGGCCCAAAAAAACGACAAAAAACAATAAAATCTGCACAATCCCAGCCCATCCATGGCCTCAATGGTGTTTAAATTCAAGAAGACACCCCTCAGAAACACTAGGCCCATGCAACACTCACTACCCCTGGGCATAAGGGATGAAAAGTAGGCAAAATAAGTGCAGGCCTCAGACACTGCCTCTCCTCAAAATGGCCCCCTTACACCCCAAGCACATGTTGCCTGTACCAGCCAGCACTCAAGATGGCCACCACCACCACCCACATGGCCAGTCCACATCAACAGTACACCCCCAAAAAACAGAAAAACAGCCAGAAATCACCACAATCCAATGCCATCCATGATGTTTACATCAAAGAGAGTGAGACCACACCACAGGCACACTCAGTCCATGCACCACCACCACCCCTGGGCAAGCAAAAGGCCACACCAGCAGCCCCCCAAAAACGACAAAAAACAATAAAATAAGCACAATCCCAGCCCATCCATGGCCTCAATTATGTTTAAATTCAAGAAGACACCCCACAGAAAGACTAGGCCCATGCAACACTCACCACCCCTGGGCAAAGGGCCACACCAGCAGGCCCAAAAAAACGACAAAAAACAATAAAATCTGCACAATCCCAGCCCATCCATGGCCTCAATGGTGTTTAAATTCAACAAAACAGTTGTATCATGCACCCATAACCAACCCTGGTCCTACTGGATACTGTGGCTACCCACAATATAATTTATTTAATTTTCTGAAAAAGTTCAAAAATTGTACTTGCAGCAACTGTAATGCCCCAAACAAACTTACTTGTGAAAGTTGATTTCTAATCCAAAAGTGATCCAAAGACAGTCAAAAAGGCCTCAAATCCAAATATCCAGCAGCACCCACAAAAAGTAATCCTTCCAGCTCCAGATCCAAATGAAAGTGACCAGGAGATGGACAAAGCACTGGGAGGAGCCTGCTGGACAGGAACAGGAAGTTGGAGACTGTGGGGCACTTCCTTACTCCCCCCCCCCCCCCAAAATGGACTCCTTGCAAAAAAAAAGGCCATGCAAATGTCAACCTGAGGAGTGATTCTGATAAAAATCATAATTTTCTGAAGGTTTATCCTGTTTGCTGGTGATTTTCTTGTGCGAAATTGCAAAATCTCTATTTCGCAAGTGCGAGATTGTTCCTTTCCGCCGCAACTACGTGTTCGCAATTGCGAACTCTCGCGAGGTGTGCTGTGCAAGGTGGCAAGCCGCGAGTACGTATTCGCGGGCGACAAACTCCCGCGGGAACACGCAGCAAGATCTAAAATGGCGCGTCACTCGCAAAGAAAAACAACTCGGCAAACGCTAATATGACGGAAAGTGAACGCCGTGCACCACGCCGCGCGCCGCAACCAAGCAAAAAATCCGCCGCGAGCTGATTCACGGATTTTCGACAAATTCGCGAGCGTTCGCGGATTGCGGATTTGCCGAAAATCCGAAAAATCCGCGAGCGGAGCGGATTTTACGCCCATGCTTAGACGTAATCCAGGATAGGGCGGTGTCGGAGATGCCAATGTCCCTGAGTCTACTAATGAGAATGGTGTGGGAGACGGTGTCAAACGCCGCCGTTAGGTCGAGAAGGATTAGGATGCAATTCTTTCTCTGATCTTGTAGAGTTTTTATGGTGTCGGACAGTTCAATGAGAGCGGTTTCTGTCGAGTGTTTGGGGCGGAATCCGGATTGTTGGGGATGGAGAAGGTTGTTATCATCCAGGTAGCGTTTCAGCTTGTTATGGACTAGGTGTTCCGTAATTTTACCCAAGGCCGGGAGTAGCGTAATTGGGCGGAAGTTGGTGAGATCCGTCAAGGGTTTATTTGCTTTCTTCATAAGGGGTTTGACGATCCCTTTTTTCCAACGCTTGGGTACTGATCCTGAGCTAAGCGAGGAGTTGATTAGGCTGTTGATGGTCGGGTTGACCTCATCAATAAGTTGATGGAGTATCATGGGGGGACAAGGGTCAGACGGGGCACCAGATTTGCAGGACAGGATGGCTTTTTTCGACTGCTCAAGAGTGACAGGGGAGAAATGACTTAGTGCAGGGCCTGGGGGGACCAGTGGAGGGGACACTGGGGGGGCAATGGGGGGGGGGGGAAATTGATTTGGAGCGAGGCAATCTTTTCCTCGAAGTAATCAGAAATTTGATCGCAAAATATCTGGGAAGGGGGAATTTCAGGCTGGAGTACCTTTGGATGCGTGAATGATTTAACAATCGAAAACAGAACTTTTTGTTTTTGGCCTGCGTTTTTTATGGCATTGACATAGTGTTTTTTTTTTGCCAGTTTGATTTCCGAAAGGTAGTTTTTCCTTGTTGCAATATAGGAGGAGCGGTTAGTAGCCTTGTATGTCTTCCGCCATTTTCTTTCTGCCTTTTTACATAGCAGATGCGCTTTTGCATGGTCTGGTGTGAACCAGGGGGCGTTAATTTTAGTTTTGGTTTTGCGCCGGGAAGTGCAGGGGTGTGAAGGCGGGATTCTGGATTTAATTTCTTGAGTGATCCAGTTTTGGAAAAGATCGGCATCAGTGTCGACATTGCCGGAGAGAGTGGGAACTTGAGTTAGCATTGAAGGATTAAGAGCAATGTTATCCTGGACCTTTTTCCAATTGATATGATTATCGGGGTTGAAGGCAGCTTTGTCACGATTGGGTAGGTTTTTGTTCAGGATATGGAATGGGATCAGGGAGTGATCAGACCAAATCTGGGGCAGAGGGGAAAGGGTGATCAAGGAAGGGGAATTAGAGCAGACTCCATCAAGGGTATGACCTAGAGAGTGGGTGGGTAAGGTGATGAGTTGCCTAAAGTTGAACATCTCGAGGGTTTGTAAGAAATTGATGGTATGAGTATCTGTTTTTGATTCTAGATGAAGGTTAAAATCACCAAGGAGGGTGAAGAAAGGGTATCTAAGGGAGAGTTGTCCTAAGGAATCGTACAGAGAGTCGAGAAACTCAGATGCATTGCCAGGTGGGCGGTAGATAAGTCCGCCAGAGAACGAAGTGTGTTCGTTCAATTTTATGGAGAAACCTAGTCCTTCAGTCTTTTTCAAAGGCTCTAGACTAAAGGTGTGGCAGTGGAAGGAATCTTTAAGGATAATTGCGACACCTCCGCCTCGGCCCTTGGCTCTATCTTCCCGAAAGAGGGAGTAGCCCAGGGGAAGAGCAACAGCGATATCAGGGTTACTGTCTGCTGTAAGCCATGTCTCAGTTATCATGAGGCAGTCGAGGTCGGACTCCAAGATGAGGTCGTGTATGTCTTGGTTGTGCTTGCACATGGAGCGAGCGTTGATCAGGCCACCTTTGAAGGAGGGTGGAGGGGCCTGAAGTAAATTGGCTGATGGGACAGCAGAGTGGAGCTCAGCGGACCAGTGGCAGAGTTTGCAACTGAGAAGGCCTGAAAGTGCGGTTGGGTCAAGTATGCATGGACAATGCCTAGAGGGCCGTAGTTGAAGAAGATCGCTAGGTTGGTAGGAGATGCGGGAAGTGAGTTGGGCAGAGTTTCCTGCGCCTGACGCGGCCTTGGCGCGGACGGGCGCAGACGGGCTTGCCTTAGGCGCTCCCGCTGCGCTCGTCCGCTGCGCGTCCTATGCATGCACATTTGTAGGGCGGGGGAGGGGGCGTGGCCTCCAAGGGGGCGGAGTCAGCGCGCACGCCGCTGGTGATGGCGGCAGCAGGCAAGGACCTGAGAAAGCGCGAGCAGCTTTTGGATCAGCTGAGCGCTAAGGTAAGAGCGAGCGCTGAGTTGTGCTTCGTTATTTAAAAGCAAGTTAAAAGTGACACCACACAAGAGATAGGGTGCAGTGAAATGAACAATTTTTAAAAATAACAACAGAGTACCTCCAGCCCCGGCTTTCCGCCTCAAGGCTGGGTCAAGGTTTGCTGGTGGCCGCTAGGAATCAGCGGGTTAAGTAGGGCGGGGGAGGGGGCGTGGCCGCCAAGGGGGCGGAGTCAGCACGCACGCCGCTGGTGATGGCGGCAGCAGGCAAGGACCTGAGAAAGCGCGAGCAGCTTTTGGATCAGCTGAGCGCTAAGGTAAGAGCGAGCGCTGAGTTGTGCTTCGTTATTTAAAAGCAAGTTAAAAGTGACACCACACAAGAGATAGGGTGCAGTGAAATGAACAATTTTTAAAAATAACAACAGAGTACCTCCAGCCCCTGCTTTCCGCCTCAAGGCTGGGTCAAGGTTTGCTGGTGGCCGCTAGGAATCAGCGGGTTAAGTAGGGCGGGGGAGGGGGCGTGGCCTCCAAGGGGGCGGAGTCAGCACGCACGCCGCTGGTGATGGCGGCAGCAGGCAAGGACCTGAGAAAGCGCGAGCAGCTTTTGGATCAGCTGAGCGCTAAGGTAAGAGCGAGCGCTGAGTTGTGCTTCGTTATTTAAAAGCAAGTTAAAAGTGACACCACACAAGAGATAGGGTGCAGTGAAATAAACAATTTTTAAAAATAACAACAGAGTACCTCCAGCCCCGGCTTTCCGCCTCAAGGCTGGGTCAAGGTTTCCATCGCCATCTCCATTGCCATCGAGAGCTCTCTCCACACCTACGCGTTTCGACCAGCAGGTCTTGATCAAAACCATATACAAGCACACACATACACATATTCACACACATACACCAACATGCACACAAGTTGCGTTTACGCCCTGAATCTTTCTGCTGACTGTGATGTTCTCGTTGAGTCTGCCCCTTGAAGAACCCTCCGTCTCCCTACACTCCTTTTACCGTCCAGCTTTTTTGCCAACCATTAGATGCTCAACGGCTAACAAGCAACAGTGGAGCAGGTGAAGAGCCACTGGAGACCAGGGATGTGAGGACCCCACCCCTGCTGGCCCTCGTCATTTTGAACAGGTGCAGCACCAAGGCTGGGATCGAATAGAGCGTGGTACATATGCATTCACATCCTTTCTAGAGACGATGGCACCCGTGTGCCTGTCGGGAGCAAAGTTACTTAGACGGTGACTGGGTCGCCTCAGATACTACTGACCTACTGGGCACTTCTAAATATGTGAAAAGCAAAGGATCAAAACAAACAGCAGGTCTCCGAGTGACAGCAACAAGACTTTCAGGAATATCTCCTAAGTGAACATGGTGTCAGAACTCGCATACTCACTCACTCACCTATACATTCCTCACAGTGAGTTTAGCACCCACTCCAGAGATCTGTCTTTAATCTACATGTCACTTATGCCTTACCTGTACATTTTCTATGATTAAGGCTCCCTGTTTTCCGTTTTTACTGATTTTTACAGATAAATACAGACAGAAAACATTTATTTTCTTGTCTGTATTTATTTTTAAATGTGGATAACAACGGAAATTGGGTTACTTTTTTAGTAATTCTAAATACTGTCTGCCATGAGTGCCAGGCTAATAGCTGTGTGAATTGATAGATACGGGGGCTAAAAAGAAAGGAATTTTAGTAAAGAAGCTTTCACAGCAGTTGATACTGAAATTTGCATATTTTCTTTAAAGTGCATTCATTTATGTTCTGCGAGTGTTTACAGCATTGAAACCTAGAAGGCATTCAAGCATATGTACCGGTTAAATAAATGTGGAAATATATTAATTTCAGCTTCATTTTTCCACAAAACCCAAAATAAATATGGATAACTACAGAGAAAATTATCAAAAAAGAAATATGAATAAATACAGATGAAAATGTCAAAAAAATAAATACCATAAAACCGGGAGACCTATCTATGATGGATGAAAGCTTGTACTACTCTGCCCTGATGGCTCTGCTCGGCGGGGGCATGGAAGAGTGCACTTGCTGCCTCTGTGAGAGGGAAGCTTGTACTAGGCTTGCCTGCTGGCTCTTTTGTGCATTGAATGGAATAGTGCACTTGCTGTCTTGTATGAGAGGGAAGCTTGCTCTTCTATTACCATGCTGGCTCTGTCCTGTGAGGAAGCAAAGCTTGCACTGTTCCCGTGTCCTCTCAAGGAGGGAAGATTGCACACTTTTCTGCCCACGGTTACCTATTCCACGAAGGAGGTGTGATTCCATTGTTGTTGCCCCATCTTACAAAAAAGTAAACTATATATTGAATGCATTTGATCATCTCGTTTTTAATCTTGTAGTAGGGACATGCCACTAAAAACGTTTTACCTCATCTATTATACCCACCTTTAATATGGGTCCAACAGTTTAACAAAGGGAAAACATAAATGTTGACATAAGGGACATAACCTCACCCAAATAAAAACAAAAAACAACCAAGCATTAGAAATGCAATAGGTCTCGCATTTTTTTGAGTTAGAGCTATTGGCATAGCCCAACAGCTACCGGACAGAAAATGCCACTTTGCAGGTAGGGAACAGAGCATTGCTCTGTGAAATGACCTGAAAGCCTAAAACGATATTTATAGCCTACAAAATAAAAAGGCAGATCTGGATGACCAGGAGGAACCGAGGACATATTGGGATGGGCAACGCAAGCAAACAATGAGTGAAATTGCCTGGGCGTGACCCATGCACACAAAGGCGGGAGAATCAGACCCAATGCATCAATAAAAACCCTGTAGTTCTAAATGGCACAACAACAAACAAATGGCAATTCATGAGCATGCAAAAAGCCGATAGAGGCGATAACAACAGGTCTTGCAGACAGCGCATGCGCGCTGCCTTGGCTCGACCTAAAAAACATGACTCTGAGACTCTATAACGAGTGAACAGTAGCACTCTCGAATGCTTCCCAGAGCTATATGTGGAAGCTATCGATGAAGTGTACCACACTAGGCCAGGATCCTCATCTGTTTTAAGTAGATAATGTATGATAATTCCATAAGAGCCTTGGCTGTGTCTTCCAAGAATGTTGTACTTCTTGTATATTTGTGTTTTATGGAGAACACTAAACAGTCCTTTAACTCCTCTCACTCTCTCTTTCGTGTGTTAGTCAGCTATGGTGTACTTGTCCTGTATGTGACAGAATCTTGTGATGTTCCTCCGGCTACACCACCTGTCCATTACTTAATTTTTGCTTTAGGTAATGTTGTGCTGTTACTGCCTATGTTGTACCTTTGTTGTGTTGTGAAGCTCTGTATAACACCTTCTATTACACAAAAACCACAATGGTTCTCATTGCCAATGCCTGTTTTAATTCATGATGTGCATGAAAGAGTGAACCTTGACAAAATAAGGGAGCATATTTTGATGTTGATGTGTATTTAAACAAGCATTTTTTTGTACAATAGACTAAATAAAATAGTACATTTTGAAAACATAGCTAAAAGTGACTCCATGTCATCTTTGCCCATTTTTCACTTTTTAGCCAACAGAACTTCACATGCTGGGGTTTTGATCCGATAATGAATGTGGTAAAAGCAAAACTGCAAGCCCCAGAATGCAATGCACCGCTGGCTGAAAAGGGAAGAATAGCTGATGGTATTATATGTCATAGTGCCACTTGGCAGACTTGTGAATTACAAAATAACATTTAGGGGTCTATTACAATAGCGGGCATGGAATGTAACATCTGGAACCTCTCCCCATGTCTGCTAGATGTATGTTGCAAGCATGTTATGAGTACATTAGGGGTTGGGGTACCCTCTATCTGAGTGTTATCCTGTACACATAACCCTAGTATGAAACTTTAACATAGAAGGAAGTTTCAGAAATTGCTTCAGACTTTAATCCCTTCTATTAACCTCCACCTGGAACAGCCTCCCCAGTCACCTCCAGACCATCACCTCACTTCTGGAATTCCAAATGGCCTTCAAGACCTTGCTGTTCGAATAAGCCTCCGGGACCCGCAAGCGCCTGGATACCCTATTGGGTGATTAGCAGCGCTTTATAAATCCTGATTGGTTGATTGTCACTGAACCGCCCTTTTATCCAACGCCCCACCCCCAGCGCGCTAACCATGTAGCTCAGGTATTCATGTTTCTTGTTTGAATCCACAAAACCTACAATGCAGGAAGGAGCGGGGCTTCAGGCTCACCCTATCATTGGAAGCAAGATCCAGCCGGTCAACCTGAGGCCCTCAAGAAGCAGCACCTGGACATGGCAAGGTCATGACCTCCTGCTCTCACCTGAGAAAAACAGATGTGCTCGAAGCGCATTGTTATTATTATATTGTTTTTTAGAGCGCTTAGCTACTCGAACGGGGTTTCCCAGCGTTACACATATTTAGGTATAACATCAGAACCTTATCATTAACCCCTTCCCTGTGGGGCTAATTCCTCCATGGTGCGGGGGGGGGAGGGGCGCGGCGCCACGGTGCTCATGACGAGACCAGCTCGTCATGAGTCACATTGGAGACATTAGAAGAGCCAAGTCTTTAGGAGTTTCCAGATGACACCAAAGAATTGGCAAGATCTTATAGAGATAGGCAAAGCATTCTGCAGTTTGGGACCCAGGTAAGAGAGAGACCGGCCACCCTCTCTGGTTCTCCTCCCTCATCGTAGTCTGTCGAAATCCCCACCACCCACCCAGCCACACCTCCCCACCGCTCTTACCTGCACGGGCCGCTGCTGTTTTTGTTGCTTGATCGAAGAGAACAACTGGGACGATAGGGCACCACCCGCGATCTGAGATAAAGCGAGCCTGAACTTCGCATAGCCATATGCATATAGCATATATCGTACATATAGCACAAAGCTTTGAAATAGGTTCATTTTTCAATCGGGAGCCAGTGGCGGTCCCCTGTTTCCAGTCTTCATCTGAGGAAGACACACCCCAGCCGGGGCACATGTCCTAAAAAAAGAAGTGGGGGGACGCTGACGTCACAACAGGAAGTGACGTCACGAAAGTTGGCTTGCACTCGGTTGCAGTTTATAGTTATCGAGCTCCCGGTAAAATAAGTGGGGGGACGCCGTCTACCCGCGTGGTACCCCGACTCGAGCCCTGGCCCCAGCAAAGGCATGTGATTGGCTGCGGCCTGCCTGGATTGAATGTACAAGGCTTATAAGTATCAAGAGATGTTTCCCATCACCAGACAGGCTGCCCTTTGACACCAGAGTATCACTTCACCCTATGACGTCAGCAAAGCGATGCGCGCCAACGTCGATGAATGGGTGGAGATCAGGCACAGCTCTTTGCTGCTGCAAACCGGCAGTCATCAGCATGACCGGCCTAGCAGCACAGGCACAACACTGGCACTGCCCTGTGCAAACAGCCCGCACACAGGTAAGATGGAACAGAGGTGCACTCGCGGCTAAATCTCCTGAGTACCACAAACACACATGTTCCCCGACACCAAGGCCGTTGGAATTATGTGATTTTGCGGCTGCAGCGCTTTCCCCATAATTGTGGATTTCCTGCATTTGCCACACAATCAGTCTTCTGTTGCATAGTCTGCAGATGATACCATGAAAAAAATGTTCCTCGCTCAAACGGATCAAAAGCTACAAAAACGCAGCAACACATGTTGCCCTGCAGTAAAAGGCCTTTTGCAAAGGTTGATTGGTCACCTTTCTGTTGCTTATTGCTGTATTTGTGTTTCAAACGAATACTAGTGAGTACGCCCAGACACTGTTACCAACTGTAAAAATGTCAAAATAATGTAGTGGTACTGTCACGAAATGTGCAGCATTATGCCACGTAATTTGCCTTTTCTTGCTCCATAATTTAGTCCTCCACTGCCTCATAATTCCAGTGGCCCTGTCCTACACCTGCCCTAGATCTTACTAGGGGTGCGTGTTCAGGCTGAGCTTTTATTTGCTAGACAGAGGCAGGCTGTCCGCGAGCATCAAGGTTCAAACAGCAGCCCCAGGGGGATGTATGACATTACAACGCATGGTTTTACCACGCATGCCTTTACATCGCAGTTTTTACAACGCATGCTGTTACAACACATAGCGTTAAGGGGTGCTGGATAGTGAATAGTTTAATTTACTATTCCAACTCCAGTCCCCGTGGATAGTAGGGAAGGTGTTGGATAGTAAATTAAATCTATTCCCTATCCCAGAGCGCCCCCCAGCGCTATGCGTTGTAATAACATGCGTTGTAATAGTTGCGTCGTAAAGGCACTGCGTGGTAAAAGTTGCGTTGAAAAGGATGTTCCCCGCCCCATGGCAATGCAGTGAGCTGAGCAGTGAGCTGTGCAGTGAGCTGTGCCATAGCTCCAAACCCCAGGGGTGCCAGAGAAAACAGAAAGTACTTATTACAAGTAGCACCCCCTCTCCCCAGGGCTGAGGAAACTGCCCTGACAGTTCCTTGTGGGACAATTAATAGTGATGTTACTATGTCACACAGTAAGTTGCAGGACAGAGTAAGTGCAGACCCCTCAAAACAAACGTCTCACGTGAAATAATAATAATAATAAACGGAGTTTCCCGGCGCTATAGTGGGCAGAAAAAGAGGCAGAAGACAGAGCAGCAACTAAACAAGCCGGCTAAATAGCCAGGTTTTAAGGGCTTTATGAAACTCGCATTCAGACAGAATCAAACGCAACGGAAGAGGTAGATTATTCCAACATTGGGTGGTTCCTACCTCGAAGGTTTTACCTCCTGATCTGGCTTTTGGGAACCGAGGGGTAATGAGCAGGAGCTTGTCATTGGACCGTAGAGATCTCGACTGACAATAAGGACGGAGTCTCCTCCTAAGGTACACCGGCCCTCGGCCTTTTCCTGCCCTGAAGGCGAGTATCAGGGCCTTGAATTCTATACGCTTAACCATGGGTAGCCAATGGAGTAGTCGTAGATACGGGGAGATATGGTGTCGAAGTGGGACACCGCATACCAAGCAGGCGCCTGTGTTTTGTACAGTCTGCAGTCTGCGGAGCAAGTCTAATGAGAGACCCATGTATAAACCACTTGCGTAGTCTAAATGGGAAGTTATCAATGCATGGACCACAGTTTTATGGGTTGCGTTGGGCAGATAGTTAATAAATTTCCTGATGATTTTAATCTTGCCGAAGCAGGCGGCAGCCACCGTTTGAACCTGTGTAGCAAGGGACAGCTGTTTGTCCCATTTGACTCCCAGATTCCTGACCGAGTCCTTGGGTGCCGGAGCGATTCCTGATTCCTCTGGCCACCACAGATTAGAAGAGAGAGGAGAAGGTTGATTCAAAAATTGGTTCTCGGTCTTATCTGCATTGAGTTTCAAGAAATTGCGGTCCATCCAGGCCGCAATATTCTTGAGACTTTTTTAATGGATCAAAAGTGGCGGCAGACACAGCATTAAAAGTGAATAGAAGCTGGGTATCATTAGCATATGAAATAGTTTTGACCCCAGACGTGTAGATCAATTCTGCCAGCGGGGTTAAGTAAATATTAAAAAGCAGCGGGCTCAAGGCAGAGCCCTGTGGCACACCCCATTTCAGTGGTTTGACTGGGGAGATGAACGGATGGGTTCGGACCTGTTGTGCGCGGTCAGATAGAAAGGACGATATCCAGTTCAGCACTGAGCCTCGCACGCCAATGCTCTTAAGGCGATTCAAAAGGATGGGATGGGCGATGGTGTCAAATGCTGCAGACAAGTCTAACAGCACCAACACCGCCTTGGAACCTCCATCGACTGCCCACCGTGTAGGGTCTGCCATTTCAATAAGGGCTGATTCTGTACTATAGCTGGGACGGAAGCCGGATTGAGAATCGTGACGGAGGCTATTATTCTCAATGAAACTCATCAATTGCTGGTAGACCAATTTCTCTAAAATCTTTGCAGGAGCAGGTAAAAGAGAGATAGGTCTATAATTGCAAGGAGATTCTGGATCTGCGTTAGCTTTTTTAAAAATGGGCAGCAGAAAGGCGTGTTTCCACGCGTCTGGATAACAGCCCAATCTAAGGGAAAGGTTCCAGATGACATTTAAATGGGGATTGAGAAATTTAGCAAGGGTGTTGTATTGATTGGCGGGCCAGGGGTCACTAGGAGAACCAGATTTACACTTCTGCAGTTTGAGGAGAGAGGCTTCCTCCGAGATTACAACAAATTCTGAGAACACAGAGCTGGGGACCGGCATCACAAGGTGGTTCTCCGAGGTCGGAGTGATTTCATGAGACTTCGGAGAGGACGCATAAATAGATTCAATTTGGTCCTCAAAGAACTCAGAGAGTTTATTACATAGGGTCTGTGAGGGCGGGTGGGTGTGGGTAAGTGCCAGAGGGTCAGTGAAGGACTTAACCATTTTAAAAATCTCCCTAGACAAGTTTTTAGCATTCTTAATTCTATCGGCTAGAAACTCTCTTTTGTTATCAATCAGGAGTCTGCGGTATTCTTTAACCCCTTCCCTGCTGGTGACGGAACCACTCCGTCATCAGCTGCGGTCGCGCTGTGCTGATGACGGAGCTGTTCCGTCACGGCCCGCTCGGAGCGCCTGCGCGGCGCGGATTCCGCACCTGCTCTGAGCGTTCCATTGAGCGGGCGGGGCCGTGAAGGAACCGCTCCATCATGAACACAGAGCAACCGCGGCTGGTGACGGAGCGGTTCCGTCACCAGCATGCGGCCGCCGCGCGGCGCCCCGCCCCCATAGCACTGCGGCGGAATGGCCGCCGCAGTGAAGGGGTTAAGAGCTAAACAATTTTTACAGTTTTTTACACTCTGACTTTTTTAATCTAAGTTCCTCCGAATACCAAGGTGCCGGAGGGGCGGATCTAGGAGACTTTACTGCTTTCGATGGAGCTAGTAGATCAAGTAGAAATCTGATTCAACGAATAAATAAAGTACTTTCCTTTTTTCCCAAAACTCATTTGAGGGTGCAAATTAAAAACATGATTAATAACAGACCTACACATCCGCACTGATTACTCCCCGCCCCTTGTCGTCGCAGCAGGCTCGTGAAAACACCTTCCGAGCTGAGCGATTGTTGACATGCACGCAGGTGTGACATCTCACAACTCGGAGCGGCGGCAGCAGCTCTTTCCGGGCAGGTCTGATCCTTGGGGGGTTTGAGCTACAAAAACGAACCGCCCTCTTCCCAGCCCACTCCTTCCGCTGCACCATGTCTCTCTCCCTCTCTCTCTCTCTTTCTTTCTCTCTTTCTCTCACTCAGTCATTCTGTCTTTCTCTCTCCCTCTGTCTCTCTCGGTTTGCCACTCTCTCTTATTTTCTCTCTTTATACATGTGCTCTCTCTCACTTTCTCTTTCTCCCCGTCTCTTTGTCTTTCTCTCTCTGTCTGCCTCTCTCTTATTTTCTCTCTTTATCCAAGTGCCCTCTCTCTCCCTCACTCTCTCTTTTTCTCTCTCTGTCTGAATCCCTCTCTCTTATTTTCTCTCTTCATCCGTCTCTCTCTCTCTCTGTCTCTCTCTGACTGCCTGCCTCTCTTTCTTATTTTCTCTCTTTATCCTTGCTCTCTGTATCCCTGTCTCGCTGTCTCTCTCTCTATCTCTCTCTCTGTCTCTCTCTGACTGACTGCCTCTCTCTCTTATTTTCTCTCTTTATCCTTGCTCTCTGTATCCATGTCTCTCTGTCTCTCTCTCTATCTCTCTCTCTGTCTCTCTCTGACTGACTGCCTCTCTCTCTTATTTTCTCTCTTTAACCATGCTCTCTCTCGCCTTCTCGATCTCTCTCCCTGTATCTTTGTCTCTCTGCCTCTCTCTGTCTTATTTTCTCTCTCTCTCTCTCTGAATCCCTCTCTCTCATTTTCTCAGTTCATCCGTGCACTCTCTCTCTCTCTCCCTCTGTCTGCCTCTCTCTCTCTCCTGCTCTCTGTCTCTCTCTGACTGCCTGCCTCTCTGTCTTATTTTCTCTCTCTCTCTCTCCCTGTCGCTCTCTCTGTCTGAATCCCTCTCTCTTATTTTCTCTGTTCATCCGTGTGCTCTCTTTCTCTGTCTGTCTCTGTCTGCCTCTCTCTCTCTCTCTCTTATTTTCTCTCTTTATCTCTGCTCTCGTCTCTCCCTGTCTCTCTGCCTCTCTGTGTGTGTCTCTCTCTCTGTCTGTCTCTCTGTCTCTCTCTTATTTTCTCTCTTTATCCATGCTCTCTCTCTTTCTCTCTCTCTCCCTGTCTCTCTGCCTCTCTCTGTCTTATTTTCTCTCTCTCTGTCTGCCTCTCTCTTTTTTATTTTCTCTCTTTATCTGTGCTCTCGCTTTCTCCCTGTCTCTCTGTCTCTCTCTGCCTGCCTCTCGCTCTTATTTTCTCTCTTTAGCCATGCTCTATCTCTTTTTCTCTCTCTCTCTGCCTCTCTTTGTCTTACTTTCTCTCTCTCTCTCTCCCTGTCTCTCTGTCTGCCTCTCTCTCTTTCATTTTCTCTCTTTACCCGTGCTCTCGCTCTCCCTGTCTCTCTGCCTCTCTCTCGCTGCCTCTCTCTTATTTTCTTTCTTTATCCTTCACTCTCTCTACATTCTCCCTCTTCTCCAACCCATGAGTCGTTTTTCTTCTTCTCCTGTTGTATACTCTCCAAGTCAGTGAGCAAATCCATCCACCCTTCATCCCATCCACCCACCCATCCACCCACCCATCCATCCATCCACCCACCCATCCATCCATCCATCCACCCACCCACCCATCCATCCATCCATCCATCCATCCAACTAGCCATCAACCCACCCACCAATCCACCGACCCATCCACCCACCCATCCATCCACCAATTCACCCATCCACCAATCCACCCATCCATTCCACAATCCTTTTCTTTCTCATTGCCTCTCCTACTATATTTCTACTCTATTTTCCACATCTTTTTCTGATTCTCTATTATCCACTATTCGTCGCTATTCCCTCTCCTGCTCTTTCTCACACGTTTTCTGTTTGTATCTCTCTGTTTACCTCCATATCCCTCCCCCTTTAACCCCTATCCTGCCTGTTTCTCACTCCCCACCCTCTCTCTCTGCTCCTCCCTGCCTCTGCTCTTAGTTTTCTTTCACTGTCTCTCTCTCCCCCACTTTTCTCTTGCTGTTTCTCTCTTGTTAAGTCTCTCTAGCTCTGCTCCCCCTGCTCTCTCTCTCTCCCCCTCTTTTCTCTTGCTGTTTCTCTCTCTTTAAGTCTCTCTAGCTCTGCTCCCCCTGCTGTCTCTCTCTCCCTATGTCTCTCTTTCCCTCTCCCGCCCTCCTGCCACCCCTCCCTTATACTAACTGGCGCTGTCACTTGAAGGCAGGCCGAGCCAGCATCTTTCAGGGAGATCCGGAAGGAACGCACAGTACATCCCAACCTAATCACCCCAGATCAGCTCTGCCACGAGGCATCCGTCTTCCACTGCAGCATCTAATTGGAATTCCGATCGAGGTGCCCACGCGCAGCTCTGCCAAAATGCTCCCCAATCCCGTCATGCACCGCGCCGCACTCGAGGGCTTGAGCAGGTGCACCATCAAGGCAGGGGCGTGGCTTCCATTGGTGCATCGGGTGCAGTAGCACCGGGCCCCAGGGACCTGAGGAGGCCCGCCCATCCCCAGGGCACAAGTCCTAAAAAAAGAAGTGGGGGGACGGGATGCTGACGTCACAACAGGAAGTGACGTCACAAAAGGTGGCTTGCACCATCAGACTCATTGCCTCTCCTCGCTCACTCCTTAGATGCGATTGCATCAGAGAAGCCAGCGCGCGAGCAGCGTTCTGAATGAGCTCCCATCTCGCCCCAGAGAGGCCAAAGAGTGAATGTGTGGCTCCATTTGCTCCAGTAATCGAGCTCCTGGTAAAATAAGTGGGGGGACGCCGTCCTCCAGCGTGGCACCCCGACTCGAGCCCTGCCCATCCCTGATTATTGCTGTATTTTATCATTCAAAGGATCGATCTTGAAACAACATATTTTCTCAATAAGGAGCCAGTGGAGGCTTCTAGGGTGCGGAGTGATGTGGGACCACAGGATGAGCCTGGCTGCAGCGTTCTGTACGGTCTGGAGTCTTCTGAAAAGCTGGGCGGGGATGCCAGAGTAGAGTGCATTGCCGTAGTTAGGCGGCTGGTGACGAGGGCTTGTGTGTTGGTCTTTCTGGTGTTGACTAGGATCCATGTGAAGATTCTGCGAAGCATGCGGAGGGTGTGGAAGCAGGAGGAGGCAGTTGCGTGTCTTGCCATTTCATGGTCAGTTCGTTGTCGAGTACAATGCCAAGGTTGCGTGCATGATCTGTCGGTTTGGGTGCTGGTTCGAGTCAGCTGGCCATAAGCTGTGGTCCCATATGTAGGTGTTCTTTCCGAAGATGAGTACTCTGTCTTGTCGGAGTTGAGTTTAAGGCAGTTGCCCCTCATCCAGTTGGCTATGTTGGTCATGGCATTGCAGAAGTTGGTTTTGGCAATGGATTGGCCCTCGGAGAGCGAAAGGATGAGTTGAGTGTCATTTGCATAGGAAATTATGTTGATGCCGCGGGACCTGACAACGTCTGCAAGGGGGGTCATGTAGGGGTCGAACAAGGTGGGACTGAGGGATGATCCTCAGGGTATGCTGCATATGACGTCCTTGTGTTCAAGAAGAGAAGGGAGACAGGATGCTCTGTGTGCATCCTGTGCGGAAAGAGGCGAACCACTTGAGGGCTTTGTGTTGAATGTCAATGTTGTAGAGTCTGTCGATAAGGATGTGGTGGGAGATGGTGTCAAACGCAGCAGAGAGATCGAGGTGGATCAAGGCCAAGGTTTCTCAATGGTTGAGGAAAGTTCTGATGTCGTCTGTGGTGACAATCAGCACAGTCTCAATGTTGTGGTTGGCACGGAATCCTGATTCAGAGGCTTTGAAGGTGGATTTGTTTTACGTAATCAGTGAGCTCTCTGTTGATGGCTTTCTCAAGTAATTTGGCTGGGTAAGAGAGCAGGCAGATGGGTCAATAATTTTTTAGATCGCTTGGGTCGGTGGAGGGTTTCTTTAGGAGGGGTCTGACCTCTGCGTATATCCATTCGACTTGGAAGGCTTCTGTGGAGATGGGCATATTGTTGATACTGGTGAGTTCCGTGCTGACAGGGTTTATTCCAGGGTTGAATAGATGGTGAGGGCAGAGGTCAGTGGATGCCCCAGAGTGTATTGAGGACATGATGGCAGTGATGGCCTGAGTGGTGAGCAGAGACCAGGTGGTGATCCTTCAGCTGATGTGTGCTGGGTGGTTGAGGTTGTTGAGGTTGAGTACGATGGGTTGGGGGTGAAAGTGTTGCAGGTGGTGGCAATTTTGTTGTAGAAGTAGTCCGAGAGGGTGTCACAGAGTTCTTGGGAGGGGTGGATGGTGCCCTCCGTGGCTACGGGAATGGACAATTCCTTGACTACTTTGAAGAGTTCCTTCATGTGCTTGGCCGCCGTGTTGATGCGGACTGTGGTGGCTGCTTCTTGGCTTCTTTGATGTACAGGGAGGAGCTGTTGAGGGCTGCTTTGTGTGCAGCTCTTTTGGAGGGGTTCCTTGTTGGGCGCCATCATTTTTTGAGTCTGCAGCAGTTGCTCTTGGTGGTTCTGAGCTCAGGGGTGTACCAGTTGGCTTGCTTTGCGGATTTGTTGGTTTTTGCTGGTTTCTTGGTGCGACTCTGTTGGCGAATTTGGTGATCCAAGTGGAGAAATTGTGTGATGAAGCTTCCGGTTGGGCGGTACAGAGGGCCCGTCTCCACTATGTCTCAGTGACCATGACCCAGCAGCGGTGGGAGGAGCTGTTATGCTTGGCGATGGTGTCACCCGCGTAAGTTTGGAAAATGATCATTCAATATTTGCACTGGTAACAGGGAGTAAAAAGACATAGCTATCCTTAGCTTGTGTGTAAGTGTGTCTGTGTGAGGGACAGTACGTGTACGGAGGTAGGGAGAAAGAGAGGGACATGAAAGAAAGAAGCAAAGGCGTACTAAAGGCTAGGATGTGAGAAAGGAGGGAGAGAGAGACTGTGAGAAGGGCATTTAAGGGCTTTCGGAATGATTTATAAGTAGACGGACGGCCCGCTGTTCCACCATGGTGACTGAGTAAATGACTCAGTCCTCATGAAGGGGGTACTGTCCTCCTGATTTATAAATGATCGCCAAGCAGGTGGTCATTTATAAAAGCATTGGCAGGAAGCGCTGTCACAGCGGGTCCTGTCAATGCCTATTAATCTGTTACAGGGCAGCGTCAGCAGGCCGCAGCACTGTTCCATAGAGTATTCTTTTTATCTTTACAAAAAGACAATCCTGAAACTGGATTTTCTTTTTGTAAAGAAAAAATATACTGCTCAATTCGCCACTGGGGGAGCATTAATATTTTTTTTACTGTTCCTTACTGCCAGGTTCTAGCTGGAGGTAAGAAATAGTAAACAATGTCTACATTTCTGCCAATCCAAATTTGGCGGGCGGACAAGTGGCAACTTCAACAATGGCCCTTCCTCCCCTGGGCACCCCATGGCGGTAAACATCCTTTACAACTAAACTTTTTCCACGCAGTACCTTTACAACGCAGTAATTACAACGCAAGTCGTTACAACGACTTGCGCTGGAGGGCGCTGGAGGATAGGGAATAGTTTAATTTACTATCCAAAACCTTCCCTACTATCCACGGGGACTGGAGTTGGAATAGTAAATTAAACTATTCACTATCCAGCGCCCCCCAACGCAAGTCGTTGTAAAACTTGCGTTGTAAAGGCATGCGTGGAAAAAGCATGCGTTGTAACGACATACATCCTCCCATGGCAGTCAGAGACGTTTGGCCATGGCGGGGACAGAGTAGTCCCTGACATTGCTAAACTGAAGGTCCACGTGCATTTAAATTGAGCGGACGAGCCTCCATGTTGGCCGTATGTATACTCTGTCGCCATAGCAACGGAGTATCCATACCGCCAAAATATAAATCACCCCCTTTTTGAAGTAAAGGTGGATGTGAGAGAAGGGAGGCTATGTGTGTCTGTAGTTATATGTGATGATTTCCACTGGAGCAGAGATTGTGAGAGTGCATGTCAGAGTGTGTGAGTAAGAGATTGGATCAGAATGAGGAGTGTGTTAGAGATAATGGAGGATCTTAGAAGTAGGCTTGGGAGAAATTTTAATTATGCTGGAATAATCAGGGAAATGTTGGTAATTCTGCAATACTCATCAACGCTGAATTACTGATAATAATACGATTAAGCTCACTCGCGTTGCTACGAGTAATTTGGGGGAAAATCATAACACAAGAGCACATTTAGCGTGCATGAGCGGCTGCTCGGGTTGCTGTTTAAGTTCTGCCGCATTTAGCTCTATTTGGGATGCAAGGGTGTATTTTGCTCTAAGTAACAAAATCTAAATGCTGGGAGTAAATTGGGGAAATATCCTACCCAAGTACACATTTAGCGAGCGTGAACGGCTGCTCACATTTGCTATTCATGTTCTGTTGCATTAAGCGTTATTTCATAGTGTGAAATGCATCCTCACATCTGTTTTGGGCCTGTGCGGGGCATTTTTGCGCTAAGAAAATAGCTCTATATGCAGAATTACTGTTCTCGCGTAATTCTGAGTAATCTCATTGAATTTTTAGGAATGATACGTGGTTATGCTCCACGGAATTTCCCGAGTTACGCCCACCGCTACTTAGAAGGGTGTGAGAAGAAGGTGACACAAGGAGATATGCTAAAAGGAAGTTGAGAAGGATGATAGTGTGAGAAATATCAGGACAAGGGTAGGGAATATTTGTACAACATGAGCTGAAGCCCATGATTGTTAGATGATGAGAAAGATGGGTGCATGCAAATGAAAAACAGAAGATAGGAGGGTGAGAGAGGTGGGTATGTGAGATAGAGTTGGGGAGAGGGTGTTAGAATGAGGAAGGTATGAGGAGCAGTCAACTAAGAAGAAAAAAGGGAAAATGATTTTAAAAAGTTCAAAAAAAGAGGCGATGTAAGAAATAGAGTAGAATGTGAAACTAGAAGAGGTCCTGGACAATTTTGGGGAAGAGAATACTAGGTGGATTCCTAGACTGAAACCAGCAGGAGATGCCATATTACTGGTACAAGCAGAAATGATATTTGATGTCCAAGCACACGATGATGATACCAAATGGAAGGTTATAGGCAATCCCCGCTATACCACACATGAGAGTAACCTGGAGGATTTACTGTTCCAGAGGGAATTACGTTGGATCTTCAGATTAACAAGTCATGTATGTGGATTGAATGACGATATCCCGTGGATTGAACTACACTGACCTTCTCTATCCGGCACATTTTTTTTCACATTAAGTTTCACATGACAGCAACATTGTCGATGATAAATGGGCGTCACCACGGGTTTGTATCTCCCATTTACGATAACCCCTTATCCAGCCTGTTTGTGATTACCTAGATTTAATCAGTTTAATGTCCATCCACATGTATGCATTGCTGACCCACTTTTGACTGTCTAAATAGAGAACCAACATCCTGGTTTAACCCATTTACCGCGGTGGAATGGGGCGTTCTATTGCGCGGGCGGGGCCGCGTTGGCCAACGGACGTGCACAGCACTACCAAGGTAGTGCTCACGACGGCCGTTGGCCGATGGGCGCACTTTAGGGGTTAATGTGCATTTCAACTCAATCACGAGGACCACAATTCCCCCCATCCTTAAACCTGCCTGCCCCCTAAGAACCTCACTATACAACATGGGCTTCATAGCATTATTTTGCATGAATACCCTTGCATGCACTACACGGTCCACATTTGATGTACGGCACCAACTATACACTGGAACAACATATCCTATGTTTCGTGGTGCACCCGTTTCAGGATAGGCTGAGCGTGACGCGCCTCCCTTAAAATGAGACGCGTCCGGCTAGGCTTGCTTCCTCTCGCCGGGCACGCTGCATGGAGGACACGTTGATTTGAATCAGGATTTCCTTTCAGTTTTTCAACCCCATAACCGCCTTTGTCACCGACAGGCCTTGGTACATGGCCTTAACAATACTGTATTATGCCGGGAGTCACTGCATGGTCACTATCATTCTTGGGCATTATGACAAGCATGACAGGTTGAACAAAGCTCCTATTGAGCGACACATATTCACACAATGGGGGATACTTACAACTGAAATGGCGGAGTGAGGCGTTAGCGGACATGGCTTAACACCTCACTCCGCCACTTCAGAAACGCAAGGCTGCACAATATTTACAAGAATATGGGGCAGCCTGGCATTTTCCCCTGCGCTGGGTCTACACTTAGCAGTGTAGCGCCAACACAGGTACCCTTGCACCATAGTTCAAGGGTGTCTGCATGCAGGGGAAAGATTGTTTATATAAAGGAAGGTCCCCCTTCGTGTACATAAACAATCTTTAAATACCATTTTGTCACTTCTATGTGAGGCAGCACACATGGAAGTCACAAAATGTAATTTAAAAAAAAGATTGTTTATGTGCAGGGAGACCTTCCTGTACATAAACAATCCAAGGCTTTTTGCTTTTTCCATGTGTGCTGCACAAGGCAATACACATGGAAAAAGCAAAAACAAGGAGAAATAAAGCATTTCTCCTCGTTTCGCCAATTTTAGACTAGGTATTCCCTGGTCTTAATTTTGGCGATGCCTCCTATTTAAGCCACCCTTGTAAATTGGGAGCAGCGTCAAAATCAATGGGTGTTGCAGTGGAACGCCCACCACAACACCCACTGCCCACCCCTTTCACGCTAAGCATAGCGTTAAAGGGTGCCTTATTTACAAGGCAACGATAAGCCACATTAAGTGGCTTAACGCTGCCTTGTAAATAAGGCGAAGCCCCTATGGGCACGGGACAGTTGCAAAAAGTGTTGTTCCCATTGCGTTAGGGGTTTGCAAATATGCCCCTGAGGACCTTGTGCAAAGGATCCGCAACAATGTAATATGTCTATTAACTGTGCGCCTGGTGATACTCTAGATCATGGGTACTCACAAACTTGGGGGCCAAATTTACAGTGTGATTTGTGGCCGAGGGCCGCACTGGTGGGGGCGGGGCTAGAACAACAATGAGGTTGAACACAGGCCCCTGCAACAGACGCATTCGTCTACTGAGCTACCAGACCTGACATACACATCTCTCACACTCTCAAACACTCACTCACTCACTCACTCTGTCTGTATCCCTCTCTCTCACTCACTCTGTCTGTATCCCTCTCTCTCACTCACTCTGTCTGTATCCCTCTCTCTCACTCACTCTGTCTGTCTGTCTTCCTCCCTCTGTCTCCCTCCCTCTGTCTCGCTCCCTCCCTCTCCTTCTGTCTCCCTCTGTCTGTCTCTCTCCCTCTCTGTCTCCCTCCCTCTCCCTCCTTCTGTCTCCCTCCCTCTCTATCTCCCTCCCCCTTTGTCTCCCTCCCCCTCTGTCTCCCTCTCCCTCTGTCTCCCTCTGCCTGTCTCCCTCTGTCTCCCTCCCTCTCCATCCCTCTCCGTCTCCCTCTCTCTCCGTCTCCCTCTCTCTCTGTCTTCCTCCCTGTCTCCCTCTGTCTTTGTCTCCTCCTCTCTGTCTCCTCCTCTCTATTTCTGCCCCTATCTGTCTCTGCCCCTATCTGTCCCTGCCCCTATCTGTCTCTGCCCCTATCTGTCTCTGCCTTTATCTGCCCCTGCCTCTATCTGTCTCTACCTGCCCCTGCCTCTATCTGTCTCTACCTGCCCCTGCCTCTATCTGTCTCTGCCCCTACCTGTCTCTGCCCCTGTCTGTCTCTGCCCCTGTCTGTTTCTGTCTCTATCTGTCACTGTGTCTCTGGCAGTGCACACGTACTGTGTCTACACATCCCCGTCACCAGCCCAGAGACTGTGACTGTGTAATGTAAAAGCCAGCTCGTTTTCTCTCAAAATTTGTTGCTTTGTGGGATTTGTGTCCCACCACTGGGCCTGGGGTCACAGCTGTCACGGGCTTTAATTCTGACTCTCACCCCCCCCCCATCACACCCTCCCCAGCAGTCAGATCAAAGCCCCCCTTTGGCACCAGTCACCCGAGTACTTCATAGGTCGTTAAAAGACCATATAATTGTTAATAAGGCCTTGTTGTATTTGACCTCTTAGCGCCCCTGCATCTCCACTCTGCGCCTGGAATCGCCGGCCAACCGGTGGTATTTGCAGACACTTTACAAAAAATAAAAATAACACAGGTACATGTCTGCAAGCCGCACAGGAAGGCTTGCCTGGCCGCTGGTGGCCCTCGGGCCGTACTATGAGTACCCGTGCTCTAGATGATATTCCCCCACATTGACAGTAAGATGTCGGAGGTTGAGAAGTGTCAGAGCTCACTAAGGGCCATTGTACGAAGCATTTTTCCAGTAGCAAATGGGCTGAATCACAGAATTGTCCCATTTGCAATCAGAAAAATGCTTTTTGGAGTGTACAAAGCCCAAATTACGATTCTGTAACTTGTTACTGAATTTCAATTTGGGCTTTGCGATTCGGTATTTGGAAGGTGCCTGTTTAAGGCATCCCTTCCAAATGCCAAACTACATTGGTATGTACAAATGTTTTGTGGCCAAAATGCGGTCACAAAACATTCACACTTTACCACCAACTCAAAGTTGGTGGCAATGCATTCGCAAATTGGAAGTGGTCCCCATGGGACCCCTTCACTTTTGTGAATGTTTGTAAAAGAATTTTTCAAGAGCAGGCAGTGGTCTCACTTACCATTGTCTACTCTTAAAAATGAAACTCAAATGTTTCATTTTTGTTTTTTAAATAGATCCTGGTTTACTTTAACCCCTTCGACGCTCATGACGAGCTGGGCTCGTCATGCAGTAGCCTCCTGCTACGCTCATGACGAGCCCAGCTCGTCATGTAAAGTGCATCTGCTGATTTTCCAGCACAGGGGAAAAATCCCCATAGCGTTCAAGGTGTTAAGGAAAATGGGCTGCGTTAAAAAACAAAAAGATTGCTTTATTCAAAATCAGTCACAGACATGCCGGTCTGCTGACCCCAGCAGGCCACCATCCCTGTGATTTTAGCGATTCCCAATTGGTCGCAAACCAAGACCTAAGTCATTAATATTCATGAGGCGGGTCTCTTTGCGACCCGCTGGGAATTGCAAATGAAACTCAAAAGAGTTTCATACATTTGAAATAGCGAATTCCTAATTGCGATTCGTGGTAAATCGCAATTAGGAACTCGGTACTTCAAGCTTTCGTACATGTGGCCCAAAGTTTCATACATAAAGAATAGCAATTTCCAAATAACGATTTGGATAAAGTCGCTATTTGAAAATCGCAATTCATATTCTATGTACATATGGCCCGAGACACTATACATATATTGAGCAGCATGTCTGTGGCTGCTTCACGATGGCTGGTCTCCGCGATATATGTCCGTTAGATGCAACCCACATTTACTACTGATATTGTGTTTGTTACAAATTGTGTTATACAGCTTTGTGATCTAGGCGACCTACTAAGGCTTGAGAGTGATTAGAAATCCTTCTCAGAGGGTAATATCGCTCATGACTCTTCCTCCAGCACTAGCATGTACATTGGGGGTGGGCACTTTCGCTCAGGTCTACTCACATTAATTTGGTAGTGGACTTGTTACTATTATTGATATGTGTTCTGATTGATTTTTACTTTTGCCCTTTTTTGCTTCATGATATAGTACGACGGTGGACCCCCCATAACAAAGAAATTTGTGGGCCACTTACTGCATCTCCCGGCCTACTGTCAATAGGCCTGCACCAGGTTTTATGTTTGTGTTTGTTATCACAGTGTGACCATACCAACTACTCCTGGTGAATGCCCCTGAACCCTGAGTTGGGTCACTCTAGGGCAGAAACATGTTGACCATTTAAGGGGAGCTTTTTTCCCGAATTCCCCTTCACGTTTCTTTTAATCCTATCCACTGGGGGCATCAAAATAAAACTTACATTGAGCCTACCAGCAGGTATTTTTAAACTCACCACATTACATACATAGCACTCCGCCTCTCACCCATACCTGCTGCTCATCCTGAACTAAAAGCACCTCGGCTCCTCTCCGTTGGAGAGTTGTAGCCCGTACCAGGAACCATTTGGTCCGGATGTGAGGAGGGAACCCAATGATTAATCATGCCACCCTCGGTGGGTGAGGGTTCTTGTCCTTAAAAAACATTTTGTATGTATAAAAATATTCTTTCCAATGCTAGAAGTACTCGTGTGCGTGTTCAAACATAGAAGAGGGTCAGGAAAACTTTGGGAAAGAGAGTATTGGGTGGATTCCTTGACTGACACCAGCAGGAGATGCCATACTACTAATAGCGGTACAAAAGGGGGTGGTGATGGACAGAGCATCTGAACCAATCAAACACTCACACCCAGTCAACAGATCTGGGTTTAATCCATCAGCGTTCTTTAGCCCACTCTGCCACCCCAGTTCAGATATGGCCATATGCAAATCAGTCTGACCCTGTGCCTCATGGGAACAGTCCAGCCCGAACTACCAAGCCATGCCTTCCCTGGACCGGAAACAAGCTTCCTAGGACCGGTTTCTGGCACTTCAGCCGTCTTCAGCCAGGCTTGCATGAATCCAGTGGCAAAGTGAGCAAGGGACTCACGTCTGAGCATACCCTGATTGGTTCAGATGCTCCGTCCATCACCACCCCCTTTTGTACCGCTTTGTTCACCATAAGTTGGCAGGGTATGCTCAGACGTGAGTCCCTTGCTCACTTTGCCACTGGATTCAAGCAAGTCTGGCTGAAGACGGCTGAAATGCCAGAAACCGGTCCTGGGAAGCTTGATTCCGGTCCAGGGAAGGCATGGCTTGGCAGTTTGGGCTGGACTGATCCCATGAGGCACTGGGTCAGACTGATTTGCATATGGCCATGTCTGAACTGGGGTGGCAGAGTGGGCTAAAGAACGGTGATGGATCAAACCCAGATCTGTTGACTGGGTGTGAGGGTTTGATTGGTCAGATGCTCCGTCCATCACCACCCCCTTTTGTACATACTACTAATAGCAGCAGAATTTATATCTCCATTCCTAGAGGAGGTGTTCCTGGAAAATGTGCCTGCGTGTTTAGTGGCAAAGATTATGCACTGGCCTGAGCTGTTTACGATGGAGATGGAAGTTGGAGCTACAATGAAGTAAGATAACGAGGTAGCTTAGAGATGAAGGGGACAGAGAATCAGAAAAAAAGCAAAAAATATGACTAAGTCAATGTAAGAGGGAAGGGCTGGAGAGAAGAGTACAAGAGAGAGGCAGGTATGTATGAAAAGTTTGAGGGTATCTTCTGATGGTGTCCCAGCAGACCCTGGGACACCAGCACAGGCTCCCCACCCAATACCGGCGCTGCTGTCAATAGCAAGAGAGCAGCGCCAGGATTGGTCTGAGCAGCGAGGTGAGCAGCCCAGGCAGTGCCTAGGAACCTGTGATGTTTCTCCTACCGACTGCGCAACACAGCTGGGTTGAGAAACCAAAGTGCACATGATGGTTTGTCGGCCCAAGACGGTGCATGTGCTCAGACCCACGCAATCAGGTATACGACGCATTTTTCTGTATACCTTATTGTATCCAAGGAATATGTTCATGCCTAATAGATGATTGCACTGATGGACTTATGAACAGACACATGAAATGAATTACATATGGAACAATCCAAGCATGATGTGATCATTATATTGCACTTTTTCTTTGGCTCTCATTTATGTTTTTGTGGTTTTTATGTACTAGCATGACCTCGATGAGGCTGTGATTTGTGTATGTTTCAGTTTTTAAACAAAAAAACTAACATTGTTTTTAATAAATTCATATATATTTTGTATACATCTTTATAGTAATTAGTCTTTGTATTATAATTGCCTAAGAGGGTCCTTTTTCTAAAGAGTGTATGTGAGGATTGTGTGAGTCTGCCCTATTGGATTGTGATACGTCTAGGTGTAAAATATACGTTGAAACCCTTTTGGTAATTCCAAGAGAACTTTGACTTTCTAGTGTTTACTGCCAAACAGCTCTGTGGGTGGGTCCCAGTGCTGGAATAAGATGGTGCTTCCTGTTAGGACTGGGTCCCTGGGTCCATGACTGTGGGTGGGTCCTCCCAGGTTCTAAAACAAGGATGTGCTTCCTGTCAGGACTGAGTGCCTATTCCCCGCTCGGTGTGTGGGTCCTAGTAATAGTTTCCGTGCCTGATTAGTCGGTTGGTTAACACATTCGAATAATTAGCGCCCTAGGAGAGACTGCTAAAACGTGTTGATAACTGCTGAATCTGTCAGCAGCGTCGGCTTCTCATCTGCAAAGATGAGCTATTTTTGTAGCAAAAAGTAACACGGATGGGTGCGAAATTGCCGCCACACACACCAACAAAGTGGTAAGATCTGGGGCGGCAGAGCGCGAGGGGGCGGCGCAGTTACACCACCTTGTGTGCGCGAGATCGTGCAATCTGTCCGCGCACTGCCACGATAGCAGCGCAGAGGCGCAGGGGTGGAGCCCTCGCGGACAAAGCAGTGCCGTCTTAACGCATGGGCACGCTGGGCAGTTGCCCGGGGGCCCCACTAGCACAGGGGCTCCTTGCAGACCAGAATTTAACACTAATTTTCCGTTAAACATTTTTATTCCTGTGAGTGGTTGTGTAGGCAGGGCCCAACACACTGCTTAGCCCGGGGGCCTATATTGCTGTTAAAACAGCCCTAGGGCCAAGTACTCCCGCACGCTGTGTGGATGAGAGCAAGCACGCCCTCCGTGTGGGTCTGAGCACGTGCAACAACAGAGCCAAAAGGGGAGGCCATTTAGTAAGATTTTGCGTCAGTGCTTGTGTGGTGCAATGCGACACAAAGCACTACGTTGATTTACTGACCATTATAATAACCCAAGGCACTGTGCAAAATTGTGATGCGGAATGCGACCGGCCCACAGGGGCGGGGTGAGGCATAATTCCAATTTGCAATAAGATAGCTAAGCAAGTAGGCTGCATGTGCAAAGCAAGGCAGTTTTGAACTTGTAAAGACACACTTGAGAGTTTATTTGCAATGTCTGGGAGACTGTATGCATGTTTACTTGCTGCAGGCGATGATCTTGGTGATATCAGACAAATCAGCGGTCAAAACCACCCCACCCGATGAAAAAATAGAAACACAGACCTCCCACACATTGACAACTGACACTGTATAGTTGCCTTATAGTCCAGTCTGACCCTGTGCCCCGCAACCCTGGGTACATCTCAGAAAAATGCGTCGTATACCTGATTGTATCCAAGGAATATGTTCATGCCTAATAGATGATTGCACTGATGGACATATGAACAGATATGAAAAAATCTTTCCTAGGCAATTACAGAGATTAAAACAGTACAGCGTCGAGGACTTAACAGAAACAATGAACTATATTTATAGAGAAAAAATTCATTTAATCAATGACACAAATGCATTTAATCAAAATACTAAAAAGTAACAAGAAAGCATAGCAATAATTCCTCACAATCAGTACATATAAAATAGAAACATGAAAATCTTTTCCTTTGTTATATTTTGCATTATTGCATTTGTAAATTTGGAGATAATGTCTTTGTACTTTTTTAGTATAATTTTTTATGCCTTTGTATCTTTTTAGTTTATTTTTCCATAATCTTATTACTATTTATAAATTATAAATAGTAATAATAATAGTATATGTTATACAAATGCTATATATTGTATATTTTATGTTATTTTGTATCAATGTATTGTGTTCTAATCTACTTGTACATTGTATTATAGGTCGCTTGTGGTAATTTCCTGAAGAAGGCGTTTTCTACGCCGAAACGCGCGTCGATAATTACTACTGTGTTTTTAGGTATCGCCTGTCGATGCGCATGCGCATCGAGCTTGCGAGACTATTGCGGCTTAAGCAGTCTTTAACCAACTTGCAAGGAATCGTGGCGATTCCTTGCAGTGCCCGTGAAATTCAAGCTCAATGCGCATGCGCATTGAGCGTAAAAGCTCGTGCACATCAGTTCCCTCAGCCGGCTGCTTTAACACCCTCTCCCCGCTCCGCCCCCTCCCCTGCCCGCCGTGTCGCATTTCTCCTCCCCCCTCCCCTTCCCATGTGCTCCCACATATACCCTCTCCCCGCTCCGCCCCCTCCCCTGCCCGCCGTGTCGCATTTCTCCTCCCCCCTCCCCTTCCCATGTGCTCCCACATATACACAAATTATACACACGATTATTGCTGTAATTATATGTAATTGTTATGCAATTCCCTGCTAAATACAAGAATATTGCTGTAACTGTATGTAATTGTTGTATAATCATGCCGGTTTTTATTTGTATGGTTTAGCTACATGTCAATACTTTATGCAGGAGCCACGGGCTAACCTGCACATCTGCACTCTTTTTAGCCTGTTCTTGTGCCTAATGTTTCTATATGCACTTGGATTGCTGCCTCCTCTCCTGGTACACGCCCAGCACACACAGCTAGCTCAGGTTCCCCTGTTCCCGCCCCCCCACACGTCACGCCCTTTTCCCGCCCACCCCAGTCCCAGCCACTCCCCTCAAAGTACTTTTAACCTCCCACTGTTGCCGGCGTTTCCATGGCAACTTGGATTCACTCCACGACAGACCCCGCTTAAGGTACGTGTTCCGTCTCTGCTCCCGATCACGAGATCGCTCCATGACACGATTATGTGTTCGCTAACTAGCCCCCTTTCCGCCTCCTGAATTACTCTCGATCCCCGGCCGATCACTCACGGATCGACGCCTTTACCACATCAGACAGGATTGCCTTGCAATTACGAACCTGTCCAACGGAACCGGAGCCTCAGCCTCCGCCAATACTGGTTTTCCCTTGCCTCCTCCCAGGTGAGCCTTTCCTTCCCCTTGCCCCGTCATGCCTCCTGCTCCGGTCGCAGAGCATATCTGTAACCCGTGCCGTTTTCCTCCCTCCCAGATTCATTTCTAGCCTGCCGATCCAAGCTGGATAACTGCGCAGACTCACATCCAATGGATCTCCCCTGGATCGGACCACTCTGTCCACTAGATTCTTTCCTTTCTCCCCCCCCCCGACTTAGAACGACCAGGTGAGCCTTAACTTCCCCTTGCCCCGTCATGCCTCCTGCTCCGGTCGCGGAGCACATCTGTAACCCATGCCGTTTTCCTCCCTCCCAGATTCATTTCCTCCCTGCCGATCCACACTGGATAACTGCGCAGACTCACATCCAACGGATCCCCCTTGGATTGGACCACTCTTTCCACTCGATTATTCCCTTTCTCCCTCCCGACTTCGAACGACCAGGTGAGCCTAACTCGACCGGGTACCCACACCTGTTGACCAGCCCGATCCTCGCTGGCCACCTAGCACGCTCCCCACGCAGCCCAACTCATGACATGCGCTCCATTCCCCCTCCCACGTCAGTCCTCCCTCGCGCAGCCCCCTGCTGCTCTCCCGACATACCCAACACCTCATTGATCATTGCGCTGCTCCCTAGCTATTACCCCTACGCAACCTTCCTTGATTTCCCACTCACCCACGCAACGCCACTCACCCACGCAACGCCACTCACCCACGCAACGCCACTCACCCACGCAACGCCACTCAGCCACGCAACGCCACTCAGCCACGCAACGCCACTCAGCCACGCAACGCCACTCAGCCACGCAACGCCACTCACACACGCAACGCCACTCACACACGCAACGCCACTCACACAAACAACGCCACTCATCCTCGCAACGCCTCTCATCCACGCAACGCCACTCATCCACGCAACGCCACTCATCCATGCAACGCCACTCATCCACGCAACGCCACTCATCCATTTGCAAAACGAAAAATGTTAAACTCTTCTATTGCGATACCTATTGCATTTTCAATGCTTGTTTAATTTTATGAACGATTTTAATCAGATTTTCATGTTTCTATTTTATATGTACTGATTGTGAGGAATTATTGCTATGCTTTCTTGTTACTTTTTAGTATTTTGATTAAATGCATTTGTGTCATTGATTAAATTAATTTTTTCTCTATATATATAGTTCATTGTTTCTGTTAAGTCCTCGACGCTGTACTGTTTTAATCTCTGTAATTGCCTAGGAAAGATTTTTTCATATATGTATATTTCCTGTCCTAGGAATTGAACTACTTAGATTACAGGGGGCCTTTGATAATCACTAGGACATATGAACAGACACATGAAATGAATTCCATATGGAACAATCCAAGCATGATGTGATCATTATATTGCACTTTTTCTTTTGCTCTCATTTATGTTTTTGTGGTTTTTATGTACTAGCATGACCTCGATGAGGCTGTGATTTGTGCTTGTTTCAATTTGTAAACAAAAAAACTAGCATTGTTTTTAATAAATTCATATATATTTTGTATACATCTTTATAGTAATTAGTCTTTGTATTATAATTGCCTAAGAGGGTCCTTTTTCTAAAGAGTGTATGTGAGGATTGTGTGAGTCTGCCCTATTGGATTGTGACACGTCTAGGTGTAAAATATACGTTGAAACCCTTTTGGTAATCCCAAGAGAACTTTGACTTTTTAGTTATCTGTGGTACCCCTTCTCTTGGGCCGTGGGGCGCTCCCTGTTTGACAAATATGACAGTAAACACTACCTCATTCCAGCAGTGAGACCCAAAAACAGCTGGGCCGATGCACCCCTGTTCTGACCAAAATCACTGCTTTTCCAGCTCTGAGACACCGGCCGCCCCAGTCACATTCACCCCCTGCCAATGCACTGTGAGTCTGACCTGGAATATCACTTATTGGTCTAGTACTGGGATCCCTTCCACTCTCCACACACAGCTCTGCTGAGCCTTAACGCCTCTTACTATTCCAATACCGAAAACATGTCGCCTGAAAAACAAGCATTGGCAAAGCCAATACGTCTCACTTATGCAAGAGCTATATGGAGTGTTATGGAGTGGCGTGGAGTGATGTACAGTAGAGTTGAGAGGAGTAAAGTGAAGTGTTGTGCAAGTAGCGTACAGTGTTCTGGAGTGTCGTTGAGGGAGTAGAGTGTCGTAGAGTGGAAAGGAGTAGAGTTGAGGGGCGCAGAGTGGAGCACTTGTCAGAGTTGAGTAGAGTGTCGTAGTGTGGAGTGGCATAGAGTGTCGTGGATTAGTATAGGGCAGAGTAGAATGGCATAGAGAGTGTTGCATAGAGTGTTGTAGAGTAGAGTGGCGTACAACAGATTAGATTGTCATAGAGTGGAGTGGAATAGTGTGTCAAAGAAAAGAGTGGCGTGGAGTGGCATAGTGGGAGTTGCGTAGAGCATCGTAGAGTGGACTATTGTCATAGAATAGCATAGAGTAGATTAGAATGCTATAAAGTTAAGTGGCATAGAGTGGAATAGAGTGTCAGTGGAGCAGAGTTTAATGGAGTAGAGCATCATAGAGTCGTGTATTGTGGAGTGGAGTGTCGTAGAGTGTAGTGTAGTAGAGTGGTCTAGAGTGAAGTGGTGGAAAGTACACTGGTGCAGATTAGATTGGCGAACAGTGCATTGGTTTTGAGTAAAATGGAATAGAGCGGATTGGCATAGAGTGCAGTGGCGTAGAGTGGTGCAGAGTAGATTGCAGTGGCTTAGAGTGCAATGGCCTAGAGTGGAGTGGCGCAGAGTAGAGTGGTGCAGAGCGTAGTAGAGTACAGTGGTGCACGTTAAAATAGAGTGGCCTAGAGTGCAGTGACATAGAGTGCAGTGGTGTAGAGTGATGCAGCGTGCAGTGTCACAGAGTAGAATGTTGTAGAGTATAGTGCGTAAAGTGCAGCGGTGCAAAGTAGTTGGTGTAGGTGCAGTGGAGTAGAGTGCAGTGGTTTAGAGTACAGTGCCATGGCTTAGACTGTAGTGACATAGAGTAGGAGTATTATGTGTTAGATTTAACTGGCTTTTGGAAATCGGTAAATTATGTGCTTATGTTGAACTATTGAACATATACTTTATCCTGAACTATGCACCTTAGCCCTACCCTGCTATATGTAAATGTTTTATGTGTGTTTTTTTTAAAATAAATGCTTTATGTACTTTTATGGCTGTTTTTAACTTACTGAATGAAGTTTTGAACTGAACTGAGTGGAGTAGAGTGACGTAGAGTGCAGTGGCATAGAGTGCAATGTCATAGATTGCAGTGGAGTATAGTAGAGTGTTTCAGAGTAGAGTGGAGTGGTGCAGGGTAGGGTATAGTAGTGCAGGGTAGACGTTAGTGGCATATAGTATAGTGGTGTAAAGTAGAGTGGCACAGCGTTGACTGCAGTGGTGTAGAGTGGAGTGGCGTAGAGAGGAGTAGCGTGATGTAGAATGCAGTGGCATAGAGTGCAGTGGAGTAGAGTAGATTGTTTTAGAGTAGAGTGGAGTGCGTAGAGTATAGTAGGGCAGGGTAGAGCACAGTGGCATAGAGAACAGTGGTTTAGAGTAGAGTGGCACAGCATTGATTTTAGTGGCATAGACTGCAGTGGCATATAGTAGATTGTTTCAGATTATAGTGAAGAGGCGTAGAGTACAGTGGTATAGAGAAGAGTGTCGTAGAGTGCAGTGGTGCAGAGTAGATTAGATTGCCTTGGCATAAAGTACAGCGGCGTAGAGTGCAGCGATGCAGAGTAGAGTGGCATAGAGTATTTTGCGTCGAGTTCAATGGTGGAGACAGCAGTCTTGTAGAGTAGAGTGACTTAGCGTGAAGTGGCATACAGTAGATTGTTTCAGAATAGAGTGATGTGGTGTTTAGTAGAGCGGTGCAGGGTAGAGCGAAGTGGTGCAGGGTAGAGTGGAGTGGTATAGAGTAGTGGTGTAGAGTGCATTGGCGTAGAGTGTAGTGGTAGAGAGTGTAGTGGTAGAGAGTGTAGTGGTGTAGGGTGCAATATCCAGTGGTGCACAGTTGATTAGAGTGGTGTGGATTGCATTAGTGTAGAGTGCAGTAGAGTGGCGTAAAATGGTGCAGAGTAGAGTGCAGTGGCATAGAGTAAAGTAGCGCAGAGTAGAGTGGCGCAGAGCAGAGGGCATTGAGTAGAGTGGGATAGAGTTCAGTGGCAGAGGAATGAACTGCTGCAGAGTAGAGTGGCGTAGAGTTCATTGGTGTAGAATACAGTAACTTAGAGTGGTGCAGAGTAAAATGAGACCATGCAATGGTGTATAGTGGCGTAGAGTGCAGTGTTGTAGAATAGAGTATAGTGGCATACAGGTCAGTTGTGCATATTAGATTGATATAGATTGCTGTGGCATAGAGTGTATTGGTTTTGAGTAAAGTGGCCTGGAGAGCATTGGTGTAAAGTGCAGTGGCATAGAGTGCAGCGGTATAAAATTGTGTGGCATCGTGCTGAGTGGCGTAGTGTGGATTGGTGCAGAGTGGATTAGAGTGATGTAGCCTGCAGTGGCATAGAGTAGATTGTTTCAGAGTAGAGTGAAGTGGCATAGAGTACAGTGGTATAGAGAAGAGTGTCGTAGAGTGCAGTGGTGCAGAGTGGATTAGATTGCCTTGGCATACAGTACAGGGGCGTAGAGTGCAGCTATGCAGAGTACAGTGGCATCGAGTAGATTGTGTAGAGTTCAGTGGTGGAGACAGCAGTGTTGTAGAGTAGAGTGCCGTAGCGTGAAGTGGCATATACTGGAGTGGTGCAGAGTTGAGTGGAATGGTGCAGGGTAGAGTGCAGTTGCATAAGAGTGGAGTGATGCAGAGAGCGTGGTGTAGAGTGCAGTGGCTTAGAGTTGAATGGTGCAGTGACGCAGAGTGCAGTGGCATAGAGTGCAGTAGAGTGGCATAGAGTGCCATGGTGTACAGTGCAGTGGCTTAGAGTGCAGTCATGCAGAGTAGGGTGTCGTAGACTGCAGTGTCAAAGAGTTCAGTAATCCTAGAGGGCAGTGGCATAGAGTGCAATAGAGTAGCATAGAGTGCAGTGGGGTAGAGTGCAGTAGAGTGGCATAGAGTGCCATGGTGTACAGTGCAGTGGCTTAGAGTGCAGTCATGTAGAGTAGAGTGTCCTAGACATGCAGTGTCAAAGAGTTCAGTAATGCTAGAGTGCAGTGGCATAGAGTGGTACAGAGTAGTGTGCTGCAGAGAGCAGTGACGTACAGTACAGGGGTGCAGAGTAGAATAGAGTGGTGCAGAGTGCCGTTATAGAATGAAATGGTGTAGAGTGACATAGTGTGCAGTGGCGCAGACCGCAGTGGCATAGAGTACAATGTTGTAGAGTACAGTGGCATAAAGTACAGTGGTGCAAAGTAGTTGGTATAGGTGCAGGGGTGTAGGGTGCATTGTTTTTGAGTAAAGTGGTGTGGAGTGAATTGGCGTAGAGTCCCGTGGTTTAGCATAGAATGGAGTAGGGAAGTGTAGTGTGGCGCTGTGTAGACTGCAGTCACATAGAGTGTAGTGGTGCAGAGTAGTGTAGAGTGTAGGGGCGTAGAGTGCAGCAGCATAGAGTGCAGTGGCATAGAGTAGATTGTGTGGTGGAGTGGTGAGGGTAGAGTATAGTCACCAGGGTAGAGTGTGGTGGCATGGAGTAGTCGCGTAGAGCGAAGTGGCATTGAAGAGTGCCATTGAGTCTAGTGGGGCAGTGTTGAGTGCAGTGGCGTAGAGTGGAGTGGCACAGGTTGGAGTAGAGTGGCGTAAAGTGCAGTGGCATAGTGTAGATTGTTTCAGAGCAGAGTGAAGTGGCGTAGAGTGGAGTGGTGTAGAGGGGAGTGGTGCAGGGAAGAGTGGAGTGGTATAGAATAGTGGCGTAGAGTGCACTGACGTAGAGTGCAGTGTTGCAGAGTGGGGTGGAGTAGTGTAGAGTGCAGTTTGTTGGAAGGATTACATTTGTAAAGCCATGAACATATATACTGTAGACTTCCTCTTTCTTTCTTGTACAGCATCACAATGATTTACAACAGAAAACAACTCAGAAGGAACTTATGTCTGACTTCCTATCCAGATGGGTCACAGGTGCTCCTGTGCTTTGGGCAATAGTCCCTGAACAAATGCAACGCCAAAAACGTCTTCAGCATTTTCAGCAGCATTAGCAACACTGGAGTAAGAATCAAACATATCTTTCAAACGATCTGGATAATCAGCAAAGGTTTGCCCTTTGTTCGTGTAAAAATCTGGGCAGCGACATCATTTTGAAAAGAGCCGCGCGACCCAGTGGCGACAAAGGCAACTGACGCCATCGTGCAACGTCAAGCTTGAGTCGGTGAAGAGGGGTTAGCAAATTGCGTTCATAGCGAACTGCGGGGTCCAGAGAAATATACATCCCCAAGTATTTAAAGCCAGCGTCAGCAACTTGAATTGGGAATCTACGAGGCAGTGGAGGAAGATCACCGGACAAGACGTAGACGCATGATTTAGTCCAATTAATAATGAGACCCGAGTTCTTCCCGAAGGAGGTCAGAACATCAAAAAGCACATTAAGGGATTTCTGAGGGGATGTAAGGTATAGGAGGATGTCATCCGCGTACAGCGAGATGCGATCCTCAAAGTCGGGAGTCCACCGAATGCCGTTCATTGAAGGCTCACAATGGAGCCACTCCGCCAATGGCTCCAAAGCAAGGGCAAAAAGCAACGGGGACAGCGGACAACCTTGCCGCGTGCCTTGCCCGAGTGTAAAAATACCGGAGACCTTCCCGTTAACAACCACCTGGGCGAGGGGCTGTTCATAAAGAAGCTTCACCCAGGCGATGAATGTCTGACCAAACCCGAATTTCGAAAGGGCCGCCCACAGATAAGGCCATTCTATACTGTCAAAAGCCATAGTAGCGTCCAAAGAGGCCAAAATGGCCGGCTCAGTAAGAGTCTCAGCTCTCGCGAGAACTCCGTGAAGTCTCCGAAGATTAAGGGCGGTGTTCCGATGTGGAATAAAGCCGGATTGATCCGGATGGATCAAGTCGCTAATCACCGTAATCAACCGATTAGCTAGCAATTTGGCCAGTATTTTGGGTTCGGCATTGAGTAATGAAATGGGCCTATACGAGGAGCAGCGATCACGCGGCTTACCCTCCTTGTGGATTACAACGATGGTAGCGAGTCGCTGATCAAAGGGGAGGGAACCAGAATTGAAAGCCTCAAGAAACATACTCCTCAAGTAGGGTGCCATTTTGTCGGGTCCCAACTTATATAATTCAATGGGCAAACCATTGGGACCCATTGCCTTGCCAGAACGAAGGGAACGTATGGCAACAGCGACTTCATCTATCGTAAAAAGGCGCATCCAGTAGGTCTCTATCATCATCAGAAAGGCGAGGTAGTGCAATATCTCGCAACAACAATCGGGAATCCTCCTCATCCCTATCACTGACCGAGGCGTACACAGTTCGGAAATGGTCCACAAAGCACTCAACAATACCAGCTGGGTCAGTAACACACTCACCATCCGGCCTTACAATCACAGGGACGACACGATTAACTCTCTCTTTCTTGTCCAGCCACGCAATCAGTTTACCAGCCTTGTCGCCCAAATCATACATCCTGCCCTGTTGCTCTCTATTCATCGCTTTTGCCGCGTCAGTCACAAGGGCTCTATAATCAGCTTGCTTCAGACTGAGGGAATGCAATTTAGAACGAGTAACATCACCTTCAAGATCACTCTCAAGCACAGTTATGTCGGTTTCAAGGTGTACAAGTTCCTCACATTTAGCCTTCTTAGAAGCAGCAATTAAAGACAAAGAATGTCCACGTATGACCGTCTTGAAGGCCTCCCACAGTGAAATAGAAGAAGAAACAGAGCCCTCATTTTCATCGAAGTAATGGTCAATAGATTTCAGCAGTTCAAAGCGGGTTTTAGGATTGCGGAGATACCAGGGATTTATAGGAGCCACTCTACCCTCGCCACCCACTCCAGCCTCAACACAAAGCCACAGGGGGGAGTGATCAGAAATACCCCTGGGAAGATGACGAATCTCTCTGATAGAGGAGGATTGCGCTGCTGGCATTAGGAAATAATCTAACCTGGAGAGACTACCATGGGCCCCGGAATATAAGGTGTATTGTAGCTGCGTAGGGTGCATCAACCTCCAACTATCTAGAAGGCCAAAGGTTTCCAGCAGGTCAGCCAGCCACAGTTGAGACCTAGCTAGATCCCTAGGAGGGTAGCGATCCAAAGTGCCAGAGACCACGGAGTTAAAGTCCCCACCCAGGATCAGAAGACCCTCGGGAAGCCCCAGTAAGAGCCGCCCCAGGTCAGCAAAGGTCGACGCCTGCAGGCCCGGAGGGACGTACATTGTGAGTATGGAAAGTGTCTTACCCTCCCATCTACCAGTGAGCGCAGCGTAGCGCCCCCTGTTGTCGAGTATTACCTCATCAATTTCAAGGGGGAGAGAGGACCGGATTAGAATACCCACCCCTCTAGAGCCCGAAGTGAATCCAGAGTGAGCGACCAGTCGGTAGCCACGTCTATTCATAGCCTGGCACGCATTACCAATTAAATGCGTTTCTTGCAAAAGAATAATATCGGGGGAATGACGTCTAAGGAACTGCAGCACAACCCCTTGTTTTATCCTGTCTCCCAAACCATTGACATTCCAGGACAGCAGTCTCAACTCACCACCCCCCATCCCCGGGAAGGAAACAGAGCACACCCCTCATAGGACCCAATGATCGACATGGACGAGAAAACAATACGATGCCTTGTGAACAAAAACAAACACACGAACACCCCCCCACCACCCCCCAACTTAAGCCCGTTACAACGCCCCCCACCCTGCACCCCTGCGTACGACTCAAAAGCCACCCCAACTTGCAGTGTGCCTGTCGCCCAATCAGAAAACTAACCTACACAAAGAACCCAGGAGGAGGAAGAGTCCCCTTACAACCCCGCCACCCTCGGGCAAACCTAAAATAGAAAGAAAGAACAATTATCCAAATTCAGCTGACAAACAGATGGAAAGTTCAGACGTCGGGAACCACAATGTCACTCTTGCTCCGGCGAGCCACCGTCGGCGCCACCGGGGTGCTCAGTTCGGTCATCTCTTTTTGGCAAGGAATCAAGCCAGTCACTGACATTGTCCGGACGGTCAAAGAAAAACGTTCGTTCCTCATATTCGATCCGAAGTCTGGCTGGAAACAACATAGCATACTTTAGGTCCAAATCGCGGAGCCGTCGCTTCACTCCCTGAAACCCCATTCTCTGCCGCTGAACCTGCGGAGTAAAGTCGGGGTAGAAGTTCACAAAGGCGTTTTCAAATTTCACAGGGCCGCTCTCTCGAGAAGCTCGTAGGATAGCGTCCCTATCCCGAAAGTGGAAAAGTTTGGCAATAATGGGTCTCGGGGAGGCACCCGGCTTCAGCTTCCCGCCAGGAGATCGATGGGCCCGTTCAACCGCGAAGAATATACTGAGACCGGCGGGGGCAAGGTGATTCAGGACCAGGTCTTCCACCAAGAGGTCGGTGGCAGTACCCTCGGGATTTTCCGGAACACCTATGATGCGTACATTATTGCGCCGGGCCCTATTTTCAGAATCCTCAAGACGACGGGCCATCAAGTCCTGTGAAGAACGCAAGTTGCCGACCTCAGTCTGTATGTCCGTGACATCAGCAGTCAGGCTGGAGGTCTTCAAATCCAACGCCTTGACCCTCTCATTGGTCTTCGCCAGGTCCGCTCTAATCAGCGTGACATCGACAGCCACCGTATCAATCTTGGAGGCGAGGGCCTCATATTGTTGTCCGATGGAGGCCTTCATACTGGTGATAGCGCTCATGGCGTCCTGAAGCGATACCTCCGTAGGCGCAGCAGGATCCACCATTGGGTCTTCAGGAGTATGGCCAGTGCCACAGGGGGATCCCTTAGGATGGGTGTGGCGATCCATCACATTGGTTTGAGTTTGTCCCCCTCGGAGAGGCGTTTTTGTCTTGCGCTTCTCGGTGTCCGGTCTGGTGGTCATATTGGAAATGGTGCCCCGGAGGGGCCCTCGAGACCTGGTGAAAATGGCCGATCTCAATGAAGCCAAAAGTATACGAAAGTGGGCCAAATTGACGAAAATGCCAACAGGGCTGGAGGCCAAACGCTCACGGAAGAAGGCACTCAGCAGTAGAGCGAAAGCAAGCCGGATCCGGGGTAGATCTGAGAGAACGCCAGTCAATCAGGACCCGGAGTAGGAAATTGAAACTGAAAGTTGAAGTGAGGCCGCCTGGGGGAAGACCCCTCTGGCCGTTGTTGTTCAACTACTCCTCGGCCTGAAGATCAGCAGAGCCCCCAGCCCCGTCCCGGGGCAGGCCGTAAAAGTTCGAGTCGATATAAAAGCGGTTCCCGACATCCGATTTCAATTTCGAAAAGAATGTTAAGGTCAGCCAAAGGTCGCCTTCAAAATCCCATCTTCAGAATCAGGATATAGTCAGGATATTTGCGAAGGGCGGCGCGGGTCTCGGGAGCTCTGTGCTCACGCGACCATCTTGGATGCCCGCGAAGCTCCTCCTCTTAAGACAGACTTAAGACAGGATTTTGTCTTAAGTCTGTCTTAAGACAAACTTAAGACAAAATCCTAACCTGTGAATTCCAAAAGTAGTAAGTTTAGGATTTTGTCTTAAGTTAGTTCTGTGAATCGGCCCGTAGTCTTTTCTAATACGTAGTATTCATTGCAGCGTTGTGATTGGCTTAGGAGAACCTGTGTGCTTCCTGTTCTGTTCTGTTCTGGCCGGGAGAGATGACGTGGGAGGGACCCTCTTACCCCCTGGCAAACCCCAATCCGTGCCAGCCACCACTGTGGGTTTATTAACAAAAGAAATATATATTATCTGTAAATTCCCACATTTGCGATGTGATGGCAGTGAAAGTTTTAGACACACTCATAGTCTGGTAATATGCCAAACCCAGCCTCTTCAACATTCATTATGCATTTTGAGTTTTATCATCATTCGCACCTCATCAAATGTTCTCTTTAGTTTTCACAGGTAAGCATTAAAATTATTAAGTTTCTGTGCAATACCAATCTTCTCGGTTACTAAACATAAGTGTTTTTTTCCAGGGAAGAATCTTGTCTTGATCACACTCTATTGGAAGTAATGCCCTAGAAAGTTCTTAATCACAGTACTTAGGTCTGGAATTGTTCTCTTAATTAGCTAAAGTTTCTCAAGAGTAAATGTTCACACCAGAATCATGAAGCAGTTAGTTCTTTATTCCCTTTAAATCTTGAAGTCCTACGTAATTGCTTAATTACGCTATCACATTTGTGAGGTTAGACTGTGCCCTGCTACGTAAACGTTCTTTGGTTTCACACAGTAAGCAAGAGAAACTAGTTACTTATCCCTTCTTCCTTTTTTTTCTCTATGTATCAGATCTCCACTCGACTTAACCAGGTGGGAGCGCAAGCCGCAAAGTTGTCGCACCTTGGATCATCAGTTTCCTTCACGTAAGTTGTGGATGCAGGCACCTGAAGATACACCGTCTTGCTTAGAGAAGGGCGTAGCGCTCAATGTATGGTTTTTATAACCTCGATCCTCAAAATGGCCTCTGAGATCTAGAAATCTTGCACTGCCATTTTTAGAATTTTCCTTTCATTGAATGCTACTGCAGGCCTGGTATGAAGGGCACTTCCTACACATTTCAAAGCACTCCTGGTGGCCTGCCCTATTCATGGCTTCTCCTTTCTTTACTTGGGTCAGATCATGGCCAAATGTTACATATACCAGCAATATAATGAATACATAGAGTGCTGCATGTTGTCTTATTGCACATAAACTTATATTCAGCTCCTTGTGGCTTGCTCTACATTAGTCTTTTTTATTTCTAGTCAACCTTATTGATGTGTGCAGTAAATGTTGAGAAACCAACCTTTGACTTCACACTCCCACCTGTTCTGAACCAACAAGCCCAGAGGCAGAATTGCCATTATGTACAAGGACACTATCTGCTGTGCAACCTCCCCAGAAGACTTGCCCCACTAATGAATATAGCACGTTACAACGCGTGCTTTTACTACGCAGTATGTTACAACGAGGTCGTTACAACAACCGCGTTGTTACAATGCGATGCCATTACTACGCAAGTCATTACATTGACTTGCAATAGATGGCGCCGTAACATTAGGAATGTATAATTTAGTATTCCAACTCCAGCTTACACAACAGTAGGGATGGTGTTGGAATAGTAAATTATACTATTCCTTATGTTAGAGCACCATCTACTGCAAGTCGATGTAATGACTTGCGTAGGCATCGCGTTATAACAACGCGGTCGTTGTAACGACCGCGTTGTGAAGGCATCGAAGTCTAATGACTGCGATGTAAAGGTTTTTTCCCCCACTAATGGAAAACCTCAACTTCCAATTACGCACTGACGGGACAAGCACCATCTGAGGCACCCTCGCCTACAGACCACCAAGACCACATCCCAGCTTCTGCAACGCAATCCCCTACTTCATCGCCCCGATCGCCATTGACTATGAATACTATATCTTCCTAAGAGACCTCAGCTTCAACCTCGATGACCCAAGCGACACTAACACAACTGACCTCCTGGAAAGCATGAACAACATCAGCCTCGAGCAGCTAGTCACAGACCCCACCGACATAGCAGGACACACTCTGGACCCCATCATTACTGACAGCAACAGAGTCAGGTACATCCACATCACACAACGCACCTGGACCGACCACTTCAGTGCCCATTTCACCATCTCCGGACCCAACAATTCTGGCACAGTGCCACCCAGCTCCAAATGCAGAAACTGAAAGGGGATACCAGAAGGTCAGTGGAACAATGTTCTCAGCTCCCATCTCCCTGAAACAACACCTGAACCAGAGTTGGCAGCAAAAAACCTCTCCCACTGCATTACAGAATGCACCGACAGAATTGCCCCGCCAAGCAAGCAAAATCCAAAAGACCCACCAAACGACCCAGCTGGTACACAGAGGAGCTGAAATCGACCAAGGGCAATTGCCGGCAACTCGAGAGGAAGTGATGAACTGCAAAAAGAGAGAAGACCGCACCACCTACAAAACAGCACTCAACTAGTACCACCACCTCCTGAGGGAAACAAAGAAGAGTACCCTAGCAAACCACATTGAAGCAAGTGCAAACCACAGCAAATACCTCTTCGCCATCGTTAAGGAATTTTGCAATCCCTTAGCCACCGAGAACGACATTCCACCCGCACAAGAACTGTGTAACACCCTGGCAGACTTCTTCAGTGACAAGATCTCAGCCATCTACTAAAACATCGAACCTCAACCCCAGCTGCTGACAGCAGCAACCTGCTCACAGCCACGAACCCAAATACTGGCTCACCCACTGGGACCTTTTCACCGCCCAGGACACAATCGCCACCATGAACTCTGTACACTCAGAAGCAACTGAAGACCCCTGTCCCCACCACGCTTTCAACCTCTGAAGCAAGACACTCTGCAATGAGCTTAGAAAAGTGATGAACACCTACATCGGCCTCCTTCCCGGATCACTGGAAACACTAGTAAAAGTGATGGTCCGCCTGAAGAAATCGTCCGCGAACCCATCTGAACCAAAGAGCTACAGGCCCATCTCGCTGCTCCCCTTTCCAGCAAAGGTCCTCGAGAAAGCCATCAACAAGCAACTTACAGAACACCCGGAACACAACAACCTCTTGGACCCCTCCCAATCTGTTTTTCGAGTCAACCACAGCACAGACAGCCTTAATCGCAACCACCGATGACATCAAAGCCCTCCTGGACCATGGAGAGACTGCAGCCCTCATCCTCCTGGATCTAACAGCCATCTTTGACACCATCTCCCACCACATCCTGATCAACAGACTCCACCACATCAGTATCCAGGGAGACGCCCTCAAATGGATTTTCTCTTTCCTCACAGGAAGAACTCAAATAAACTGACTACTATTTTTCAGATTAGAGCTAAAGAAGATCATCTGCGGCGTCCCCCAAGGATTGTCCCTCAGCCCCACCCTCTTCAACACCTATATGACCCACCTGGCCAGCATCTTCGATCACACAAACTCAACATTTTCTCAGTTGCCGACAACACTCAGAAGACCCCTCCACCACCAGTACCAACTTCCTCAGATGTTTGCAAAATGTCGCTGACTTGATGGACAACTGTCCCAAACTCAACACGGACAAGACGGAAGTCCTGGAATGGCACACAGTGGCGCAGGGAACTCGGACTACTCCCCACCCTGACAGACCACGCCGGCATCCTTTATATCATCTTAGACAGCAAGCTGTCTATGAAGAAACAGGCCAACACAGTCTCATCCACCTGCTTCCACACCTCACGCATGCTCCGCAAGATCTTCAGGTGGCTCTTAGTCAACTTTGAAAACAAGGAGAGGGGCCCTTTTGATCCGAAGGGATGGAGCGCCCGAAAACAGTTTTAGTGAAAAAAGAATTTACCCTTGGGATTTCTAAATTGTAGAAACACAATCGTACCTCACATTCACACGTCAACTTATGGGACAACTCCAAAGGTCAAAATCATATAAGAATGTTCAAAATTTATTTTTTAACACAGCATATGTAATATAAAAAATGATCAAAAGATCACAGACAAGCGAATTGAATACACATTAAAAGCTCAATGTTTTGTGTTGTAAACACAATAATAAAACAATAATAACACAATAAAACATACATATAATAGCAGCAAGTTCAACAAAGTGCTACCATTTTTTTTTATAAAAAGAATGTATGTATCCAATAGGCAGAATACTTGTAAGATACCTGTCTCTGTTCGTCTCTTGTGATCAGCCCTAATATTGAGGAGATACAGACCAGACCAACAATAAGAATTCAGGCAGAGTCTTCCTACATTAGGCAAAATATAAGGTAAGCGAAAAAGGAAATAAAATAGAAAAAGATGGAATAGATCCCAGGTGAAATGCACGTAGTGGGCATACATATATATATGGTGATATACATCAACATAATATGGTTGTGAATGTTTATATATCTTTTAGGTGAAGCTACTACTATGGGTCAGCTCAACCAATGAATATAGAACATCATCAGTGAGAGGAGCTCTTTTAACAACCAAAACAGAAAAGAATAATCTACACGAGATTAAAAATAAGGTGAGATCAAATCCCACAGGACAGGTGGATGTCTAGCATAGAATCTCATAAGTAAGAGTATACCCACTGCTAGGGAAAGAATTCATATAGTAATATTGATTTATTAATATCTTATAAGATTCAAATGAACCTAATAAACAAACAGATTACCGTAAACACTTGAAACTGCGAGGACAAGATATTTGGAGCTGTCCATAAAACATAGTTCAAGGTAAATACATGAACCATCACTGTGTATGTGAGGATAGCAGGACATCTTACTATAGGACAAGATATTTGGAACTGTCCATAAAACACAGTATTAAGGCAAATATAAGCGTAATTTCCTGATATGTGAGAACAGAAGGATGCATAGGGATATCATAGAGAGTGTACTTTGTATACGACATTTCCAATGTGTTTTGTTAGAAAATAACAAGAGAATTCAGTATAGATGAGACTGTGTGCTGGTTATATATGTCTGCTTGAATGGATAAGGGCCAATACGATCAATTTGGGACATCTTCAAACGCAAATGAAATGAGAATGATGTGGGTCCCATATGGGAAAGGTTTAAGTAAGATAAATAATTGAAGGCATCTTTCTACATTGCGGGAGGAAGGGTGTGACATTGTGAATAGGTGGGTAAGTTGTTTTGTATTAGAAGCACAATAATTTATGTTTATTTTTTGTAATATATTGTGTTTTTTGTTACATACAATTGTGGAATACATGGTGGAAGGACTCTTTTATTCTATTGTCCTGAAGAATGTGGAAAGAAACTGCTAACTCTACCGAAACGCTTCGACGCCAATATACAAGTTAAATCTGTAAACAGGGCAATGCGTAAAAGGACAGAGTCTTTGTCCTGAGCTATGCCTTTAGTTATGTACAGATTAACGCAATAATGGTGCATTTTTGTGGCCTGGTGTAGGTTCCTTCCACAATAGTCTATGGTAGCACTTTGTTGAACTTGCTGCTATTATATGTATGTTTTTATTGTGTTATTATTGTTTTATTATTGTGTTTACAACTCAAAACATTGAGCTTTTAATGTGTATTCAATTCGCTTGACTGTGATCTTTTGATCATTTTTTTATATTACATATGCTGTGTTAAAAAATAAGTTTTCATACATTTTTATATAATTTTGACCTTTGGAGTTGTCCCATAAGTTGACGTGTGAATGTGAGGTACGATTGTGTTTCTACAATTTAGAAATCCCAAGGGTAAATTCTTTTTTCACTAAAACTGGTTCTTAGTCAACACCAGAAGGACCATCACCCAGGCCCTCGTTACCAGCAGACTGGACTACAGGAACACACTCTACGTAGGAATCACTGCACGTGACAATACAAAACTCGGCAGCAAGACTCATCCTCGCCCTCTTCAAAAGGACCCACATCACACCCCATCTAAGAAATCTACACTAGCTCCCAATCCAGAAGAGATGCCAGTTCAAGATGCTGACCAACGCATACAAAGCCCTTCCTGAATACATCAACAAATGCCTGACTTTGCACCAGCTGACAAGAAAACCTACAATCAGCTTTCCTCTTCCTCACAGTGAACCACCGAACCCACAGTGGTGGGCGCTCCTTCTGGCACTTGGCAGCCAAGGCTTGGAACAACCTCCTCCTACGCCTCTGGACCACACCTTCAAGCCAGCAATTGAGGAAAAAAACTCCAGACTTGGTTGTTCAAATGAATAAACCATTGGACAGCAGCCAGCTTCTCCAGCGCCTTGAGACCCTCACACGTGACCTGCCGTGCTATATAAATGTTTGATTAATTTATTGATTCTGTGCAGTCACCAAATGGAGTGCAAGAAGTGGGTTTCATGGCCTTCACTGAATAGCAAAGTTTACACACTTGGCAACTTTGGGGAGTCCTGTGTGGGTGGCCTGGTGATCATGATGGGGCAAGGGCAAAACACAAATATATAATTTTTCATAAACATTAACAGGCTTTCAGTGGAAATCACATGCCATCATCAAATAAAGGGAGAACACAGGTGCTGGAGTCTGAGCTCAAGAGAAATAAAGAAGACACCCTACATTGTTACAAGCATGTCAGCTTTTTTGTGCCTGAGCAAGCTGACCAACCTTTTCTCATCTCAGGAGCCAGGAGGTAGAAAGAGATGCTTGAAATATCATAAACAGGTTAGCATGAGCAAGGAAACATGGCAGCAGTGTTTACAGTTACCCTAAGGCAACAATTTACAGTGAACAACCACCTGCTACTAAACAAAATAATGAATGATGTACTTATAAGGCACACTGTCACTCCAAGGGCGCATCCTGGCACTGAATCGCAATCAAGCGGCTGCCATTTTGTATTCTGAAGCTCACACAATTTTGCTAAAATCAGGATTTTAAAAAATCAACATTTTCAGAAAAATGAAAAATTTCAAAAGTCACATTATTAAAAGGAAAGCAATCTATAGTTACAAAAAATAAAACAAAAAACTCAGCTATGGTTGGGAGAAGGTGCTAGTTGGATGCATGGGGTGAAGGTTGTAGAGTTTGGCCGCATACCATGTGGCCAACCGCCCCTGTGCACGGCCAAAGGTTATGTGCAGTGGACAATGAGTGCATAGCAGGTGACTGCAAACATTTATAAGAAATGAAGTTAAAAAATACAGTTGAAAGTTAGTGATGCTTCAGTGAAAACATGCCAAAAAAGACCAATAAATCTACATGAAGCTGTCCAAAAATGTCGACCACCACTTTGTAGCCATTACTGGACATTATTTCAGCGGTCGCTCACCTTTGCTGTTTTTATTTGGGACCAGTGTACTCACTGATTAAATTGGATGCAGAGTACCACTGAGCCCCATTTTAGAGTTCCCTGCACTATTCCTGCACATCTTTCACCCACATCTACACCACAAGGCCCTATACCCACACTGCACCCGACGGCTTGGGATAAAAAGATCTCCGATAAAGAGCCCCTCATAGGGAGCCCGTCAGGCATTGCAGCGCCGGCCTGACGAGGAGCATGCCCTATGATGAAGCATGACACCCAGCCGGGTGTGTGAGTGGCTAATTTTTCCAATTTGGGAGACACCCTGTTACCACTACAGGGTCAGGGTGGTAGACCGGCCAAGCCTCTTCCTCCTCTTTTCTCCCCTAGCAACAGCATACTGTTTCTGCTTGCTTGATCCCCTAGGGGCACGTATGCTGGACCTTTAAACTCCCCTTGTCCCCCCTTTTTTGTGGAATACTTTTATGACTATGTCAGTGTTCAAATGCCAGTGACACATGTATTGGCTTGACCATTGATGGCTACTTATGGTGTTTCTATTAAACATCTCTTTTGTTTCGCTGCCTTCCACGACGCCGCAGCACTGTTAGCCTTTTGCGTTATTTTGCATAGAATGATACTCTTATGTTCTCATAAATGTCACACTTGCTCCAGAGAGGGCAGTCTCAGCAATTGCTCTGAGATATATTTGTTTACCTGTGGTGTGGTGTGGGGTTGTATGAGAGAGAAGGGAAACTCACTGCAGCCAGAAATGAGATTGGCCCTGATCTGGATAGAGAGGTCTTCCTCTTGAAGATGACCGGGGGCGGGGGGGCAGCATCCGAAACACAGAGCTGAACCTCTGACAGGCAGTTGTATGGGAGTTTATGGCATGACTTACACTGTTTTAGCTGAAAGCAGAGACCTGCTGTTGCTGTCTTCTCTTATTTCTGGTTCACATTGAAGTCATTTCTGATCTGCTACTGTAGGATTCCTGTAAATTAAGTAGATTTGCAAGTTTCTTGACATCTATGCATTCCACTAGAACACAGATCTTGGCAACCCTCTGAGAACTCTCTCTCTGCCTCCAGATGGAAACCTTGCCCCTTTCTTGTCCAGCACCACATGAAGGCCAATGCAGCCAGCTACCTTACAGCGCTACCTCAAATATCCACAAGAGGGCACATAATTACAATAAATAGGCTCCAAACAGTCCTTATTTTTAGGGGCAGAGACAGTCCAAACATTAGAATGTCATTTTGTTAGAGTCTACAATATTATTAGTCTTAAGCTGGTTTCTTTGCCATTCTTTGATCCTCTCCCTAATTTTTTTTCTCCATAACTTGCCCAATCAGAAACCTGGTCACTTGGAGGTATTTCAGTGTGGATGTAGCCCGCATGGAAAATGCTGCATTGAACTCACATGGGCATGGTGCCCTGCAGAGCTGTGCCAGCGCTGACCACTACTCAAGATACACCTCAACCCGCTATGGTGTGATAAGGAGAGAGCATACTCAACGCCTTTGAGTCATGGCCAATCTGCAGAGACAGACAAAACTTTGACACTACTGCTCAGAAGAAAAATGAGCCTACGAAGGAAGCAGGGCGACGACCCAACAGAATTGGGAGCTTGTGAGCTCAGTAAAAAAAAAAAACAGGTGAGCGTGAAAGTGCCAGGGGTGCAAATCAGTAGCATTCAAAGGGACCCTGTGGGATTAACTTCACAATTGAGAGATAGGAATAAAATGCCATATTGTATATTAGAACATTGGAATGCTGGGAGCTCAATTGAAAACAATGGAGTGCTCCGGGCTTATAATGGCTGGTATAAGCCCGGAGCTCTAACATTCCAATGTGTCTTTGTTCACAGCTCTGGCTGTGAACAAAGGCTTCAAGGAGCCTGAGGGGATTCCAATCCCCTCGCGCTCCCTTAAGGCTTTGTTTTATTTGTTAGAACATTCTGCCCTCTAGTGGCAGAATGTTCTAATAGCCTTATAGCCCTTCGTAGCAGGGCTATACTGGCGAATTAAAGTCCCGCTGCTTTGTTAAAGTACCTCGCCTTCGGCTCGGGCCTTTAATGCTGCAGCGGGCCTTTAATAGCCATATAGCCCACTACGGCGGGCTATAAGGCTACAATATTTATGAAGTAAAACAATGAAGTATGAAAGACCAGTGGACACCTTGGCACAACCAATGTGGAAAGTGTGGGGGGGCTCAGATGATGTGTCCACATGAGCGACATAGTAGCTTAGCGACTACAAATCATCTTTAGGGTAGCATCTAAACTTGGAAAGTGTCCCCTTGTCACCCCTCAGATCAACAGTTTGACTTCTGGGCAGGCCAGTGTAACGCAGAGCCAGGCAGTGTTATACATTCATTAACACCTCAATAATTGCACAGTGAAGTGTAGCGATTAGAAATCTTTGTGTTATTAACACATCATTCTAATGACTTTCAGTCCTCAGAGAAAGTTTCAGTCTCTCTCTCTCTCTCTTTCTTACTCTCTCTTACACACTTAATTCTTATTTTTGTATGTTCTGTGAAAGGGATGGGGAGAAGATTCTGGAATTGATTGTGAACCGGCAGTGAGAAACACCCAGAGTTGGATTCTCACTGTAATTGAGAAAGTACAAACAGCCTCAAGTTCTGACATCGGAGGCACGTTTACGTTGTGTTCCTCCTGCTGGCTTCCTAAACCCCTGAGACCAAGGGTACCAAGGGCTATGCCAGTGGTACCAACAAGCAAGCTAGGGGTCAAAGCTGCACTCCCTGGCTCCCCTGAACTGACATCCGCGGCTAGTCATTTGTCAGGCTGAACAGAACAGTATTATCCCTTGCTCCAAACTAGTCAGAAAGCGTGCTTGTCCTACCACCAGGCGCTGTAGACTGGATGCAGGTTTTGGGGCATTGAAGCCTGCCATCCTTTCCTGTATTCCCACTGGTGCTGGTGGGTCTGGTCATGGTCATAGATGTACACTAAAACAAGAAACAACCAAATTAAATGGTTAAAAGCTTGCAAGAGTCCATGGCACAGTGGTCACAGGACCCAGATGGTGTCATAGCCTTTGAGCTTCACCAGTGCGGGGGCAGCTCAGATACCTTAGCACAGGGAGCATTCAACCCACATCTGTCATATTTAGTGAGATGTAAATAAACAACTTAATGTGATGGGTAGATTGATTGCAAAATTCTCAGCCACTGGCAAACACTTGAGGCTGCAATCCAATCCACTCCACTGTATTTTTGCCCACCGTGCCACTCCACAGAGGGACCACACATGAGCAAACCTGTCGTGGCCCTGCTCTAATAGGAGCAATCGAGCCAAAATAACTGGCCACTTCCTTAATGACTGGACATCGAGCAAAAACAAGGTGAAGGATGGACTTATTGAATTATTCTCAGACACTGGCAATCGCCACCATGTCACCCCAATTTAGACCCAGCCCTATGCAAACCAGTCTTGACACTGTTCTTCATGGGAACAGTCCAGCCCGAACTGCCAGGCCAGGTCCTCTCTGGACCAGAAACCAGGATCCTGGGACTGGCCTAGGGGTATCACCCCTCATCAGTCAAGTAAAGCTTGTTTCCAGTGTAACAGTGAGCACAGCACCACGTTTGGACATACCCAGTGCACTTAGGGAATAAAAACAAGGTGATGGATGGAATGCTTGAATTCATCTCAGCCACTGGCAATTGCTCAGGCTGCATCCCAATCAATCATTTTTGGCACCTTATCACCTCCAGTTTGGACCCACCCATATGCAAATCAGTCTTGACCCTACTCCCCATGGGAACAGTTGAGCCCAAACTCAATATGCCATTGGATTCAAGTTAGCCTGGGTGAAAAGGGGCGAAACCCCGTAACCGGTCCCAGGATGCTTGTTTCCAGTCTAGGGAGGACCTAGCCTGGCAGTTCGGGCTGGACTGTTCTCATTGGGTGCAGGATCAAGACTGATTTGCATATGGCTGTGTTTAAACGAATGGCATGGGGAGCAAAAAAACGATGGATTTAGGCCCAGATCTCTGTATTGGGGGTGAATATTTATGAATATTCAGCATTCCATCCATCATTTTTTTGTATTGCCGTGGAAATCAAGTGAAAGCAGTCCATTTTCAGCACTATTAAGCTTTATCAGTAATGTGCAGCTTGAAACCTCTGGCAAAGTGAGCAAGGGACACACATCTGTGCCCACTTAGAGCATAAGATTAAAACAAAAAAATAATATATGAAATGCTTGACAAAGTATCATCTACTGGCAACCATATGCATGGCCGGACGGGTATTGCAAACCAGCTGTGGCAATTACGTCTGAACGGCCCCTGGGGAGGGGGCCGGGCGGGCGGACATAATTGCCAGGGCTGGAATACTGCTGCTGCGCTTTCATTACAAGGGGCTGATTTTGCAGCACTGCTGCATAATCCAGCCCCAGCAACAAAAACGGACCCACCCTTCCGGCCCACAGGTGAAATGCCAGGTGCTCACTCCGGCCAGTCCAGCCCTGACCATATAAGTCTTGGAGCATCTGTTTGGAGTGGCACAGTGGGTAAAATACAATGAACTAGAATGCGGCCTGAGTAAACCAGTGCCAGAGATTAATGGACGCACTTCAGCAATCACTTTCAATCTTTTAACCCGTTCGATGCGTCCGACGTCACAGTGGGCGTGTTTGGAGGACGGCCGGGGGTCGTACAAATCACACCCACCCTTTATTTCGCCGTACCGCGGCTGAATTTACGCTGTGGTTAAAGGTTTAGGTCAGTAGCCCTAAGCAACAAGCTGCCCCTTTCTGATGAGGTCCAAATAGGCCCAAACTGGTTTGGGGCTATCGGTGTCCTAGCCCTGAGTTGATCCGGGCTCGGCTCTTTTATTTTATTTATTTACTAGCTTACCCGTCGCGCGTTGCTGCGATCTCAGATGAAAGGAAATTTAAGGAAACTTGTTATGATAACATTCAATTTACATTGTGTAATTTTTATTGAAACTTATTCATTTTAATATGGAAAACATTTTAAAGTGTTGTTTTAATTCTTTTTATTTATTCGAGTGCTTGTGGATACACGTTGTTTTTCCGTCTGGTGCGTACACAAATAAATCAGAAGATTTTCCGACGCGTGAGCTGGCCACATACAGTTTTACTTATTTTTTATTTTGCCAGAAACCTTCGCGGGAGTGTACTTAACAACTTGCCAAAGTTTCTTGCCGATTGGATGAATGGTGTAGTAATGCATAAAGGACAAACGGACATACTTTGGTTTTTATATATATAGATTTGAAGGTTTTATAGAGCGCGGACATTGCGGGACATTGCGGGTATTAGAGCGCTTTACAGTCAATGTGTATAGATATATCAAACATTAAAATTAAGCAGGACCATAAGAATAACATCAGAAAGATTAGCAAACAAAAGGACAAATCAAACATTAAAGATAAGCAGGACCATAATGAATAGCAGCAGAAAGCATCGCAGATAAAAGGACAAATTAAATATGATGCAGAAGCGGAACGGTCTGATAGGTCATGGTAGTACATTAATGATAAGAACGTCAAATAAATAGAACAGACTGAACATATAAAAAGCAAAGCAGTGAGGTGCAGAGCAAGGCCGAAACATGTGAATCATGGTAATGGCAAAAATATTGATTAGGTTGATAAGTATGATGAAGGGAGTGGGGGTTCTCACAGACACATGAGGCTATGTTTACGTAAATTTTGCCATAAAGATGCCTTTTACTTCCAGTTTGAAGGAAGAGGTGGAGGGGTTCAGTCTTATATCTGGTGGAAGGACATTCCATATCCTCGGTGCCATTCCTGAAAAAGATCGATTATAAGTTTTTTTCTGGTTGAATTTTTGTGGTTTCAGAAGGAGGTTTTCCGCACTTCTTGTTGATCTTGGCCCTCCAGATATTGTGGGTTTTTGTGTGAGATAGCTGGGTGCATTCTGATGTAAGACCTTGTGCGTCATGCAAGCTATTTTCAGGTGGATTCTGGCTTCAAATGGCAGCCAGTTTAAAGATTTTAGGTCCGGGGATATGTGGGCCCTTCTTTTCCAGCCTGTGATGAGTCTCACTGCCGCGTTGGTAGAGGCTCTTAGAGGAGCTGTAGTGGCTTTGGGCAGACCGCATAGCGGGACACTTCCATAGTCGAGCCGAGGTAGAACTAGAGCCTGAACCGCTAACTTGAAGTCATTGGGAGGTAGGAAGGGCTTCAGCTTCCTTAGTGTATTAATCTGAAAGTTTGCTCCCTTTGTTGCATTACTAATATGTTTCTGCAGATTGAGGTTACAGTCCAGAGTTATACCCAGTGATTTTGCCGAATCCACAATGGTTGGTTGAACATTGAGTGCTGTAAGGTGTTTGATCAAGTTGTGCATTGTGGGGACTTTGGCGGGTGGGGCAATAAGGAGGAATTCCGTTTTTAAAGTATTCAGTTTGAAGTGATTCTCTGCCAGCCATATTTGGGTGGTCTTAAGAGTATTGTTAAGCAAACCAATGTTGTCCAAGGAGTTGATCTTGAGGTACAGTTGGGTATCGTCGGCATACATGTGAAATTGTACGTTGCATGTTTGTAGCAGATCGGTGAGTGGTTCCACGAATAGGTTGAAGAGTGTAGGGGATAACGAGGAACCTTGTGGTACTCCTAGCGTAACTGGAACAGGTTTGGACAGGGTGTTGTTGACCTTGAATTTTTGAGTCCGGTTTGCAGAAATGAGGTAAACCATTTGAGCACTGATCCTGAGAGACCCATTCTGTGTTTCAACAGATCTATCAAGTGCTCGTGTTTGCCCGTGTCGAACGCTGAGGAGAGGTCTAGTAGGATGAGGAGGCATGCTTCGTTTTGATCAAGTAATTGAAGTGCATCATCAATGATGTGTGTCATGGCTGATTCCGTGCTGTCGTTTGCACGGAAGCCGGATTGGTGTTTGTTTAGGAGGTTAAAGTGATCGATACGTTTTGTCAGTTGGTGTTGAACACATTTTTCAAGAAGTTTGGCCAAGGTGGGAATATTGGAGATTGGGCGGTAGTTGTTTAGGTCCGTGGGGTCAGCTGTGGCTTTCTTAAGGATGGGAGACACCTGCCCTACGTTTAGGGAGTCAGGGATGCAACCTTGTAGAAGTGAACTGTTGATGATCTTGGTCCAGAGAGGTAGTAGCAAAGGGGTAAGATCTTTAACCGCATTTGCGGGGAGAGGGTCAGTGAGGTGATTGGAAGGCTTCAGGGCATTGAGAAATTTGCCTATAGCGTCTTCCGAATAGGTGTAAAAGTACGACCATGTCGCTTCGTTTTTTAAGGTAAACTTTGATGGGATTTGTTGTGATGCAATTGGGGGTAGAGGGGAGGTTTTGGTGAGCGGGCAAGAGTGAGAGATTAGGTCCTTGAGGAGATCTTTCTTGATGTTCTCAGTCTTTAGGTTAAAGTAGTTAGAAAAGTCCTCATATGTGGCGTGTGGGTGAATTAGTTCTTGTGGCCGTTGAGGTTGGTCCTTAGATTGCGTTTTGATTAATTCAAAAAGTTTTTGGGGTCGATTTCTTGCCTGGTCAAGTTGTTGGCTAAAGAAGTCTGCTTTAGTGCGCTTGACCTTTCGAAAGTAAGCATTTCTCTTTCTTTTTAGAGTCATAAGGAGCTTGGCGGATGGTACTGATCTCCAGTTGCGTTTGGCAGTTCTGAGAGAGCGTCTGTCCTCGTTAAGGAGACCGTTGAACCAGGGTTTAGAGTCTTTCGTGGAGACTCTTTAGTTGCAGGGGAGAAAATTCGTTAATTATCGAAGTCATGGAGTTGAGGTAGTGGTTGGTGAGATCAATTACGTTGGAAGTTCCAGCAGGGGGTAGAAGTAGATTCTGGCTAGAGGTGGGTAACGTGTTTGTGTTGAGATTTCTCCAATCTCTTTACCATGCTTTAGGTTTTGTGACATGGGCCGAGCTCAGTTTGACCGTTTCCTTGATGAAGAAGGTGATGATGTGATGGTCAGACCAATCACAAGGGAGGATCGACTCCAAATGGGTGGAATCACTCTTAGAGATTATAAGGTCTAAGATTGCCCCTTTATTGTGTGTAGGGCTGTTGCACAATTGGTTGATGTCTAAGGCGTTGAGGAAGTTTTTGAGGCTGTTGACCACTGTATCGTTGGGGTCATTCCAGTGGAGGTTAAAGTCACCCAGTAAAATGTGTGTGTTTCGTCGACCGGTGTGTGTTGTGATCAGATCCATGAGGTGTTCTGTGAATAAGAGGTTGTCACCAGGTGGGTGATAGATGATGTGAAGCGAGCAGACAGGTTTACCATTACTGTTGATGTCGAGGCTTATGTATTCACAAAAAGGAAGTAACGCGGGTATAGCTCTGTTTACGGTGATGTTGCTCCGGTGTATGCATGCAATACCACCTCCAATCTTACCAGACCTGTCTAGTCTGATGACATCATAGATAGGGGGTACTAGGATGTCGATGAGGGGCAAGGAAGACTCTGTAAGCCATGTTTCAGTGAGAATTATGAGGTCAAGATTAGTCGAGGTAATGAGGTCGGCTATCAGTGGCGTGTTTCGATGCCAATCTGCAATTCAGGAGTGTGCATTTAAGACGGGGGTGACGGGGGAAGAGGTGTGTTCCTGGATGAGTGGGACTTTACAGAGATTATTGACGATGATTCCTCTGTTGTTGCGAGTCAAGGGCCTGTGAGGGTTTGCGGGGATAGAGGGGTTGGGCATGTGTGTGAGAGAATCGGGGGTCGCAATGACCGGTTCGTAGGAGAGCAGGCGAGAGCGAAGATCGGTCTCGGAGAAATAGTTGTTGGTACGCGGTGGGCGGGAGGGTAGGTTACGGGAGGGTACTGATTTCCACCTGGGAGCATTGTGTTTGGGGGTGCAATGGGGGTGAGTGAGGGACTTGCTAGGAATGTTGGTTCTGCAGGATCTGGGGAACCATGGATGACTCGATAGCATCACTTTAAAAGCGCGGAGATCCTCTTTGATTAAGTGAAGTGTGGCCATGATTGCATCTAATCTAATATCTGGTGTGGTTTTGATGTGGGGAGGTGATGAGATGAGTGTGTGTGTGTGTGTGTGTGTGTGTGTGTGTGTGTGTCTGGGGTGTCGGCTGGTTGGGTGTATGGTCTGGTACAGGGGTGCGCGAGTTAGAATGTGCAGATGTGTGTGTGTGTGGTAGGGATGGTGATGTAAGTGGCTGAATAGAGGGTTTGTAATGTTGGTTGGGCAGGCGTGTGAGGTGTGGTAGGAGGCATTGGTTGTTCAGAGGGTGGAATTGGTTGTTCAGAGGGTGGACTGATGTCTGAGAAATCGAGGGGTGAACCGTGGAGTGCAGGAGACTGAGCTGTGGTGGACTGGTTAGCGTGCGTGGAGTCCTTGAAAGGAGTGTTATTGTGAGTAGGGGAAGGAGGGTGAGCTATGGTGGTTCCCGTAGTGGGTTCCAGTGCTAATGGGGTTAAGTATGTAGAAAAGGTCATGTTGGGGGGAGATAGGTTGAGCTGTAGGGAGTCGATATTGGTTGTGGTGTTGTGAGGTGTGAGTGGGGTGGGGCGAGAGATGATGAGGGGAGGGATAGAGCAGGAGGAGGGGTGGGGAGCTATGGTCAAGCCTAAAGTGGTATCCGTAGATATGTGAGGTTTGAAAGTGGTCTCGGCCATGATGGGTAGGGGAAGCGTGAGATGTTTCGGTGCGGTGCTACTAGGTGTATTAGTGGGGGTGGAGGTCCGGGTAGCCGGGGTAGCGGAAGCAGATGAATCTGAAGCCTGTGATGGTCGAGAGGGAGGGATGGGGGGGGAGCCAAGGAGGGATACGGCTATAGCTTCCCGAATAGTGTTGGTGTGGGTGGGTAGTGAGGCAGTTTGCAGATTGTCCACTTGTTCTTTAATGATGGGGAAGATGTTGTCTAGCAGGTTTAAACTACGGTCAGTGGCTTGTATGAGGATAGTACAGTTGTTATAGTGATTGTTGCTGTAGCTTGAAAGAGTTGGGAAGGGGCAATATAAATAGCTAGACCATGTGCCGATTTTCTTGTGGAGGAAATCGGAAAAGTGGCTAGGAATACGTTCCTCCATTGTGCTCTCCGTTTTGTGTGGAAGATGATGTCAATGGTTGAGTGTCCGTTGCGTGGTGAGAAGTAGGGATCAGCGAAGAGAGTTTCAGGATGTGCTTTGATGAAGTTGTGCTTGAACCTTTTGGCCGATTTCTTTGAGAGGCCAGGGGTATAGATGATGTTGTATGTGTGAGTGCCTGTGAGTTCCATGGTATGTGTGGGCAGGTAGGTGAGGATGAAAAATCACCAGAGACTCTGGAACACTGGGGCCAGGAGGGGTCCTGAGAGAGAGTAAGGGGGAGGAGGGAAATTAGACGGAAGTAAGACGTTCAGATAGAGCGTATGTGAATAGTTACTAATGGGCTAGAGGGATACAGGGGTAGGGATTGGGATGACTAATGGGCTAGGGGGATACGGGGGTAGGGAAGAGGATGACATGAAATATGAAAGGTGTGCTAAGGGTGTCTGGTGGCATGACAGCGAAGGGAGAGGAGGGGGGAGCTTAGGGTGGGTAGCCGGATGTGGTGGAAGCTAGGGGGGTCAGAAAAGTGAAGGAGGAGGAAGTAAGTCGAGTAAAGGGTAAGGTGACCAGAGGCTAGGGCAATGAGGGTAAGGCAGGCTGGACTGTTCCTACACAGCAGGGCTGCGACTGATTTGCATATGGATGGTCTCTGCCTAGAGTGGCACCATGAGCCAAAAAGCATAGACTGTTATGCTCCCTGATGAAGTCAATCATCTACCCATCACCTTTTTGTTTTTCTAACCCAGATGTACACCAAACGCACCCCATCATGTACCTAGTCTGTGTGCGGCGTCTCTGGAACCTGGAGGATAGGTATGGGGGCGGATAGCGCTGAAGATTGGGAACACATCGAGAAATCCTCTCCTTTGGGCTAGAGGTTTCCATGGTGACAGGAAGAGGACGGGATTCTCTTCAAAACAGTTATCTTTTCTCTATGTGATGGGAGCTTGGTGCAACTGTCAACACCTGACACTCCAAAGCCCATGCGCAGGTGAGGGGAGTCAGTGAGTGGGCCTGCGAGAACAGTGCTATCCAAGGCAGAAAGCACACTTCAAAAACTCAAAACAATGAATCGAAGAGGCACTATAAAAAGACAATATTCAAGATTACTGGGTTTATTGTGTTGTCACTGAAACTGTTCTCTTTTCTAGTATGTTGACAATGTGATTTATAATATCAATAAACCTTTGTATACTGACTCAAAAGTAATTGTATCTTATATATTGGACTTTTTATGGTGAATCCTACACTCATTTCTTTTTTTACTGTAAATTGTTGATGGTTTTGGGCAGGGCACAAGTCCTAAAAAAAAGAAGTGGGGGGACGCTGACGTCACGACAGGAAGTGACGTCACAAAAGGTGGCTTGCACCATCAGACTCATTGCCTCCCCTCGTTCACCCCTTAGATGAGATTGCATCAGAGAAGCCAGCGCGTGAGCAGCGTTCTGAATGAGCTCCGATCTCGCCCCAGAGAGGCCAAAGAGTGAATGTGTGGCTCCATTTGCTCCTGTTATCGCGCTCCCGGTAAAATAAGTGGGGGGACGCCGTCCATCCGCATGGTAGCCCGACTCGAGCCCTGGTTTCGGGCAACTACCACTTGGAGAGTACTTTTCGCACTGGACATTTTGACCTTTTTCTTTGCCACACATCAAAATGTGCTAGGACCATGAGGCACAACTTTCATATGGAACCCCCACTCCTCAGGGAGTCATCAGACTAGAAACGCACACCAGTGCTCGGTCCACCCTTATAGGCCTCCTGCTGGCCACAACCAGCATCCGATTGGTAACGAGAGCACTCGGGCAATGCCGGAGGAGCCGGTGTCCAGTTCCAGCTGTGGGCTGCTTTTTTTTTTAGCAGTCTGGGGTGATTTGGCGGTTTCTGCATTGTTCGGATGCCGCCACCGGGTGCCTGCGTGGCCTTTCTGGAGGCAGATGGGCATCCATTACCTCCCTTTTATCAAAGGTCAGAGGTGTCACTCCCTTTCTCTCGCTGGGGCCGGCACATTTACATGAGCGGAGGCAAAAGTGGGCCTCACTCGTATTCATGTCTTTCACCAGTGCAAGCTAATCCGTGCATTTTTTTACCCCCCCCTTTTTTTTTTTAATAAAACTTAACGAAGCAGTGTTTTGCAAAGGCAATATGCAAATGTGGCCCACTTTTTTCTATTGTGCCCGGCCAGATTTTTAATCCCAATCCAACCCTGGCCATGACCAAAACCGTTCTTCATTTGAGCCGGTGGTTTCGGGTGCTCGGCACCACACTTAATTACCAACACCGGCACTTATGACAGTCTGTCACATGGTGGCGCTGTTTGTCTAATTTGGAGACCAGTACAACAACAGTTGTTTGTGAATTCAATATACACAAAAAATTACTAATACGTGCCACCAAAACCATTCTTACAGGTTTGGGGGCCTGGAATAGTCTGAATTGTCACACTTGTACATCCATGTGTGGTGGTTAGTAGGTTGGTTGTTACTGTAACTGGCAGCGCCTTAGGTGGCTAACCCTAAACCAAAGGGCTTATCGAAAGAAATCAAACTAGGTCTATGACTTTCACCGGAAGAGACAAACTGCCTGGCATGTAATCGTTTATACATCCCACTTACTTACTTTGCCAAGGCTTGTTTGATTTGTCATGCACATAAACTACTTTACAATGCATTGCACCACAGGCCAGGAAGCACTACTCCTTACATTCGCATAGTTTTACTAATCAAACACAGTACCTAGCACACACAGTCAAAGAGATAAGAGGTTTAGGTTAACAGACAACAAGCAGCAAATGCCATTTTATAGACTCAAGTTGAAAGTCTTTCTTACACTAGTGTTGGAAAAAAATCCTGCTATAATTGGTGCGTCCCTCGGTATAATATTTGCTAGGCTGATGCTGGCATCAGGGGTGCAAGGCACTGGCAGCCGCCTGCGTTGTCAGGTTCCATTTCAGAGACGGCTCTGCAAACATGTCTCCAAGACAAAGTGCCGTGAATGTAGCCAATGCTGCCACCTGCTGGTCAAGGCTGGAAGTCTTAGAAAGAACGACTGGCTACTTAGCATTGCGAGTAAGATGTTATCCCAGCAAAATATAAATAAGGCTCTCTGTTTTCCGTTTTTACTGAATTTTACAGATAAATACAGACAGAAAACATTTATTTTCTGGTCTGTATTTTCTTTAAAATTTGGATAAAAACGGAAATTGGGCTACTTTTTTAGTAATTCTAAATACTGTCTGCCATGACTGCCAGGCTGTGTGGATTGATAGATCAGGGGGCTAAAAAAGAAAGGAATTTTAGTAAAGAGGCTTTCACAGCAGTAGATATGCCCAAGGTTGATACTGAAATTTGCATATTTTCTTAAAAGTGCATTAATTTATCTTCTGCAGGTGTTTACAGCATTGAAACCTAGTATGCATTCAAGCATAAGTGCATATGTACCAGTTAAATAAATGTGGAAATATATTAATTTCAGCTTCATTTTTCCACAAAACCCAAAATAAATATGGATAAATACAGATAAAATTATCAAAAAATAAATATGGATAAATATAGACGGATATGTAAAAAAAAAAATACCATAAAACCGGGAGCCCTAAATATAAATAACACAGTAACAATAAATTTTACCATATAGCGTTATCTACTGCTGTTGTCTCGTTTCTAAGCGCTGTAACACAACAGTTGGTACTATTATCCGATTTCGTTGTATTTGAATACCGTTTGTCGGTAGGAAGGACAAAAGGAATACCATAATTATTGTAAAAAATCATTTATTTGCAAACGGTCACTGGCACACAGGTCGATTCTACAGAATTTGACGAACAAATGTAATTTTAAAAGCAATACATTTTTCACTGAAAAAGTTTCATTTCCAGCGCGTCCGTTCATTGGTAATTTCTACTTAAAACATGTTTTAGCTTTCTGGAACATGAAACAGAGGATACCATCACTGCAGGCGAGGTCACCGTTTTATGATAATGGTAGCCTGGTAGTTGAAGTGCGTAAAAATGTGTGGAAACTGTGATCCTGGGTGTAACTGGGGCGTGGTCAGAGTGTGGGGGTTGGGCCAGAGGCATGGCTAAATGGAACAGAATATTCTGCTACTATTTTGTTGATCTTTCACCTACAGGTAAATACAAAAATATAAAACACACTATATATGAAAAATGAATGCGGATTAAGGTAATTGGCATGGCACAAGTCCTAGAAAAAGAAGTGGGGGACGCTGATGTCACAACAGGAAGTGACGTCATGAAAGGTGGCTTGCACCATCAGACTCATTGCCTCCCCTCACTCACCCCTTAGATGTGATTGCATCAGAGAAGCCAGCGTGTAAGCAGCGTTCGGAATGAGCTGCAATCACGCCCCAGAGAGGCCAAAGAGTGAATGTGTGGCTACATTTGCTCCAGTTATCGAGCTCCCGGTAAAATAAGTGGGGGGACGCCGTCCACTCGCGTGGTACCCCGACTCGAGCCCTGGTAATTGGTGACACTGTTTTACATTGTGAAAGCTCACAGGTGCGTCTGTGCATGTCTGTCGGTCCCTAGATAGCCACAGAACTGAATCCTGGTTGGTGCAGTGGGGTATAGCGAAGTGCATTTAGATTGCTAAAAAAGGTCCTGGCATGGGATTGAAAGCACTGTGAATATACAGGTAATTACTTTGAAATTGTGTAGCTTGGGCAGGGCCACAGAGGCAGTTGCCCCGGGCACAAAATTCTCAGGGTCGCAAAATGTAAAAAGAAAATTGGAAGGATACTTGCTTTGTTCGGGGCACTGGCAATCCACCCCGCCGATTGCACACAGTATAAAATGGGCTGCCACAAAAAGTACAGACAGAGTTTTGCAGAGGGGATACTCCATCACAAATGCGGCAGAGTACCCTGAGGCTGCCCGCGGCCCACGCAGGGGGCCCCCATAGGAGATCATCCACCTTAGTGCCACAGGATGGCAGAAACACAACAGGGATAGTATTTGGACCTCCCGGATGTCCAAGCGCTACTCTGTGTCTTTTCTGGCGCGCCAGTGGGCGGGCGGGGGGGTGGGGGTTTCAGGTATATCAACCTCCGTGCCCAGCAGGCGATCCTTTTCACACCGTCTCTGGTGATGCCCTGGCAGGCTCTGCCAGCAGAAAGGTCCTAGTAACAGACTTGGGGCTGTTGGTGTACATGTAGAAACATCCCTCCATCAACCTTAATTAGAGCACAAGGTCAGAAGTACTTTTTGTTCTGTTCGGGGTCGCCACGGAAGTCTGGAATTCCTGAATAGAAAACAAAAATGCTCTCCACACCAGAGAGAAAAATCCCAGGAGTCCGGGTCATTAGTATTTTGTTTCACAAAAACAATCTCCTGTTTTGGGAGTTTGTTTTTGAAAAACAAAGACGTTTCCTGACAGGCTGCATGAAACATGGCCACTGCTCAGCAAACTTTCAGTGCCTTCAGTTGAGCCGCCCGGGTGGCAGTTCCCACAAAGAGATTCACACAAGGGGGGCTATGAGGAGATTTAAAGGACCTGCATGGGCACGCTCCCCACTTAATCACATGCCAAACACAAAAAGAGCCCACGGGTCCTAATCGTAAGTCTCACACACCAGAGTTGTCATGCTTCGTCATGGGGTGCCTCCTCGCATCCAGAGCCTAATCGTGAGGCGGGCTACTACCCCCTCAATGCAAGAGAGAAGCTCAGGGATGTTTTTCTAAAACCCTAAGTGAGAGTGGTGTGTTTAAGGTGGGGTGCAGTGCTATAGTGAACAGTGGTTTAAAACCGACTATAAGGTTAGCTAAGGCGAACTTTATTCTACTACCCTGTGACAGGATTAAAAACAGATAGCTTGTAATGTAGCTGCCGACATTAGAGACAGTAGCATTCGGAAACGATCAACATGTTTCGGCCTATGGATCTATACAAGTATTGTGGCCCTCATCAGGATCAAATTTCACCTACTGCAGAGAGTGAATATATACAAAAGTGAATGAAAATGCAATGGACACCGGTATGTAATACTACACCCGTTGTCCCTTTGTTCAGTAGATTCGTCGGTGGAACCTACAACAGTTTGGGCATTTACCACATCTGTCCTTGGCTTTGAGGCAACGGTACATATGCCAACCATCCACTTTAGAAGAGCATCGCTTCCCAGAGTGTACGTCCGACAGACAGGGGGCTCCTACGAAGACACAAAGATCTCTGCCAGGAATGCAGAGATCTCTAAAAATGGCAGGCTGCCCTCCTCTCCCCACTCTCATTGAGACTCTTGCTGGTTAAGATAAAACTCGAGCTTTCAAGATATATGTTCTATGTAAGGCACAATCAAACTGTACGTACCCCAAACGTTTCTTATTAATTTCTACTAGAAGGACCATTCCACGACTCGGAAAGGCCCCCAGTCCGACTTACTCTATCACTAAACAGAGGATCTCTTCTACACACTATGAATGACTGTGGCATGCACTCAGGGCCGGTGCTATGCATGGGCAGCTGTCCAGTGCCTTGCACTCAGCCCGCGGTATGGGGCCGGCAGAGACGGCTCTAGGGCAGTGCGATCGGTGCCATCGCACCGGGCGCTGACTTGCTGTGGGGGCGCTATATTGGTTTAAAAGCACCTGATGTCGTGTTCCTTGTCCCAGCAATAACAATGTCAAGATAACTCCTTTGATAAATGTTCTTCCTGGAAAGAGACCGGAGCTTGGTCTCAGAAATTATGACTGACTGTAGTGCAGAGGGATAATGTGCCTGCTGCAAAGATCGTGTCCCATTCAGATCACAAAGTGCATATAGTAAAATAGGTCAATGGGTTACCTCTTTTGACAGAGAGAGATCCTTTTGTTGCTTGCAGTTTATAAGTTAAAATCCTAATATAGAGCAATGAGCTATTAACTGCCATCAAAGAGCTGCATGCAACGCCAAGGAATTTATTAGAGCCATGTGTTTTTTGCCCTGTCTTTCGTTATCCTAATATTGTAATAAGGGTTAATTTAGGTAGAAATTAATTCTTATTATTAAAGAAAAACCCTTACAATGGTTTTACATTTAACATTCTGAATTTGTGCTTTTCCAGACCAAGTACTCTACTGCCTACCAGAATGGATGATATGCGACTCCTACACCTTGTAAGCCTCCGTCTTATGTAACATTTCCTATACACTGATTCACACACATATGATTGTATCTGTGCAATGTTTATGTAATTTAAAATTTTCTGACACCTTAACCCCTCCCATGCTCATGACGAGCTCAGCTCGTCATGAGCCACAGTTCTCGTGTGCTCATGACGAGCTGAGCTCGTCATGACCTTTAGAACGCTCGCACGCTGGTCAAATTTCCCTGCTGTGCGAACGTTCTAAAGAAACGGGTGTGGTCATGACGAGCTCAGCTCGTCATGAGAACACGAGCACTGTGCCTCGTCATGAGCACGCGGGCGCTGTGCGCGCCCCCCCTCCCCCGAGCACAGCGGGGGAATGTGCCCAGCAGGGAAGGGGTTAAACTGGCTTGAGTGGCTCTACCCAACTAAATTAATGTAAGAGACTGTGGTTATGGAGACTTGAGGGGCACTGACAAATGGTGGAATCTGTGGCGAAGGTGGTCATTGGGGGGGGGGGGGGGGGGGCGCGCCAACAAACATTGCCACACTGGGCGCCACCGGTGCCAAAGCTGGCACTGGGGTCTGGCACTAGTGCAACACACCACCAAACCTCTTGTGCCCCTGCTGATCCCGTTGAAGAAATGTGTCTGTTTGCAATTGGGTTTACAGGAGGGGGCCCCTTCCCTAGGCCTCTCCAGGATGGTGTGGGGAAGCCTAGGGGAGGGAGCCCTCCAGCTTGTGCCAGTTGCAAGGAGGCCTAATTGCAGGTGTGTCTTGCACTTATGCCTCAAAGCCTGGCTGCCCATTGAGAAACACTGCCGGACACTTTACTGTCTGCATTGTTTTAACTTTCAGCCCCCAAGCTATTCTCTCACCTTCAGCTGTGAAGAGGTGCTTGTAGGTGGCAGAGGGGGGAGCTGCGGCCCAGGAGGAGTCTGCACAAAGCAGGTTCTGGAGCCCTGAAGGTGTCACTTATGTAAAGTAGAGAGGCCTTGCACATTCCCCTTCGCCCGGGGCCCCAAAAATCCTAGAACCTGCCCTGTGTGCACTATTATGCTGTTAGGGATATAAAGAGAGGACAGGCAGTAGTATTGGGGGGGCACGGAACAAGGCACCAGGGCACAGAGAGGCAGAGGAGAGAGGTGTGTTGGTGGGACTGAGTCACTGATATCAGGACACATGAAGGAAGACTAAAGAGATAACATAACAGGTGTATTTGTAAAGTGCATGTTCACCCCAGCGACGGGGCATCTTGGCGCTGAAATAACAGATATATAGTGTTACCCAACTCAATGGTACTTATTTCATCGACCTCAAATGGATGAAAGGCTGAGGGGACCCGCCAGGATTTGAACCTGTGTCCATGAGGTCGAACACAAGCCCCTGTAGTGGATGCATTAGTCCACTGAGCCACCAGACCCGGCATATGAGGTGGGCCACGACCTTACATATTCAATTAACCAGGGAGGGTTCTAAACCGCCATAAGAGCTTGCAATGAGTAGAGACAGTGAGCACCTTCAGCTATACTAGGTTTCTTTAGCATGTGCATGAAATTGAAGAAACATATTAATAATTGCATCGCATTTGCTGACCTACCTTTTAATATTATAGTAGTGTATGTACCGTCTTGACTTTTTATTCTGTACTTTTATGGATATTTCTCTGTATCCTAATAAAGAAATTGATGGTTGATGATTAATAATTGCGTCTGCAGATTTTTTAAGTTTGATCGGGAGATCACCCCCCCTACAGAAATGTGAACATTATAACAGAGGTTTTTTCCACTTATTTATATTACCTGTAGTAATTTGCAGTGTTACACCGTGTCGTACTGAAGCATATGAACTTCAAGCCCCGGCCAACACCAAACTGACTCGTGCAAACACATTTGGCCCACTACATCACCAAATTTCCAAATGAGCCCTCCCTTATATAGTCATTGGTACCGGGATTATGCGGCAGGAAAGACACATTATGCAGCAGGGCTGAGTAAATCCAGCAGCAAGAAAAGGCAAATTATGCTGTATAATGAGACACATTTGTGATAGTATTTTAACACTGTCTGGACAAAGGTTTCCCCTAATTAGTACAACTGTAAAACACAAATACAGCTAAAAGAAACAGAAAGATGGCCAGTCAACATTTGTGAATTGCCTTAAACACGTGTCACGATGCAGCAACACGACTCAATGCGGTTTTAGCAGCTTTTTTTATCCGTACGAACTAAAAACATTTTATTTAATCTGCAGATTATGTAGCAAAATAGTATCATTCCAGTGGCCTTGACTGTTGTTACCATATTATACCACAGTCATTATTTAGCACTTCAAACCAAAGGTAAGCAAGTGCTTGCACATAGGCATTAGGGTAGAAAGTAGTGTGTCTTTAGCTTTAAAAAGGGCAGGGTGTGTGTGAACCTTATATCATATGGAATTTGGATCCTAGAAAAACCACTGCATCCAACAGCCCTGACAATCAATCAATCAAATGAACTTTATTCGGTTTCATGAAAGTAAACCATAAAAGTTACAGAAGAATACAAAATACAATAAAATAGGATTACATTAAATAGTATACCATATAAAATATATAAGAGGGACCCAAAACCCCCCTTTCTAGTCTGATCAAAGACAACAAAATATCTAAAAAACAAACTGATCACCACCCCCTGAGTTTAGTGTTACCCAATAAGGGTAGGCGTGTCCACCTCGGCCTAAAAAGTCCCTAAAAAATCAAATCCTCAGTTGTACTTAAGAATCTAGACAGGCCCTGTTTCTTACAGTAGATAAAAAAACCTATAAAATATATACAATCCTCCTTCAACAATTCTACATATAGGAGAGCAGGGTGATCACCTAGGTAGGCTGCAACCAAGAGGATAACCTGGGTTTCAGAACAAGCTGTATTTATTATCCTTCCTTAGTGTTGTGACACTATACATGGTTTTGATCTTTGCTTCACATACAGTAGGATTACCCATCAATCACTAACAACAGACTGAAATCAGCCTGCATCCCCCTTCTCTTTCACCTCATGTTATGCTTCATATTTTATTAAGTAATGCAATGAATCACGAACAGGTTCAGAAAAGAAATGGGCACAGTGGAACATGGGATTAACTCACACCTCATAATTAGCAAATATACAGTGGCAAGGGAGGGGCACATATATTAGTGTTTTGCAGACCGGTCTAGTGCCTTTGATCTCGTAAACAATCCCAATTTATGGCAGGTTTTACTAGATATGGGCGCCCCAAGCGATATAGACAGTCACCTTTCCCAACTGTCTGCCTCCTTAGCCACCTCCAGAGCGCTCTGGCAACAATGGGCAACGCAGAGAAATTTTGGGTGGCTTGCGGGTTTAGGCAGGGATGTGTGCTTGCACCATTATTATTTTCATAATAATTAAACGTGGTGGATCGTTTTTCTGCAGAACGTGAAAGCCGACGTTCCGATGGCGGGCTCTTGCCCTACTCCCATTTTGCTTTACGCAGACGATGCGGCGCTCATATCCAGGACAGAAAACGGCCTGCGGAGTCTGATAGAAAATTTAGATGGCGAGCAGGGATCTAAAATTGGATTGAACTAAGACATACACCATGGTATGAGGGGAAAAAGCAGAAATTATGGAAGAGCCACAATGTCCAGGGCCAAACATTACAAGAATTAAAAAACTTTAGTTACCTGGGCATTATTTTCTCACAGAAAGGTGACTGGCTACCTAATCTGGAACTCGCCAAATTAAAATGTATAAGGTCTATTGGGGCTGTTTTTAGGTTTGCTAAGAAAATAGGAAGCAAGCCAATAAGAGAAATCATTAAATTGTACAGAAGCAAATGCCTTTCAGTAGCTCTGTTCAGTTCTCTGATATGGGGTAAGGAAAAGTTACCAGTTTCAGGTCCAAGAAAAGATTTTCCTACGTAGTCTCTCGTCAGTGCCAAGTCTGAATCCTGCTTTTATAGCACACAAAGAACTTGGCATAGAGTACCAAGAGGCCATTGTCTACTGTAATCACTGATCAATTAGCATGGTATCTGGTCAAAGCAGGGTACTAAATTCACAAGGGAGATCATTAAGGATTGCTTGGGCATGGACCGTTTTGATAAAAATAACTTGGCTTCGGTACATTAATACCCTATTGCAGGAACTAGGGGAAGATTTGAACACCTAAGAACCTTACAGTATCCTTCAATTTAGCAAAAAGGAAATCAAATCTATCCTGGTGGGTAAAAGGAATATACGTAGAGAACACAGTGGGAAAAAAAATCAAACCTACAACAAATAGGTACTGTATGGGCCAATACGATCAGGGGATACAAGGCTACCTGGTAGGTGTGAGAAAAACCGGACAGATTTTTGTTGACCAGATTACGCCTAGAATTGTTCCATCATTTAGTGGTCTTTCCAAAAACAGATCTGTGGCCTGGAACTTACCGAGATGCCCTTGTGACTGAAAGGCAACACAGTCGACAACTCATTTTGTACATTTTACTGTGATATTAGATCTGCTATTCTACTACCTCTTTTCCTGTCACGAGGTGTTATGTACCACCAGGAGGCCCTCATTTTTTAAATCACTGAGAAATGTACATATGTGTTGTACAATCCTCATTTACATTAAAATGGCTCTTTGTAGGTGAAAATCACTATCTCATTTGGATGGTTTAAGAGACGAAGAATATTGAAAAGGCGGAAGCGATATGTGAATTCTCAGGAAGGGACATGGCTGATCTCTCTTTTATTACTTTAAAAAAAAATAGAACTAAAGTGTTATTGTAGGTTTTTAATAAGAAAATGTGTCTGTTAATGTATATAAATATCCTTTGGAATTATTTTAAAAATTGGAATACGTAATTTGCACTATTTGTAGGCCAGCCGATGAGTATTGATCGTAATATTTTAAATTCTCAATATATTTTTTATGATTTCTTTTATAATGGTGGATATTTACCACTTTTATGTATAATACTGATCTTTAGTCTCTTTTATAGATTTGAGTAGAAATCCGAATAAAGATTTTGATGATGATGAATCGCGAATAGCTTGACCGTACGCAATGTTCCCCAATGTAACACCAGGATGTATGTGGTCTGGGGTTGATCTGTCTATAGAGTTTCTTTGCCTTCCCCTAGGAAGCTCCTATTTTCACGCCTTCCACACCAATAATGTGATGGTACTTGATAGCGCAACGCTGCACTAATATGTTTTGTATTATATTGAACATGAATAAAAAGATTGTTTTTTAAAAGTAATGCAAAGAAAAAAAATATATAATATATTGCAATAAACTAGAAGCACTGATTTAATTTGTACTATGTGTCAAGCTATTTTCCAGATGTAATTGTGGAACTTTCAGAGACCATATTTGTGCTGTATTTCAATCCTTAAATATTGTTGACTGACATCTGTACATGGACTCACAGGAGAGAGCAGAGTACTTTCACACATTTGGTAAAATGGAGCTTATTTCAATCGCTTTAATGGATACAGATGAAGAGAAGTACATGACAAAACATTTCTAACAATATCAGCAGCATAAGACTTGGTTCTGCAACTGTTTGTAATTAACAAGTAATTATTTAACCCATTTAAACCGCTATTGACGGTTTGTTTCAGTTTGGGTGATAACCGAAGACATCTGGAGGACCATTTAACGTTTAAAATGTACAGTAAAACCTTTGGGTCAAAGTGCTGTATTGATCATCAATGTTTTTTCTGATTTTTTTTTTTTTTTTAATTTTTGTTTTTATGCACACTTGTTATTTTTCTTACTCCACTTAAGTCTGCACCAGGTTTTTAAGTTCACATTTCGAAGTGCAATCACAGCCCAAAATTGTGGAAGCCTTTATTAGATACTATCCCTGAGCTACAGAAGGCCACTGTCAGTGCCCGCCACTGTCTTTTACCACCACTTGGCACTACTATCAACATTACTTTAAGGCAGGAGTCCACTTGGAACATCAGTGTCCCAGGGTGGAGTAAAAAACCACTCATGCTTGGTATAGTGGCACAACCCTCGCAATGTGACAACGGCAGATTGGGCAGACAGGAGAGGGCAGAGCTTCATAGCACTGAAAGCAGCAGCAGACGTGTCCACAGGGCAGTAGTACGCACTCTCGAGGATTCTGCAGGCAGATGACGCAAGCGTTCTCTGGAATGTTCTCACCATCATCCTGGCCTGCCACCCCAGTGTGAGAAGGCGGCCTCATGGACTCAAACTCGCGTCTTCTCTCTGCCTGCTCTTGTTTCTCTCGAAGATGGCGATACATCCTGCGTACAACGATGAACACAATTATAGTCCCCAGTAGGCCGCAGAACATCGCTGCTCCCTTCCAGAACCAGGCCACCGACTCCTGTTCCTTCAGCAATGCCCGCCAGTCCCCAAGACCGAGGAAGTACTCAGAGCCATCATCAGGAGGCTGCAGTTTCAAGACTCCGTGGGGATCTAGCACCAACTGTCCTATGCCAGTCAGCGTGGCACCCACCTGCAACATCTCCTCCGTCTCCAGAAGACCCTTGGGCTTCTCGCCACTCAGGTAACTGCCAAGCAGATCGGTGAATCCCTGCGTCGACACCCTGAAGTGCTCATAGACCGTTTCCAGCTTCAGGCCGGAGGCTTCCAATGGATCTTGCACTCGCACCGGTGCCCCCGGCTTGCCGTCAGCAGGAGTTATTACGAATGGCACGATATTCACGCTTTCGTGGATCACTCGTTCACTGTCGGTCCTAAAAAATATAAAAGAGGCAGGGAGTAATAGGTGTGAAGTAATGACTCAAGATTATGTACCCTTCAAGACTTCTGTGTACGAACACGTGCGGGCAGATGATTACCAGACTTCAGAAACAGTTGGATAATGACAAGACTACATGACAACACTGAGCAGAAGACATTAGGAGCCCTACACAACACACTGCTTCTCCTGTCAGGTATGCACATTAAAACACTGCACATCTCTAGTCTTAGCTGATACTCCTTCTGAAACCCATGCATTCACCTTCTCTAATCCTGAACCTGCTGAACTTCTTCAACTCCAAATCAATTTGGCCAACCCGTGCAGCTCCACCAACTGCTTCTGCTCCCTCTCTGTCCATTCTGATGCTAGACCACCAACTACAAAACCTCCAAGCCCTTGTCAGTGCCTCATGGTTGTGCCCAATAGTTATGTGCTACATTGACCTTATACCATACACTTCATGGGTAGCCGAGTTCATATTAACAAACAACCACATATAGATGGGTAAGCTCTACTGTACATGGTGTTCAATCTGTATACAACTGGTCAGAGAAAACCAAGTTGCTCTACATACTCAACGTATGTCACATAACTAATGCCCTAATACGGACAGCCTATACCTGTATCAAACCCTTCACAGTAACCAAACCTACAGCGAGATATGAAGTGGATTAAAGTTGAAATGGGTTCTGTAAACCAGTGGCGTCTCCTCGAGGGAGTGCTCTGGGGCAGTGAGGCGGGCGGGCGGTAGTAAACTCCGGAATACGGCCGAACTGAGTTGAGTAAATAAATAAATAAACAAATTACATTGCGCGTGCTGCGAAGCCAAATCAACTATGCAGCACACAATGTAATTTGTTTTATTTATTTATTTATTTACTCAACTTCTTTCGGCCGTATTCCAGAGTTTACTACGCCCCACCCTGCCCCTCCTCTGCCCCACCACCTCGCAGCACTCCCTCGAGGAGCAACACTTGCTGTAAACCGTGTTTAGTCTAAGGAGAGAGTTTACTCTGTACCACACTGTTTGCAGACAGTGAAACTCTCCTGGGAAATACGCCACAGAGTAATAAAAAGTATCTACCAAGAACAGTGTTCATAGAGACACTATTCATTAAAAAGTCCCATGGTCTTAAGGCACTAAAGGTCATACTACGTTCACACGGAGGTGAAAACCTTAGATATTATCGTGATGAGACAATCCGGTCGAAATATACAAGGCTGCTCACAATACTTAGTATCTACTATGTAGAATATTTACTCTGTTGGAAAGAATTTGTGCAGAACCAGAAAACATAAGGAACATACTGGATACAAGTCATCAATTGTCACCTATACAAAGAGTTAGTCTTCATTACAAAGATTTAGAAAGTGTTTAATACCCCTACAAACCTAGACTGCCACCAATAAATAATCTCATGATGCTGGCAGCCAATCAAAGCCTTGCTCCCGGGGGGGGTCTGACTCCTGCGGGAGCGAGAAGGCCCAAGGCTAAAAAAGTCCTGTGGGCCAATCAGAAGGATCTATTTTTTAAAACCTGGGTTCAAGGTACTCTCTCAAGAGTCCCTCCAACCCAACACTCCAGACATTTTTGATCCCTTATTTCTCAAAAACTACTGAGCGACAGGCAGAGAGGGGAAGGCAAGAGATGTGGGGCGTAAAGGGGGAAAGGCAGCCGTAGGGGTCGGGGGCAAAACGTGGGAATTAATGGAGAGGCTTGTAGCTCTTTACCTTTGTCAAGAGCAGGTTTGCCAAGCCCCGGGTGAATATCAGCCATTATCCATTTCTGTATTTTAAGAATTCCCTGTGGCAAACAGAGCAGATCTACAATATGCCAATATACAGACCACATTGACCAAGCAGAACAGGTCTGACTGAGGACCCTGGGATCAGACGTCTGCAGATCTGTCCATGAACAAGAACACACTCTTTTAATAAATTGCAAAACTGCAAGTTTGCTCTGATATCCTGCCTTTAGCACCAAAGAAGACCAAGTACTAGAACTCTAAGATAAGATAATTATTGGTTCTTAGTCACTTATACACAAAGGAGGCTTGCACAGGACTAGGAGTAAAAGCTATGCAGGAGTCTCTGCAGACTGAGCTTAAGTGTTGGAACTCTATCTGTGGAGGTAACTTGAGGAAAGAAGGAAGACTTGCCTGCCTGCAGAGTAGCCGAACAGCGCGTGTCAACAGCAGTGGCCTCAAACCAGGAACACCTCAACGGAACCACAAGGTCGCCACAGCACAGCTGCTCAAGAGGAACCACAAAAAGCTTTACACTTGTGGGGTTGATGCCTCACCTGCCATCCACACACCGGTGAGTGTACACCATGCACGCCCATGGAGGATCTCACACCTCCCTACCCCTTGCTTCAGCCTGAGAAGGCCCAGAGGCAGTCTGTTTTGACACCAGGATGTGCGGTCCAGCTTTGATGACTTGACAAACAGATCTTTGATGCCCTTTATTTATTTATTTTAAAGGTTTTAGATAGCGCTACTGGACCCAAGAGTATCAGAGCGCTTTACAGATAGGTAAACACATCGAAGCAAAATTACAGAGTGAATTAAACTAACATAGGATAAGGCATTTCAGTTAAACGAAGGAAATGAGGAAAGAAAGTAACTAAGGTATAAATAAGGGAGATGAGGAAGGCTGAAAAATAGGAGAGAGAAGGGGAGAGGGGGAGAGAAAATAGGAAAAGGAAGAAAGAAGGGGTGGGTTGAGGAGAATATAAAATAAGGATTTGAATTTGGGACTGGGGCCACAAATGGGTGCTATCACATCACCTCTATGCTCCAATGAGAACTAATGCACACACAGATCCTCAAAGACCCTTCTAAGTTGAGAGAGCTGCTTCTCATGCACTAAGCACTTTTGCGCTTCTCAAAGATCTGCTCTAAGGGCCATGCTCACTCACCAGTGTCGCGCCAGGCTGTTCCAGATCAAGCGATGCTCTTTCAGGACCTGCTTCTGAATCACCCCCTTCAGGTTCTCTTGGTGCAGGCTATGTAGAGATTTCCCCACTGGCTGAACCTGACCTGGAAGACACAACCAAAATAATCAGTCACACATAATGCTACAAACCATTAGTGTGAAAAAACTGCCGCACACAATTTGGAAGACATCATATTGGTTGATTGAGTGATTACACTTTTAACATCCATACGACACAAAAATTAGGAAGTATACCATCACTGCAGATTATCACGACACGTTCAGAGGTAAAGAAATATGTCCTAATTTTCGCTTTTACTCAGACATAATCCTCCAGAAAAATCCCCCAGAATGGTAGTCAATTCCCAAACATTTTAAACCCTCAGGCTTTGTGTCAATGAGCACTGTCCTCCTTCAATGCTATCTGAGTGCCAGAAAATTCGCCCTCGGTCCCCTCACTTCCATCAAGCCTTTGTTTAGGACTGAAAACATGCCCACCCCAAGACAGGTCAGGCATATGACGAACACCAGCCAGATGCCAATGCTCGGCTCCGCTTACCCAATGACTCTATAACAATGAGGGCACAGCATTCCAGTTCCAATGTTCCCCACACAAACCACTGTACTCTAGAACTGTGCTCCAACTGGTTTGATGAATGTGAACTACAACCTCATTCCATGAAAGCATTAGGTTGGCCAGCATGACATGAAGTCATCTGGCACACTTAGCCATTATTGGATGTGCATCGATTCCTCAGTGGGCTAGCTGTCCATCACTGAGACTGCCTCACCTGGCACAGTGCTTGTGACACCAGATATATATCTTCAAGCTGGTGTATCTGAAAAAGGTCATGCCAGCTCAAATGTCCTGCTCTCAAGGACATGCTTCAGTGAGAAGAGTGTTGAGCATTTTTACACCAATTTATTTATGATCTGGAAGTTAAAATAAATGCATCAATTCACGGGGGCTCTGGCACGATTTACTAGCTATGCAATGCCTTTCTTATTCACAAGGGCCATCAGTTCACTTGACCACCCCTAAAGCATTATTTTCTTTAACTCTCTACATCAGAAGTTCTCAACCTTTTTACTTCTGGCGCCTCCCACATCATTGTTACTGGAACCCGGGGACCCCACTGAATTATTATTGGAATCCGGGGATCCACACGAGTCATTACTGGAAGCCAGGGACCCCGGACTAAGCACTGTCGATGATTTGAACGGCAAAACAACACACACACACAAAAATGCAGAAAAATAACATTCATCAAACACACAAATGATGGCACATTTTATTTAATTAATAAAAACATAATATTAAGAAGAAAAAAACATTTTAACAGAAAGGTTCGAGCTTGTTTAAAATCAATCAAGGCCACTCATCGTCCCTGCCATATTATATTTGATGCACCTACACTGCGCCCACGAATCAATCTGAGGATACTCATTTAATTTTTAGCCTCCAATTTCAAATTCATTCCCATTTTTAGGTTTTAAAATTATTTTCAATTGTACATTTAGCTTCATTGTTTATATACACTTTATACATCTGTTAATATTATTTAAATTTCCAAGTAGTCGCGAACCCCCTGAGGAGGCTTCGCGGATCCCCGGACCACAGGTTCAGAACCACTGCGCTACATTCTGCAAACACACCTCCTTCCAGTCGAAGCATAAGCTCCTTTCATTGCAGCAAGTTGGGAATTGAACACTGAGCAACAGAGTTTGCAGATTCAAGAGTAGAGGCTTGCTGGATTGTAAAGGACAGATGACATCAACAGCCCACGTGCAGCCAAAGCATACAGGACATTAAACATTTTACAAACCACTCACCTTCTACTGCAACATAGCACAGACATTTCCCTGTGGTGGCCTCCAAAATGGAAGTTAGCTGGTCATCTACATGGAACTTAGGGATATCCTGAAATGATGAGAATAATATTCAGCACTGAATGAGCATCAGAAACAGACTCTCAGCGCGGTGCCTGCTCATAGAGAACGGTCGCGTATCAAAAGTCACTCACACTGGCCTAGTCACACACTGGGGAGATCATTTTCACACAGATGTGAGACCTAGAACGAGGCAAGTATGTCCAGAAAGAATGTGCAAAAGAAAAAGACTTAGATGGGGAGGACAGTAAGATTACCTTGTTGACGTAAACATGTATAATACAAAAGGAAGGGTAGGGATAAAAGCGAGAGACAAAGACTTGCGAACAAGTAGGAGAGCTCTCATGATAGTTGGTTCATTGTTGTCCATCTAGTGTAAGTAATCAAAGTAGTTACTTTTGGATGGGTTGGTTCCTAGAAGAGGAGGATCTTCAGCTTTTTCGTGAAAAGGGTACTGAAAGTGTTCTGGATTGATATGATGCTTCAACACCCATCAGGAGCAACAGGTGCTATATGAATGCAAACCTTTCTTCCCCTTCTATCCCTCCGCTACCCTTCTCACTCCAAATAACTGACTAATATCCACCACTCAAATCACTTTCATATTTCACCATACTAATTCAGCACTAATCCTTTATGGGTTTCCGGAGTAGCGTGCTTCAACACCCCTTCAGGGGTACCAAGCGCTATATAAATGCAAACCTTTTTTCCTCTTCTATCCTTCGGATATCCTTCTGAATCCAAATAACTGACTAACCTATCCACCACTTAAAATTTACTTGCATGTTTCACTATACTAATTCAACACTAATCCTACCTGGGTCCAGGAGTAGAGTGCTACTCGCCGAAAAAAGCGATTCGACACCTCATCAGGGGTAGTAAGCGCTATACAAATGCAATTACAATACAATACAATGTGCCAGTGTATTGCTAGTGGTAAAAATGTATATATGACAACAAACAGAATAGGCATACTTTCAAATAAAGAGTAAGCAACCATCAGGGGGCTCCTGGGTGTAGGTGGTAACTCTGAAACTGTCCTTTAGGCATCAAGATTACAGACAAATCCCAAAAGACGGTAATTTATACAATGGGCCTAAATGGCATTTCGGATATACTAACCATTTTCCCCCAAACTGCGCACATTTAACCTACAGCGCAAATACCATAGTGGGTGCTGTGGCTTTACTGAAAAATTGAGGAGGTACAATTGTATCATATGCGAAAAACATTTGCTATTACCACCAGCAAAAGTCTGGTGGTAAATGCAGAACTAAAGCTATTAAACATGCAGTTTAGTTGTTCTTATCCATTAGTTCTATTTTTTTAATCTTAAATGAGGGGGTAACACAGCCTCAGATTTAAGACCTAAGCTTCAATGAGCTGTAGGGTGCATAAATAAACCGTCACAGGATAAGAAACTTGGGAACAGAGTGAGCAAAAATGTCTATCCTTACTGTACAACTGTGAGGGTTTGCTTTCAAATTAGCTCCAAGTGCCAGAGGGCCTATGATAAAAGACCTGCAATGTATATTTTTGCCTGCTCAAGCTCTCCCTTGACCACCAAGCCGCAGGCTCCCTCGTCCTACCAATCCACACTGCTATAAAAGTATGTTTATTGCAGAGCACTGTTTCCAGCAGTGAGCATTTTGCAGTTCTGTTTTTCCTCCTTGCACAGCGCGCTTCCTGGCTCAGACTGTTTAATGGTTTGATGTAGTTGTATAAGCACAAAGAGAACGGTCTTATGTCGCAGAATGTTAGACACAAAACAAAAAAAGAGAAAACCAAACAGTACTATTTAAAATAAAAACAAATTAAAATCAGCATTGGTACTTTCAGGGGATAATTGCACTTGCCCAATGTTTTTGGTACATGATCGAACTAGAATAGTAGCGACTGTGGTGGAACTTCAATAGGAGGACCCTGAAAACAAGGTACGTTGGGTTACATCTGAAAATGTAAATGGAAGATTAAGGTATGTTCTGGCGGTACACAGGGCCCGCTGATTACCAGCTATTTGCTCTGTCCGACAAGATCTCCAGGCCAGCAGCTCTGATAGTACCAGCCCCACCCATAAGCCAAGCCAAAGAGGATCCTTTGAGATCGACAAAGAAGGCAAATGACTTGTCAATGTCAAAGCAGCGCTTCCTTAGCCGTGACAGTCACCCAACTTCATTCCACCCCAGCTAGAAGTCTTGATGTCAGTGGTCTTGACCGCTTCCACACCCAAAAGTAAGATATCATTTAACGTTTATTACCCTGGCATCACTGAAGAGAGTTAAGCTTTCAAAGCCCCATAGCGACTTCAATCAATCAATCAATCAATCAAAGTATTTCTAAAGCGTGCTACATACCCGTGAGGGTCTCAAGGCGCTGGGGATGGGGGGGGGCTGCTACTGATCGAAGAGCCAGGTCTTGAGAAGTCTTCTGAAGGCCAGCAGGTCCTGGGTCTGTCGTAGGCTGGTGGGGAGAGTGTTCTAGGTCTTGGCGGCGAGGTAGGAGAAAGATCTGCCGCCGGCGGTGGCTTTCCGGATGCGAGGAGCTGTGGCGATGGCGATGGCGAGGGTGGCTGAGCGGAGGCTTCGGGTGGGGGTGTGGAAGCTGAGTCAGTTGTTGAGGTATCCTGGTCTGGCGTTGTGTAAAGCTTTGTGTGCGTGGATGAGGAGCTTGAAGGTGATCCTCTTGTTGACGGGGAGCCAGTGCAAGCCTCTCAGGTGGGGTGTGATGTGGCTGCGTCGGGGAGCGTAGAGGATCAGTCGTTCCGAGGCGTTCTGGATTCGTTGTAGTCGTCTCAGGAGCTTGGTTGTTGTTCCTGAGTAGAAGGCGTTCCCATAGTCGAGTCTGCTCGTGACGAGGGCGTGGGTGACGGTTTTTCTCGTGTCAGTTGGGATCCATTTGAAGATCCTCCGGAGTATTCGGAGGGTGTTGAAGCAGGACGCGGAGACGGCGTTGACTTGCCTGGTCATGGAAAGGGTGGAGTCGAGGATGACCCCCAGGTTGCGTGCGTGGTCTGTGGGTTCCGGGGCTGCGCCTAGCAATGTGGGCCACCAAGAGTCGTCCCAGGCTGATGGGGAGGGTCCGAGAATGAGGACCTCTGTCTTGTCTGAGTTCAGCTTCAGTCGGCTGTCCTTCATCCAGTCGCCTTCGGCCTTCATTCCTCTGTGGAGGTTGGCTCTGGCGGTGTGGGGGTCTTCGGCGAGGGATATGATCAGCTGGGTGTCGTCAGCGTAGAAGATGATGTTGAGGTTGTGTTGTCGTGCGACGTGGGCGAGCGGTGCCATTTAGATATTGAATAGCGTTGGGCTGAGGGAGGATCCCTATGGGACGCCACAGATGATCTTGGTGGTTTTTGAGCGGAAGGGTGGGAGGCGGACGCTCTGGGTTCTGCCGGAACGGAAGGATGTGGTCCAGGCCAGGGCCTTCTCTTGGATTCCGGCGTCGTGGAGCCGTGCTGATAGGGTTCGGTGGCAGACCGTGTCAAAGGCTGCTGATAGGTCTAGGAGGATGAGGGCGGCTGTTTCTCATTTGTCCATCAGGATCCTGATGTCATCAGTGGCGGCGATGAGGGCGGTCTCGGTGCTGTGGTTGCTGCGAAAGCCGGATTGGGAAGGGTCCAGGATGTTGTTGTCTACGAGGTAGCGGGTCAGCTGTTTGTTGACAATCTTCTCTGTCACTTTTGCCGGGAACCGGAGCAAGGAGATGGGCCGGAAGTTCTTGAGGTCTTTCGGGTCCGCCTTGGGCTTTTTCAGAAGGGCGTTGATCTCTGCGTGCTTCCAGCTTTCCGGGAAGGTTGTGGTCTCGAAGGAGCTGTTGATTTTTTTCCGGAGGTGGGGTGCGATGGTTGTGCTGGCTTTGTTGAAGATGTGGTGAGGGCAGGGGTTGGATGGTGATCCGGAGTGGATGGAGTTCATGGTTTTGATGGTGTCTTCGTCGCTGACGTGGGACCAGGCGGTCAGGCGGCTGGTGATTGCAGGGGTGGTGGTCTCTGTGGTGGGTGCGGGGGTGTCGGAGTTGAAGCGGTCGTGGATGTCGGCGATCTTGCGGTGAAAGAAGGTGGCCAGGGAGTCGCATAAGTTTTGCGATGGTGCGATGTCGTTGGTGTTGGAGCTGGGGCTGGAGAGTTCTTTCGCGATGCTGAAGAGCTCTTTGGTGTTGTGGGCATTGTTGTCTAAGCGGTCCTTGAAGGCGGTCCTCTTGGCGGTCCTGATGAGTTGGTGGTGTCTGCGGATGGCGCTTTTGTGGGCTGTGTGGCTGTCTGGTGTTCGGTCGTGGAGCCATTTCTTCTCCAGCTTCCGACAGGTGCGTTTGGAGATCCGGAGGTCTTCGGTGAACCAGGCGGCTTTCTTGTTGGTGTGGTTGGTTGTGGAGGTCTTGAGAGGGGCGAGGGTGTTGGCGCAGTCATTGATCCATTGTTTGAGGTTGGTCGCGGCAGTGTCTGGGTCGGTGGGGTTGGCGGGTGGTCTCAGGGCGAGGGTGGTAGTCAGTTGGTCCTTGGTGATCTTGCCCCAGCAGCGATGTGGTAGCTGTTGGGTGCCGTGGTGTGTGGTGGGTTTCCTGAAGGTGAAGTGGAAGCATATGTGGTCAGTCCAGTGGGGTTCGGTGGTGTGGTTGAAGGAGACGTGGGGGCTTGTGGAGAAGATGGGGTCCAGCGTGTGTCCAGCGGTGTGAGTGTGTGTCGTCACGAGCTGTTTGAGTCCGAGGTTGGCGAGGTTGTCGATCAGGGCGGTGGAGTTGGCGTCGTTGTTCTCGAGGTGGAAGTTCAGGTCCCCGAGGAGGATGTAGTACGTGGAAGCGAGGGCGTGGGTGCTGACGAGGTCGGCAATGGTGTCGCAGAATTGTGGTCGTGGTCCGGGTGGTCTGTAGACGAGTGTTCCTCGGAGGGTGGTGTTGGGGGTCGGTGCGGATCTGGAAGTGCATGTGCTCGGCGGTGGTGAGGGTGTCGTCGGTGTTGGTCGAAACTCTGAGGGTGTCCTTGTGGATGATGGAGATTCCCCCTCCCACTCAGTTGGTGCGGTCTCTGCGAGAGATCTTGTAGCCCTGTGGGATGGCTATGGGGATGTCTGGTGCTGAGGTGGCGTTCAGCCAGGTCTCCGTTAGGAAGGCCACGTCGGGAGCAGTGGTCCCAGAGTTCGATGGCGTGCTTGCGAGTGGAGCGGGTGTTGAGGAGGATGCAGCAGAGGTGGTTGGGTTCTCTGGTTGATGGTTTGGCGGGCCGGATGCTGGTGAAGCTGCAGTTCTGGCAGGTGAAGGGTCCTTGGGTGCGCTTCGGGGTGGCCCGGTAGCAAGGGTGGTCTCGTCCGGTGTTGAGTGCGTGGAGGGTGCTGGAGTCGTAGTGCAGTCTGGTGTTGCGGGGGACGCGGGGTCCAGGGGTTCTGGTGCTGGGCGCGGTCCGGGCGCAGAAGGGCTGGCCTTTGGCGCGCCTGCGGCGCGTTCGCTGCGCTTCCGCGCGGTGCCCTCCATAAGAGGCGAAGTGGGAGGGAGGAGCAGCTGGGAGGCGGGAGCGCGGCCAATGTGCGAGGGCACAGGGCACAGAAGGAACAAGCATTTACAATGCAATAGGTCGCGCAGCATTAAAGTTTGAGTTATTGGCATTGTGTATGAATGCGTTGCATAACATTTTTAGCAAACTTTGAATTGGTGAGCAGTGTGAGTGTGTGTAAGAGTATGCTGTTCTTGAAAGCAGTGTGGTAGAGAGTGCAGGAATTTGGGTGACCTGAGCAATGTGGATGATGCACCTCACGCACGGGGCTAACGAAGTTATTATTCACACAGCTCTGATGATGCACCTCAGGCACGGGCTCACAGCTGTTATTATTCACACAGCTCTGATGATGCACCTCACGCACGGGCTCACAGTTGTTATTCACACAGCTCTGATGATGCACCTCACACACGGGGCTGACGCAGTTATTCACACAGCTCTGATGATGCACCTCAGGCCCGGACTCACAGCTGTTATTATTCATACAGCTCTGATGATGTACCTGAGGCACACAGCTGTTATAATTCACACAGCTCTGATGATACACCTCACTCACGGGGCTGACGCAGTTATTCATACAGCTCTGATGATGCACCTCAGGCACGGGCTCACAGCTATTATTCACACAGCTCTGATGATGCACCTCAGCACGGGGCTCACAGCTGTTATGCACACAGCTCTGATGATGCACCTCACGCACGGGCTCACAGCTGTTATTATTCACACAGCTTTGATGATGCACCTCACGCACGGGGCTGACGCAGTTATTATTCACACAGCTCTGATGATGCACCTCACGCACGGGGCTGAGGCATCCTGAAAGTGCCTGTATTTGTGAGCCTCCCTTGAAACTCGAAAGAGAGGCAAATAAGTGATGCACCTCACGCACAGACACACAGGCTCACAGCTGTTATTATTCACACAGCTCTGATGATGCATCTCAGGCACGGGGCTCACAGCTGTTATAATTCACACAGCTCTGATGATGCACCTCACGCACGGGCTCACAGCTGTTATTATTCACACAGCTCTGATGAGGCACCTCTGGCACGGGCTTACAGCTGTTATTATTCACACAGCTCTGATGATGCACCTCACGCACGGGGCTGACGCAATTATTATCCACACAGCTCTGATGATGCACCTTAGGCACGGGCTCACAGCTGTTATTCACACAGCTCTGATGATGCACCTCTGGCACGGGCTTACAGCTGTTATTATTCACACAGCTCTGATGATGCACCTCACGCACGGGCTCACAGCTGTTATTATTCACACAGCTCTGATGATGCACCTCAGCACGGGTCTCACAGCTGTTATTATTCACACAGCTCTGATGATGCACCTCAAGCAAGGCCTCACAGCTGTTATTATTCACACACAGTGATGACCTCAGGGGCAGCCTGCACCTTCCTACGCTACTGTCTCTGCAGATCACAATAAGTTTGGTAATGGGCAAAGTGTCCTGGTTGGCATGCCATGAGTAGGGAAATTTGAAGGAAAAAAAATCAAAATTCATTTTCACAACCTCTTCCTTGAACTTTGCCAAGCAATCTATTTTAAAAAAGACCCATGAAGACGCCCGGCTGATTTTTGCACTATGTGCACAATTTCATTGCAAACTTACGTGACGCACAAAAATCAAGAAAAAGTGTGTTTTTTTATTATTATTTTCTTTTATGAGGTGCTCACAATCCTCTCTGCGGCCCGGCTTGGGAGTAGACAGTGGGTGGACAGCTGCCTAGAGAAGGCATCCTTACCTGCAAAATATTGTCTTTCTCCTTATTAAAGACTCGTAGTCAATAGTGCTTCGAAGCAATAGCGCTCTGCAAACACCTAAATAAATAAATAAACTCTTCGGATGGGATCAGATTCGTTGTCAGAGGAGGAGCGAGGAATGCACATGCCTCTCCCACTAAACCTGCCGCCCGCCTCCCGGACTCGTGAAGTTTATCTCCCCCTCCAGGCTCGCCGGTCTTGGATTGGTCCGAAGTTGTCCGGCCTTGTCCGATTGGCCGGCCCCTGCTCCCCTTCCCCCGTGCCCTGCCGGGAGCCGCTGGTCAGTCAGCAGCGGTTGTTGGTGGTGGATGTGTTTCCGCGAGTCTCGGCGCCTCCCTCTTGTGATCCTCGGGCACCATGCAAGCTGCCGGTGGAGGCTGATGCCGTGTGTCGTGCGCAGGGGCTCGGCGTGAAGATGCTCTGGCTGGCCTTCCTCCTGTACCTCGGGATCGTGCACTCGGTGCTGGGCTCCGACTCCACGAACCTGTGCAGCTGGAGGTTGGTACGTGCTTTCGTGTGTCACTGTGTGCTCTTGGGACTCGGAGTTTCTTTTACTTCACAGGTTCGTTGAGACCCCCGTTTTGAAACAAGCTGGTTTAAGCCTATCGTGAATGCTCGTCCGGATCATGTGCAAACACTAGGGCGGCGGGAGCGGGGGCTCCGTGCGCTTGTGTGTGTGTGTGTGGGTATGTGCGTGACGGCTAGGGGGGGTGTCTGTATGTGGGCGTGCGTGCATGGGCGCTCGTGTGTGTCTGCCTGCGTGTGTTTGCGCACCTCAGGCAATCTGAGGCAGGGGATGTGCACGGCGCCGACCTGGACGTGCGCGTCCACAGACAGCAATCGTCGCGCATGCCCGACCCCTGTCTCAGATTCCCAGGAGACGGGCAACTATAGTTGTCGAGCTGGACAATGCTTTGCATTGTTCTCCAGCTCGACCTAAAAAGGGGGCTGGGCAGCGGGGGAGCAGCGGCGGGAAGCGGGGAGGCACAGAGGGCAAGGAACGGCAAACAGAGGAACAAAAATGCAAAATAAACAGTCCGGTATGGAGAAGAACGGCAAACAGAGGAACACAATACCAAATAAACAGTCAGGTATGGGGAAGATAAACGATACAGAACCAGCTAGCAGTTCCCAGGGGCACACCAGCGGCGAACCCTTGGCAGCAGTGGGACAGTCACAGGCCACCAGGAGGGGCCGTGCGGCGTGGGGAGTGACCAGAGGTCAGAACTTCGGACATCACCTAGTTTCCCTCTATGGCTGCTATCCAAGCAAGGAATGTCAACTGCTAGCTGGATCAACAAACATTTGGCCATTCAAGAGTCAAACAGTAAGGGCTCAGTTTCTTCAAGCTATTCATGTCTATTCTGCACCACCATGAAAGAGGATCATTAGCTCAGCCCGCAATCAATTTCTATGATCAGCTTCCACACCTTCATCTTCCATAGGGTTTAGTACTGAGCACCTTGTAGCCTTATAGCCCACTGCTGAGGGCAATCCCGGTTGTTAAAGCTCTGAAGCAGAGTTATATGCCAATCCCTAGGGAGAGGGCCTTTAAAAGCCCAAGACAGAAGGGCTACATGTCTATTGGCACATTCCACGCACTAAAGGTAGAATGTTCTAAATTAAAAAGGGAGAAATAGAAAAACAAACATCCGAATGTTGGAGCCGAAGGAATATTAGCCCAGAGTAATTCCTTTGCTTTCAAGGGAGCACCCAACATGCCAATTTTCTATAAAAGGCGAATAATGAAGATTAGTCAGTTGAAGGATTAGGAAATTTAAGAGATTCCTGTAAATACTAGAATTGATGCATCAGAGGATCGTTTCCAGAGGAGGAAATGCGCTCACCTGTGCGGTATACTCTGGACAGCTTTAGGGAGCCCGATGATACACGTACCTCTGAATATGGACCAAGGTATTATCAACGTAAAAGTAATCCCTTACCCTAGGGAGACCAGTCCTTCGAGAACATACTACCACCATTTAGGAATGTCTCAAAAGCTCTTTTCAGCATATACTACCAATGAGCGACTCAAAAGGAGACACGCTGAAGCAGACACTAAGGACACAGCTTTTACTCTTGCAAGAGACAGGCGAAGGATGTGACACAGAAAACAAGGGGCCTTCAATTGGCCAAAAATTATTCAACAGGCAATTTCCAACACAGTGATTGCTAACTTCAGTCACATCTGAGCGATCAGAAAGGTATGGAAGCGTCAGAATCTGAACCCTTTGGCTTAATTTATCATTTAAACTTGATCGAAAAAGAGTTCCCGAGGAGTTCCTTTGATGCGGTTGTCAATAGTCAGTCTTGGGCGAAGGATAATCTCTCTGAAGTCAGTCTTGGGTAAAGGCCACTTGGACACACTCTCACAATGACTGATTACCGGGCCTTCCACAAACATCTGATAAGCTGGCTCTTAGTAGGACTTTTCGTAGTCTCAAGCTAAACTTTATTTTGCACTTTGGCAGCTCCTTTCAACTCACATTCTAGACCCATCTTTAGGTATGTCAGCATCGCCTATTCTGGCCGTGCACTCCTCATCTAGGAGCACAACTAAGGGTACAGTTAACAGGAGTTATTCACCATGATGCTAATCCTCACATTATATGAAAACACAAAAAACAACAGTACGTTCACATTCTTAAAAGAACAGTTGTCAATGTTTTATTAGTTTATATGCTTTCTGGATTTTTACCGTCAGTCATATCCTCGCCAAATAAACCTGTACATACCAGCCATTTGCATAAGTGGACCACTCCCATTGCCTTTCAATCGCTCAGTGTCCTTGTGCTCAGTGCTTAATTTATTAAAAAAACATAAGTGCCGGGGCTCTCATCAGGAGGCAGCTTGCACCAGCCCATTTATCCTGTTAGTGCCGCCCAAAACAGAACCAACTACTAACCATCAAAGTGGGCAGAGGATGTGGCGTAATGGGCAGACCTGCTGACTTTGGAGTTGGAAAACCAGGTTCGAGTCTCGGCGTCTGCTCAACATCTTGTGACTTTGGGCAAATCACTTAATCTCCCCATGAATGAAAGTGCCATTAACTGGTGCTCATGTAAAGCGCCAGTGATGATGATTAGGTACAGGTGCTGAGCACTGGAAATCACCGGCTCAAATTAAGCACTGCTTGTGCTGAGAGTACACTGACATCCACCCACTTCTAATAGCTATCCAGGGAAGTGATGGGTTCTTATTTTGCAGGATTTGGAGCAGAGAGGCAGAGGAAATACTCCCACACCTGGAGGAAGTGCCAATACCAGAGGGAAACCCACCCAAGGTACCCCTCGCTTCATACGATCTCAGAGGTACAGGATATTTTGAGCGGTGGACCGGCACCTCAAATCAGCACCACCAGGAGTTGGAGGATTCCCTACTACCACCCACCTCCAAACTAGGCTGCTGGACTTTAGGGTAACTTAGATAGTGCTCAGAAGTCACCAAGGTGATGTCTCAGCACTAAATCCCTGTAAAAAGACATTAACAAAATTGTGCTTGTGAGGCCCTAGCCATCCTTCACTGGTTACAAACCAGGAAACTCCTGACTCCCTCACTCCTTCCTTTCCTCCTGCCCATTTTTCACTTTGACATACACTCCTCACTCTTCCTTTGTCATGCCCCACCTCCACTTTTTCCACTCTCTTGTACCTCTTATGTTCCCTTCCTCCCCCACTAACTCCATCTTTCCTCACCACCATCATCTCCTTGTAGTGCTTCCTAGTTTTCCCTCTTATCTCCTTCCAGTATCTTTCCAGCTGTTTCTTTAGTCCTCTTTCCTCTTTTCTCTTATCTCTTCTCTCCCTTATATTGTCTGTCCCTCACCACACTTTTGTCTCTTTTTTCTGCCCTCTTCTTTTTAGGTCTCGCCTGTCGATGCGCATGCGCATCGAGCAAGCGAGACTATGGTGGCTTATCCACTCTTTATCCAACTTGCAAGGAATCGTGGCGATTCCTTGCAGTGCACGAGAAATTTAAGCTCAATGCGCATGCGCATTGAGCTTAAAAGCGCGTGCACATGCCCCCAGCCGCCTGCCTTGCCTACTCTCCCAGCTGGTGCCGCTCCACCCCCTGCGGCATCAAAGGCTTTCACGGCCGGCCGGCCATGCTTTCAGTTTCACGACCGGCCGGCCGTGTGAAGTACATTTTAAAAGCCCGCTCTCCCTGCTCCGCCCCCTGCTCCGGCCGAGACGCATTTCTCCTCCCTCCTCCCCCCTCCTAGGTCAGTTCCAGTCCACCTCAGCCCAGTAGTTGATGTACCGCCATCATGGAATCCCACTGAGTGCTTGTGATAATTCCTTGCTGCTATTTTCTTGCACGGTTTTTGAGTTTGGAAATCGGTTAATGGTGAGATAAAAACAGCAGCAGATTTTTTTAGCATTTTTAACGTACATATGGGGATTAGCTTCGCCCACCCACTCCCCATATCTCTGCCACATTAGTTATAGTCCCATTTTGTGTCACTCAAATTTAGATATGCCCTGACCCCTGCCAGCTGCCAGGCCCCTGCTCCGCCCCCTCCCCTGCCCGCCGTGTCGCTCCAAAGCAGCCTACGGCCAGTATAGATAAATCTGTAGCTCTGAATTCGCAATGTATAAGCACACCGATGATTGGGGAATACTCCACAGTCTGAGCAGAACTTTGAAGTATCTATATTGTTACTTTTCATTAAAAAAAGCGTGAGTTTTGCTTTTTTTCTTCAGAAACATTACAATAATTTGCAGTTCACGGAGTTCACAGCAAAGCGTCCAACCCTAAAAGGGAGTTATTAATGTCACAACTGCACGCAAGTGTGCTTCGGCCGATTACTGTGCATTTTGGGAGTTGCACAGATGACTGCTCAAGAGCGTGAACATTTATTGCTTCATCAACGCTGAAAGCAGTTGCTTTAGGTGCACAATGTTCAAACGCACACATCCCATATACCCCCCCCCCCACCCCCCGTCAGCCACCACGTGCTTCCCACATTGAGCAACGCGGTCAGTATGCCGGCTCTCACGTGGGTACCGTTTCCTGTAACTGAAATGCGACCATGCTTGACAAACATCCCGCGCACAGGAAAAAGCCCCACCCGGGCTGCTGCTCTCTCCCTCCGTCCCTCGAGCCACAATAAGCCGCTTCTCACAGGGTGATTCCAACGCCCTCCAGAAGTAAGCACCAGGTTCAGACCTCCAGGGGGCATTTCTCCTCCCCCCTCCCCTTATCTGCCGTTCCTTCGTCTGTTCCTTCTCCCTGCTCCGCCCCCTCCCCTGCCCGCCGTGTCGCATTTCTCCTCCCCCCTCCCCTTATCTTCCTTCCCTCCGTCTTGTTTATATCTGTAATCTATTGACTTTCGTAAAAAGCCGTGGGAAACGGTTTATGGGGTGATGGATGTTCGCCTCGACTCTGGGAGTAGGGCATGCTGCTGGACTTTGGGAAACCATGCATTCCTTCCTCGAGGACCAGACGTCTCTGCAGAGGTAAAACATTTTGTATATTAAAAACAAAACTCTGCCTTTCCCGCGACAAGTTCAAAGGTGCAACATTCAGCTTATAGGACGGACACATTCTAAACAAACTGTGCACCTAACCCTGCTCGAGAGAGTCCTCGTGGGCGCAGGCTGCCTCATTTCCTGTTGCACGTGCATACCACAGCCTGTCCTGCTTTGCAGCACCCCGCCCCAAGGGCTTGGCTCCCTTCCAGGAAGCAAGGACCGCGAGAGAGGGGGGGGGGGGGAATTGAATTACTATTTGAATCACATTTTAACCTCTCCAATTATATATTTTTTATAAACCGTTGCTTTTTGTTGTGCGTCTAGAAAACCTGGTTTGGATCACGCCTCCAGGATATAAGTTTAAGAGCGTTTTTCACCCACAACAATCCTCGCGGTACAGAGTGGAATGTATATGCACATGGACATCAGCTCATTAATTCGCTGAGGATAGCGAAAGTGACATCACTGATTATTTGACTCCTCGCCAATGACAGCACACATTTGACTGCCAGGCCCACCTTTATCCCCTCAAGAGACTCCTGTTTCATGGTGCTGGGACCAAAGTTAAGAGCAACGAGAGGCATCACTGATTATTTGACTCCTCGCCAATGACAGCACACATTTGACTGCCAGGCCCACCTTTATCCCCTCAAGAGACTCCTGTTTCATGGTGCTGGGACCAAAGTTAAGACACAACCCCTCACTCACCCTCACCCTCACTCACCCTCAACCACTCACCCTCACTCACCCTCAACACCTCACCCTCACTCACCCTCACTCACCCTCACCCTCACCACCCTCAACCCCTCACCCTCACCCTCACTCACCCTCACTCACCCTCAACCCCTCACCCTCACTCACCCTCACTCACCCTCATCCTCACTCACCCTCAACCCCTCACCCTCACTCACCCTCAACCCCTCACCCCCTCACTCACCCTCAACCCCTCACCCTCACTCACCCTCACTCACCCTCACTCACCCTCACTCTCAACCCCTCACCCTCACTCACCCTCAACGCCTCACCCTCAACCCCTCACTCACCCTCACTCTCACTCATCCTCACTATCACTCATCCTCACTCACCCTCACCCTCACTCACCCTCAACCCCTCACCCACCCTCACTCACCCTCACTCACCCTCACCCACCCTCACCCTCACCCTCACTCACCCTCAACCCCTCACCCTCACACAGTGCAATAGGTCTCAGACCATTTCAGTTAGAGCTTTTAGAAATGTTTATGGCTTTTTTTATTTGTAATTCTTTAGCATTGGCTACAGGAAACAAAAATGTTAAACATTTACAAAAAAAACCCATAAACAATTCTAAAAACACTAACTCTAATGGTGCGAGACCTATTGCATTTCCAATGCTTGTTTCTCTTGTCTCACTAAACATCCCTCCATCCTGCTGTTTTATGTCTCTATTTTTTCCTCGCCCACACAACTTCACAGGTTTTCTCTGTACTCCCTTTCTATTCAAACTTCCCAGTCACCTTTCCATACTCCTCCTTCCTTGTTTTTACCTCTGTTCTCAGCTCTCTCTTCCCCTTTGGTCTCTCCCCTCTCACCTCCCTGTCGTTCTCTTATCTTTTAAGACCTCTCATCTGTATAACTCTCGCTCTTTCTCCTCCTATCTCAGCTCGTTCACTGTCTTTTCCTCTCCATCATTTGCTTCTCCTCCTTTTTTCTGCCCTCTCTCTCTCACCACTGTCCCTCTTCCCGTTCTTTTCAATGGCCTCCCTCAAAACCCTCCATCAGTGTTGACAAGACATGGCAAGTATACATCCATTTTAGACAACCGGTCATTCCTTTGGACTACCTTTAAAGGTTTACTTAGTTCCAAACATAACTCATTTGGTAAAGTAACATAATTCACTTGAGGAAGCAATGCTTTAGACATGTAATGTCACTTTCATTATTGATCACTCTTATTACTTATTGGAACGTAACCAATAGGCTGATAACAAAACTTGCTTGCTAGGGGTATGAATACATTTGGCTAAACCAGGGTCCCTGTCAATCAAGTTCTCAGTGTCGGTGTTATTTCCTAAAACTGTACCTTTCTTTCCACAACTGGCACACCTTAGGCCCACATGTAAACTCCTTGTAAAAGGTACCAGTGGTACCGAGGGCCTTGCGACCAGACAGGGTCTTTAAGGGCTGCAGCATGTATTGCACCTAACACATGTCATTGCAGACTGTGTGTTTTGGTGCAGACAAAACTTAAGAGTCGACACGGCACGCATCTCTGTGTGCCATGCCTACCAAACACTGCCTGTGGCATAGGTAAGTCACCCCTCTAGCAGGGTGCACTATGGCACAGGCGGGGGCACAGTGCTGTGTAAATATGCCCCTACTTTGTCTAAGTCCATTCTTAGGCATTGTAAGTGCAGTGAAGCCATATTTAGTACAAGGGCTGGGAGTTTGTCATTACGAACTCCACAGCTCCACAATGGCTTTACTGAATGCTATGAAGTTTGATACCAAACTTGTCCGCACAATAAACTCACACTGATGCCGGTGCTTGATTTATTGAAAAATGCACTGAGAGGGCTACTTAGAGATGCCCCCTGAAAAACGACCGAACCACTAGTGTGTGACTGATGGCTTGCAACAGCTTGCCACTTTCAGACACATTTCTGACCTTCCCGAGGTGGGAGATCTTGTCTTCTCATGGGTCAGAAACAAAGCCTGCTAGGGGTGGAGGTGCTTCTCGCCTACCTCCAAGCACGATCAGCATTTAGGGCGGAGAGCCTTAAAGGCTTCAAGCCCTTTGTTATGCTAGCCGGGGCCTCTCCAGCTAGTGGAGAACCCACCCCCCCTTGACCAAGCCCCACTTCTAGCAGTAAGGTCAAAAGGAAAATTAGCCAGCAGGAGAAGTGTGTACCCGTTCAGCGAGGACCACCCCTAAGGCGCCCTGGACCAAGGTGACTTCCTCCTTCGAAAATCCACCAACTTGAATGAAAGGATTTTAGCAAATCAGGTTAGGGGATGCCGGCTCCCCAAAGGGAGGGGACATACAAAGGGTGTAGTCACCCTAACTTTATATAGCCCATTGGCTACTACCTGCTAGGCTATTAGCGCCCTTACATTTTGAATTTAGGTGCACCCCTGAACCTTGATCTTCAGATTCCTGCAACCTACTAAGAAGAAGGATGACAGAAGACGCCGTGCAGCAAAGCCTGAAGACGACTACTGACTTGGCCCCAGCCCTACCGGCTTGTCTCCTGCTTAAAGAACTTGCGGAGAAGTTGACGTCTGTCCTGCGCCCAGCGACTTCCAGTAACCCGACTAAGACTACTCACTATTCAACAAGGGCCTGATCTCCAAAAGGACAGCGGCCCGATCCAGAAGAATCCATCCACAAGGACTCCAGATCCAGGCAGATCTGGGGCTCCTGCCCACTGTGCACCCTATGCCCATTGCCAGAGTCTGAGTGGCTCACCTGTCCATTTAAGTCTCCCCAGTGATCCGGACTACGACTCAATTGGTGGCTGCCCCTCCTGGACTCCATGAAGACGTCTGCAGCCTCAAAACGAAGGGTCCCCCTGACCGCGACTGGCTCCGGTAAATAAAATCCAACACCAAAAGGCACCCATTGCACCCTCAGCTCCCAGACCTGGGGGAGCCCAGCAGACTATGTCCAGACCTCCATCGAAATCCCAACTTACCTGCCTAGCTGGTGGTAACC